>NC_057803.1:174206013-174806013 GCF_018294505.1 Triticum aestivum
TTCCTCTCCTAACCACCTTAGGAGGTTATCGGTTTCCGGCACACGTTCATTCTTTCTCTCCATGTTTTGATCTCTAACTCTCTCAACTACACAACCCCCTTTTTTACACTATGTTACCAAATGTATTTACCTCACACACCCGCCATTGCACTCCATGTCGAGCTCTCCCTCTCTCTCTCTCCCTCCCACCTTCTCTCGCAAGATACATGCATTGCCTATCTAGCCCCCCAACCTATCGTGCGCATGCACACAATTTGTCTATCTAGGTCACTACCTCAAGACGGTCTCACTCTTTCTTCTGCATGGCGGGCCACACTCGCTCAATCTCGCTCTCTTTATCTGAGTCTTGGTTAACCTTGTTTTCTTTCACACACAAATGATATATCTCCCTGTTCGGGCCTCGATCGACACACTCTATACTCTCTCACGCAGAATGTCTATCTAGGTCAGTCCATCCAAGCCGCCCCCACTCTTTTGACCTCATGGCGGGCTACTCTCTCTCTCTCTCCCTCCCTCTCTCTCTCTCTCTCTCTCTCTCTCTCTCTCTCTCTCTCTCTTTGTATGTCTTGATTGACCTCGCTCTTTCTCGGACACAAATGATATATCTCCATGTTTAATCCCAAATCGACATATTCATATTATATATACTCTCTCATGCACATTGTCTATCTAGGTCACTCTCTCCAACCAGTCTCACTCTTTCGATCGCACGATGACCCACACTCGCTCAATCTCTCTCCCTTTATATATGTAATCAATTGACCTTGCTTCCTCCCACGCACAAAATATATCTACATGTCTGTGGCTGGATCATCTCTCAAGATCTATCTTACAACCCTCACCCTTCCCAAAAGCTCAATCCAACAATATCTCTCCAAAGCATATATATCTTTTCAATGAATGTCGGACCACACTCACTTTGTCTCTCTATCTATATGTCTCTCGATTGACCTCGCTTTCTCACGCTGTATCTTCCACACATTGAAGCTACCTCTCCATCCCTCGCAAAGACGAAGCTATTTACATTGCGAGGGGGACTCCAACCTTGGATTAATTTGTGTAGGTATTTATTCCGGTGGGTTTAGATTATAATTTTGTAGCATTCGGCCCACAACTACTCCGAACACCGTTGCAACCCCAGCACCTCCCCCAATTGATTTCCCTCTGGCTCAGTCATCGCTCTCTTGCACATCATTTCTCGCCTTCAACATCACCCCATGGTATTATTGCAAAAAACTATGTTGTTCTCTTTAATTATTACAAATAAGCTACAAAACTACACACCAATAGTCCACCTGGAACGGAACAAATTTCGACCCACAAATTAAAGTGCTACAAACTACACACCGAGGGGCCCACCTGTCATGAAACAAATTTGGACCCATATACAAATTAAAAAATAAAGGACGAGGATCGAACATGCGACCAGGGCCTTGAAGCCACACGTCAATAGGCAACATACATAGAACAACAATGTTTGTTGTACCCCCTTTGTTCATATAATGTTTTTATCTTACCACAGCCTATTTAATGGATAACATGTAATATTATTTTTAGTACATTAGTAGGACCGGCTCTTTAGCACGTAGTACTATTCACCTTCACTTATTGGTGGGTTCCATGTGTGCTCCCTCTCCTCCCCTTCCGCGTTTAGACGCACGGGCAAACACAAAGAACTCACGGGCGATGTTGCCGTTGACCATATCTGGATGCGTTCACAAGTTACGGCACCAGTTTCACGTACTAGTAGTACTAGTCAATGTGTACGTGCAATGCACGTTAATTTGGAAGTATATTAAGTGCATGCGGATATTAAGTAGGATATTGTTTGCATGTTATTATGTGATTAGCACTATTTTTGGCATGAAATTAACTGCATGCTAAATGTGTTGAGCGCTCTACATTGAAGCAGTATAGGTCGTTGGATGAGAAGGAATACATGTGGCTTGATGACATTTTATATTTAATTTGATACGGCTCTAGCAGAACATTCAATCGATCAAACCATAGATTTCATTCAGTCTGACTCCGACTTTACATTCATATGACGATCGATCTAAAATAAACGGAAATGATAAACATTTGGATTTTAAGCATGGCAATCCGAACGTTTTTCATGGCAAATTTAGATTATGCGGCGGCGGAAGGGCGTCTTGCGGTGGGAAGCGGCTCCTCTACCGTGCTCTGTGTGTCGTCGGGCCACTGACCGATGGCGACGGCGGCGTCTTGCACCATTGTTGGCGTACTCCTGGACGTTGTCCCTAGCTTAAAGGAAGGCCACAATGTTCTGGACTTCGGTCTCCAGGAGCGAGTCAACTGGCGGGAGGAGGCGACTGGTGTTGGTGCAAGGAAGCGGTCGATGGCGGCCATCCATGCCACTGAGGGGGGCACTAGCACCCGTGCGGGGATAGGCGCTGGCAACGGTGTGGCGGAGACATTCGTGTGCACGGGCACCGGCACGGGCGCGCACATCAGTCCACATGCAGGCGCATGCGCTGGCAGGTGCACGGGTGCGTGAAAGTCGGCGGGGACCTTGTGGAACCCCGTGGAATAAAGGTCGGCGACAATGTGCGGCTCCCAACCCATCAATGCCACGGGGATGGGCGCTGGTGCAGTCGAGGCGACGGGAGCCAGAACAGGAGCGGGGACTGGCGCAATGTCTTCCCGCAAGGACGGTTCAAGCTTGTCCCAAAGCGCCTTATGTTCTTGAGACTCCGGCTGGGTGTCTTCCTCAGGAAACTGGAAGACTAAGGGACATACCATAATGATGCGGCATGGCGTGCTGTTAGGTCAGGCTGGTTGCAGGTAGACGACAGGAGAACCAGAGAGGAATAGAGAAGATTGTAGCGATACCGGGTAGTGCGGGGTTGATTTTAAACTGCGGCGCCGATGACATTAAAAGTGGGAGTAGTTGGGACGAAGGTGGGCGACGGAGCCTGGTCAAAGGGCTCGCCTCCCGGTGAGCCTGAGCAACGGTCTGGTTGCACGCCTCCTGTCAGCCGCCGCAGTGGTCTGCTCGCACGCCTTCTGTCGATTCACACGCTTGCTCAGACGGCACCTACCAATGAGAATCGGGACTCGTGCCGGCACGCAAACACCCACGGTTTCAATAGTGAAAGCGTTTGCCTTAATGTGACAAGTCTTTGTTTCAAAATACCTTAGCTCTAGATTTGCGCAACTTCACATAAGCAGCCTGTCTCCAATTGAAGAAAAAAAATTACGTAGGAATATTTGTGCCATATCACGTGACCATGCTCAGTTTCATGAATTTCTAGTCACTTTTGGATTTTTTGAAATTTAAAATCCAGGATTCGAAACAATATCATAACCTGCATCATGCAATAAATTTTCAAGCGATACATCTTTCTTGTTGTATTTCTTAAGAAAGGATTTGGTCAAACATTTTGCTTAGTTAGACTTCAGACAAGTTATATATGCAGAGTAAAAGGATAATCCCTCCGTACCAGTGCATTGCCTGATATCGGAGTATTAAGTCAAGTACTAGGCACGAACAAACGTGCTCAATTCTGTGCTCAACCTGGTGTAGTACTCCTATTAGTACTAGGCAATGCAGTTGACGGATAACCTTGGGTAGCGGCGACCGAGGTAATTGAAATGTGCTCTGCACGGTAGGTAACATTGTCTAGTTACTAAAGCATCCCTCCATTGTTCATCGGTAGTCACTATGGACCGGGAACATGAGGGGAATTTCCTAGGGGTGGAATTCTGGCTGCCAGATATTTCGACTCGAAACGCGGAGGCTTGACTGGTTGGGGTTGGCTAATGTGCATACCACGCACGCCACCAGAAGGACACGAGCCCGTTTTTTAGGATCAACACGAGCCAAGGTCTGGCTGGTACACCGTTGGGTCCTACGATTCGAGTATAAGAAATGAATCTTTAAATTTCCGAACGAATCTATGTGTATTACAATGCCCGTATTTTCCTTGCAAATAGTAATCTCAACGTGGTAATTGATTTATGACGAGTTCTTGAATTAGAGTGAGTTTGTGATATAGTGATCTCAACATGGATTTCACATTTCATGGTATCCCTAGTAAGTTTTTCATTGCAAATTCAAATTTAAAAGATGAATAGTATGGTGGTGAGAAAACTTTGTATATATCAAGCATATGACCACACACACACACACGAACACAACAACAATTCAATAAGTATAGTGCATCTATTTTTCCAAACCATGCACGTTTGACACGAATTCAAAAATACTCCTTCTGTTCCTAAATATTAGTCTTTTAGAGATTTCAACAAGTGACTACATACGGAGCAAAATGAGTTAATCTACACTCTAAAATATGTCTATATACATCTGTATGTGGCAGTCCATTTGAAATCTCTAAAAATACTAATATTTAGGAACGAAGGGAGTAAAATGTAAGACATGCATTGTCCTAAATTCAATATTTAAAATGAACAGGAAACTGAAACATGAATATTAAGTCTAGTGCTACAGTACATGCAAATGTTGTGTTTTGGCGGAGCTATGTAGATTGTCGGGGGTTAACCCCTCGACCTTAGATAAAATTGTGAAGCTGTGTTTAGGATTGTTTAGATTATGTTTGTCCCCACCCTACCAAACATTGATTGGTTCTGCACCCCTCCTCCCCGGGAGAATATCATGTGCCCCCACACCTTAGATGTTGTATACTTATACGAGTTCCTTGGAGCTTGTAGATATGAGATATAGCAGCTCACAGGATGTCTCAATATTTTTACAGGAAACCTTGATGAGTTTGAGAATTGCACAAAATTTGTACAAAAACTACTCAGATTCCCTTGGATCCCATATCCAGCGACCTCGAAGCTCGTATCACCGTAGCATCTAAGATGAAGGAGGACATCATATTCTCCTGTATGTAAGAATATCATGTGCTACCACACCTTAGATGCTTTGGTGATAGAAGCTCTTCGGAGCCATTCGATTTGTGACCCAACAACTTGTCGGTGGTTCGAATGTTTTTTTGTTGAAAAGCCCCCAAAGAGTTCAGCCACTGCTTACAAGCACAAAGATTGCTCAGATGCCATTGGTTCTCAGATCAAACGACCTCGAAGCTCGTATCACCGTAGCGTCCAAGCTGCGAGAGCACCTAATGTTTTCTCACACGGGAGAATATGAGGTGCTCCCGCATCGTAGGTTCTATGGTCATACGAGTTCACAGAGATCTAACGGCTCACAGTAGGAGGTTTGAATGTTTTTGCAATATATTCCTGAGAGAGTTTGAGAATTGCGCAGAAAGTACAAGTACTACGCACGTGGCATCTGATCACAGATCGTACGACCTAGATGCTCATATCACCGTATCGGCTAATTAAGCTATGGGGAGCACCTAATATGAGCAACGGGAAGCCGTTGGATCCAAGATGCAGCGGCACACACGAGGCCTGAATATTTTATTTGCAAAAAAACCTTGGAGAGTTTGGAAATTGTGCATAATTACAAAGACTACTCCCAAGCATTGTATCTCAGTTCCAACGATGTAAAAACTCGTATCACCATAGCATCTAAGCTGCGGGGTGGATGTGATATTCTATGCCGCTGTCATTTTTGTTCGTAAACTTGCAAAATACGTGTAACTCGTGCCGTTACTTGTCTAACCGCGCAAAATGTTTGTTCAAAAAACCATCCTACACAGAAATATCAGAACAACACACGGGGTCCCACTTGTCATTGATTAAATTTGGACCTAAAACTAACAAATCTGAAAGACGAGATTCAAACTAGCAACTTGGACTACAAAGCATAAGTCGATAGCCTGAAACAACAACGGTTGTTGGCTTTGTACCATAACTTGATTTTATACAGTATTACGTTGAGTAGAGTAGAGGGAGTGGCTCGTCAACATGTGCATGACCATTGACTCACTTACTAGTGGGTCCCAGGTCTGCAATCTCTCTCTCATCTCCATCGTCTAACCTTTAGATGCACGGGCACACACGCAGAGCGGCGCTAGCTTGCTGTGGTGTTATTATAACTAAGAAAAGCTTGGAAAGTAGAAGAATCGCCTAGAACAAGAGACGTTGTGGCTGGTCGATACAGAGCTAACCACACCTATTGAGGGAGTCCTGGACTGAGGGGTCCTCGGGCGTCTGACATGTTATCCTTTGGGCCTAACTGATGGGCTATGAAGACATGAAGGCCGAAGACTGCACAGTGTCCAGATTGGACTCTACTTGGCGTGGAAGGCAAGCTTGGCGACCAAAGATTCCCTCTTATGTAACCGACTCCATGTAAACCCTAGATCCCCTTGGTGTATATATAAACCAAAGGGGATAGTCCGGAAAGGACACCACATATACTCATTACCATATTCATAGTCTAGGCTTCTAGGGTTTAGCCATTACGATCTCGTGGTAGATCAACTCTTGTAATACTCATATTCATCAAGATCAATCAAGTAGGAAGTAGGGTATTACCTCCATAGAGAGGGCCCGTACCTGGGTAAACATTGTGTCCCCCGTCTCCTGTTACCATCGATCCTCGACGCACAGTTCGGGACCCCTACCCGAGATCTGCCAGTTTTGACACCGACATTGGTGCTTTCAATGAGAGTTCCACTGTGCCGTCGACGAAAGGTTCGATGGCCCCTTCAATCGTTAATAATGATGCTGTCCAAGGAGGAACTTTCCCCCGGACAGATATTCGTATTCAGCGGCTTCGTACTGCAGGCCAACTCGCTTGGCCATCTAGAGAAGATCGACAGCTACACCCCTGGCCATCAGGTCGGATTCGGAAGCTTGAACTATGTCACGGATATCCGTGGAGACTTGATCTTCGAGGGATTTGAGCCCGCGGCGATCGCTCCCCCTCATCTCGATGAACGTGACTTAAAACTGTCATTGGATCACACCCATGAGATGGTTCCTGCGGCTGCAACGACCTTAGAGCCGAAGCAGATCGAGCCATCCGAGGCCTCAGAGTCCGCGGCATTGGAGCCACACATGGACTCGATGCCCTGCAACATTCGCTTTAATGGAACTTCGGACTCGTCTCCGACTATAAGTTCCGGACTGTGTACACCCGCGGACACCGAGCTAGATCGGTTATCGATCTTCGAGTTCAGCGCCGCTGATGTTTTCCAGCACTCACCTTGGGGTGACGTGCTAAAATCTTTAAAGAATTTGTCCTTGGAGAAGGACTCATAGCCTAACTATGTCCGGTTTGAGCTAGAGACGTATGATGAGGAATTTTGCTCCCCACCCGCCACCCACTTCATAGCCATCGTCGATGACTCAACCGACGTGCTTGACTATGGCTCCGAAGACATCGACGGTATGGATAACGATGCAGATGAGGAGCAAGGCCAAGACCCGCCATTCACCGGACGTTGGACGACTACCTCTTCATACGACGTGTACATGGTTGATACACCTAAAGGAACCAGCGTCGACAAAGAAGAGCCAGATGCGAATAAAACCTCCGAGACGCAGTCCAAATGCCGACGGCCCAAACACCGCTCTAAGCCCCGCCGCTCAAATAACGGAAACACTGGCACCGGAGAAAATAGTACTCCGGGCGACGCCGAAAACAATGAAGGCCCAGTCGGGGCTACATCCGAACAGGAACACGACAGCAGGCAAAACAACCCCGACGAACAGGCCATAGAAGATGACTCGGAGGATGATAGTTACCATCCACCCTCCGAGGAGGAGACAAGCCTTGGCAACGAAGACTTCATCGTGCCTAAGGATCCTCTTGAGCAGGAGCGCTTTAAGCTTCAGCTCATAGCCACTGCAAGAAGCCTGAAAAAGAAACAACAGCAGCTTCAAGTGAACAAGACCAGCTCGTCGACAGATGGACTGATGTCCTGACAGCTGAGGAATACGGCCTCAAGCGCCCAGCCAAGAGGTATCCAAAACGCAGGCTGCTACCTCAGTTCGATGAGGAGACAACAGATCCCATACCTCCCTCGCACAATGCGGACCGGCCACCCCGCGGTCAGGATAAAACGGCAACTCAGATCGAACAGCAGCCCGCCCCACCGCCTCACAAAAACAGGGACAGACCAGCTCGGGACCATACGTACGACCTTCGGTAGGAATTGGACAAGAGCAGGACACACCAGATCTATATATGGATTGCGAGGATGTTTCTTTACTCGGGACAACAGCTACCGATTCGGACGTGAGAAACTTAATCACACCCGGGCCGATAACCACAAATGAACATCGTTGGAGATACACCGTGACACGGCCCGCTATAGAGGCGCCACACACCCTCTCTGCTTCACAGACGAGGTGCTAGATCATGAATTCCCCGAGGGGTTCAAGCCTATCAATATTGAATCATACGACGGAACAACCGACCCTGCAGTGTGGATCGAATATTTTATTCTTCACATACACATGGCCCGATGAGATGACCTCCATGCCATCAAATACCTCCCATTAAAGCTCAAAGGACTAGCTCGACACTGGCTAAATAGTCTGCCTGAGAACTCCATAGGCAGCTGGGAGGACTTGTAAGAGGCCTTCCTAGACAACTTCCAGGGTACATATGTCCGGCCACCCGATGCCGATGACTTAAGCCACATAGTTCAAAAATCTGGAGAATCAGCCAGAAAATTATGGACTAGGTTCCTAACCAAAAAGAACCAGATCATAGACTATCCGGACGCTGAAGCCCTAGCGGCCTTTAAGCATAGCACCCAAGACGAATGGCTTGCCCGCCACCTCGGCCAGGAAAAGCCGAGATCCATGGCAGCCCTCACGGCACTTATGACCCGCTTTTGCGTGGGAGAGGATAGTTGGTTGGCTCGCTGTACAAACACAGCCAACGAAACAGGCCCCTCCGGGGCCAAAAACAGCACCGGCAAGCTCCGGCGCAACAGACACAAACGCCGAAGCAATGGCGATAACACCGATGACACTATAGTTCACGCCGGATTCAGTGGCTCCAAGTCCGGCCAGCGAAAGAAGCCCTATAAAAGGAGCAACGGAGGACCATCCAGCTTGGACCGCATACTCGATCGTCCTTGCCAGATACATGGCACCCCAGACAAACCGGCCAACCATACTAACAGAGATTGCCGGGTATTTAAACAAGCCAGCAAGGTCAACAGCAGAAACAAGAAAGGAGAATCACAGAGCGAGGACGATGACGAGGAGCCTCGGCGGCCGAACACTGGGGAGCAAAAGAAATTTCCCCATCAAGTCAAAATGGTGAACATAATATACGCTACACACATCCCCAAAAGGGAGCACAAGCGCGCACTTAGGGACGTCTACGCGTTAGAGCCAGTCGCCCCAAAATTCAATCCATGGTTGTCATTTCCGATCACCTTTGACCGCCGAGATCATCCAACCAGCATTCGCCATGATGGTTCGGCTGCACTGGTCCTCGACCCAATCATCGACAGATTTCACTCGACACAAGTCCTAATGGACGGGGGTAGCAGCCTCAACCTGCTCTATCAGAATACAGTACGTAACATGAGCATCGACCCCTCACGGGTCAAGCCCACGAAGACTACCTTTAAAGGAGCATACCAGGCACAGAGACCCATTGTACGGGCTCAATAATGCTGGAGTTAGTATTCGGTTCCTCGGATAACTTCCGAAGCAAAGAACTAATCTTCGATATCGTCCCATTTCGCAGCGGCTATCACGCCCTGCTCGGACGAACCGCATTCACTAGATTCAATACGGTGCCACATTACGCTTATCTCAAGCTCAAGATGCCCGGCCCACGTGGCATCATTATAGTAAATGGAAACACAGAACGCTCCCTTCGTACAGAGGAGCACACCGCCACCCTAGCAGCAGAAGTACAGAGCGGCCTTCTCAAGCAGCATTATAATCCGGCTGCCGAGCCCCTCGACATTATCAAGAGGGTCGGGACCACACTGCAGCAGGACATCTCGGCTTGTCAAGAGCCGAATTAGCGATTTGACCTCCGTCCCAGCCCCGATGAGGCAAGGGGACTAATACCACGCGTACATAAACTACGCACTCAAAACCCCATGGGAATTGACAGAAGCATAACTCGTTCGCGATCCACTGTACGGCTCGACCGACCCTGGGATTCGCATGCTTTTACTTTTTTACGGGTTTTCTTCTCTTTTGAAGGTCTATGCGGACAACCCGCTTGCAGAACACACCAAGGAGGCAAGGAGCTCTGGCTTACAAGGGAATCCTCAGGTGGTCTCTACTAAACGATTGCCATACTTGCTTTTCATACTCGCACATAGCTCGCCCTTGGTTGCGGCATGTTAAATAGCCCTACTTGCTTATCGCATTACTTGTACAAAGTACGCCTTGACGTACTAGTTACATCACAATGGTGAATACACGGTAGCGTCAGCTTATTATTCCATTTTTCCGTTTACTCACCTCGGTATTAATTACTCACTTCACACATACACCATGGTACGTATTACTATGCCAGGGACTTCATTACACCCAACACTACGGCAATAAAAAGTCCGAACACTTTTATAGTATAGTTCGGCACCCCGAACTTATAGCATTATATGCATCGGCTCCGAATCATGTCTTTGGTCAATAGTTGGATTGCCTGGCTCCTGTGCTTGCTACCTTACGTTCCGCTATATCGGCTAGGGTAGTAAAGGGAGAACTACTGTGATTGTGTCTCGGTTCTTCTGACGAGCACCTCAGTAGAGAAAGCCGAAAACTGACTGTCATGATGCGGCGAGAGCCGGTCAGCTGTTCGAGAGGTTCCAAATTGTTAGCTATTTTTTCCGCTTCTTGTGCAGAATCGGTTCCCCCGATTAGGCGTGCATAGCGCCCCTAGTTTGGTCTTCCGAATACCAGGGGCTTCACCAACTTTCTTAGTTGTCAAACTACTATGGTTAAGTGAGGGCGATAAAGGCCGCATAGTCTGATTGCCTTGTTCATTGCGTTAAACACCTCCTTTAAGGACCAGAATGTGGAGTAAAGCGTGTTTAGATTTATCCCGAACACCCCCGTACTATCTACATGGGGGCAGAAGCCGACGACTGGTCAACTCTCAAAGTTAATAAACGGCCGCACAGGAGGTAAATTTAAATCATAATCATTATACTATATAACACCATTGTTCCATATTACAGGGCAAGGTAATACACATGTTCTCATGGGAATATGATATCCTTCGAACATTGCTCCGCCACAAGGCGGGACCCCTGCAGGACACCATCAAAATAGTGCTCGGACCAACGATGCTCTTGCCCTCCGGCGGCCCCTCGGTCATTAGCTTCTTGGCATCCAACTTCGCCCAATGCGTCTTAACGCGGGCAAAGGCCATACGCGCACCTTCAATACGGACCGACCGCTTCACGGCTTTGAGCCGCGGACAGGCACTCACATGCCGCTGCACAAGCCCGAAGTAGCTGCTAGGTATAGGATCGGCAGGCCACAGCCGGACTATCTGGTCCTTCGTGGCTAGCTCTGCCAACCTATGCAACTCGACCAACTACTTTAGCTGGTCACTGAAGGGCACCGGATGTTCAGACCCCAGATATTGGGACCAGAATAGCTTCTCCATAGACATCCCTTCTTCGGCTCTATAATGCTCGGCAGCATTTGACACACTGTGCGGCAGATCTGTAAACGCCCCTGGAAAATCCAAATTCAGGATAAGTACAAGGAACGTTTCTTCTACACACTTGCTATGCATGGTGAAAGATTTTCCCGTCGTAATCTTCTTGGCCGCTTGAATTTCCTGGAGGGTGATCTGGGCTTCGAGTCTGTAACATCCCAAATTTTCAATTTGGAATGTTATACATTAGATCATCATTGCATATCATATTTTTATCTGCTTTTGGCCTGATCCAGAAATTCTACGCAACTCAAGGACCCACGGAGAGAGTTGGGGGTTTCGTTATTTTTATATTTGAGTTTCTCAAATTTTGAAGATAGGATCATTTGATTTTATTTATTTTATCTTCAATTATTTTCATTATAGAAATATGAGAGAGGGAATAAAATGACTTTCCCAAAATAAAGAAATATTGAGGATTTAATAAAAAATCAAATAAGATTTTATTTCGAAGTTTTGGCTAGTTTTATTTGAATTTAGGAAAAATTGCACGTTTTTCAAAACTGCATTTCAGGGCCAAGAAAATGTTCATCTCGTTCTAAATATTTTATTTAGGCGGTGAAAACTTATTTTGGCATTTTTAGAATTTTATTTTATTTTCTAGAATTTTTCTTAGTTTCGGTGGAATTGTTTTAAAAAAACTGTTCGCGCGCCCGACAGGGCCGAAGGCCCAGCCGAGTCGGGCCAAGCCCGCGCCGCCGTCGTCTCCCGCACCGGCTCGGGACCGGAGTCCCAAGCGAAGCCGCCGCTGCCGCCCGAGTCCGGGAGGAGCACGCCTCCCGAGATAGCCCCTTCCCCAAGCCGCGTCGCCCCCCCTCTCATAAATACCCGCCGCCGCCACCTCACCCCGCCACCTCACCTCTCCCAGCCCTGCCTCCCGCAGCCGCCGCTCGCTGCCGCTTGCCGCGCCCGCCGCCGCCGACGCCGCCCCGCCCCACCGGAGTCCGACGAGGTAGCCATGTCGTTCGCCGCCGGTTTTCCGGAGAAAACCGATCCGGTTTTTCCTGGAAAACCATAGTTTTTTTATTTTTACTAGATCAGGTTTATCGGTTCTTTTATCTAGAGAGCGTTCGCTCGTTCGTTCGTTTTAACGGACGAGTTCACCATTTAGTTTCAGATAACGAACGTTCGTTCGTTAATCTGTTCATCAGTTTTTCTTTTTCTCGGATTTTCCGCGATTATTTCTTATCGTGATTTCTGATCCGATTTTTGTTTTAGTTTAACTTTTCGCTTGTTTATCCGAATCGGGCGATTCAAGCGCCTAGAGCTTCTTCTCGAAACCCTCTTTCCGTTTAACCAACTCAAACAAGTTTTTGCTTCTGTAAAATTTGACTTAGGTCCAGATTAGTAATTGAAGCTTGTTTTCTTTCGCCGTTTGACTTTCGTTGTTCCGTTCGATTTGTTTCTTTTGCAAACCGGAGTTCTTAAGTTGAACCTTCTGGTTAGATCTCTTATTTGAGTTTTACCTGTGCATTAGATGAGTACTTATAGTATGCTTGTTTGTTTGTTTGCGATAGAGTACCCGGAGTGCGCCGCTTGCTATTTCGAATCTCTAGGTTTCGCGGATCAGCAGCAAGGCAAGTAACACTTTGATCATACCTTTTACTACCCAGTTTTATTGCGTTAGATCAACCCTCAAGCCATTGCATGAATAGGATCTGATTAATATGTGGGTTTTGGGAAGTAGATGAGGTAGTACCTATTACCTGTTTTATTATCAAACCCTGGGAGTTACTTCTACATTTGCTTATGCCATGCTATGCTTGTAGACGTGGATTGGGTTTGAGTGTATCCATGAAAGATGTGAAAATGTTAATTGATGGTTCAACTTAAGGTGGCAACTTTAATACACATCTGGGTGGATTGAGGCACCTGGGTATTCCAGCGATTGCCTGTTTATTTTCTTTATGGACCGCCACCCATGCTCCAAGGGGTCATGAGATTATTCATACTAGAAACTTCCGTGTGCAGCCACAAGCTACTATGGGCTCTAGCATAGTTTATTAAGTCGTGCAAACTCTTACAGTGGTAGACTAGCAGATGTAGGGGAAAGTAGGTGTAACGGTCTACCCGATCGTAAGGTG
The DNA here is from genome assembly GCF_018294505.1 of Triticum aestivum. Lineage (NCBI taxonomy): Eukaryota > Viridiplantae > Streptophyta > Magnoliopsida > Poales > Poaceae > Triticum > Triticum aestivum. Next base: position 174,219,655 of record NC_057803.1, read on the forward strand.
CTAGCGCTTCTGAAAGACTATGTCTCAGTCATCCGTTTCTCAAACACCATGTAGTGCGAGAATCCCAACGGAGGAGATCGAGTCTTGTGGGAAAAAGTGCACAAACCTCTGCAGAGTGTATAAACTAATCATGGTTAGCCGTGTCCCCGGTTATGGACGTCTTGAGTATCTAGTACTTGGATTATCATGTGAATCTTATCATGTGACTTTAATTAATTTTGTTGGGTATTAATGATGATGTTTAATTGGGATTGCGAGGGTGTCTATGCTCTCAATGTTTAACAACCACCATGATAGTTAAATAAAATTTATTCCTTTGCAGTAGGGAAAAAACTGGCTTTATGCAAAACTGTAATCGTAGAGCTTTCCACCAGCCATATATGCATGTAGTATAGCCTATTTCTGTTGACTACTCTCTATGTGTTACATTGCCAGCATATTCCATGTGCTGACCCGTTTTTGGGCTGCAACGTTCATGTTGCAGACTTTTTAGACGACGAGTAAGGAGCCTTAGGTCGTGGTTCTATACTCAGTGATGCCGTTGGAGTTGATGGACTCACTTATCTTCCAAGCCTTCCGCTGTTATCGTTATTAGATGGCCTTAAGCCATATTATTTTGTAATAAGTTCTCTTTTGAGACATTCGATGTAATAAGTGTGTGATTGCTACTCTGTTATAAATCCTTCAAGTACTGTGCGTGTCAGCATTACTGATCCAGGGATGACACTGATGCACAGCGATCGGATCATTCGAGGTCTGGTCGCTACAGACTCATGCATCCTGCGTGCTCTGGCGGGCCTTTGCCAATTCGGACTCTTGCACCTTGCAATCGTGCTCCAAGGACTCAAACCTCTCTATCGTGCCCTGGAGCTGTTGCTGCGCCTCGCCAACCCGGGCCTCGTGCTCCTCGCGTGAGGCGTGTTCCTTGGCCGCTTTGTCCTCGGCCTTGGTTAGCGCCTTCTTAAGGTCCGCCGTCTCGGTCGTGGCCACTAATAAAGTTTATGACACTTTAGTCTGGCTGGACAACTCATTTTTTTGAAATGTACCCACTTGTTACTGCATACCTTGGCTATCTTCCAGCTGCTTCTTCACGAGGCCGAGCTCCTCCTCAGCCCACTCCAGTTCCCGCTTCAGTCCGGCAACTTCCACAGCATGAGCAGTGGCAGCCTGCAGCAATACCTGCTTACTCACACAGACAACCCATGTTAGACGCCTGCGATATTTATTCTCGATCCTCTGTTTGGCTTTTCCTCCCGAACACCAAACAGAGCATCAGGGGCTACTATCTATACGGTGATGTTTTTCTTACAATCACATTACTTACCTCAAAGCCCGTTAGAAGGCTGGTGCAGGCTTCGGTCAGTCCACTTTTGACAAACTGAACCTTCTCTATTACCGTGTCCATAAGGACACGATGCTCATCCATGATAGAGGCACCTCATAGCGCCTCTAGAAGATTAACCGGTGCCTCCAGTTGGACAGAGGTCACCGGTGGAACACGCACATTCCCTCCTCGGGGGGAATGCCGTTCGCTAGACCCCGGAGCCATGTAGATCTCCGGAATGGTATCCGGCTGAGGCCCGAAGGGAACTCAGGCCCCGTCACCAGTCCCTGTGGGGACTTTTTTCCTTGTATGTCCGGCTGCCGAGGAGTCATCCTAGGACGTCACCCCGATGGTCCTCGGAATCTCCCCCTGGCCTGGGAAAGTCTTTTTGGACACCACCTCGTCATCACCCTTGGGTGATATGGAATGAGCAGGTGGCGAAGACATGCAAGCCATCTCCTTCGAGTCCAACAAATCCTCTGTCGAGGATCGCTGGGAGCCATCGCGTGTCGGACTGCAATGACAAGGTTTAAGATGTATCAATATTACAAACCGAGAAGGCCAGATGTGTTTGATTCTGGTACTCACGAGGCGGCCCAAGGCTTGGTCCGGAGAGGTCGCCTCGGACTGCTATCAACATCCCACGCGGAGTTATCCGCGAGGGAGCCTCTCCCCCTCTTGGGCGCCTCCGCCTCCAAACTCGTGGAGGCCTCCCTTTTCTCCCTTGCTCTCACAGGAGGGGAGTCGCCTCCCTCCTCGTCGTCATCGTCAACGGCTAAGGGGTCTGTCTCATCGTCAGACGAGATGACCAAGGTGCTCCTCCAGCGAAGTCCACTCCTGGTCCCCTTGGTCGTGGTTTTGACCTTCTTCTCCGGTACGTCGTAAGGCGCCAGAAATAGCATCTTCGTAAGGGGTGGGGTTTCTTCGTCTTCAGGCAGCAGAGCCGGACTATTAATCCATCCCGCCAGGTCGACCCAGGCCTGAAAAAGAAATTGATAAGAAGGCTTAGTATCCTTCCTCGAAGTGTGTCCTTAAAGACTTTACCTTGATGGCTTACCGAATTGGCCTGACGCTTAAAGCTGAGCCAGCGATCTTTGGTCAGGGTCGCGGTGTCTCGCTGCCCTTGAAGAGCACGTTCCAGATATCTTTGTGCATCGTACCGAAAAGCCTTAGCAGCGTTTGGTGCTTGGCCGAATTGAACTCCTGCAAATAACAGGTCCGGTGCTGACACTGAAGGATCTGGCGTACAAGCATGACCTGGATCACATCAACGAGCTTGATCTTCTGGGTTACCATATTCTGGAGGCACTTGGAGCTCCGTGATCTCTTCCAAAGATCCCCAAGTCAGGCCCTTCTCTTGCCAGGAGGTAAGCCGCACCGGGACTCCAGATCGGAATCTGGGAGCCGCCACCAAGTTGGCGTCGCGCGGCTCGGTGATATAGAACCACCCCAATTGTCATCCCTTCATCGTCTCTACAAAGTAGCCTTCGAGCCAGGTGGTATTGGGAATCTTGCCCACCATGGCACCTCCGCACTCGGCCTATTGGCTGCGCACCACCTTTGGCTTTACATTAGAAATCTTCAGCCATAGGCCAAAGTGAGGTGGGATGCGGAGAAAGGCTTCGCACACAACTCTGAATGCGGATATGTTGAGTATAAAGTTGGGGGCCAGATCGTGGAAGTCCAGCCCATAGTAAAACATCAATCCACGGACAAATGGATGAAGAGGGAATCCCAGCCCACGGACAAAGTGTGTGAGAAACACAACCCTCTCATGGGGCTCGGGGGTAGGGACGATTTGCCCTTTTGCTGGGAGTCAGTGAGCAATCTGCTTGGCTAAATAGCTGGCTTCCCGTAGCTCCATGATGTCCTTCTTCTCAACGGAGGAGGCCATCCACTTGCCTCCAGCTCCGGATCCGGACATGATTGGAGTGCCTTCTCGAACGAGGAAAAGCTAAAGCTTGGGCGCTAGAGCTCGAGTACGGAAGGACTGAAGATGAAGAAGGGTGTGGGTAAGGGGAGAGTGTCCTTATCCCCTTATAAAGGGCGTGAATATCAAGCACCTCCCCACTCGTCCTAAAAACCCGCCTATTCTCAAGGGTTGTATAAACGGCATGGTTGGGTTACCCATGCCTGCATTGATGAGAATCCCGCGATAAGGGGACACGATCTCTGCTTTGACGAGATGGAAACTGCGTCTCAAAACATGGAGCGGCAGACGAAAAGCAGTTCGAAATTAAGACCGGACAAACATAATGTTGTGTTGTGAAAAGCTGTCAACGGATAGAACTTGTGTGAAAATATATTCTCTCTGCGGCTGTGTGTGGTATGTAACGGGTCCGGATACTATCATCGCATCCGAAGACTATCTTGGAGTTCGGAGAAAGGGGAACCCGCCTTGCAATTCCGAAGACAATCTGCATGCCGGACTCCTCGTCATTGAAAGCCAGGTTCTGGGGCTACTGAGGGAGTCCTGGACTAAGTGGTCCTGGGGCATCCGTCCTGATATCCTTTGGGCCGGACTGATGGGTTGTGAAGACATGAAGGCCGAAGACTGCACCGTGTCCAGATTGGACTCTACTTGGCGTGGAAGGCAAGCTTGGCGACCGAAGATTCATTCTTATGTAACCGACTCCATGTAAACCCTAGATCCCCTCGGTGTCTATATAAACCGAAGGGGATAGTCTGGAAAGGACACCACATATACCCATTACCATATTCATAGGCTAGGCTTCTAGGGTTTAGCTATTACGGTCTCATGGTATATCAACTCTTGTAATACTCATATTCATCAAGATCAATCAAGCAGGAAGTAGGGTATTACCTCCATAGAGAGGGCCCGTACCTGGGTAAACATCGTGTCCCCCGTCTCCTTTTACCATCCATCCTAGACGCATAGTTTGGGACCCCCTACCCGAGATCCACCGGTTTTGACACCGACACCTATCCTCTGTGCCACGTTAGCATGATGAAGTTGTCTGGCTACTGGGGTGTTTTCGACCGACGGGCTGGGTCCTGAGGTCAAACCATAGGTAGTACGTCTGATACAGCATAATTTTACACGCACATTTTTCCTTCATGCCGAGACGTGGCACACCCTACCGCGCGGTTTCGGGGTCCTCCCGGGTGGTGCACACATATATTCTTCCTTGCTGAGACATGGGGCGCCCTACCACGCTGGGTCCTCCTCGGTTGTAGCGCCAAAGCAACTAAATGAGTCGTCAAATCACGAAAGACCACCTTTCCCGCCGAGTACATCAGTGAAGCACAATGGCTAACTAGTTGGGCTAGTGCGACCGATTAGCTAGGCCGCCGCCACATTTGTTTTTTCACCCCTTTTTTTATCTCCTTGCCGGCATGTAAATTTAAATATCCACCGCAGCGTTGCTCTGGTCTTTGGGTGCGGCAGGCGTGGCATGATTTTTAATTTTTTGATTGACGGGAGCAGGCGCGGCAGCAATTAGTCATGATGACTCTGCCTGTAAAACCCACTGCTCGCTGATGTGAAAAGTCATCGACTGGTGTTTTCCTATGGTGAAAACCAATAGATTCACCCCGCTCCTCGGCCGTCTCCCTCCGCCTTCCCGTAGATTGCATTGCCTTTCAGCCGTTTCGCCCCCCTTTGCTTCCTCTCCCCATTGCTTCTAACTAGTGCCATGGCGGCGCAGCAGATCATGGAGTCTGAGGTGAGGCGCCTGACACAGGAGCTCAGGGCCAAAGACGTGGATCTCCGTGAGCTCAAGGAGGAGAGGAGTGCCATGATCCTCCAATATGTGCGGGAGTTCACGGATCTTCAAAAATGGCAGGCGTCCACCACAAAGATGCTCGAGGCATCGGCGGCATTGCTGCAGAAAGCGGGAGATACGATAGGCCACCAGGGGAGCCGGCTGGAGCCCGAGCGGGTCGATCATGATGAGGTCCAGGATCACCTCAGCCACTTGGTGGAACAAGTTGCCACACACGTGTTGTGGTTGTGTGATGCCTACTGTCGTGCCAGCGCGACCATGCCGGCCGTCGGGCTAAACCCGTTCGACCACCCCGTCGACTTCAATGAGCTGCGGCTTCCTGACATGGTCTCCTTCTTCACCTATATCTCCGAGGAGCTGAGCCGTCTCCGTGCGATGGTGGGGGCGGAGCTGGACAAGGAGGGGTTGCGGGCTGCCATCGCCATTGCTGGGCGAATCCTCTCAGGGCTCCGTCACCGGAATCCATTCGTGCCATTGGACGCCGTCTTTGACGAGATGGCTCCCGTCGACCGGGAGTGGGCTCTGCGGGCGGTTGCACCCTGCATCACCAATGCCGTGTGCCTCGAGAAGTAGAGGGACTTCGGTGGTGTTTAGGCATCCTCTGGATGGGCATGTCCATGTCTCGGCACAACATGACCGTTGGATCAAACTCAGACGGTGCAGATCGGTCACTGTAGCACAAATCGTGTGGGTGTGTTTGGTTGCATTCTCATCTCAATATAGTTGTTCCCTCTTCGTGTATTTGTGTTAACCTACTAGTGTGGACTCATGCACCATTCATGCACTCTACCAAACACCCAAATGTGGGTCGAGAAGGGAACTTTTGCTCCCATCCCATGCACCCTTCATACACCCTGCCTAACACCGATTTGTGCTTCATATGGTTCATGTTTCGTGGAGTACTATAGCACCATACTCTCCGTGCGTTGTAGACCTAGTTCTGTTAACATTGATCTCACCGTTCATTCTCGACCGGACAGTCGAAAAAGCGGTACTATGTTACATTACTGTTCATATAGTTGATATACGCACAACATCATTTGTTGTCATCATATCTTACTATGCTAGCAACAAGATTATTTAGTACTGACATGTGAACCACTGCACATGCCTAGTAGTAGGAGCACTCTGTATGTTCAAGTGGCTGCCATGTTTCACACTCCTCCGTCGTAAGAGTGGAAACGGTTGCTGTAATCATATTTTTGTTCAGAAAAACAGTGGACACGCTCTACTGTGCAGATCCTCCTTGATGGTCGTCGGGAACCTTGCTACTCACTTTCGCCGACGTGTGGGACAACCAGCATCGGGGTCCACCATCCATGCACTAAATTACTCCGTAGTAGAGTGCCCAACTGCACAGTAGACTACCCCGATCGAAGTGCCACAGTAATGCCCAATGAGCCGTCAAATCACAAACCCCCTCCTTTCCAGCAGTAAGTTGGATGGACGAAGCAACCATCATTTCACTCTTCTCTCTTAGCCTCCTCTCTTGAAGAAAACCCCCACTCGCTTCTCCCTCATCTTGTTCCTCATTTCTTCTAGAAAACCCGGACCTGCTTCAGCCATTGTTCTTCTCTCCCAAAGAAGGAAAGGTGAGTGCATCAATGGTGTTGATTCTGGCCAAGGCCCGGTCTTGCAACCCCGAGACTGATCCTATAACCCCGAGACTGATCCTATAAGGCCCGGTCTTGCAACCCTGGTGTTGATTCTTATGGTTTCTTTTCTTTTATTTCTATTTGACAGTTTCTTGATGGACGCTGGAGCACCGGCCGAAGTGATGTCTATGGCTCTGGCCAAAACCGTCAAGGCTCATGGTACGAAGAAGCGCAAGCACCCCGCCGAGACTACCGCAGACAAGCTCAAGGCCATCGTCCTGTCCAAGCCCCCCTCTCCGGGATCCCTCATTAAGCAAGTCCAGGTAATATCTCTTCTTGACGATCTTTTTCTTGATCTTGATCGTGTTTATTCATCTAACACGCAGTACTAGTACTAGTAGTTCAACTTTTCGGGTGATCTTGCATGTGATTTTTGTGTGCCAAATGACAGTTTTAAATTCCTCTTTTGACCAAAACATGCAAGAGGTTGACACTGATTTCTTATAGATTACTTTCAACTACTTTATGAACATCAATGCTACCTTTGAAGGGGGGTATATTTGCCTCAGTAACTTGTGTTATGGATATTGCAAGTAATCCCTCTACTCTCATGCCTTCGAAGACATGTTCTAGTGTCTTTGTTCACTCATTTCTGTGTGTATATGTAGTCATATATGGAGTAAAATATCGAAAATCATCTTATATTTCTGAACGGAGGTAGTAACAAAATATATGGTTTCTATTTGAATTCGAACCAGGTCTGCGGTAGATATGAAGTTCTCAAAGTCATGCTGTGTGAACTGGAAGACCTGAGGATGAGTTCTACTGCTAAACTATCCAACTGCTGTGTCCTTGTCGCAACGTGTCCAGAACTAGTGTTTTCCTGTAGCATTGTTGTCAGGCGTGTTTTCGAGGTTTTACTTGACCACAACAATTTCCTGGATGTGCCTTCGATTACGAAGGGTGTGGTTCTTGTAAATCTTCCCGACAAATCTGATGTGGCATGTCTTCATCGTCATGTTTATGAGTGGAAAGACCATGCTGTTAGGTTCTCCAAGGTTGACGAGATGGTGATGGTGCCGGTAGACATCTCTCATGAAGTCCATGGCCTAGTCAGTTATGCGGGGTTCATCCCGTAGGTCAGTGGCAAGAAATAGTCTGCAGAGTTTAATTAGTGCAACTTTGCTTGTCTATAGTAAGTACTATTGTTCACTACTGATTTGTGTTTGTGAACCCTATATTGTTTAGTACTGCCACTTTTGGTCCATGGTGAGTCCCGAGAACAGTCTATGTTAATGTCTGTCCACTCAATTCAGTCTGTATATTTTGAAGTATCCAGATCATCTTTTTTGTGAGGACGGTTTATCAATTATGGTTACACTCCAATATCTATATGCATTGCAGGGTTTATCGCACCCACCAAGATTTCCAGTCCCATCGATGTTCGGTCCATACGATTTGACACGACCTTTGGACTGTCCTGCTTGTGGGAGTAGGCGGGGGCACTGCATGCCATGCGTAGTTGGACGATCGATATTCCATTTAGTACTTCAACATAGTGATTTCCTGGTAAGGATTCACTTGTGTCACATCAAGTAAATCTTATTGATTTATTGTCTAAGTCTTATTGATTTAGTGTCATGTTTTCTTTCTGTTGCTGCAATTTTACGATGCGGGTTTTGCCATGTGACATTCATCATAGAATAATGTTGGGGAACGTAGCATAAATTCAAAATTTTCCTACCTGTCACCAAGATCTATCTATGGAGTCATCTAGCAACGAGGGAGGAGTGGATCTACATACCCTTGTAGATCGCGCGCGGAAGCGTTCAAGAGAACGGGGTTGATGGAGTCGTACTCGTCGTGATCCAAATCACCGATGATCCTAGCACCGAACGGACGGCACCTCCGCGTTCAACACACGTACGGAGCAGCGACGTCTCCTCCTTCTTGATCCAGAAAGGGGGGAGGAGAGGTTGATGGAGATCCAACAACACGATGGCGTGGTGGTGGAAGTAGCGGGATTCCAACAGGGCTTCGCCAAGCACTGCGGGAGGAGGGAGATGTGTCATGGGAGGGAGAGGGAGGCGCCAGGGCTTAGGTATGGTTGCCCTCCCTTCCCCCCACTATATATAGGGCCAAGGGAGAGGGGAAGGGCGCAGCCTTGCCCCTTCCTCCAAGGAAGGGTGCGGCCAAGGGGGGGAGGAGTCCATCCTCCCCAAGGCACCTCGGAGGTGCCTTCCCCCTTTAGGACTCTCCCCTCCTCTTGTCCCTTTGGCGCATGGGCCTCTAGGGGCTGGTGCCCTTGGCCCATGTAGGCCAAGGCGCACCCCCTACAGCCCATGTGGCCCCCGGGGCAGGTGGCCCCACCCGGTGGACCCCCGGGACCCTTCCGGTGGTCCCGGTACAATACCGGTGACCCCGAAACTTGTCCCGATAGCCGAAATAGCACTTCCTATATATAATTCTTTACCTCCGGACCATTCCGGAACTCCTCGTGACGTCCGGGATCTCATCCGGGACTCCGAACAACTTTCGGGTTACCGCATACTAATATCTCTATAACCCTAGCGTCACCGAACCTTAAGTGTGTAGACCCTACGGGTTCGGGAGACATGCAGACATGACCGAGATGACTCTCCGGTCAATAACCAACAGCGGGATCTTGATACCCATGTTGGCTCCCACATGTTCCACGATGATCTCATCGGATGAACCACGATGTCAAGGACTTAATCAATCCCGTATACAATTCCCTTTGTCTAGCGGTACGATACTTGCCCGAGATTCGATCGTCGGTATCCCGATACCTTGTTCAATCTCGTTACCGGCAAGTCTCTTTACTCGTTCCGTAACACATCATCCCGTGATCAACTCCTTGATCACATTGTGCACATTATGATGATGTCCTACCGAGTGGGCCCAGAGATACCTCTCCGTCACACGGAGTGACAAATCCCAGTCTCGATTCGTGCCAACCCAACAGACACTTTTGGAGATACCTGTAGTGCACCTTTATAGTCACCCAGTTACGTTGTGACGTTTGGTACACCCAAAGCACTCCTACGGTATCCGGGAGTTGCACAATCTCATGGTCTAAGGAAATGATACTTGACATTAGAAAAGCTTTAGCATACGAACTACATGATCTTGTGCTAGGCTTAGGATTGGGTCTTGTCCATCACATCATTCTCCTAATGATGTGATCCCGTTATCAATGAAATCCAATGTCCATGGTCAGGAAACCGTAACCATCTATTGATCAACGAGCTAGTCAACTAGAGGCTTACTAGGGACATGGTGTTGTCTATGTATCCACACATGTATCTGAGTTTCCTATCAATACAATTATAGCATGGATAATAAACGATTATCATGAACAAGGAAATATAATAATAATCAATTTATTATTGCCTCTAGGGCATATTTCCAATAGTCTCCCACTTGCACTAGAGTCAATAATCTAGTTCACATTGTCATGTGATTAACACTCACAGGTCACATGGCCATGTGACCAACATCCAAAGAGTTTACTAGAGTCAATAATCTAGTTCACATCACGCTCATGTTGCTTGTGAGAGAGGTTTTAGTCAACGGGTATGAACCTTTCAGATCCGTGTGTGCTTTACAAATCTTTATGTCATCTCCTAGATGCAGCTACCACGCTCTATTTGGAGCTATTCCAAATAACTGTTCTACTATACGAACCCAGTTTACTACTCAGAATAATCTGGATTAGTGTCAAAGCTTGCATCGGCGTAACCCTTTACGACGAACTCTTTTACCACCTCCATAATCGAGAAAATTCCTTAGTCCACTAGTTACTAAGGATAACTTTGACCGCTGTCCTGTGATCCATTCTTGGATCACTCTTGTACCCCTTGACTGACTCATGGCAAGGCACACTTCAGGTGTGGTACACAGCATAGCATACTGTAGAGCCTATGTCTTAAGCATAGGGGACGACCTTCATCCTTTCTCTCTATTCTGCCGTGGTCGAGCTTTAAGTCTTAACTTCATACCTTACAACTCAGGCAAGAACTCCTTCTTTGACTGATCCATCTTGAACACCTTCAAGATCATGTCAAGGTATGTGCTCATTTGAAAGTACCATTAAGCGTTTTGATCTATCCTCATAGATCTTGATGCTCAATGTTCAAGTAGCTTAATCCAGGCCTTCCATTGAAAAACACTTTCAAATAACCCTATATGCTTTCCAGAAATCCTACATCATTTCTGACCCATAATATGTCAACAACATATACTCATCAGAAATTCTATAGTGCTCCCACTCACTTCTTTGGAAATACAAGTTTCTCACAAACTTTGTATAAACCCAAAATCTTTGATCATCTCATCAAAGCGTACATTCCAACTTCGAGATGCTTACTCCAGTCCTTAGAAGGATTGCTGGAGCTTTGCATACTTATTAGCATCTTTCAGGATTGACAAAACCTTCCGGTTGTATCACATACAACCTTTCCTCAAAAAAATGTCGAGGAAACAATGTTTTGACATCCTATCTGCAAGATTTCATAAATAATGCAGTAATCGCTAATATAATTCCAACAGACTCTTAGCATCGCTACGAGTGAGAAAGTCTCATCGCAGTCAACTCCTTGAACTTGTCGGAAAACATCTTAACGACAAGTCGAGCTTTCTTAATGGTGATACCTACCATCATTGTCCGTCTTCCTTTTAAAATACATATGTACCTAACAGCCTTACGACCATCAAGTAGTTCTCCCAAAGTCTAAACTTTGTTTTCATATATGGATTCTATCTCGGATTTTATGGCCTCGAGCCATTTATCGGAATCCAGGCCCACCATCGCTTCTCCATAGCTCGTAGGTTCATTGTTTTCTAGCAACATGACTTCCAAGACATGATTACGTACCACTCTGAAGTAGTACGCATCCTTGTCATCCCACGAGGTTTGGTAGTGACTTGATCTGAGTTTCATGATCACTATCATAAGCTTCCACTTCAATTGGTGTAGGTGCCACAGGAACAACTTCCTATGCCCTGCCACACACTAGTTGAAGAGACGGTTCAACAACCTCATCAAGTCTCCACCATCCTCCCACTCAATTCTTTCGAGAGAAACTTTTCCTCGAGAAAGGACCCGATTCTAGAAACAATCCCTTATTGCTTTCGAATCTGAGACAGGAGGTACACCCAACTGTTTTGGGTGTCCTATGAAGATTCATTTATCCGCTTTGGGTTCGAGCTTATCAGCCTGAAACTTTTTCACATAAGCTTCGCAGCCCCAAACTTTTAAGAAATGACAGCTTAGGTTTCTCTAAACCATAGTTCATACAGTGTCATCTCATCGGAATTACGTGGTGCCCTATTTAAAGTGAATGTGGTTATCTCTAATGCCTAACCCTTAAACTATCGTGGTAATTCGATAAGAGACATCATGGAATGCATCATATCCAATAGGGTGCAGTTATGATGTTCGGACACACCATCACACTATGGTGTTCTAGGCTGTATTAGTTGTGAAACAATTTCCACAATGTCTTAATTCTGTGCCAAACTCGTAATTCAGATATTCGTCTCTATGATCATATCATAGATATTTTATCCTCTTGTCACGACGATCTTTCAACTTCACCCTGAAATTACTTGAACCTTTCAATAATTCAGACTCGTGATTCATCAAGTAAATATACTCAACATCTACTAAAATCATCTGTGAAGTAAGAACATAACGATATCCACTACATGCCTCAGCACTCATTGGACTGCACACATCAAAATGTATTACTTCCAACAAGTTGCTTTCTAGTTCCATTTTACTGAAAACGAGGCTTTCAGTCATCTTGCCCATGTGGTATGATTTGCATGTCTCAAGTGATTCAAAATCAAGTGAGTCCAAACGCTCCATTTGCATGGAGTTTCTTCATGCATATACACCAATAGACATGGTTCGCATGCCTCAAACTTTTCAAAAATGAGTGAGCCCAAAGATCCATCAACATGGAGCTTCTTCATGCGTTTTATACCGATATGACTTACGTGGCAGCGCCACAAGTAGGTGGTACTATCATTACTATCTTATATCTTTTGGCATGAACATGTGTATCACTATGATCGAGATTCAATGAACCATTCATTTTAGGTGCAAGACCATTGAAGGTATTATTCAAATAAACAGAGTAACCATTATTCTCCTTAAATGAATAACCGTATTGCGATAGACATAATCCAGTCATGTCTATGCTCAACGCAAACACCAAATAACAATTATTTAGGTTTTAATACCAATCTCGATGGTAGAGGGAGCGTACGATATTTGATCAACCTTGGAAATACTTCCAACACATATCGTCATCTCACCTTTCGCTAGTCTCCGTTTGTTCCGTAGCTTTTATTTCGAGTTACTAACACTTAGCAACTGAACCGGTATCTAATACCCTGGTGCTACTAGGAGTACTAGTAAAGTACACATTAACACAATGTATATCCAATATACTTCTATCGACCTTGCCAGCCTTCTCATCTACCAAGTATCTAGGGTAATTCTACTCCAGTGGCTGTTCCCCTTATTACAGAAGCACTCAGTCTCGGGTTTGGGTTCAACCTTGGGTTTCTTTACTAGAGCAGCAGCTGAATTGCCGTTTCATGAAGTATCCCTTCTTGCCCTTGCCCTTCTTGAAACTAGTGGTTTCACCAACCATCAACAATTGATGCTCCTTCTTGATTTCTACTTTTGTGGTGTCAAACATCGCGAATATCTCAAGGATCATCATATATGTCCCTGATATATCATAGTTCATTACGAAGCTCTAGCAGCTTGGTGGTAATGACTTCGGAGAAACATCACTAACTCATTTGGAAGATCAACTCCCACTTGATTGTTGTACTCAGACAATCTGAGCACAAGCTCAACAATTGAGCTTTTCTCCTTAGTTTGCAGGCTAAGAAAATCGTCGGAGGTCTTATACCTCTTGACGTGGGCACGAGCCTGAAATCCCAATTTCAGCCCTCGAAACATGTCATATGTTTCGCGACGTTTCAAAACATCTTTGGTGCCTCAACTCTAAACCGTTTAACTGAACTATCACGTAGTTATCAAAATGTGTATGTCAGATGTTCGCAACATCCACATACAACGTTCTAGGTTCAGCACACTGAGCGGTGCATTAAGGACATAAGCCTTCTATGAAGCAATGAGGACAATCCTCAGTTTACGGACCTAGTCCGCATAATTGCTACTATCAACTTTCAACTAAATTTTCTCTAGGAACATATCTAAATAGTAGGACTGAAGCACGAGCTATGACATAATTTGCGAAGATCTTTTGACTATTGTTCAGGATAATTAAGTTCATCTTATGAACTCCCACTCAGATAGACATCCCTCTAGTCATCTAAGTGATTACATGATCCGAGTCAACTAGGCCGTGTCCGATCATCACGTGAGACGGACTAGTCATCATCGGTAAACATCTTCATGTTGATCGTATCTACCATATGACTCATGCTCGACCTTTCGGTCTTCTGTGTTCCGAGGCCATGTCTATGCACATGCTAGGCTCGTCACCCTAAGTGTTTTGCATGTGTAAAACTGTCTTACACCCGTTGTATGTGAACATAAGGATCTATCACACCCGATCATCACATGGTGCTCCGAAACGACGAACTTTAGCAACGGTGCACAGTTAGGGGAGAACACATTCTTGAAATTGTAATGAGGGATCATCTTATTTACTACCGTCGTTCTAAGTAAACAAGATGCAAAAACATGATAAACATCACATGCAATCAAATAGTGACATGATATGGCCAATATCATATAGCTCCTTTGATCTCCATCTTGGGGCTCCATGATCATCTTGTCACCGGCATGACACCATGATCTCCATCATCATGATCTCCATCATCGTGCCTTTATGAAGTTGTCTCGCCAACTATTACTTCTACTACTACAGCTAACGGTTAGCAATAAAGTAAAGTAATTACATGATGTTTATGTTGACACGCAGGTCATAAATAAATTAAGACAACTCCTATGACTCCTGTCGGTTGTCATACTCATCGACATGCAAGTCGTGATTCCTATTACAAGAACATGATCAATCTCATACATCACATATATCATTCATCACATCCTTTTGGCCATATCACATCACATAGCATACCCTGCAAAAACAAGTTAGACGTCCTCTAATTGTTGTTTGCATGTTTTACGTGGCTGCTATGGGTTTCTAGCAAGAACGTTTCTTACCTACGCAAAGATCACAACGTGATATGCCAATTGCTATTTACCCTTCATAAGGACCCTTTTCATCGAATCCGATCCGACTAAAGTGGGAGAGACAGACACCCGCCAGCCACCTTATGCAACTAGTGCATGTTAGTCGGTGGAACCGGTCTCACATAAGCGTACGTGTAAGGTTGGTCCGGGCCGCTTCATCCCACGATGCCTTTGAATCAAGATTGGACTAGTAACGGTAAGCATATTGAACAAAATCAACGCCCACAACTACTTTGTGTTCTACTCGTGCATAGAAACTACGCATAGACCTAGCTCTGATACCACTGTTGGGGAATGTAGCATAAATTCAAAATTTTCCTACGTGTCACCAAGATCTATCTATGGAGTCATCTAGCAACGAGGGAGGAGTGGATCTACATACCCTTGTAGATCGCGCGCGGAAGCGTTCAAGAGAACGGGGTTGATGGAGTCGTACTCGTCGTGATCCAAATCACCGATGATCCTAGCGCCGAATGGACGACACCTCCGTGTTCAACACACGTACGGAGCAGCGACGTCTCCTCCTTCTTGATCCAGCAAGGGGGGAGGAGAGGTTGATGGAGATCCAACAGCACGACGGCGTGGTGGTGGAAGTAGCGGGATTCCAACAGGGCTTTGCCAAGCACTGCGGGAGGAGGGAGATGTGTCATGGGAGGGAGAGGGAGGCGCCAGGGCTTAGGTATGGTTGCCCTCCCTTCCCCCCACTATATATAGGGCCAAGGGAGAGGGGAAGGGCGCAGCCTTGCCCCTTCCTCCAAGGAAGGGTGCGGCCAAGGGGGGGAGGATTCCATCCTCCCCAAGGCACCTCGGAGGTGCCTTCCCCCTTTAGGACTCTCCCCTCCTCTTGTCCCTTTGGCGCATGGGCCTCTAGGGGCTGGTGCCCTTGGCCCATGTAGGCCAAGGCGCACCCCCTACAGCCCATGTGGCCCCCGGGGAAGGTGGCCCCACCCAGTGGACCCCCGGGACCCTTCCGGTGGTCCCGGTACAATACCGGTGACCCCGAAACTTGTCCCGATAGCCGAAATAGCACTTCCTATATATAATTCTTTACCTCCGGACCATTCCGGAACTCCTCGTGACGTCCGGGATCTCATCCGGGACTCCGAAAAACTTTCGGGTTACCGCATCCTAATACCTCTATAACCCTAGCGTCACCGAACCTTAAGTGTGTAGACCCTACGGGTTCGGGAGACATGCAGACATGACCGAGATGATTCTCCGGTCAATAACCAACAGCGGGATCTTGATACCCATGTTGGCTCCCACATGTTCCACGATGATCTCATCGGATGAACCACGATGTCAAGGACTTAATCAATCTCGTATACAATTCCCTTTGTCTTGCGGTACGATACTTGCCCGAGATTCGATCGTCAGTATCCCGATACCTTGTTCAATCTCGTTACCGGCAAGTCTCTTTACTCGTTCCGTAACACATCATCCTGTGATCAACTCCTTGATCACATTGTGCACATTATGATGATGTCCTACCGAGTGGGCCCAGAGATACCTCTCCGTCACACGGAGTGACAAATCCTAGTCTCGATTCGTGCCAACCCAACAGACACTTTCGGAGATACCCGTAGTGCACCTTTATAGTCACCCAGTTACGTTGTGACGTTTGGTACACCCAAGGCACTCCTACGGTATCCGGGAGTTGCACAATCTCATGGTCTAAGGAAATGATACTTGACATTAGAAAAGCTTTAGCATACGAACTACATGATCTTGTGCTAGGCTTAGGATTGGGTCATGTCCATCACATCATTCTCCTAATGATGTGATCCCGTTATCAATGACATCCAATGTCCATGGTCAGGAAACCGTAACCATCTATTGATCAACGAGCTAGTCAACTAGAGGCTTACTAGGGACATGGTGTTGTCTATGTATCCACACATGTATCTGAGTTTCCTATCAATACAATTATAGCATGGATAATAAACGATTATCATGAACAAGGAAATATAATAATAATCAATTTATTATTGCCTCTAGGGCATATTTCCAACAAATAAACCATTAGGTTTGCTCTACGATGGATATTTTTGCGGGTTTCACTTCTTATGTCGTGTCAGTAACGAAGGCACTGTCCATCACTTATATTACTGGAAAAAATTGGATCAATCTATTGTCTGAGTACAAGTTGAATCCCTATGATGAACTGCAGTTGGTTTTAACAAACATGCCACAATTAGTCCTTCTCGCATTTAAAAGAAATGAAGAAAAAGACTGGGTCACGGTCACGGAGCCTACTCAAGTTAGAAAGCTGATCATAGCAGACCACACATGATTGCCGCTCTCTTGCACATCGATACCACCGTCAGCAACGGATCGAGCACCGGCAGTTGCTCTAGCACTGACAACGACAACATCTCAGTTTGATCCAGCTGAGGATTGGGCACCGACCGTGTTAGCGGATCAGGCTAGTCTACCGGAGGATCGGGCATCAACACTGGCACCTGCTCCGACACCGGCACCAGCTCTACAAGGATCACCATCTCCGCCAGCAGCAGCGGTGGCACTACCAGTCGCACCGGCACGGGCACCAGCAATGGCTTTGGCACCTGCACCAACACTTGCACTTGTATCTGCTCCAGCCCATGCAACAGCAACGGAACCAGCAGTTGCACCGGCAACAGACTGGGATGCAGATCGCACTTCATATACCAAAGTCCTTACAAAAACTGACATGTCCACCTTCTTGGTAAGCATTGGCCGCCCAAGTGCTTCATTCTTTTTTCTTTCCATGTTGTTTCACATGATTCACTGTGTTGATCTAACTATTTGTGTATGTTTTCTTGTTTGCAAATAGAGAATTCCTAGAGCAACGAGGGAGTCGTTCAACAATCCGGGCGACCCGTGGCCAAGTTACTCTTACCATGCGCAACTTTGGTGTGAATGAACCACCTCAATATACCGTAAGTAGAAAGGATGGTCGCATGACGATTGATGATAAAGGATGGTCAAGATTTAAATCTAAATCATCTCTTGCAGTAGGGGATGATGTCAAAATCGAACTTTCTCGGCAAGGAGAGCTGGTCCAAATCAACTTTGAAATTCTTCAGTAGTAGCACGCAACTGACGAACTGATCTATCCTTTGAGAGATTTTGATGTAATAATATGGCATGATGAAATAAGTGTCCTGTGTGCATAAGTAGTACGACAGTATTATTTATCACATCGTATATCGTTGATAGAATTGCAACTTTGATTGCTGGTTACGAACTGATCTATTGTTCTAATAGCTGTCGTGCTTTACTCAATTTTGTGTATTCGCCTTGCGACCGCATCTAAAACCAGCGCCGTACCGATCGCTTGCAATATGAAAAGCGCTGAGGTAGAACACATGGGCCCCCAAACATGCAGGCCCACCGGCATGTGGCCCAAAGTCCAGAACCATGAGCCTGTCTGAGTATTCTATTCTTAGCTGAACCCCCATAATGCCCGTGTGTTGCACGTAACATCAAGAATTTTATATTTCTTTACAGAGGGAGTATCTCTCTGTCAAAAATATATTTATGTGTAACTAGTTACTCTTGTCTTTCTACTTCCATTCGCTGATATGTGGGGCATCCACCAACAGGGTCTACGTGCCATATGCACCAAATTAGAGTGCACAACTGCACGGTAGACACACCCCAGTAGTAGCGCCACAGTAATGCCCAATGAGCCGTCAAATCAAAAAAACTCCCACCTTTCTATCTTTAGCAGTAAGCTGGACGGACAAAGCGGCAATATTTCACTGGTCCTGAATCCCCTTCTCCCTTGTTTGCTTGTTCAAAGAAAACCCCCGCTCGGTGATTGCATAGTGTTTTCTCATGGAGAACATGGTATGAATTCTTCATCCATCCCCGATAAATCCAAGTCCCTTGGTCACGGGTAATCCTAGGATGGCAGCCGCCGCCATTGATGCATTTTTCTTCCTACTGAATCTAGTGTTTTTCATTTGCAGTGCCCAAAGTGCAAGGACCCTACAGGTTTCTACGCCCTCAGCGAGATGCCACACTTGTTCCTTCTCATCCTAACACATGATTTTAAAATGCACACAGTATGTTCTTAGAATCCTCTTTTCTATCCGGGAGGGTGGAGTTTTTTGAACATGCTCTCGACTAATTTGGAAATTTGGATTGCTATATTTGGATAAAAGGTACTAGTACCATGGTAAACACCGACATGAAGGAGGAAATTATTTCTAGATTTGGATAGGGAATGCATTGTGTTCTCATATTATTTTTCCTGTAGTGCATTCCTTGCTCTGCCAGAACACATGTACTCAAGATGCTTGGCATTTCCATAACTGAATACACCAGTTTAATGGTCACAGTGAATAAAAGCCATGGATATAAGTTCCGAGTTGGGTTCATGAACCAAGAAGATCTCTGCTTTTTTTATGGCCGAACTTGGATAAACTTCCTCAAGTGTTACGGACTGAAAGTTGGTGCACGAATGTTGATGGAAATAGCAGAACCTGGTCTCATCTTCATTGCGATCTTCCACCCCGACGTCGTTCCAATTGTTCATCCATGTTAGTTTTGTATCTGGTTCTTGCTTGTTGCCTCGATTACTTCTTAATCCACCTATTCTGTCTAACTAATCACAAGTTAACTTTAGAAGTAGCAACGAATCTCTCACGAAGATGCTACTTCTAACTAATATTTTCTTATAATTGGTGGCACATGTAGGTTTTTTCAGAGTTAAGCAGGCTACTCGTTTGTTATTCTGTAAGAACTCGGCTGTTACTAATGGCACTGAAGTTGACTGGGATGGCATCCACAAGTTCCTACACTTTATAGATCGTCTTGAGGTCCTTGTGGGGCGTTTCAATGGTGGAAGGCCACGTGGAATATGTGTGCCACATCTGCATTCGTTGAACAGGTCCAACTATGTCGAGAAACTTATGGTACGAGTCGTTTTCCATTATATATGGTGTTCATAAACTCTTGCTTATAAACAGTTTTATAGATGTGATCTTCTTAAACAGAAACTGCCCAGTTCTATTGTTCCTATACAGATGCCTGACCATGGTCGGGTCAGACTTGCGCATGGTCACAACATGGTGTTTATGTCGACCTACTCCATTCCCCTTGGAGGTGAAAAGATACTTATGCATGGGTGGTCTCAAATAATGAAGGCCCGTCCATCTTGGAGAATAGGACAGAAGATTATGTTCCTGCTTTTCCATGGCTCTAAAGTGAATATACTATTTATTGACCACATTGCAAGATGAAGCCGCTTTCAGAAGGTTATGGATGCGCGGGGTGGCACCTGGGCCTTGTCCTGGGGCTTGGCGGCCTCACCCTTGGTTAACTATAGGCAAAGTAGCACTGTTCGAGGCGTGTTTTGTATGGTTGAACCTATATAAATACTCATACTACATTCAGCTATGGTTGTGAAGTGCCCCTGCTAGTTTCAGTTAAGGTTGTTAAGTACTCCTGCTGCTTTTACAGTCTGTCATGTTTCTTCAGTCCTGTCTTCCTCCAGCCGCCAAAACCAAAC
This sequence comes from Triticum aestivum, assembly GCF_018294505.1. Classification (NCBI taxonomy): domain Eukaryota; kingdom Viridiplantae; phylum Streptophyta; class Magnoliopsida; order Poales; family Poaceae; genus Triticum; species Triticum aestivum. The sequence continues at coordinate 174,240,086 of NC_057803.1, forward strand.
TAGCGCTGGTGGGGCCGCATGCTTCTGCCTTCCACGGCTGGCTGCGCCTCAGCGCATGCATCGCCGCCCCACCGTCTCTTAAATCGTTAACGCCGATGTCAGAGGCCTCGCTGTCGTGCTCCACGCGCTTTGGTGCGCTCGTCGTGGCGCCGCCCTCTTGCGTTGTCAACATGGTCAACAAACAACAGGAATCGACAGACTATATGTGGAGAGGATGACAGTAGGGGCCCACCATGTCCATGGCCGAACGCAAGGAAGTTCCTCATTTTTTGTTATATATACTCCATTGTCAGCGTATGGAAAAACAAAATGCTTCCTCCTAGTGGTTTCCTGACATTTGGGACCCGCGACATTGTCAGCGTATATAGTCAATAGACAAGAGAATAGCACCACAAGATCGGCTGACACTTGGGACGTAGCTGCTCGAGCATCATTTTTTTGTTACTGTTGAGACGGAGCAGGGTTTCAACTGGGATGTGGCCCGTCTAACCCAGGCTTATATTTTATGTTCACCATATGACCAGCCCAGCTATTTTTTCTTTGTGAAAATGAGCCTAGTTTATTTTTTCTGAAGAATACCCAATCCAGGCATACTTATTTTTCTACGCCCTAATGGGCTGCAACTCTTTCAAGACACCTGCAAATCTTGAAAGTAATATGAAATGGGTTGTAAATAGAAAAACAGATGACAAATTGGCAATTACTTTATAATTTCTGAATTTTTCTTTCAAATTTTCAGATTCCTATTTCATTGGGCTTTAACCTAATTTAAATATATCTTCAAAGTACTTTAAATCTGGCTCGACATTTCGATATTAACAATAGTTTGGAACCCACAGAAATATGCGAAATTTTGTTCAAATTTTTAACCCTAGCCCTGGCCAACAAAAAACGGACTGCAATAAATTGCATAAGAAGTTGCAATGAGCTATATATAAATTATTAAAAAAATAGGGAATGGTCTGACTTGTGGGCCTATCAAGTTGACGTGTATGCAAGATTTTTTTACTTATTATATCCGTCAACAAACGATTCTAGCAGACGTGTTGGATGTCAATCCAGTGGCCGTTGTGTTTCTTCAATCTTTGATCTTCTTGCTCCAGCCGCCAAATCCAGTGCCGGCGGGACTGCTTGCTCCCGCCTCTCATGGCCGGCTATGCTGCCGTGTAGGCCTCACACCCCCTACTACTCCCACCACTGGCCAGGTCGTCCCTCTACTCACCCACATCCCTCCACTGTTGTGGCTTCGCCGCCTCCGGGTCATTCCCTTCCTGGGTCTTGCCATCGTCCATCGCGCTGGTGTTCTCGGCACGGCGTGGTCAACATTGTCAACAAACAACAACATCAGAAGAGGAATGTACCTGGAGAGGCTGACAGTTGGGACCCACATGGTCCATGGCCGCACGCAAGCAAGTACCTCCTTATTACGCCAAACAAAATGAATACTCCCGCTGACAGCTCGGACCCACCAGCTATATCTTCGCACGCAAGGAAGTGCCTCCTTATTACGCATAAAAAAATTTAATACTCCCCCTGCTAGCTAGGACCCACCATAGCGGGAGCCTGACTTGCGGGCCTACTATGTACTATGTTGAGGCAGACGGAGGGCTTTTTCAACTTAGTCAACAAACGATTATATCACCAGTGACCGTTGGATTGTTAACATCCAACGGTCGTCCTACTTCTTCAACCTCTGATTTTCTTGCTCCAGCCTTCCAAACCACCACGTGCTCTTGCCTCCCGTGGTCGGCTGTGCTGCCGCGAAGGCCTCACTGCCCCCTACTACTCCTGCCGCTGGCCAGGCCATCCCTCTACTCACCCACACCCCCTGTTATTCTGCGGCGGCGGCAGGCTCACACCATAACCGAACCAGTGAACCCTGGTACTCTTTTCCGTGTGGGCTTCCACAGCCACGTCTTCCCCGGCTCCGCGTCATCCCCTTCCTAGGCCTCACCGTCATCCACCGCCCTGCTGATCTTGGCACGGCGCGGTCAACATGGACAAGGAATGACTTCCATCGGAAGAGTACTGTACGTGGAGATGCTGATAGCTGGGTCCACGGCCACAGCAAGGAAGTGACTCCTTATTACGTGGAAAATAATGATTCCTCCACCTGACAGCAGGGACCCACCCAACAGGCCATCGTATTTCTTGAAAAAAAAACGTTTCCCCTGACTGTTGGGACCCACCAGCTGTATCTTCGCACGCAAGGAAGTGCGTCCATGTTACGGGCAAAAAAATGATTCGCCCCCTGACTGCTGGGACCCACCAGCTACATCTTCGCATGCAAGGAAGTGCCTGACAGTCTGGACCCACCTGGTCGAAGCATACATAGTGTTGTCATTCTGGTCGCGAACGTGTACGTACATACTAGTCGATGTAGAGGCGCGCAGATGTCGTAGCAGAGGCGCGCACGTAGCATGTACTCGTATGTACAGCGGCCAGGGTGCAAGAAAGTAAATACGGCCACGTATGTACATACGGGCAAGGTCTCGAACGCCTACTCACGCATACATATGGCCAGGGCTCATGTACATGGCTGGGTTGGAACGAAGAAGCTGCATCGTCGTCGTGATCATGGGGAGGCAACCGGCTGGGTCGGAACGGAATGCGTCGTCGTGTTCATCGGGAGCCAACTGGCTAGGACAAAACAGCCGATGGAAACATGGCACGGTGTACCGCAGAACAAAGGAAACGGCCTTGTGTTTGACCGGCCACGGTCGAAACGGGATCCTGTTCATCGGAGGGGTCTGGCATACCACAAAACAGAGGAAACGGACCTCCTACAGTGGAAACGGGGTCCTGTTGATCGGAAGGGGTGTGGCGTACCGCAAAACAAAGGAAACAGACTTGTGTTGGAGAGCTACGGTCAGAACGGGGGTCCTATTCATCGGGAGGGGTGTGGCGTACTGCAAAACGGGACTCCATGGGATACTGTTCATCTCCACCGTCGACCTCCTCCAGCCTCCACGGGCTACTTTTCATCCACCGTCGACCTCCTCCAGCCTCCACCTGTGACTTTTCATCCTCGGGCTCCTGTTCATCCAGCCTCCGCCGCACGCTCCTCCACCGGCTACTGTTCAACCAGCCCTCTCCACGGGGTCCTGTTCAACCACCCCTCCACGGGCTACTATTCATCCAGCCCTCCACCGGCTACTGTCAACCAGCCTTCAGGGGGTCCTGTTCATCCAGCCCTCCATAGGGTCCTGTTCATCCACCCCCAACCGGCTCGATCGGTCGGTTCTTGTTCATCCAGCGGCAATAGCCTCTACTACCACGGGTTCCTCTTCATCCAACCCCCCACCTGGAATTGTTCATCCAAACCACCCAACAACACTCACTATTCATCCAGAGGCAGCATCGATCGGCTTCAGTTAGCAGCAGTAGCGAAGGAATCACTCGGGTTCAGTTAACAGCAAGGGATCGATCGCTTGGGTTCATTAACGTAGCTAGTGCAATCGCTCGGGTTCAGTTAGAGCCCAACGCCTCGCACACACGCACGTATGTACAAGAGAAACGCGCATTGCTCGGTCCCCGACCACCCACCGTAACCAGGAACTCCCCTGATATTTTCCTCGCCCTCGCTTCTACCACAGTTTTTTCCGTCATGGACGGCGCAAAGAATGTCATGCACCTACGTCTCCGGTCCACCCAGGACGAAAAGCCCATTTTCTATCATGATTTTTTGCCATAGAAGTACGACCCCACCACATCTATGACGATACCGGGTTTTGTCACAATTATCGTCATACAAGTGTCATAAGTATGGCAGAAAAAAATTTCGTTCGGCCCAAAATGTCACGGATGTGTCTTTTTTTTTTGTAGTGCATGCGTGTCCCTCTCAAAAGGTGTGTACAGCAAGGATGATTGTGGCAAACTAAAAAGTAAAGACTCATATCATACAAGATGCTCCAAGCAAAACACATATCATGTGGTGAATAAAAATATAGCCTCAAGTAAAGTTACCGATAGACGAAGACGAAAGAGGGGTTGCCTTCCGGGGCATCCCCAAGCTTAGATTATTGGTTGTCCTTGAATATTACCTTGGGGTGCCTTGGGAGTTCCCAAGCTTACGCTCTTGCCACTCCTTATTCCATAGTTCGTCAAATCCTTACCCAAAACTCGAAAACTTCACAACACAGAACTCGACAAAAAATCTCATAAGTTTCGTTAGTATAAGAAAATAAATCACCACTTTTTGTAATGTTGTGAAATCATTCTTTATTTATATTGGTGTAATATCTAATGTATTCCAACTTTTCCATGGTTCATACCCCCCGATACTACCCATAGATTCATCAAATCAAGCAAACAACACATATAAAACAGAATTTGTCAAAAATAGAATAGTCTGTAGTAATCTGTAATTCTCAAGTACTTATGTAACTGCAAAAATTCTGAAAAATTAGGAAAACCTGGGAAATTTGTGTACCAATCTTGTGCAAAAATATTCAATATTTTATCATGCTTCTGTTAAGAATTGTTTTCCTGAGCGCAAAAGTTTCTGTTTTTCACCAAGATCAAATCAACTATCACCATAAGCCATACCAAAGGTCTTGCTTGGCACAAACACTAATTAAAACACAAAAACACATCTAACCAGAGGCTAGATGAATTATTTATTGAAAAACAGAAGCAAAAGGCAAAGAAAAGTAAAATAAAATTGGGTTGCCTCCCAACAAGCGCTATTGTTTAACGCCCTTAGCTAGGCATAAAAACACAAATAGATCTAGGTATAATCATCTTTGGTATGCAATTCTTTTCTCATCAAATCCTCCAAAACTTGTTTTATTAAATCTACCCTTTCCTTTATTTCCCTCCTAGTAAATGAACTTAAATCGTGAAAAGGACTTTGATTGGTAATTTTAACATTCATAAACGCATAGTCGGGATCGTCACCATATATATCATCATATAAAACATGTATCTCATTTCTAACGGGTTCCTTCATCATCTTATTCAACCAATACCTATTAAATCATACGTAAATTCCCCTAGTAATCCAATGAAACTCCTCATAAGCCTCAAGGTACAAAGCTTGAGAGATTTCTGAATAAGGAACTCTCCTCCTAAGATTTTCACTATAAGATTGATAATCCCTAGATTTCGAACTACACCCAGTTTCTTTATCATGGAGTATAGCTTCAATTGGAGGGTGTTCAACATCCTTTTTATAGAAAGAAAAAATATCCCTAGATTCTTGTATTATAAAATCAAATTCACGCATAAGGATAATGGTGGCAACCTATTTAACTATTGGATGATTAATATTGGGAAGTTAACAAAACACCTTTTACAGAGCAGGATGAATATGCACATATTTTCTTTCTAATTTCTCAACGAGCATAACAATGGCATCCGCATAACAATTTGTATCAAGAAGAATAGATCATTTATTAATAGGCATAGATCCCGTACATTCAAAGAAATCCTGAATAACACTCTTTCAAATAATATTACCTTCTCCCACACGATTTTTTTGTTTTGTAATTAGGAGGAGTTTCAGTTTCATGATCCAAAGAACAAGATCCAAGTTTTTTCTCAATATTTTCGGCCATAACCTCCCGAGATTCAGACATGGTAGCAACAAACCAAACTAATAGACGGCAAACAAAAAGCAACGAAGAAACGGAATGGAAGAGGAGCAAAGAAAAAGGCAAATATTTTCGAAAATTGTTTTAGAAGTGGGGGAGAGGAAAATGAGAGGCAAATGGCGAATAATGTAATGCAAGAGATGAGAGTTTAATGATGGGTACTTGGTATGTCTTGACTTGGCGTAGATCTCACCGGTAACGGCGCGAGAAATTCTTCCTGCTACTTCTTGAGCTTGCATTGGCTTTTACCTTGAAGAGGAAAGGGTGATGTAGCAAAGTAGAGATAAGTATTTCCCTCAGTTCGAGAACCAAGGTATCAATCCAGTAGGAGACAACACACAAATCACCAATACCTACACAAACAATCAAACAACTTGCGCCCAACGCGATAAAGGGGTTGTCTCCCTTCACGGTCACTTGCAAAAGTGAGATCTGATAGAGATAGATGAAACTAAACAAAAGATAAAGTAAATATTTTTGCGTTTTTCAGTTTATAGATCGAAAAGTAAAAGATTACAAAATAGTAGATCGGAAACTATTATGATGGAAAATAGACCCAGGGGCCATAGGTTTCACTAGAGGCTTCTCTCAAGATAGCAAATAACACGGTGGGTGAACAAATTACTGTCGAGCAATTGATAGAAAAGCGCGAAATTATGACGATATCTAAGGCAATGATTATGAAATATAGGCATCACGTCCCTGTCAAGTAGACCGAAACGATTCTGCGTCTACTACTATTACTCCACAGATTGACCGACTCCTGCCTGCATCTAGAGTATTAAGTTCATGAAGAACAGAGTAACACATTAAGTAAGATGACATGATGTAGAGGAATAAACTCAAACAATATGATGTAAACCCCATCTTTTTATCCTCGATGGCAACAATACAATATGTGCCTTGCTGCCCCTACTGTCACTGGGAAAGGACACCGCAAGATTGAACCCAAAGCTAAGCACTTCTCCCATTGCAAGAAAAACCAATCTAGTTGGCCAAACCAAACCGATAGTTCAAATAGAATTAAAAAGATATCATATCATGCATAAAAGAAGTCAGAGAAGATTCAAATAATATTCATAGATAAGCTGGTCATAAATCCACAATTCATCAGATCTTGACAAACACACTGCAAAAGAAGATTACATCGGATAGATCTCCAAGAACATCGAGGAGAACATGGTATTGAGAATCAAAGAGAGAGAAGAATCCATCTAACTACTATCTATGGACCCATAGGTCTATGGTAAACTACTAATGCTTCATTGAAAGGGCAATAGAGTTGATGTAGAAGCCCTCTGTGATCGAATCCCCCTTCGGCGGGATGCCGGAAAAGGCCCCTACATGGGATCTCAGGGGAATAGAAGGTTTGTGGCGGTGGAAAAGTGTTTTCGTGGATGCTTATGGTGGTTTGGGAATATATGTGAATATATAGGAGGAAGATCTAGGTCAGGGGGTCACCGAGGGGCCCATAAGGTAGGGGGCGCGCCCTCCACCCTTGTGGCCGCCTCATGGCTCTTCTGACTTGCACTCCATGTCTCCTGGGTGTCTTCTGGTCCAAGAAAAATCATCGCAAAGGTTTTATTCCATTTGGACTCCGTTTGGTATTCCTTTTCTGCGAAACTCAAAAACAAGGAAAAAACAGAAACTGGCACTGGGCTCTATGTTAATAGGTTAGTCCCAAAAAAAATATAGAATAGCATATTAATGCATATAAAACATCCAAAACAGATAATATAATAGCATGGAACAATCAAATATTACATATACGTTGGAGATGTATCAATAACTGATTCAATACCATGATAGGTGGTGATAGTTTGATAATTCTATATGGGCTTAAACCCTCTCATAGGTCATGCCTGCGTGGCCAGTCTTTGAGGCTAAGTTAACCCTGGGCCTCGAACATAGAAGGGGCTCTTTGTAAAAATGATTCTATACTTTCTAGCCGAGGTTAAAGTTTTAAACATATGGTTGATGGGTTCGAGTGTATAAGAGGGCCCAGTAATTATCAAGGAATGAAGAACTTTGTATTCAAGCATGTACAGACAAGGAGGGAACTCGCCTACCAAGACGAAGACATCAGTAAAAGAAGCCATTCCGAGGAGGGAACTATAGTCCTCGGCTTTGGAGATCAGTTTAGGGGCTACTAATGGTGTCCTGGACTAAGGGGTACCAACTTTTATGGCCTGTCATCTATGGGCCGTGCTGATGACCCGTCGAGCACTGGAGAAAGGACTACGAAAGTTGTGGCCCCCAGTGTGAGCTGGATGAAACTTCCGAAGACTTGGCGTGTACTTCAAGGAAAGTTCTAGTAGTTTGCGTGTTTATTCCTAGTTGACAACCAACCATATGTCTAACTAGGTACTTGATAACCTGCCAGTGCACAGGGTTTGGTTGTAGCCTTTTCTAAGTAAGGGTATTGATCCCATAGGGAGCACAGCCATTAGGCTTTTGCACCTTGTAAAGAATTATGTAGCTTTGTGCCCGCAGATAATTGTAGACTTGAAGCAGAGTGAGGGCAGATTTAAATAAGGATTGAGCGAAATGGTGATGTGTAACTAAACAACATGAAAATAAACTAAAGGCAAGGATGGTAAATAATGTGAAACAACAGATTTAACAAGGTGTTCTCAGGGAGTCTGGAATCCCCTTTGGTATGTTTCGAGTACTACTATGTATACACATAGCATGGGTCAGATACTTGAGCTAATGTTGACTATTAAGCTGGGCGGAGCCGGGTAGAGAACATGTTCTACTCATGGTAGACTTTGTGCCACGCACGCCACCATCATTGATATGACGGGAGACCCGATCTTTCGATGAGAGAGGATAACCACGATTTTGTGGGACTTGACACTCACGATCCGGCTACCAACCATACAGGGAGAACCGTACACGACTGGTATCCACGACAATCGCTGAACCAACTCCATGACATTATCGACCGAGCAAATGGCGTGATCGACCTATCCACAAAGGATTTTTCCTGCAAGCAAATCTAAGAACATGCAAGAAAATAATAGCCAAGCAATATCAAAATTGCAAATATGCTAGATGGGATTAATCTCACAAGATGGGGTTCCGATAGGATGTCTTGATGGTCACGCTAGCCGCTACAAGCGAAGACAAATAAAAGTAGCAATATAGCTACACTTCTCTAAACAAAACCTGAGTCTAAACCCTAACCTATACTAGGTATTTATTATACGCGACCGCCGCCTAACTGTGGCGCTGCGCGTCGACGTGTCCAGCATGGACTGCTATGGGTCGAAGGAAAAGTTCACCAGGAGCCGGCCCATATGTTTGACCGGATATTAGGCCTTTTGGGATTAATTCCTTGTTTAATCAATGAGATGGGTTGGTGTGCACGTAGCTTCTCTGGTCCATTAAGTCTAATCCTTCTTCTCTTCTTTCGTATTTTAAAAGACTTGTCCGTGTAGCATGCAACATGGATGGCCCTCATCTCTCCAAGCACCTTTGATCCTTTCTGATGCGTGTGTGTGCACTTGCATGGGCCATGCAATCTTCAACATCTTCATATTTATTTTGCAGATGCCTTCAAGAACTCTGCACAAGAAATAAAATGGTGTAGTATTTTTTTTCCCTGATAATAAAATATAATATCATATAATGATCAATAGAAATTACCTGAAAATTGTGTCATGTAATATTTGTAGACGTATCTATGCCCACATCATCCTCCCTTTCTTGAAAACAAAGCCATCCTCGGGTTCCATTTATCTGAAACACATTATAGAGCAACGCAAAAATAAATGCGTCATATGTAGGCCGTTCCGATGGCGTTAGCTTATGAGGGTGAAATAAATTTGTAACAACACAATTAGGAATACCATGATTTTTTTATCCCACACAGATTCTATGTATGAATTATGGGGACACAAATGAACCACCTGAGCCTACGGTATGTCTAGTTCAAAAGTTGAGACACACAACGGAAAAATTTCAGAATTGATCGCAAGCATACTATGCATAGCATGATCCGTTGATTTAGCTTTCCCATCATTTATTATATCATCGGTGGTCATTGGAAACAAGTTAATAGTTTTTCGTTCAAACACGAGAGTATACGAATTTGTTCTACCATGATGGGTAACACTATTATCATATTGCCAAGGTCGACCTAACAATAAAGAACAAGCTTGTATAGGTACAACATCACAGTCAACATAATCATGATATGAACCAAGTGTAAAATGTACTCTCACACGACATGTTACCTTTAACTTACCACAGTCATTGAACCATTGGATGTAATATGGATTGGGGTGTCGTGTAGTTGCGAGGCAAAGCTTCTCTACCATCTTTGTACTCGCTAAATTATTGCAGCTCCCACCATCAATGATCACACGAACTGAATGCCATTTGACAACGAACTTAGTTTGAAAAAGATTATGGCATTGATGTAACTCGGCATGCCCCACCTAGGCACTAAGTACCCGCATGGTTACAAGGCTTGGATATTGTTCTGCCATATCAACATGAATATGTATCTCCTCTGTGTCACCTGCATTGTTAGTGGCAAGCATAGCACGAGTATCTTCATCCCAATCACTAGCAGATCAGTACTCACCATCTTCCTGCACAATGAATGTTCGTTTATTTGGACAGTCCTTCTTCAAGTGCCCGCCACCTTTGCATATATGACACTTCATGTCCCTTGTGCGTCCAGATGAAGTGGTGGGTGCTATAGACATTGCTTTCGAAGCCTCGGATGATTGTGGAGCTGATTTTGAACTTGATGGATGTGCACCATTGTTCAAGATAGGTGGTGTAGACTCAGTAGTGGATGGAACAGTAGGAGAGGGTGTCCATGATGAGCGGTGACCTGCAGAAAAGTTACCTCGTCCCTTGTTGTGTCGTCTCTGTACTTCCCTTTTAGCTTTACAAGCAAAATGAAACAAACGGGTAATAGAATTGTACTCCTTATAGTCCAAGATATCTTGAACATCATGATTCAAACCACCTAAAAATCTAGCCATCATAGCATCGTCGGTTTCAACTAATCCACATCGCACTAAGCCGATTTGTAATTCTTGATAATAATCCTCTACAGAACTACTACCTTGTTTTAAATGTTACAATTCATTCAGTTTGTCACGAGCATAATATGAAGGAACATAACATTGTCGCATAGCTCATTTTAAAGCATCCCAAGTAGTAGGTATATTATTTGCATTTATACCACAATATTCACTCCACCACATGGAAGGAAAGTTTGTAAATTCACTAGTGGCTGCCCTAACTCTTTGGTTCTCATGAATATCATGACATGCAAATTTTTGTTCAACAAAAACTTCTCAGTCAAGATAAACATCTGGATTATATTTACCATTGAAAGCAGGCATAGTAAATTTGATTTTGGCACTAGAGTGTTCATAATCTCTAACATCATACCTGGGTTGACCTCGCGCCATACCGTGACGGTTGAAATGTAGTTGTCGATGAGCACGATCATTGTGGTGGTTGACCATTTGGTCGTCTTCGGTGTCACCAGAATAATCCTCGTAGTTGTCCCCATGTTGCTCGACGTGGGGAGGAATTTGTCAGTGCTGGTTTATGGTGGCGGCACTAGTGGCAGTAGCAGGGTGTTGTAGATGAGCCATGAGCACACGCCGAGCTCGTGAGATAGCGCTGCCACCCGTGGAGTTGCGAGGATCAACATTGTTATTGATGGGGGGTGCAGTCCGCAACTCGTCAAGACGTGACAAGATGTCCTTTAGCTGTGTGTCCGCAATCTAAGCACCCTCAAGTTGGGTGAGACGCTCGCTGGTGACTTTCACATCCACGGTGAGACCCTCAAGTGTGGGTTGATCATGTGTCATTGTTAGCAATGTGGTAGTAGGATGTGGTGGAAAAAACACAGTGTGTAAACCCTATCAATTAGTAGGATGTGGTGGAAAAAAACCGCTCACACTCAAGCTTAGTATCAAATTCTTACTTGTTCTTACCAATGCAACAGGTCGTGATTGGCGCATTGGTATTGGCTTCAAACGAACGATGAAGATTGGTTGGAGCGATAACCAGGAATCAGCGGAACCGGAACCTGTACTTATTGGTAAGAAAACATGTAGCTTGGCAAAGGCTTCTCAAGTCACAATATCACTGGCACAATTTAGCAAAAAGCAATGCAAGTTGAATAATTTCTCAAACTCCTAACTAGTGCTGGCAGTCGACTAGTAAGAGATAAAACAATCTAAGCCCAGATACTGAAGCAAGTGAGTGGAAACAAGGGCAAATATGATAGCTCTAAATAGCTAGATATAAGTGGGGTATAAACGAGTGTATTACACAGCTCGAAAATATATGATGGACGCAGTGGCAACCAAGTAGCAGCAAAACTATTGTCTGAGTAGCAAATAGAACAAATCAGTCCAAAATAGATGCTAGCCAGCCTGAGTTTTTTTAACTTTCTTTTTTTTTATCTTTTTCCTTTTTTTCCTTTTTATTGTTTTTATCAAGCCGGTTACTAGCAAGCAAAACTAGAAAAACAACGCTTCAAAACAGGTCTTTGTGCTACAAGTACTTGAGAAGAGATGGAAAAGCAATCTAATCAGAAGGAAAGTGATACATCTCCAACGTATCTATAATTTATGAAGTATTCATGCTATTATATTATCTGTTTTGGATGTTTATGGGCTTTATTAAACACTTTTATATTATTTTTGGGACTAACCTATTAACCGGAGGCCCAGCCCAAATTGTTGTTTTCTTGCCTTTTTCAGTGTTTCAAAGAAAAGGAATATCAAACAGAGTCCAAACAGAATGAAACCTTCGGGAGAGTTATTTTTGGAACGGAAGCAATCCAGGAGACTTGGAGTAGACGTCAGGGAAGCTTCAAGGAAGCCACGAGGCAGGGAGGCGCGCCCTACCACCTGGGCATGCCCCCCACCCTCGTGGGCCCCTCGCGGCTCCCCTGACCGACTTCTTTCGCCTATATATGTCCATAGACCCTAGAAACAATAAGGAACGGAATAGATCGGGAGTTACGCCGCCGCAAGCCTTTGCAGCCACCAAAACCCAATCGGGACCCTGTTCCAGCACCCTACCGGAGGGGGAATCCCTCATAGGTGGCCATCTTCATCATCCCGGCGCTCTCCATGACGAGGAGGGAGTAGTTCACCCTCGGGGCTGAGGGTATATACCAGTAGCTATGTGTTTGATCTCTCTCTCTCTCTCTCTCTCGTGTTCTTGAGGTGGTACGATCTTGATATATCACGAGCTTTGCTATTATAGTTGGATCTTATGATGTTTCTCCCCCTCTACTCTCGTGTGATGAATTGAGTTTTCCCTTTGAAGTTATCTTATCAGATTGAGTCTTTAAGGAATTTGAGAACACTTGATGTATGTCTTGCATGTGCTTATCTGTGGTGACAATGGGATATCACGTGATCCACTTGATGTATGTTTTGGTAATCAACTTGCGAGTTCCGTGAACTTATGCATAGGGATTGGCACATGTTTTCATCTTGACTCTCTGGTAGAAACTTTGGTGCACTCTTTGAAGTACTTTGTGTTGGTTGAATAGATGAATCTGAGATTGTTTGATGCATATCGTATAATCATACCCACGGATACTTGAGGTGACATTGGAGTATCTAGGTGATATTAGGGTTTTGGTTGATATGTGTCTTAAGGTGTTATTCTAGTACGAACTCTTGAATAGATCGATCCGGAAGAAGAACTTTAAGGTGGTTTCGTACCCTACAATAATCTCTTCGTTTGTTCTCCGCTATTAGTGACTTTTGAGTGACTCTTTGTTGCATGTTGAGGGATATTTATATGATCCAATGATGTTATTATTGTTGAGAGAACTTGCACTAGTGAAAGTATGAACCCTAGGCCTTGTTTCAACGCATTGCAATACCATTTGTGCTCACTTTTATCATTAGTTATGTTGCTGTTTTTATATTTTCAGATTACAAAAACCATTATCTACTATCCATATTGCACTTGTATCACCATATTTTCACCTATACAATTTACGATTGTATTGGGTGTGTTGGGGACACAAGAGACTCTTTGTTATTTGGTTGCAGGGTTGTTTGAGAGAGACCATCTTCATCCTATGCCTCCCATGGATTGATAAACCTTAGGTCATCCACTTGAGGGAAATTTGCTACTGTCCTACAAACCTCTGCACTTGGAGGCCCAACAACGTCTACAAGAAGAAGGTTGTGTAGTAGACATCGAGCTCTTTTCTGGCGCCGTTGCCGGGGAGGTTAGCGCTTGAGGGTATATCTTTAGATCTTTCAATCGAATCTTTTTGTTTCTTATTTTATCACTAGTTTAGTTTATAAAAGGAAATTATAAAAAAATGGAATTGAGGATACCTCATATGCTTCATCTTTTTAATGTCTTTCATGAAAATAAGGATTCCGATAATTGTGCCAAAGTGTTAGAAGAAGAATGCATTAGAATGTTTGGCACTAAATCTTTGTATGATGAGCATGGTTGCAATGTTGTTAGTATGAATTCCTTGAATATCTATGATGCTAATGATATGCAAAGCCACAAGCTTGGGGATGCTATGTTTGATGAAGATGATATTTTTTGTCCCCCAAGTTCTGATGAGCAAATTTATTTTGATTATAGCATGCCTCCCATTTATGATGATTATATTGATGAAAGTGGGTTTGGAAGAGTGTCAACTTTGGGAAGTAATGATCCCACTATTTTGGAGGGTGTTGGATCGATAATTATGAAAGTGGGTTTGGAGAGGTCATGACTTTAGTTAATGTTAATCCCACTATTTGGAAGAGTGTCAACTTTGCATGCTTGTAGATCATGAAAAGAATGTTTTCTGTGATGGTTATATTGTTGAATTCATTCATGATGCTACTGAAATTTATTATGAGGGAGGAATATATGCTCGTAGGAGTTGTAATAATATCGAGTTTCCTCTCTATGTGTTGAAAATCTTGAAGTTATCCTTGTTTTACCTTCCTATGCAAGTTGATTCTTCTTACCACAAGTTGTTTGCTCACAAAATCCCTATGCACAGGAAGTGGGTTAGACTTAAATGTGATAGTTATATTCTTCATGATGCTCTCTTTATATTTCAATTCTTATCTTTTATGTGAGCATCATTGAAATCATCATGCCTAGCTAGGGGCGTTAAACGATAGCGCTTGTTGGGAGGAAACCCAATTTTATTATTGTTCATTGCTTTTTGCTCCTGTTTAGTAATAAATAATTCATATAGCCTCTATTTAGATGTGGTTTTATGCTTTTAGTTAGTGTTTGTGAAAGTAGAACCTTTGGGAAGACTTGGGGAAAGTCTTTGCGATCCTGCTGTAAAAACAGAAACTTTAGCGCTCACAAGATTTGCTGCCATTTTTTAATGGAGAGTGATATTTAGTTAATTATTTTTTTAAGATGATTAATATATAAATTCCTCACGTCCAGAAATTTATTTTATAATTTTTGGGGTTCCATAAGTATTCGAAACCTACAGATTACTACAGACTGTTCTGATTTTGACAGATTCTATTTTTCGAGTGTTGTTTGCCTATTTTGATGAATCTATGGCTAGTAATAGAGTTTATGAACCATAGAGAAGTTGGAATAAAGTAGGTTTAACACCAATATGAATTTAGAATGAGTTCACAACAGTACCTAAGTGGTGATTTATTTTCTTATACTAACATAGCTTACGAGTTTTCTGTTAAGTTTTGTGTTGTGAAGTTTTCAAGTTTTGGGTAAAGATTCGATGGACTATGGAATAAGGATTGGAAAGAGCCTAAGCTTGGGGATGAACAAGGCACCCCAAGGTAATATTCAAGGACAACCAAGAGCCTAAGCTTGGGGATGCCCCGGATGGCAACCCCTCTTTCGTCTTCGTTCATCGGTAATTTTACTTGGAGCTATATTTTTATTCACCACATGATATGTGTTTTGCTTGGAGCGTCAATTTATTTTGTTAGAATTTGCTTTATGTTAATTAGGACAATGTTTTGCATCTTTTATTTCAATAAAAGTGGCATTGATAGCCTTTACTATGCCTATTTTACAAGTCTACATGTTGCTGTTTGAAAACAGAAAGTTTACCGCTGTTGGAAAAATTCCCTAGAAAAGTCAGAACGCGATAAAATGTTGAAACCTTTTGCATAATAAGCCCTGATAAATTTACTACAGTGGGAATTTTCTTTCATAATTTTTGGAGCCAGGGAAGTATGGATCTTGCTGCATTCTTCACAGACTGTCATGTTTAGGCAGATTGCTGTTATGTTTGCATATGTTTGCTTGTTTAATGATTCTATTTGAGGATAGGACTATTAAATATGCGGAGGCATTTAGTATGCAATGTTGATTAATAATTTTAGTGATTTGCTACTGAAGAGTATGATAAGGTTTTTGCATTGGTTTATACTAACTTATCTCACGAGTCCTTGTTGAGTTTTGTGTGGATGAAGCTTTTGAGATTTAGGGAGACCGTGATATGAGAGGAATTAAGGAGACACAAAATCTCAAGCTTGGGGATTCCCAAGGCATTCCAAGTTAATATTTCAAGAAGTCTCAAGTGTCTAAGCTTGGGGATGCCCCGGTTGGCATCCCACCTTTCTTCTTCAAGAACTATCGGTTAGTATCCGTTGATCCTAAGTTTTTGCTTCTTCACATGATGTTTTCTATTCTTAGATGTCATTTTATTTTGTTTTACTTGCTGTTTGAGTAAAGTATCAAGATCTAAAATTATTAAATGGGAGAGTCTTCACATAGCTAAATAATTATTTAACTACTCATTGATCTTCACTTATATCTTTCGGAGTAGTTTGTTATTCACTCACGTGCTTCACATATATCCTATGAGTAAATGGTTGAATGAATTAAATATAATAAATATGAAATTATATATATTTCATATGCTTATACCATGGGGAGTAATGACTTCACATATAAGAAGTAGAGGTGGTAAATTTATTGAAGGTTAGCAAACATTGTATTGGTCATTTGAACAATTCATGAAAGAATATTGAGGGAAGAGAGATTTCGCATATAAATATACTATCTTGGACATCTTTTGTAATTGTGAGCACTCATTAAAATATGACATGTTAAAAGGTTGATGTTGGACAAGGAAGACAATGTAATGGGTTATGTTTTCTTATATCTGAAATAAAATATATTGTCATGGATCATCCAACATGTTGAGCTTGCCTTTCCCCCTCATGCTAGACAAATTCTTTGCACCAAGTAGAGATACTACTTGTGCTTCCAAACATCCCTTAAACCAGTATTGCCATGAGAGTCCACCATACCTACCTATGGATTGAGTAAGATCCTTCAAGTAAGTTGTCATCGGTGCATGCAATAAAAATTGCTCTCTAAATATGTATGATCTATTAGTGTGGAGAAAATAAGCTTTATACGATCTTGTGATGTGGAAGTAATAAAAGCGATGGACTGCATAATAAAGGTCCCTATCACAAGTGGCAATATAAAGTGACGTTCTTTCGCATTAACATTTTGTGCTTCGATTTCAGCCTTTCGAGATTGTCTCATGGACTGTGAGTTGATGGATTTGGGTTTCTCCAGGCCTAAGTTTACGTGGTGTAATCGCCAAGACCCGGAGTGCCATGTGAAAGTCCGGCTTGATAGAGTAGTGGCCAATTCAGATTTTGTAAGGTTGCATGATGTTTGCGCTATTGAACATGTGATCACCACCTCGTCTGATCATTATGATATCTTGATCGAGCTTGCCGGGAAGCCCACCCAGAGGACACAACGGCCAGTGCAGCAAGGTTTTAAGTTCGAGGCTATGTGGTTGCGGGCAGCCGACTATAGAGAGCAGCTGGAACGTGCTTGGACTGAGGGGCGGAGTGGTGATTCTTCTCTGCAGGCGACATGGGACAATCTTCATCGTGTCGCTGGGGCCCTTAAGTCCTGGAGTCATGACACTTTTGGTTCTATCCGGCGTCAGATCAATAGACTGGAGTGACGACTTAAGTCCATCCGGTCTATGCCAGTCACGGACTCATCTTTGGCCGAGGAAAGATCTATTGAGACTCAATTATGTGAGTTATTTGAAAGAGAAGAAATCATGGCTCGTCAATGTTCGAGGGTGGACTGGTTGCGTGAGGGGGATCGCAACACTGAGTTCTTCCATGCTCGAGCTGCTGCTCGCAAGAGGACCAACAGAATCCAGCGTCTGGTCCGTGATGATGGGTCCTTTTGTGATACTCAACAAGAGATTAAAGGTTTGGTGCAACAATTCTATGAGAAACTTTTCACATCTGAACCTTGTGATGCAGCTGATGCAGTCCTGGATACTATCCCTCAAAAGATTTCTCCTGAGATGAGTGAGGATTTGAGTAAGCCCTACACTAATGAGGAAATCAAGGCTGCTCTGTTCCAGATGGGTCCTACTAAAGCTCCTGGACCTGATGGTTTTCCAGCCCTCTTCTATCAGAATCATTGGGACTTCTTGGGAGAGGAGATTTGTCGAGCCGTGAGATGCTTTCTGGATGGAAGCTCAATTCCGGAGGGTTTTTGTGACTCAGTGATCGTCCTTATTCCTAAAGTGACACGACCCAAGCACCTGAAGAATTTCCGTCCAATTAGTCTATGTAATGTTCTTTACAAGATTGCCTCGAAGGTCTTGGCCAATCATTTGAAGTTATTGCTCCCTGTTGTCATCTCTGAGTTTCAAAGTGCCTTCGTGCCTGGAAGATTGATCACTGACAACTCTCTTATTGCTTTTGAATCTCTTCGCACCATCAGACATCAACGAGTTAAACAACCCTTCTTTGCCTTGAAGATTGACATGACGAAAGCCTATGACCGTGTTGAGTGGAGTTTTCTTCATGGTTGCCTCTCCAGACTTGGTTTTAACCCTGCATGGATCAACTTAGTGATGAGGTGTGTAACCAATGTCCGCTATGCTGTAAGGGTTAATGGTGAGCTTACGGCACCTGTTGCTCCATCGACAGGAATTCGTCAGGGTGATCCTATCAGCCCCTATTTGTTTCTGCTCTGCATTGAAGGACTGTCAAGTCTGTTACTCCAAAAGGAGAGTTGTGGCAAGCTACATGGCATTAGGAACGGTCGTTCCGGTCCTCCTATCTCACATCTCCTGTTTGCCGATGACAGTATCTTCTTTGCTAGATCTGATGCTCGTAGCGTGGCTGCTCTGAAGACCACTCTGGAACTATATTGCTCTGGTTCTGGTCAGTTAATTAACAAGGACAAGTCCTCTTTACTCTTTGGTCGTGGTTGTTCGGAGACTGTTAAGCAAAGAGTAAAGGCGAGTCTTGGGATATCTAACGAAGCCTTCGATGACACTTACCTTGGTATGCCTACCGAGGTTGGTAAATCCCCTACTAGTATCTTCAAGTTCTTGCCAGATAGGGCTTGGCGATGTGTTCATGGATGGTCTGATCGACCGGTCTCGCGAGCAGGGAAAGAAACACTACTGAAATCTATCATTCAGGCGATCCCTACTTTCATCATGAGCTGCTTTGAACTTCCTAAGGCTATCTGCAGAATGTTCAGACAAATTATTGCCGATGAGTGGTGGGGCGGAGAGGATGGGAAAAAGAAGATACACTGGAGATCATGGGATTGGCTCACAATGCCCAAGTCTTTTGGCGGGATGGGTTTTCGGGATTTGCACATCTTCAATTTGGCAATGCTAGGCAAACAAGGGTGGCGACTACTTACTGTTCCGGACTCCTTGTGTGCTCGTGTCTTAAAAGGCCGATATTTCCCTCACATGGATTTCTGGAATGCACCGGCTCCGCTTTTAGCTTCTGCCACTTGGCGCAGCATTCTTGCTGGCCGTGACCTGCTCAAGAAGGGAGTTCAATGGGGAATTGGGGACGGCTGCCAGGTTCACATTACTACTGACCACTGGATCCCTTCATCTCCGCCTTGTGTTCTCCAGACGCTCTCTCCTATTCCTGCCAATGCTAAAGTTAAGTGCCTTATGTATGAGGAAAGTAGGTCCTAGAATGAAGCAACGGTGCGTGCCTTCTTTCGGAATGACGTCGCATGCGAGATTCTTCAGATCCCTATCTACAAGCATGGTGAGGATTTTTTTTCGATGGCCATTCACAAGATTCGGGGAATACACGGTTTGATCAGCCTACAATTTGGCTCGGTCTGCACACTTCCTGGAGTCTCATAGTTCAAAAGGAAAGGGTTTGAGTTCCAATTTTCCTTCCCAGGAAAAGGATTGGAGACTGCTATGGTCTATCAAAGCACCGGGCAAGATGAAAGTTGTCTTATGGCGCTTTGCGCACAATTGTTTACCATCTGGGGAACAACTTAAACGCCGCCAGGTACCCAATTCTGAACACTGCTGCTTTTGTGCTCGGTCTGAATATGTTGAGCATGCTCTGCTGTTTTGCCCACATGCCAGGGACGTGTGGGATATCATCAAAGAGGAATATAATTTCAGCTTGCACCGTGGCACTTTTCTATCTCCAAGGCAATGGATTTTTGACTTCTTGGCAAGGTCGTCTGATCAGGTGCGTACTGTCCTAGTTGTGACCCTCTGGCATATTTGGGAGGCTCGAAACTTTGCGAGAAACAATCCAGAGGCTCCCCATCCACGACGTACTGCTGAGAAGATCAAGGCTTATGTCGCCCTTATCCTGCAGCATCTTTTCCTTCGAGTATCTGAACATAGGCGTGAAACCAATGCGTCCAGCTCCGACTGGTCTCCACCGCCGTCAGGTACCATCATGTTCTACTCAGACGCTGCAACTTTCTCGAGCCTGGATAAGTCTGGCATTGGGGTCGTCGGCAGGGATGACAGAGGTCAATTCATGGTGGCCTGTAGCGAGCCGATTGAGGGTAGCTTGGAACCTGAAATGGCTGAGGCCATGGCTCTTCGACGTGCTGTTCTTTTGGCGCATGATGTACAGGTTTCAGATGTTATCTTTGCCTCTGACTGTCTCTCACTTGTGCAAAGAATCAACTCACCTATGAGTGACCGTTCTTCAGTTGGAGTGGTGGTGGCTGATATCAAGTCTATGTCTGAAAGTTTCTCTTCAATGTCCTTCAAGCATGTTCATCGGCATTTGAATGTTCCTGCTCATGTGCTAGCTAAATCATGTATGAACTATTCTAGTCTTTGTGTGTTCCATTCTGTTCCGGATTGTATCCGGCAAACTCTGTGTAATGTTGTTCATTAATCTATAAAGCCGACATTCTCTCAAAAAAAAAGATTTTGTGCTTCCAACTATAAAAGCACATGACAACCTCTGCTTCCCTCTGCGAAGGGCCTATCTTTTATTCTTGTCTTATACCTTATGCAAGAGTCATGGTGATCTTCACCTTCCTTTTTTACATTTTATCCTTTGGCAAGCACATTGTGTTGGAAAGATCCTGATATATATATATATATATATATATATATATATATATATATATATATATATATCCAATTGGATGTAAGGCATCATGAAGTATTATTGTTGACATTACCCTTGAGGTAAAAGGTTGGGAGGCGAACCTATATGCCCCCATCTTTCTCTGTGTTTGATTAAAACTTTGAACCCATAAATATCACATGAGTGTTAGCAATTGTGAAAGGCTAAATGATAGTTGAGTATGTGAAGTTTGCTGAATCAAAGCTCTGACATAGACCCTTCCTGAAAATAAGATGAATTGTAATTGTTTGATGACTAATAACATGGTTTGTTAGTTTTCAAGAAAGTTTATGATCTATACTTTAAAATGTGAATAGCTTGTTACTTGATCATGAGAAGTCCTATGAGTTGAGCTACTATTATGATATATAATGATGCTAGAAAAGGTGATTGAAATTACCATTGATCAAACTTGTGCACCTGCTAGCATTCACACTTCATAAATTATTTCTTTTATCATTTACCTACTCGAGGACGAGTAGGAATTAATCTTGGGAATGCTGATACGTCTCCAACGTATCTATAGTTTATGAAGTATTCATGCTATTATATTATCTGTTTTGGATGTTTATGGGCTTTGCTAAGCACTTTTATATTATTTTTGGGACTAACCTATTAACCGAGGCCCAGCCCAAATTGTTGTTTTCTTGCCTATTTCAGTGTTCCGAAGAAAAGGAATATCAAATGGAGTCCAAACGGAATGAAACCTTCGGGAGAGTTATTTTTGGAACGGAAGCAATCCAGGTCACTTGGAGTAGACGTCGGGGAAGCTTCAAGGAAGCCACGAGGCAGGGAGGCGCGCCCTACCCCCTGGGCGCGCCCCCACCCTCGTGGCCCCCTCGTGGCTCCCCTGGCCGACTTCTTTCGCCTATATATGTCCATATACCCTAGAAACAACGAGGAACAGAATAGATCGGGAGTTCTGCCGCCGCAAGCCTCTGTAGCCACCAAAAACCAATCGGGGCCCTGTTCCGGCACCCTGCCGGAGGGGGAATCCCACACCGATGTCCATCTTCATCATCCCGCGCTCTCCATGACGAGGAGGGGGTAGTTCACCCTCGGGGATGAGGGTATGTACCAGTAGCTATGTGTTTGATCTCTCTCTCTCTTGTGTTCTTGAGGTGGTACGATCTTGATGTATCGCGAGCTTTGCTATTATAGTTGGATCTTATGATGTTTCTCCCCCTCTACTCTCTTGTGATGAATTGAGTTTTCCCTTTGAAGTTATCTTATCGGATCGAGTCTTTAAGGATTTGAGAACACTTGATGTATGTCTTGCATGTGCTTATCTGTGGTGACAATGAGATATCACGTGATCCACTTGATGTATGTTTTGGTGATCAACTTGCGAGTTCCGTGAACTTATTCATAGGGGTTGGCACACGTTTTCGTCTTGACTCTCCGGTAGAAACTTTGGGACACTCTTTGAAGTACTTTGTGTTGGTTGAATAGATGAATCTGAGATTGTTTGATGCATATCGTATAATCATACCCACGGATACTTGAGGTGACATTGGAGTATCTAGGTGACATTAGGGTTTTGGTTGATATGTGTCTTAAGGTGTTATTCTAGTACGAACTCTTGAATAGATTGATCTGAAAGAATAACTTTGAGGTGGTTTCGTACCCTACAATAATCTCTTCTTTTGTTCTCCGCTATTGGTGACTTTGGAGTGACTCTTTGTTGCATGTTGAGGGATAGTTATATGATCCAATTATGTTATTATTGTTGAGAGAACTTGCACTAGTGAAAGTATGAACCCTAGGCCTTGTTTCAATGCATTGCAATACCGTTTGTGCTCACTTTTATCATTAGTTACCTTGTTGTTTTTATATTTTTCAGATTACAAAAACAATTATCTACTATCCATATTGCACTTGTATCACCATCTCTTCGCCGAACTAGTGCACCTATACAATTTACCATTGTATTGGGTGTGTTGGGGACACAAGAGACTCTTTGTTATTTGGTTGCAGGGTTGTTTGAGAGGGACCATCTTCATCCTACGCCTCCCACGGATTGATAAACCTTAGGTCATCCACTTGAGGGAAATTTTCTACTGTCCTACAAACCTCTGCACTTGGAGGCCCAACAACGTCTACAAGAAGAAGGTTGCGTAGTAGACATCAGAAAGCAAGACACAACTTGTGTGGGATGGGACATGTGCTGCATGCATGTAATACCGTGCAAGTGATAGGACAACGGCGTGCACTAGAGACCTAGGTGTATGAGAAAAACGCGTGGCTATGCTGGAGTACGTGGAAGTGCAGGAGAAGGGAGGTGAACGCGGGGAAAGTGGCGGATGATGCGGTGATGTGATGGCACAAGAAGCTTTGACAGATGATTTGCACGATGCGCGGTAGCGGACAGATCAAGGAAGTGGACAAAAACAAGTTCGATCTAGTAGACAATGTTTTTCTTAAAGGAATCTAAACCAGCACTAGTATTAGATGAATGCAACCAAAAATTCAACTACACAAATACTAGATGCAAAAATTGCTAGAGGCTAAAAAGTAGGTGCAGCGGATGAACTAATCTAATTTTTTTGGCTTTTTTGTGGGTTGTAGGCCTAAAATTAATCTAATCTAATAAAACTGTAAATCTCTCACCGATGAACCTGAAAACTGATACCACTTGATATGACGGGAGACCCGATCTTTCGATGAGAGAGGATAATTACGATTTTTGTGGGACTTGACCCTCACGATCCGACTACCAATCGTACAGGGAGAACCATACATGATTGATATCCACGACAATCGCTGAACCAACTCCACGGCATTAACAACCGAGCCAACGGCGTGATCGACCTATCCACAAAGGATTTTCCTAGAAGCAAATCAAAGAACATGCAAGAAAATAATATCCAAGGAATCTCAAAATTGCGAATATGCTAGATGGGATTAATCTCACAAGATGGGGTTCCGATAGGATATCTTGACGGTCACACTAGCCGCTATGAGCAAAGACAAATAAAATGAGCAATATAGCTAAACTTCTCTAAACGAAACCCGAGTCTAAACACTAACCTAGACTAGGTATTTATTATACGCGGCCACCGCCTAACTGTGGTGTTGCGCGTTGACGTGTCCACTATGGACTGCTACGGGTCGAAGGAAAAGTTCACCAGGAGCCGGCCCATATGTTTGACCGGATATTAGGCCTTCTGGGAATAATTCCTTCTTTACTCAATGAGATGGGCCGGTGTGCACGTAGCTTCTTTGGTCCATTAAGTCTAATCCTTCTTCTCTTCTTTCGTATTTTAAAAGACTTGTGCGTGTAGCATGCAACATGGATGGCCCTCATCTCTCCAAGCACCTTTGCTTCTTTTTGATGCGTGTGTGTGTGCACTTGCATGGGCCATGCAATCTTCAACATCTTCATATTTATTTTGCAGATGCCTTCAAGAACTCTGCACAAGAAATAAAATGGTGTAGTATTTTGTCCCTGATAATAAAATATAATATCGTATAATGATCAATAGAAATTACCTGAAAATTGTGTCGTGTAATATTTGTAGACGTATCTATGCCCACATCAATCATAGTCTCCTCCTGAGGGTTACACCTCATGATAATTAAGGGTTTCCCCGTGGAGGCAGCCTCACTAAGGGTTCTTCGTGATCCCAGTCACTTGTAAAGGTTAGGAGCTACTGGTACCATTACGTGCTATACAAACGGTTTTTACCACCTTTCCACGACAGAGTTTTAAACTGTCGCCTTGCCTGTGTGTGTGATAGGGGGGTCCTTCCCATACAACCCAGAAACCATCGGGGATAGGCGAGCAGCTACTGACAATTTCCATAGAATAAACGTATAAGTCGTGGCCTATCACACACGTTAGACCTCGACGTTACATTTCTGATCCGAGAGACATCTAAAATGATTATGCTGCTATAGTCATGTGGAAAAGGTGGATATTACAAAAATTTAATCTACCACAGTGTTTGCGATAGGTACGTTATCACACACAGTTAAAAAAATATAAAATGTGTCTGGTGCCTCTACTATCGCCAATGTGTCCATTTCATAACTGTGTGCGATAGATATTCCTATCAGACACGGGCTCCATATCTGCACTGTCTTCTTTTTGTCCAATATTACACACACATAGAGGTTTGAAAAGTTTGTCGTATAACCATGAATAACACATGCATATGAGACGAAACCGTGTGTTCATCCATTGAGCATCACAAATGTTTCTCGTCAAATAACCATCTGTTCTATATTTTCCATCGCACACACTGTTTCTTTCTAACCGTGTGTACATTATTTTATTCAATCATGTTTAATTTTATTTTACCTATAATTTATTATTAAAATTGGAAATTTTGAATTTTGAATTATGAAACGTGGAATTCAAATCCTCAGTATAATGGTTCAATAACCAATTCATAAATAAAATTCTCACTACAATATGTTCAATAATTACAGGATTAGGCAGCAATTTACTATGATGAACCACAATATTTAGAGGCGGTAAAGGTGAAGAGAGAAGTGTAAATCATTTTAGCTGCCAATGGTGTTGAAGAAGTGGAATAATGTACCCTCCTGCATGCCAAAGGCGCGCACAACTTTTGTCCAACCCCTCGTGATGATCGCTTGCCCATCCTTCACCGCCTATAGGAAGACTTCTAGAAGATTATCATGGTAGTATGAATTATATACTCTAACCTTAGTTGCCTCCACTTCGGTCATGTAGTTTGTAAGGTAATCATTAGTAAATTGCTTCGGAAACCACTGAAAAGAGAAAACTTTCAGATATTCATGTCTAATAGAGTAACTCGTTGTGGGCAGGGGGAAACGGCAACACATTACTTACCATCCTAAAGTTCACTATTGTCTTGGACAAAGTGTAAATAAAGAGTTTAATTCCCACCACCCATCTCTTTCACCTAACAATCTTTCTTAGTTTCCTCACTTGATGCTCGTTCATAAATATCTCATTGCCCCATACGCAGAAGGGGTCAAAGCTTGGATCAGTATCGTTGATGTTGTACCTACACGCAACTAGTAAATGTTAGAAGCTAAACTGCAATTGCACAAATGATATAAAATAGTACTCCCTCCGTTCTTAAATACAACTATTTTTAGAGATTTCAATATGAACTACATACGGATGTATATAGACATAGTTTAGATTAGAATGTAGGTTCACTCGTTTGCTCCGTATGTAGTCTATATTGAAATCTCTAGAAATATTTATATTTAGGAACATAGGGAGTATAAGATATGGGATGTAGCTAACTGCTACTTCTTGAGCACTGCCTTGGTTTTCCCTGAAGAGGAAGGGATGATGCAGCAAAGTAGCGTAAGTATTTCCCTCAGTTTTAGAGAACCAAGGTATCAATCTAGTAGGAGGCTACGCACTAGTCCCTCATACCTGCACAAAACAAATAAATCCTCGCAACCAACGCGATAAGGGGTTGTCAATCCCTACACGGCCACTTACGAGAGTGAGATCTGATAGATATGATAAGATAATATTTTTGGTATTTTTGTGATAAAGGTGCAAAGTAAAATAAAAGCAAAGTAAAAAAGCAAAGGAAATAACTAAGTATTGGGAGATTAATATGATGAAGATAGACCCGGGGGCCATAGGTTTCACTAGTGGCTTCTCTCGAGAGCATAAGTATTCTACGGTGGGTGAACAAATTACTGTTGAGCAATTGACAGAATTGAGCATAGTTATGAGAATATCTAGGTATGATCATGTATATAGGCATCATGTCTGAAACAAGTAGACCGACTCCTGGCTGCATCTACTACTATTACTCCACTCATTGACCGCTATCCAGCATGCATCTAGAGTATTAAGTTAATAAAAACAGAGTAACGCCTTAAGTAAGATGACATGATGTAGAGGGATAAACTCATGCAATATGATGAAACCCCCATCTTGTTATCCTCGATGGCAACAATACAATATGTGCCTTGCTGCCCCTACTGTCACTGGGAAAGGACACCGCAAGATTGAACCCAAAGCTAAGCACTTCTCCCATTGCAAGAAAGATCAATCTAGTAGGACAAACCAAACTAATAATTCGAAGAGACTTGCAAAGATAACCAATCATACATAAAAGAATTCAGAGAAGATTCAAATATTGTTCATAGATAGACTTGATCATAAACCCATAATTCATCGGTCTCAACAAACACACCGCCAAAATAAGATTACATCGAAGAGATCTCCGCAAGAGAGGGGGAGAACATTGTATTGAGATCCAAAAAGAGAGAACAAGCCATCAAGCTACTAACTATGGACCCGTAGGTCTGAGGTAAACTACTCACACTTCATCGGAGGGGCTATGGTGTTGATGTAGAAGCCCTCCGTGATTGATGCCCCCTCCGGCGGATCTCCAGAATAGGCCCCAAGATGGGATCTCGTGGATACAGAAAGTTGCGGCGGTGGAATTAGGGTTTTGGCTCGATATCTGATCGTTTGGGGGTACGTAGGTATATATAGGAGGAAGGAGTACGTCGGTGGAGCAACAGGGGGCCCATGAGGGTGGAGGGCGCGCCTGGGGGGTAGGCGCGCTCCCCTACCTCGTGGCCTCCTCTTTTGTTTCTTGACGTAGGGTCCAAGTCCACTGGATCACGTTCGGTGAGAAAATCACGTTCCCGAAGGTTTCATTCCGTTTGGACTCCGTTTGATATTCCTTTTCTTTGAAACCCTGAAATAGGCAAAAACAGCAATTCTGGGTAGGGCCTCCGATTAATAGGTTAGTCCCAAAAATAATATAAAAGTGGATAATAAAGCCCAATAATGTCCAAAATAGTAGATAATATAGCATGGAGCAATCAAAAATTATAGATACGTTGGAGACGTATCAAGCATCCCCAAGCTTAATTCCTGCTCGTCCTCGAGTAGGTAAATGATAAAAATAGAATTTTTGATGCGGAGTGCTACTTGCCATAATTTTAATGTAATTCTTCATAATTGTGGTATGAATATTCAGATCCGAAAGATTCAAGACAAAAGTTCA
Source organism: Triticum aestivum (assembly GCF_018294505.1). Classification (NCBI taxonomy): domain Eukaryota; kingdom Viridiplantae; phylum Streptophyta; class Magnoliopsida; order Poales; family Poaceae; genus Triticum; species Triticum aestivum. Next base: position 174,268,061 of record NC_057803.1, read on the forward strand.
TATTGACATAAAAATAATAATACTTCAAGCATACTAACAAAGCAATTATGTCTTCTCAAAATAACATGGCCAAAGAAAGTTCATCCCTACAAAATCATATAGTTTATTCATGCTCCATTTTCGTCACACAAGAATGCTCTCATCATGCACAACCCCGATGACAAGCCAAACAATTGTTCCATACTTTAGTAATCTCAAACCTATAAACTTTCACGCAATATATGAGCGCGAGCCATGGACATAGCACTATGGGTGGAATAGAATATAATGAGGGGGGTTATGTGGAGAAGACAAAAAGGAGAAAGTCTCACATCAACGAGGCTAATCAATGGGCTATGGAGATGCCCACCGATTGATGTTAATGCAAGGAGTAGGGATTGCCATGCAACGGATGCAGTAGAGCTATAAATGTATGAAAGCTCAACAAAAGAAACTAAGTGGGTGTGCATCCAACTTCCTTGCTCACAAAGACCTAGGGCACTTGAGGAGGCCCATTGTTGGAATATACAAGCCAAGTTCTATAATGAAAATTCCCACTAGTATATGAAAGTGACAAAACAAGAGACTCTTTATCATGAAGATTACGGTTCTACTTTGAAGCACAAGTGCGGCAAAGGATAGTAACATTGTCCCTTCTCTCTTTTTCTCTCATTTTTTAATTATTATTTGGCCTTTTCTCTTTTTTTATATGGCCTTTCTCGTTTTTTATAATTCCTCACTTGGGACAATGTTCTAGAAAATGATGATCATCACACTTCTATTTATTTTACAACTCAATGATTACAACTCGATACTAGAACAAAAAATGACTCTATATGAATGCCTCGGGCGGTGTACCGGGATATGCAATGGACCAAGAGTGACATGTATGAAAGAATTATGAACGGTGACTTTGCCACAAATACTATGTCAACTACATGATCATGCTAAGCAATATGACAATAATGAATGTGTCATGATAAACGGAATGGTGGAAAGTTGCATGGCAATATATCTCGGAATGGCTATGGAAATGCCATAATAGGTAGGTATGGTGGCTGTTTTGAGGAAGATATAAGGAGTTTATGTGTGAAAGAGCGTATCATATCACGGGTTTGGATGCACCGGCGAAGTTTGCGCCAACTCTCAATGTGAGAAAGGGCAATGCACGATACCGAAGAGGCTAGCAAGGATGGAAGGGTGAGAGTGCGTATAATCCATGGACTCAACATTAGTCATAAAGAACTCACATACTTATTGCAAAAATCTACAAGTCATCAAAAACCTCGGCACTATGCGCATGCTCCTAGGGGGATAAATTGGTAGGAAAAGACCATCGCTCGTCCCCGACCGCCACTCATAAGGAGGACAATCAAATAACACCTCATGTTTCAAATTTGTTACATAACGTTTACCATACGTGCATGCTACGGGACTTGCAAACTTCAACACAAGCATTTCTCAATTTCACAACTACTCAACTAGCACGACTTTAATATTATTACCTCCATATCTCAAAACAATCATCAAGCATCAAACTTCTCTTAGTATTCAAAACACTCATAAGAAAATTTTACTAATCTTGAATACCTAGCATATTAGGATTTTAAGCAAATTACCATGATATTTAAGACTCTCAAAATAATCTAAGTGAATCATGAGAGATCAATAGTTTCTATAAAACAAATCCACCACCATGCTCTAAAAGATATAAGTGAAGTACTAGAGCAAAACTATATAACTCAAAAGATATAAGTGAAGCACATAGAGTATTCTAACAAATTCCAAATCATGTATGGCTCTCTCAAAAGGTGTGTACAGAAAGGATTATTGTGGTAAACTAAAAAGTAAATACTCAAATCATACAAGACGCTCCAAGCAAAACACATATCATGTGGTGAATAAAAATATAGCTCCAAGTAAAGTTACCGATAGAAGTAGACGAAAGAGGGGGTGCCTTCCGGGGCATCCTCAAGCTTTGGCTTTTAGGTGTTCTTAGATTATCTTGGGGGTGCCATGGGAATACCCAAGCTTAGGCTCTTGCCACTCCTTGTTCCATAATCCATCAAACCTTTACCCAAAACTTGAAAACTTCACAACACAAAACTCAAAGTAGAAAATCTTGTGAGCTCCGTTAGCGAAAGAAAACAAAAGACCACTTCAAAGTACTGTAATGAACTCATTCTTTATTTATATTTGTGTTAAACCTACTTTATTCCAACCTCTCTATGGTTTATAAACTATTTTACTAGCCATAGATTCATCAAAATAAGCAAACAACACACGAAAAACAGAATCTGTCAAAAACAGAACAGTCTGTAGTAATCTGTAGCTAGCACAAGATCCCGAACACCAAAAATTATAAACTAAATTGCTGGACGTGAGGAATTTATCTATTAATCATCTGAAAAAATAATTAACTAAATATCACTTTCCAAATAAAAATGGCAGCAGTTCTCGTGAGCGCTAAAGTTTCTGTTTTTTACAGCAAGTTTAAGAAGACTTTCCCCAAGTCTTCCCAACGGTTCTACTTGGCACAAACACTAATTAAACACAAAAACACAACCAAAAAAGAGGCTAGATAAATTATTTATTACTAAACAGGAGCAAAAAGCAAGGAATAAAAATAAAATTGGGTTGCCAACCAACAAGCGCTATCATTTAACACCCCTAGCTAGGCATAACAGGCAAGGATAGATCTAGGTATTGCCATCTTAATAAGATAGATCATTAAACTCATTTCATATTCTCTACATTCAGCAGCAAGTTTTCTTTGAGGAAAGCAAAAGTAATCAAAAGGGCTAAATTTAATGGGGCAAAAGTCCCCAAGATCAACCTTAGGAGGTATAGGTTCCTCCTTTGGTCCTTCGTATTGCACAACCAATTCATCATTGTAAGCATTCTTTTGACAGAACTTTGTGAGCCTATATTCAAGAGAATATCCTAGTTCATTGTTTCAAATAGCCAAATCATCATTAAGTTCAGAAATTCTATCAACTAAAACATTGGTAGGAACCATTTTTCTAAGATTTTCATCGAAAGCAACATAGTCTAGAGATTGAAAACGCATTATTTCTTCTTGATCAAAGAGGATGACCTCTATGGGAGGACGACAAGTGTCCACCCTATAATGCGCAAATATTTATTTTGCCTCTTTTAATATGAATCTAAACTCATGAGCCAAAAATATAGTAGCGGCATGCTTAACAGAAGAATGCTCAATATTAGAAAATTCTAGGAAAATCCTTTGTATGCAAGGGTGCATGTGCATGAATTTTCTTTCAAGTTCAACTACAAGCATGGCAATAGCGTCCGCAAGACTACTAGTTCTATGAAGGATGGAACTACCCATAGAAGGTAAAGCACCGGCACAAGTAAAGAAATCTTGAATAACTCCTTTTCCAATAATATTACCACTACCAACACGGATTTTTTTTGTATGTAAGATGGGTGGTTCTTTAGCAGGAGCATCAGAATTTTTCATGATATTATTATTGTCCATATCGACAATAATTTCCCCAATTTCAGACATAGAGGTAGAAGGTAAGGGACTAGCCATAACGACAAGCAAACGAACTAACACACAAGCAAACAAAAGCAGGCAAAAAGAGGCAAACGGGAAAGATAAGGAGGATAGAGAGAGAGGGCGAATAAAACAACAAGGGTGAAGTGGAGGAGAGGAAAATGAGAGGCAAATGGAAAATAATGTAATGCGGGAGATAAGGGTATGTGATGGGTACTTGGTATATTGACTTTTGCGTAGACCTCCCCGGCAACGGCGCCAGAAATCCTTCTTGCTACCTCTTGAGCACTGTGTTGGTTTTTCTCGAAGAGGAAGGGATGATGCAACAAAGTAGCGTAAGTATTTCCCTCAGTTTTTGAGAAACAAGGTATCAATCCAGTAGGAGGCTACGCGCCAGTCCCTCGTACCTGCACAAAACCAATAAATCCTCGCAACCAACGCGATAAGGGGTTGTCAATCCCTACACGGCCACTTACGAGAGTGAGATCTGATAGATATGATAAGATAATATTTTTGGTATTTTTGTGATAAAGATGCAAAGTAAAATAAAAAGCAAAGTAAAAAAGCAAAGGAAATAACTAAGTATTGGGAGATTAATATGATGAAGATAGACCCAGGGGCCATAGGTTTCACTAGTGGCTTCTCTCGAGAGCATAAGTATTCTATGATGGGTGAACAAATTACTGTTGAGCAATTGACAAAATTGAGCATAGTTATGAGAATATCTAGGTATGATCATGTATATAGGCATCACGTCCGAGACAAGTAGACCGACTCCTGCCTGCATCTACTACTATTACTCCACTCATCAACTGCTATCCAGCATGCATCTAGAGTATTAAGTTAATGAAAACATAGTAACGCCTTAAGCAAGATGACATGATGTAGAGGGATAAACTCATGCAATATGATGAAAACCCCATCTTGTTATCCTCGATGGCAACAATACAATACGTGCCTTGCTGCCCCTACTGTCACTGGGAAAGGACACCGCAAGATTGAACCCAAAGCTAAGCACTTCTCCCATTGCAAGAAAGATCAATCTAGTAGGCCAAACCAAACTGATTATTCGAAGAGACTTGCAAAGATAACCAATCATACATAAAAGAATTCAGAGAAGATTCAAATATTGTTCATAGATAGACTTGATCATAAACCCACAATTCATCGGTCTCAACAAACACACCACAAAAATAAGATTCGAATAGATCTCCACAAGAGACGGGAGAACATTGTATTGAGATCCAAAAAGAGAAAAGAAGCCACCTAGCTACTAACTATGGACCCGTAGGTCTGAGGTAAACTACTCACACTTCATCGGAGGGGCTATGGTGTTGATGTAGAAGCCCTCTGTGATCGAAGCCCCCTCTAGCGGAGCTCCGGAACAGGCCCCAAGATGGGATCTCGTGGATACAGAAAGTTGCGGCGGTGGAATTAGGGTTTTGGCTCCGTATCTGATCGTTTGGGGGTACGTAGGTATATATAGGAGGAGGGAGTACGTCAGTGGAGCAACAGGGAGCCCACGAGGGTGGAGGGCACGCCTGGTGGGGGTGGGCGCGACCCCCCTACCTCGTGGCCTCCTCTTTCTTTTCTTGACGTAGGGTCCAAGTCTCCCTGGTCTTATTCGTTGAGAAAATCACGTTCCCGAAGGTTTCATTCCGTTTGGACTCCGTTTGATATTCCTTTTCTTCAAAACACTAAAACAGGCAAAAACAGCAATTCTGGGCTGGGACTCCGGTTAATAGGTTAGTCCCAAAAATAATATAAAAGTGGATAATAAAGCCCAATAATGTCCAAAACAGTAGATAATATAGCATGGAGCAATCAAAAATTATAGATACGTTGGAGATGTATCGCTAACCTCGATGGCAAACAACAACATAGCCCATTGTGGCCCTACGTAAGTACATGGAAAGGCAATGTTAACTACAACAGGGTTAACATCCACCAAAATAGCAGATGGTAATAAAACAACAACATTTGTAGTGATATCTTCATTGCAAAAGAGTAGAACAGTAGCAAAGGGATGGGTTAAAATGGATAGGACTATTTACTGAAATAGGCTTAACAACAACCTAAGTCAAGTATTGTAAGTTTGTAGCTGGTATTGGTGAAATTGAGCTAGACAGTTCATACTTGAACATCACATAGTGTGTAGTACTGAAATCAACAAGGCACGTTTAACTACAGATAACCTAGTATAGCCATTGAAACTGGTACTGATACAAATGAAATTGACAAAGTTAAACTTCACAAGGCAAGTGTTGGTAGAGCAAAAGATGGCCCATTTATCTATTAAAAGGTAGGGAAAATAGCTAAGAAGGGTTAGCCGTGTTTACTACAACATGCTTAATACATCAACCGTACAAAACATAGCCATTGTAACTAGTATTGGTAAGATTGAACAGGTCAGTTCATAGTTGGTAAGTCTTAAGGGGTAGTTGTTGGGGCACTTCATATAGGCTAGAGCCCGCCCCAAGTCGGCAGCAGAGAAGGCGAGGTATTCCTCCGGGTCGAAGCATGGATCAGTGCCGCTGACATGTGTACCTACAAGAAGCAAGTAATGTTACAAGCTAAACTGCAATTGCACAAATGATGTAAAATATTGTAAGACATGGGATGCACCGAACCTCGACGGCAAACAACAACACCACCCATTATGGCCCTGTGTAAGTACATGGAAAGGCATGTTAACCACAATAGGGTTAGCATCCACCAAAAATAGCAAATGGAAATAAAACAACAACATATCTAGTGATATCTTCATTGCGGAGGTAGCACAGTAGCAAAGGGACAGATTAAAAATGGATACAACTATTAATTACAACAGGCTTAACAACATCCTAAGTCATGTATTGTTAATTGCTAACTGGTATTAGTGAAATTGAGCTGAACAGTTCATATTTGAACGTCACATAGTGTGCAGTACTGAAAGAAACAAGGCATGTTTAACTACACACAACCAAGTCTAGCCATTGAAACTTGTACCGATAAAAATGTTATCGACAGAGTTAAACATCGCAAGGCATGTGCTGCTAGAGCAGAGAATGGACCATTTGACTATAAAAAGGTAGGGAAAATAGCTAAGACAGGTTAGTGTTGTTTACTACAACATGCTTAATACATCAACCATACAAAACATAGCCATTGCAACTGGTATTGGTAAGATTGAACTGGTCAATTCATACTTGATAAGTCCTGAGGGGTAGTTGCTAGGGCATTTTATCGGGACCAGAGCTCGCCCCAAGTCGGTGGCGACGGAGGCGAGGTGTTCCTCCAGGTCGAAGCATGGATCAGGGCCACTGACATGTCTGCCTACAAGAAGCAAGTAAATGTTACAAGCTAAACTACAATTGCACTAATGACGTAAAATTCTGTAAGACATGGGATGCAGCTAACCTTGATGGCAAATAACAGCATCACCCATTATGGCTCTGCGCAATACTTGGAAAGGCATGCTAACTATTACAGGGTTAGCACCCACCAAAAATAGCAATTGCAAATAAAACGACATCATCTCTAGTGATATCTTCATTGCGGAGAATAGCACGGTAGCAAAGTGACAGATTAAAAAATGGATACAGCTGTTAATTACAACAGGCTTAACATCATCCTAAGTCATGTATTGTAAGTTTGTAGCTGATATTGGTGAAATTGAGATGGATATTTCATACTTGAGCATCACACAGTATGCAGTACTGAAATAAACAAGGCACGTTTAAATACAGACAACCTAGTTTAGCCATTGAAACTGTTAGTGATAAAAATGCAAATGATAGAGTTAAACATCGCAAGGCAAGTGCTGCTAGAGCAGAGAGTGACCTAGTTGTCTATAAAAAGTTACGGAAAATAGCTAAGATGGGTTAGGCCTGTTTATGAAAACACATTTAATACAAGAACCATACAAAATACAGCCATTGCAACTGGTATTGGTAAGATTGAACTAGTCAGTTCATACTTGGTAAGTCCAAAGGGGTAGTCGCTGGGGTACTTTGTCTGGGCCAGAGCCCGCCCCAAGTCGGTGATGATGGAGGCGAGGTGTTCCTCCGGGTCGACACGCACAATGGCCATCGTGCCATCGGCCGCCATTAGCTGCTCGACCTCCACATGATATGTGGTTGGGCTTACACGGTGATGCTCTAGAGTAGGGCGATGGGGATTTGGAGGCATGAGGTTGTTTTGCAGGCGCCATTTAAGCAATCAGGTTGGGGCCGTGATAATATAAGTGGGTTACCTAACTGGATCGACGAGGCTCGGGCAGAATGTAGATGTGGTTGAAGCTCTGGTTGCGACGGAGGTGCTTTGAGCTGCCAGGAGGGGAAGGGGGGGATATCACGGAAATGTGGTGGGAGGAATAAATTCTGAAACCGCGCGCCTAATGAAAATTTCTCTGCGAAATACGAAACTTGCGTGGGGAAACACACAACGCAGACGAAGCGTTAAAATACTCATGTGCGTGAAAAGAGAAATTTGGCGGATCCCGTTTCCGAAAAATTCTACACGTGTAGTTGATTAAATCAGTCAATGGCGGTCATGCTTGTGTTATTAGACAACAGCGCATAGGTAACTGAATTATGGATTGTTATCACTTGAAACGGTGTTGGTATTTCCCCAAAGAGGAAGGGATGATGCAGTACAGCTACGGTAGGTATTTCCCTCAATTATGAAACCAAGGTATCAATCCAGTAGGAGAACCAAGCAACACTATGTAATCTAGTAGGTATTTCCACAAGCTTAGGCTCTTTTCACTCCTTATTCTTTCATCCATCATGATCTCAACCAAAACTTGAAAACTTCAATCACACAAAACTTAACAAAACCTTCATGAGATTCGTTAGTATAACAAAGCAAATCACCACTCTAAGTACTGTTGCAAACCGATTCATATTTTATTTTTGCATTATGTCTACTGTATTCTAACTTTACCATGGCTTATACCCCCGATACAATCCATAGATTCATCAAAATAAGAACACAATGCAAAGAAAGCAGAATCTGTCAAATACAGAAGAGTTTGTAGTTATCTGGAAACTTCGTATACTTTTGTAACTCCAACAATTCTGAAAAATTAGGACAACTTAGGAAATTTGTATATAAATCTTGTGTAAAAAATCATAATTTTATCATGCTTCTATGATTTACGAAAATTATTTTACTGGGCGCAGAAGTTTCTGTTTTCAACAAAATCAAATCAACTATCGCCAAACATGATCCCAAAGGCTTTACTTGGCACAAACACTAATTAACACATAAAAAGAACAATCATAGAAATAGCATAATTGTGAAAACACATAAGAAGAGAAATAATAAGGCAAAAAATAAAATTTATTAATGGGGTTGCCTCCCAACAAGCGCTATCGTTTTGTGCCCCTAGCTAGGCATAATGCAAAGATTCAAGTATTATCATCTTTAGTTTTTAATCCATAGGATGCTCTCATGATTGATTCATATGGTGGATTAATTCTTGTTCTAGGGAAGTGTTCCATACCCTTTCTTAGTGGAAATTGAAATTTAATGTTCCCTTCTTTCATATAAATCATGTCACCTATAGTGCGTAAAAATGGTCTACCAACTATAATAGGACAAGACAGATTGCAACCAATATCAAGAACAATAAAATCTACGGGCACACAATTCCTATTTGCAAGAGTAAGAACATCATTAATTCTTCACATAGGCTTTTTAATAGTAGAATCCGCAAGTGCAAATTAAGAGAACATTCTTCAATATCGGTAAGACTAAGCACATCACATAAAGATTTCAGAATTGTGGAAACACTAGCACCCAAATCACATAAGGCAAAACCCTCATAATTTTTAATCTTGACCTTTATAGTAGGTTCCCATTCATCATGTAATTTTCTATGAATTGAAATCTCTAATTCCAACTTTTCTTCTAAAGCTTTCATCATGACATCTACGATATGTTTAGTAAAAGTTTTATTTTGTTCATAAGAATGGGGTGGATTTATCATGGATTGCAACAAAGAAATACATTCCATCAAAGAGCAATTATCATAATTAAAGTCTTTGTAATCCAAAAGAGTGGGCACATCACTTGTTAAAGTTTTGACCTCTGCGAATCCACTTTTATCAATTTTCTCTAAATGATTTACACCCTCCGAATTATCGGGATGCCTTCTAGCTAAAGTTCACACTTCCTCAGTCCCTTTATCATCAATTTTAATTTTACTAAACAAAGAATCAATAGAAGAAACACCAATCATTTTGAGATCTTCATCATTTTTATGAAAGCAATTGGTAGAAAATGCTCTTTCTAAAAATTCTCTTTTAGCTCTAAGAATAGCGGTTCTTTTCTTACATTCATCCATAGAAGCATATAAATATTTATTTTATTCATTAATATCGACCTTGGGTGGAAATTTTTTAATCTTGAGAATACTCCTAGACATATCATTAATCTTATTCAACTTTTCTTCTATCATTAGTATTGAAAGATTTTTGGGCATTGATAAATTATTTAATATTATTCTCAAGATCAGAGGTGTTCCTATTATTATTGGAAGAAAAAATACCATAGGAATTACCATAATTATTAGACGAATTTCCAGGAAAAGGCCTAGGATTAAAATTACCTCTATAAGCATTATTAATAAAATTGTTTCACGAGACAAAATTTACATCTACGGGATCACTATTTTTCTCAATCAAAGTAGACAAAGGCACATAATTAAGATCAATAGGATCACTTTTACTAGCAAGAACTTTCATAAGAGCATAAACATTTTCAATCAACATACTAATTTCATTAATCAAATTAACCTTCTAACTAGTAGGTGCTCTTTCAGTATGCCATTGTGAATAATTTGCCATAATATTATCAAGTAATTTAGTAGCTTCACCCAAAGTAATTTCCATAAGAGTGCCAGCCGCGGCAGAATCTAAAATATTTATAGAAACAAAATTCAACCCCGCATATTTTTTTTGCATAATCACCCAAATTTTTAAACCATGAGTAGGACAATTTCTTAGCATCAATTTCATTCTTTACCAAGATCGCGCAACATGTTCATGCTCAAGTTGCTTATAATACATGATTTGAGTCCTAAGGGAAATAATTTTCGTGGGTGGAAAATACTTAGTAATAAAAGCGTCTTTGCACTTATCCCAAGAATCAATACTATTGCGAGGCAAAGAAGAAAACCAAATTTTTGCACGATCCCGCAAAGAGAAAGGAAATAATTTTAACTTCACAATACCATTTTCCACATCTTTTTTATTTTGCATATCACACAATTCTATGAATGTGTTTAGATGGGACGCGACATCCTCATTAGGAGTATCGGAAAATTGGTCTTCCATAACAAGATTCAACAAAGTGACATTAATATCACAAGATTCCGCACTAGTAACAGGAGGAGCGATCAGAGTGCTAATGAAGTCATTATTATTGGTATTGGAAAAATCACACAACTTGGTATTTTCCTAACATATCGTGACTATGCAAGCAAGATTGCAAACAAAAACAGATCTGACGAGAAAAATGCGAACGAAAAAGAGGGCGAATAAAATGGCAATTTTTTGTGAAGTGGGAGAGATGAAAGCTAGAGGCAAATGGCAAGTAATGTAAATTGTAAGGCGATGATATTTTTGATTAGGAACCTGATGGATGTTGATGATGTCTCCCTGGCAACGGCGACATAAATTCCTTTTGATGACGCTTGAAACTGCGTCAGTATTTTGCCAAAGAGGAAGGGATGATGCAATCCAGTAGCAGAACCAAGCAACACTATGTAAATGGTACCCGCACACAAAGAACAAATACTTACAACCCAGCGCGTATGAGGGGTTGTCAATCCCTCTTCTGGTAATGGTGCCAGAAATTGTCAAGTTGACGGGATAAAAATTGTGGTGGGTTGAATAAATAGATATTGATAAAATGCGAAATAAAAGATGCAACTAAAAAGTGAATCAAAGTATTTTTGGGTTTTTGGAATAATAGATCTGAAAAGAAAAGCAAGTAAAAATAGATCTCGAAGGCAAATAATATATCGGAAAGCAAATATGATAATGAATAGATCCTGGGGCCGTAGATTTCACTAGTGGCTTCTCTCAAGAAATAACACACAATGGGTAAACAAATTACTGTTGGGCAATTGATAGAAAACTGAATAGTTATGACGATATCCAAGCCAATGATCAATATATGGGCATCACGTCCAATATTAGTAGACCGACTCCTGCCTGCATCTACTACTATTACTCCACACATCGACCGCTATCCAGCATGCATCTAGTGTATTTATTTCATATAGAAATGGGGTAATGCAATAAGAACGATGACATGATGTTGACAAGATATATTCATGCAGGAATAGGCCCCATTTTGTTATCCTTAATAGCAATGATACATGCGTGACTTGCTGCCCCTTCTGTCGTTGGGAAAGAACACCGCAAGGTCGAACCCATCGCTAATCACCTCTTCCCATGGCAAAAAAAATTGATCTAGTTCGCCTAACTAAACCAAATATTCAAAGAAGAAATATGAGGCTATAAATAATCATGCTCATATAAGAGATCAAAAGAAGATTCAAATAATATTCATGGATATAAATTTGATCATAAACTCGAAGTTCATCGGATCCCAATGAACACACCGCAAAAAGAGTTATATCAAATAGATCTCCAAGAGACCACTGTATTGAGAATCAAACGAGAGAGAGGAAGCCATCTAGCTATGGCCTACGGACCCGTAAGTCTATCGTGAACTACTCACGCATCATCGGAGAGGCACCAATGAGGATGATGAACCCCGCCGTGATGGTGTTTAGATTGGATCTCATGGTTCTGGAACTTGCGGCGGCTGGAATTGTGTTTCATCGACTTCCCTATGGTTTCTGGAATATTTGGGTATTTGTAGGGCGAAGAGGCAGTGCAGGAGGCCACCGCGGCGGGCACAACCCATCTGGGCGCGCCTTTTCCTCTAGGGGCGCCCTAGTGGGTTGTTCCCCCCTAGGGGCTCCTCTCTGGTACTTCTTTGGCCCACTAGATGTCTTCTAGTCCAAAAAAATTCTCCAAAAAGTTTTGCTGCATTTGGACTCCGTTTGGTACTGATATTCTGCAAAGTAAAAAACAAGCAAAATACAACAACTGGCACTGGGCACTATGTCAATAGGTTAGTCGCAAAAAATGATATAAAGTTGCTATAAAATGATTGTAAAACATCCAAGAATGATAATATAACAGCGTGGAACTATAAAAAATTATAGATACATTGGAGACATATCATGGATCATTAATGCAAAAATACGCACACGGTACGCCATAGAAACCGTGTGTTTCGTGACCTTCTAATAATTCTTACATCTACGAGCATCTACAGCCATACCTGCAAATTTAAAAATCTCTTTCATTGTAGTAGGGTTATTCAATCTAGATGAACGAAGCAAAGGTGACACTCAATGAACAATCATCAATTTATGAAATGCAATCAAGTATAAACCTACCTCACGCACACAACTAGAATTGACCATATGAAACAGAAGAGAAACTTGATATCATCCACTACCGGGGCTATTTAAGCAACTAGTACTGGTCACTATGTCACATGCTGGCCAGGCGTAATTGTTCTCCTTCCCTGCATTGTTGGTGGCAGCCCACCATCCTTGGATCTCTGCACAACTCTCATCAGCGTCGTGCTAGCTACCGCCGTGATCCTGGTAGGTGGAGGCATCAGGGCATGCTGGCCGGACATTGTCATTCTCCTTCCCATCCTTGTCGGTGGCAACCCATCGTGCTTGGATCTCCGTTGAGCTCTCCTTAGCAGGGTGTGCAGCCTCTTATTTCTTGAGGCGGCTAGAATCTCTTTTCTTGACAACTTTCTGCCTTTTCTGCTCCTGTGCGGCTTTGGCCGCCTCTTGCTTCACCGCCCATTCAGCCATGGCAGCTTCAAAGTCCGCCCATGTAGATGAGCAGCCGCGGGGCGGCGACGAACTCGGCGCAGCGGGATGCCATCGCTTCCTCACCATTTAGTGTGTGGTCGTGGGCGACGAGGAACTCGGTGCAGCAGGATGCCATCGCTTCCTTACCAGTTAGTGGCGGCGCGATGGTATGGAAGACACTTGGAGAGAGCTCTGGCGCAAAGTAGTCAAAAAACCATACAGTGCAGTGGTTTTTTAGAGCTCAAGGACAAATGACAAAGGAAATTTGGCTTTGCCTACAATCTTGGCCATTGATTATCGCACACAGTTCATCTCCGTTGCCTCTGGAAACCATGTGTGCTCATCATATTATGTGTTGTGTTCTGATTGGCTGGAACCTCAGCCACGCAGATTGCACGTGTGCACCATAGGATGCACCGCGACCGAACGACAATCCATGTCCCTCTCGTCACAACCGTGCAACTATAGCTGGATTTGATTTATCTGCGCTATATGTCTAGAAAATGCACATAATCGCCTAAATATGGTAAATGGGCCCAGAAAAGTGCCAAATTTGAACACGGTGATTGCAGGATGTATGTTCATCTTATAAAAAACTCAAGGACAAAGGACGAAGGAAATTTGGATTCCCCTTCAATCTTGGTAATTTCCCTCTCGAAACCACGAAACTTCCTCGGTGACGGTTTGATTTATGAAGAGCATGCATGATGACATAAGCCAAACCTTCTCAATTTTTTACTAGGGCATGCTGAGGCCATACCATGGCACCATGTCAGGCCTCATATTTTTCATGCATGTCTTTCATTTTTTTTGTAGTTGAAAAACCAATAAATGACACGTTTGTGGTTGACTCTTGCCACACATATCGTTGAAATCTCTGCCCATTCCTTTTAAAAGGCGTGATAATTTACTAAATACCATGAGCATTGTTTTCCAGACCATTTTTTGCACTTTTTCATGCATCGATTGTTTGAATTTTAATCATGTGCATTAATGCCTAGAAATTGCACATAATCGCCTAAATATGGTAAATGAGCCCGGAAAAGTGCCAAATTTGAACACAGTCATCTGTAGGGTCTATGTTCATCATAGACAAAAACTCAAGGATGAAGGAACTTTGGATTCCCCTTCAGTCTTAGTGAGTTCCCTCTGGAAACCACAAAACTTCCTCGGTGATGGTTCGATTTATGAAGAGCTTGCATAACGACATAAGCCAAACATTCTCAATTTTTTACCGGGGCATGGTATGGCCATACCATGGCACCATGCCAGGCGTCATGTTTTCCAAGCATGTCTTTCATTTTTCTATAGTTGAAAAACCAACAAACGGCAGGTTTGTGGTTGACTCTTACCACACATATCCTTGAAATATATGCACATTCCTTGTAAAAGGCATGAGAATTTACTAAATACCACGAGCATGGTTTTCCAGACTGTTTTTGTGCACTTTTTTATGCACCAATTGTTTGAATTTGAATTATGTGCATTAATGCCTAGAAAATGCACATAATGGAGTAAATATAGTAAACGAGCCCAGAAATTTGTCAAATTTGAACATGGTGAATTGGAGGGGGTATGTTGATTGTAGAAAAAACTGAAGGATAAACGAGGAAGGAAATTTGGATTCCCCTTCAATCTCGATGATTTATTACTGCCCATGGTTCATCTCCGTCGCCTCTACGAACTGTGTGCGTTCACCCACAGATCAAAAAGGAGCAAGAAAACCCTCAACCCTCCCCATTTAGTCCCGACAAACTTTCCACGCACTTCTCCACAAGTATGCACCTCGTCAACTTCTATCGCGGTGACCACCCCTAAGCTCGACGGCTGTCATCAACGGGCGGCAGTCGCACCCCAAAGTCACGGGATTTTCCCCCTACTGCTTGACGCCGCCTATCTGCATTGAATTTCTAGACTCTAGTCGATTGGGGTTTTCTATGGGATTGGGACGGGGATTTTTCTCATGGAGAAGGTAATTAGTTTAGTGAAATATTCGCTCATATCTTATCGTAGTTCATTTGTCCTTGTTAATCAACCGGTGGAAGTCGCCATGGATTCATTTTTCTTCTAGCTGATTCGAGGGTTTTCATTGAAGTGTCCACAATGCGAGTATAAATCAAGCCAATGTGGTTGCGGCTAGACGGAAATGAAGTTCTATATCACCATACCAGATGACTTCTGGGAGCCCTCGGTAGGTTTAATTAGGTATGGTGCCACATGCAGCCTAGACGTCGAAGACAATTTTTTTTAAATTAGGCAAATTAATGATGTATTGTTCATTCAGTTACCCTCATATTTGCATGAAATCTTTGTTATATTATATTTTTAATTGTGTATTTTTTTTACTTTGCTTTCAGCTATATATTGTTCTGTTCTCTCAATTACTCCCATATTTGCATATTGCTCTATTATTTCAATATATGTAACGATCTTAATTTTCATTTCAAGCGGTACATCCCTTGCTTTGCAAGAACACATGTAGAATGAAATCTTGGCCTTTACTTTGTTGCTGACCCCATGGATGTCATATTGACAATTCAACATGGAATTACAATGGCAGTTGGGTAAAACTTGATAAAGATGGTCACTCCTATTTTAATGAGGACCTTTGGAGAAAATTTTCTAAGTTTTATGAACTAAAAGCTGGCAATAAAATTCTACTACGGGCACCACAACCTGGCCTAATTAACATGTTGGCATATTACTTCCCCAACGTCATCAGCTGATCACAGCCTGATCAAGGTTAGTGTTCTTTCAACTTTCTCCATGTTGGCATATTACTTAGCAAAATCGGGGTATTTGTTCTAACTAACTGATCAGTATTTAAGCAACCAATTGTGATTTCATTTTTTGACACTGTTCCTAGGTAGTAACAAATTCTAATTACCAATTTATGCCCACTGTTCTTCTCCCATGTTTTGAATAAAGAATCCCTTTCCACCTTTGAAGCAGGATATGTTGGATGCATAGCTAACGATCTGTATGTTACTCGGTGTACCAAATTTCACTGAAAAATTTGGATCATGTCATAATATTTGTTCATAATCTAACAGAGATAGCACAACGTATGAATGCTGGATTTGCGATGGGATTAATTCTACCACCGGTGCACACATTTAACAAAACCAATTGTGTGCACAAAACGCTGGTACAAAGTCTTATTTTTATGTTGATGTTCATAAACTGTATATAGCTTCAACAATATGTTACAATTAGTTTTTATTCTACATAGCAACAGAAATTGCCCGTTGTGGCTATTCATTCATGAATCGATTTCCTGGCGTGGTCGAATTACACTTGTGCCTTCTAATAACGCCAAAGTGAGTGCAAGGTACTGCATTTCTCGCAGAAATGGAACCATTCAAATTAATAAGTTCTCACTTGTCGTGGCAATACATCCACGTTGGAAAATTGGAGACACTGTTCTACTCATGCTCTACCAAGGCACATGAGGGTTCTTCCTTTTCATTGACGAGATGTTGAGTCGTCATAATCAAGCTGCTTCCAACGGATAGTTCTGGTTGTTGTCCCTCTGCCTCTTAAAATGTGCTAGTTGTTACTATGTTAAGTATGTAGATATGGACCACATGGTTGTCAAAGTTGTTAAGTTCGGAATTGTTAAGTATCGTGTTACCTAGATCTGCTATTTGTAGAATAGTGTCACCACTATATATATGTTACTCAAATGCTATTTGCCAAGCTCTTAAATTTCCATGGAAAGTATTAGTATCGTACATGCTACTTGTGAGCTGCGTTGGGATTTCCACGAAGAGGAGAGGATGATGCAGTACAATAGAGATACGTATTTCTCTCAGTTATGAAACCAAGGTTATCAATCGAGTAGGAGAACCAAGAAACACTATGTAAACAACACATGCACACAAACAACAAATACTTGCAACCCAACGCGTAGAGGGGTTGTCAATCCCTTAACGGTTATGAGCAAGATTAAATTGTATAGGTTTTGATAGATAGATATAACTAAAATACAAAAGAAAATAAATAAAAGAAAATTTTAGCAAGGTATTTTTGCTTTTAATATATGATAGAAAATAGATCGGGGGCCATAACTTTCACTAGAGGCATCTCTCGAGAAAATAGCATACGGTGGGTAAATAAATTACTGTTGGGCAATTGATTGAAAAGCAAATAATTATGACGATATCCATGGCAATGATCATGTATATAGGCATCATGTCCAAGATGTAGACCGACTCTTGCCTGCATCTGCTACTACTACTACTACTACTACTACTCCACACATGGATCGCTAACCATCATGCATCTAGTGTACTAAGTTCATGGAGAAACAGAGTAATGCTTTAAGCAAGAAGACATGATGTAGACAAGATAAACTCTCATATGAATAAACCGCATCTTTTTACCCTTAATAGCAATGATACATACGTGTCATGTCCCTTTCTGTCACTGGGATTGAGCACCGCAAGATCGAACCCATTACAAAGCACCTCTTCCCATGGCAAGATAAATCAATCTCATTGGCCAAACCAAACCAATAAATCAGATAAGAAATACGAAGCTATAATAATAATGCATAAAATAATTCAGAGAAAATCCAAATAATATTCATGGATAGATCTGATCATAAACTCACAATTCATCGGATCCCAACAAACACACCGCAAGAAGTCATTACATCAAATAGATCTCCAAGAACACCGAGGAGAACATTGTATTTAAGATCAAAAAGAGAGAAGAAGCCATCTAGCTGCTAACTACAGACCCATAGGTCTGCGGTAAACTACTCATGCATCATCGGAGGGGTAGCAAGGATGATGAAGAACCCCTTCGTGATTGTTTCTCCCTCTGACAAAGTGCCGAAAAAGGCCTCTAGATTGGATCTCATTGTTCTGGAACTTGCATCAGTGGAAAAAATATTTCGTGGACTCCCCTGAGGGTTTTTGGATTTTAGAGTACTCATAGAGGCGGAGGTAGGTCAAATGGAGGGTTGTGGGCCCCACTACCCACCAGGGCGCACAGAGGCCCCTAGGGCGCCCTGATGCCTAGTGGGGCACTCTTCCATCTTCTCGTGGCCTCCAGAAGCTTCAAGGGTTCTTATAACGTGAAAAAAATCTTCAAAAAGTTTTGTGGCATTTGGACTTTATTTGGTACTAATATTTTGCAAAGAACAAAAACAAGAAAAAGCAACAACTGGCACTAGGCACTAAGTTAGTAGGTTAGTCCAAAAAATGATATAAAGTTGCTTGTAAATGTATATAAAACATCCAAGATTGGTAATATAATAGCATGGAACAATCAAAAATTATAGATACGTTGGAGACGTATCAAGCATCCCCAAGCTTAATTCTTGCTCGTCCTCAAGCAAGTAAATGATAAAAACAGAATTTTTGATGTGGGATGCTACCTAACATATTCATCATATATTCTTTTCTTTGTAGCATGGACATTTGGACTTGAATGATTCAAAGCAATACTCTATAATTTTACATGAAGACATCAATACTTAAGCATGTCAACAAGAAACTATGTCTTTCAAAATATCAACGCTAAAGAAAGTTATCCCTAGCCCATTATGTTCAATCAATTATCCATTCATGAAACACACTAAAATATTAACTACATCCAATACACAAGTATGGCATTAGTGTTCGATAGTTGGTGCTTTATAATAGAACATGGAGACTCAATAAAACTAAAAATTGCATAAAAGTAAATAGACAGGCCCTTCGCAGAGGGAAGCGGAGATTTGTAGAGGTGCCAGAACTCATAGCTTAAATTGAGAGATAAAATTGTTTTGAGAGGCATGCTTTTCCTATCAATGAAAACGACCGAGAATTTCCAATATCTTCCATGCTAGAAAAATTATAGGCAGTTCCCAAACAAAAAGTAAAGTTTTTTCCCTTTCCACCATTCTTTCACAATCCATGGCTAGCCGTATCCACGGGTGCCTTCCATACCAACACTTTCCAAGTGTCGGTGTACAAAAGTAGGGGCCTTTCTGTACCCCTTTACTTGTGCGGTTCCCAAACAAAAAGTAAAGTTTATTTCCTTTCCACCATTCTTTCACAATCCATGGCTAGCCGTATCCACGGGTGCCTTCCATACCAACACTTTCCAAGTGTCGGTGTACAAAAGTAGGGGCCTTTCTATACCCCTTTACTTGTGCACAGGCAGTCGTAGCCACATCTGCGGCCATGCTTGCTACGGCAGAGGAAGGAAAGATACAAGGCTATCGAGGCAACACTCAAATCAGAGGCATGAAGAGCAAAGGGGCAAGATAGATCTTCCCCGGGAACACCCTTGCCGGGGCGGCCTACATAGCCCCGACAAGAGCCTTGCCGGGGCAATTCACCACACACCAGCGAGGCCGCCACCCTTGAGCCTAAGAGCTCCGACACCATCGATAACGTCAAGACCATGACTCGGGGGCGCCCGTGTGGTGGCATGCAGTCTTTGTGAAGACCAAGGGCCTGTGAGCCTAGATAAGAACCAGAAGATGATGACCCCCGGCAAGATCCTTACCGAGGATGGAGGAAGACCTCCGGCAAGATCCTTGCCGGGGACGGCCATGAGGCCCCGGCAAGACCCTTGCCGGGGGCATCTGCGGGGCCACGGCTAGGCCCGCACCCACCAACGTCTCGCTACCCTGTGGCCATTCCGACAGAGCAACCAGCCCGCCAACTAGGCAAGCGCCTACGTGGATGCATGCAACTTCTAGGCCCACTAGTCAAGCACCTGCGTGGTGGCATGCAGATCTTCATGAAGACCCTGTCACCGAACTAGCTCAGCAACCAGCCAGCCAGCATGGCGCTGCATGCCTCGTCAGCTTGGACGCACGTCGAAGCAACACCAGGCGGCAACGGACGGGACAAGCTTTGTTGCCATCCCCGATGAAGCAAGAGGGCACGTCGGCAGCACATTAAATGCGTTAGTCCTACGGTGCCAGGCGATAAACTTGTACACTATAGATACTTTCCACCTCTTGTGTGCCACTGTGGCGACCCCTTTGACATATAAAAGGAGGCCCGAGGCGTACCGTGGAATGATGTAGAGATGGAACCTGCTGTTGATCTTGATAACCCACAATCAAAGAATCAATGTTATGATAAGAGAGACTTTGTTACTAGGAAGCATGGTAAAGAAAGAGAACCATGGGTTCAGAAACCCATGCCTTTTCGTCCTAAACCATCCAAGAAAAAGGATGATGAGGATTTTGAGCACTTTGCTGAAATGATTAGACCTATCTTTTTGCGTATGCATTTGACTGATATGCTTAAAATGAATCCTTATGCTAAGTACATGAAGGATATCGTTACTAATAAAAGAAAGATACCGGAAGCTAAAATTTCCATGATGCTTGCTAATTATACTTTTAAGGGTGGAATAGCAAAGAAACTAGGAGAACCAGGAGTAACAACTATAACATGCTCCATTAAAAGAAACTATGTTAAAACTGCTTTATGTGATCTTGGAGCCGGTGTTAGTGTTATGCCTCTCTCTCTCTTTATACAGTAGACTTGATTTGAATAAGTTGACACCTACTGAACTATCTTTGCAAATGGTCGATAAATAAACTGCTATACGTATCGATATTTGTGAGAATGTGTCTGTTGTGGTTGCAAACGTTACTATTTTAACGGACTTTGTTATTCTTGATATTCCCGAGGACGATAGTATGTCGATTATCCTTGATAGACCCTTTTTGAATACTGCAGGGGCTGTTATTGATTGCAACAGAGGCAATGTCACTTTTCATGTTAATGGTAATGAGCATATGGTACACTTTCCGAGGAAACAATCTCAAGTCCGCAATATCAATTCTATTGGAAAAACTCCAACAATCAATGTTGGAGGTTTTGAATTTCCGCTTACTACTGTCAAGAAGAAATATGATATTCTTATTGTTGGGGATGTGCATATCCCAGTTGAGGTAACCTAGTGTTATTTGAAATTTCTCCGGTTTCATGCAATTCGAATGAGTTTGTTAACAAGACTTGATCAACCTTGTTAGTGGATTCCTTTTGATGAGAATGAGATGGATGAAGTTAGAAAGCACAACTTTCTGTACCCTCTTTTTACTTTCTATTTCTATCTGTTTTCTGAATTATCCTTGCAATAAAAAATACCCCGAAAATAAAAGTTCTCCAAATGTCCCGAAAATGAAATATGATTTTTTTCTAGAATATTTAAGAATTATTGGCACTGAGAACAAACCAAGGGGCCTCACCAAGTGCCCACGAGAGTGGAGCGTGCGCCCCCTGCCTCGTGGACCCGACGTGGGTCCCCTCCACTTATTCTTGCACCCACACACTTCGTCTTCCTCCAGAAAAAATCATCCACCAGCTCAAACCCGTGTTCTAGCTCATCTTGCTTCCATTTTTGATCTCCTTGCTCAAAGCTCCATTCACAAAACTGCTTTGGGGGATTGTTCTTTGGTATGTGACTCCTCCAATGGTCCAATTAGTTTTTGTTCTAGTGCTTTATTTATTGCAAATTTTTTCTGCTTAGGTGACCCTGTGCTTGAGCTTGCATGTCAAATTTATGTGGTCAAAAGTAGTTTTAATGCATGATATGGCCTCTAGGCACTTGTAGGAGTAGTTGCTATCAATCTTGTTGAGTTTGGTTCACTTTTATTTTAAGTTACTAAAAATTTCAGAAATTTTTAGAAAAAGATGAAGAGATTTTTTAGGGGCTCATCGAGTCGAAGCTCGAAGGATAAGCAAAGTGAAGAGAATAAGAAGCCCAAATATAATCTCCCTCGTACTGCGGAGGTTCAGCCGTGTGAATGGCCTTGTGATGAGTTCTTGAGAGAAGCCGGTATTTATGAAGATTTTTATTATTTGGCTGAGAATGCAGGCCTCACCGACTTCCTCCACGACCAGCGTGAACAGTATCTCCTAATCACCAATATTTTTGTGCAAAATTTTCATTTCCATGCTAGGAGATCGCCACCTTTGATGGAATTTTATTTATATGATGAGCATAAGGAGATATCACTTTATGATTTTTGCCGGGTTTGTAGGATACCCTTTGAGGGCAGCATAGAGGAACCACATCGTAATGATGTGGAAGGATTCATTGATATGATTGTTGTAGGGGAAACTAGGAAGGTTTCCGATGCAAGAATTACTAGCATACATTTTCCTGTTCTACGTTACTTCACAATATTTGCTAGTAGATGCTTAATTTGTCGCGGGAACTGTGGAAATCTTAGTGCTCTGGATATTGTTATTTTGCGCCATGCTTTGTTTCGTGATACTACTTTTAGTTTAGGTGCTATTGTTGCTAAATGGTTAAATCTGAACCGTACAAAGGGTCCCGTCTTAGGAGGCATCTTCACCTTGCGCCTTGCTGCACACTTTAGCATACCTATTAGGAATTATGAGAAAGAGGAAAGGTTGCTGCCTCATATTTTTCTAGATTATAAGAGTATGGTAGCACATGATTTTATTGTTAAGAATAAGAAGAAGATGCTTTACTATAGGCTGATATTTGATAAGAATTACTTTGAGACTATTATCTTGCCTGCTCCGTCCTTGTTCAACATATTTTCAGGCACGTACCTTGTTTTGCCGGAGGCCGTTTAGGCATACCAGAGCCTGACATCAGCTCCAGAGCCAGAGCCACTATCTGATCCTCACCGCCAGTCTATTTATCAGTGGGATCCGGAGGAGATCGCTAACCAGTGGCACCCCGAGGACCCTCCTCAGTACACTGGAGGGGGTCATTTCGATCCATGGGCATAGACCAACTTAGGCCAAAAGCCAAAGCTTGGGGGAGTATGTATTTCTCACCGACATTACATTCATGTTCACCCACCCATGCCAGTTGTCGGTGCTCATACTTTTTCATTGTATCATCCATGCTAGTTTAATTTCTTTTTCTGGCATTCTTCTAGTGTGTTTGAAAACCCTTAAGAAAAACAAAAAAAATAGTTGTAGCTTTTAGCTAGTTTAATTTCCATGCATGTAGTAGTAGTAATTAAAAAGAAAACCCAAAAGATTTATTTTTCTTATTTTTGCTTGTTGGGAGCTTTCCCGTGTAAATATTTTTGTTTCTTTTCTTTGGGGGTCGAGAGGAGAAGAGCACGATGAAAATTTTGAGTGGCTCTCATATGCATTATTGTTGATCTAACAAAGAGCCCATATTACCTTGTCTTCTCCCTTGAATTGAATGCTTGCAGATTCCAGCTTAGTCCAATGCACGTGCACTAGTATTATTATCCACACAGTTCGGTTGTGCAAGTGAAAGGCAATAATGACGATATATGATGGACTGATTGAGATGAGAGAAGCTGGTACAAACTCGACCTCTCTTGTTTTTGTAAATATGATTAGTTCATCGTTCCTGATTCAGCATATTATGAATGAAACATGTTTATAATGACAATTAGAAATTATAGTTTCCCATGCCATGCTTAATTTGCTTGGAGTTTATAATGGTTTACCTCGCGTGCCAACGTGCTATTAAAATGGTTGTGATGTGGTATGATAGGGTGGTATCCTCCTGTGAACGATTCGAGTGGCTTCACTTGGCACATGTTCATGCATGTAGTTCAAACAAAATCAACATAGCCTCCACGATATTTATGTTCATGGTGATTTATATCCTACTCATGCTTGCATTCAGTGTTGATTAATTTCAATGCATGTTCATGGCTATTGTCGCTCTCTAGCTGGTCGCTTCCCAGTCTCTTTCTAGCCTTCACTTGTACTAAGCGGGAATACTGCTTGTGCATCCAATTCCATAAACCCCAAAGTTATTCCATATGAGTCCATCATACCTTCCTATATGCGGTATCTACCTGCCGTTCCAAGTAAATTTGTAAGTGCCAGACTCTAAACCTTCAAATAAAAATTCTATTTTGTATGCTCGAATAGCTCATGTATCAACTAGGGTTGTATGTATCTTCCATGCTAGGTGGGTTATTCTCAAAGGAGTGGACTCCGCTCCTCACTCACGAGAAAATGGCTGGTCACCGGGATGCCCAGTCCCATGCTCAAATCAAATCAAAATAATTGCAAACAAAACTCCCCCGGGATTGTTGTCAGTTGGAGGCACCCGTTGTTTCGGGCAAGCCATGGATTGATGCTTGTTGGTGGTGGGGGAGTATAAACTTTACCATTCTTCTTGGGAACCGCCTATAATGTGTGTAGCATGGAAGATACCGAGATCTCTCGGTTGTTATGTTGACAATGAAAGTATACCGCTCAAAATATTATTCATCTCTATTTCAAAATCGAGCTCTGGCACCTCTACAAATCCCTGCTTCCCTCTGCAAAGGGCCTATCCATTTACTTTTATGTTGAGTCATCATCCTCTTATTAAAAAGCACTAGTTGGAGAGCACTGCTGTCATTTGCATGTATTATTGTTAGTTTACATTGAGTATGACTTGACTGGATCTCTTTTACCATGAACTACAATTT
Organism: Triticum aestivum; assembly: GCF_018294505.1. Lineage (NCBI taxonomy): Eukaryota > Viridiplantae > Streptophyta > Magnoliopsida > Poales > Poaceae > Triticum > Triticum aestivum. Next base: position 174,292,874 of record NC_057803.1, read on the forward strand.
CCAGTCAGCCCTTGATCTTCAGGGGTGCTCTGCATTTTGTTTTGCGGTCTCAGAAAGGGCTAGCGAGATACCATCTTGTTATATCATATTATGATTGTTTTGAGAAAGTGTTGTCATCCGAGATTTATTATTATTGCTCGCTAGTTGATTATGTCATTGATATGAGTAAACATGAGACCTAAATGTTATTGTGAATATGGTTAGTTCATAATCTTTGCTAAAAATTTGAATGCTGGCTTTACATATTTACAACAACAAGAGCAAACTGAGTTTGTAAAAGTTTTTCTTTATCACTGTCAGTTTGTCAACTAAATTGCTTGAGGACAAGAAAAGGTTTAAGCTTGGGGGAGTTGATACGTCCCCAACGTATCTACTTTTCCAAACACTTTTGCCCTTGTTTTGGACTCTAACTTGCATGATTTGAATGGAACTAACCCGGACTGACGCTGTTTTCAGCAGAATTGCCATGGTGTTATTTTTGTGCAGAAATAGAAGTTCTTGGAATGACCTGAAAATCAACGGAGAATATTTTCGGAATATATAAAAAATACTGGCGAAATAATCAACGTTAGGGGGGCCCCACCCTGTCCATGAGGGTGGGGCGCGCCCACCCCCTGCCTCATGGGCCCCCTAACGCTCCACCGACCTCAACTCCAACTCCATATATTCACGTTCGAGGAGAAAAAAATCAGATAGAAGGATTCATCCCGTTTTACGATACGGAGCCTCCACCAAGCCCTAATCTCTCTCGGGAGGGCTGATCTGGAGTCCGTTTGGGGCTCCGGAGAGGGGAATCCGTCGCCATCGTCATCATCAACCTTCCTCCATCAGCAATTTCATGATGCTCACCGCCGTGCGTGAGTAATTCCATCGTAGGCTTGCTGGACGGTGATGGGTTGGATGAGATTTATCATGTAATCGAGTTAGTTTTGTTAGGGTTTGATCCCTAGTATCCATTATGTTCGGAGATTGATGTTGCTATGACTTTGCTATGCTTAATGCTTGTCACTAGGGCCTGAGTGCTATGATTTGAGATCTAACCGTATTATGTTTTCATGAATATATGTGAGTTCTTGATCCTATTTTGCAAGTCTATAGTCACCTATTATGTGTTATGATCCGTTAACCCCGAAGTGACAATAATCGGGATACTTACCAGTGATGACCGTAGTTTGAGGAGTTCATGTATTCACTAAGTGTGAATTCTTTGGTCCGGTACTCTATTAAAAGGAGGCCTTAATATGCCTTAGTTTCCAATAGGACCCTGCTGCCACGGGAGGGTAGGACAAAAGATGTCATGCAAGTTCTTTTCCATAAGCATGTATGACTATATTCGGAATACATGCCTACATTACATTGATGAATTGGAGCTAGTTCTGTGTCACCCTATCTTATAACTATTGCATGAGGAATCACATCCAACATAATTATCCATCACTGATCCATTGCCTACGAGCTTTTCATATATTGATCTTTGCTTAGTTACTTTTTCGTTGCCACTAGTACAATCACTACAAAACCGCCACTGTTACTTTTGCTACCGTTACCGCTACTATCATATTACTTTGCTATTGAATATTTTGCTGCAGATATTATGTTTTCCAGGTGTGGCTGAATTGACAACTCAGCTGCTAATACTTGAGAATATTCTTTGGCTCCCCTTATGTCAAATCAATAAATTTGGGTTGAATACTCTACCCTTGAAAACTGTTGCGATCCCCTATACTTGTGGGTTATCAGCAGGCTAATTTCCCTATTATTAATAATCCATTTACTAATCTAATTGACATTCATATTAAGCACATAATATATTTCAATTCCATATTAAGGAAACACGATTTCATAATTGAAATACATCCGAGTACAACATGATATAGCTTCAGCACTCAGCTACCCCATTACACAACTCCACCAGCACCAAGTTTCACATGCAACATCTAGAACCTTTTGAAATTAGCATGATAGATGGTACATAGACAGATGCATCTCATGTGGAAAACTGCTGAAGCGGAAGGCGAATATTGAGCCTTCATTCATGTTAAAGGTCTTTTCAACTTTAGGCCAGTGCATGTGGATGATTGACCGTCCATCCTTCGACCTCTTCAGGAACACTTCAATATTGAACCATGGGTGTTGTATGAAAACTTTCCTTGCCTCCTGACCACAGAGGTGGTTTGAGAGGTAATCATCCATGAACTGCTTTGGAAAGGCCTGAAAACAAGGATGTGCATAAATATCTTCTCTATATTGGAAAATGGGCAAAGGAATAAAAAAAGGCAAGGTATAATAGTTAGTACCATCTTGTAAACCTCAGTGTTTTCCATTGTTTCCCTGCAACACATATAAGGTAGTTAGTCATCAGGTTAAGTAAGGGTTCGCATGCTATTAGTAAAATATGTTGATGATAAATAAGCACATTGCAGATTCATCAGATTAATTCAAGTCACATGGAAAACCCATTTATCCAAACCAAGCATGATTAAGAACTAGGAAATATAGCACTTGTATATGTTTCTCATGTATTAAGTGCGGCCAAATTTGATTTATTCCTCACATGGTATACAATAATAGAATGCAGCCACAACAATCGAACATCGCATTGCAGAATTGAACCAAGCAGTTAACTAAACACCACAACAAATGAACCAAACATTAACTGAGCACCACATTGCACAATATAACATACTCCTAATAGAAGATCAGACAGTTAACCAAACCAAGCATGATTAAGAACTAGGAAATATAGCACTTGTATATGTTCCTCGTGTATTAAGTACATCCAAATTCGATTTATTCCTCACATGGTATACAATAACAGAATACAACCACAACAATTGAACATCGCATTGCAGAATTGAACCAAGCAGTTAACTAAACACCACAACAAATGAACCAAATGTTAACTGAGCACCACATTGCACAATATAACATACTCCTAATAGAATATCAGACAGTTAACCAAACCAAGCATGCTTAACAACATGGAAATATAGCAATTGTATTTGTTTCTCATGTATTTAGTACAACCAAATTCGATTTATTGCTCACATGGTATACAATAACAGAATGCACCCACAACAATTGAACATCGCATTACAGAATTGAACCAACCAGTTAACTAAACAACACAACAAATGAACCAAACATTAACTGAGCACCACATTGCACAATATAACATACTCCTAGTATAAGATCGGACAGTTAACCAAACCAAGCATGCTTGACAACTTGGAAAATTGCACCCTGAAGAATTGAACATCACATTTCAGAATTGAACCAAACAGTTAACTGAACACCACATTGCATGACATATAGAACATACACTCTAGAGCAGAAGACTGCATGGTAAAAGTAGATAGCACAATCCACTAGAATTTGTTAAGGAAAGGCAGTAGCTAGCAAACTGAACATGGGTCCTTATAGTGAGCTAATAAGACAAGCTACTCGTCATTGTCGGAGATATCGATGACGATTGGCTCCTTGGACATTGAAGAGGGCGAGGCCTCCACATCATGGGTGCCGTCGTCGTAGTGGTGAGTTGCCTGAGCCGCTCCAGGCACCAACCTGCTGGCTCTCGAGATGAGGTAAGCACGTGCACGCTAACAAAACACCTCGTAGTCTTTGTCGAAGGCACCGACGGTGGCCTCGAGAAAATGCCATGAATTGTCGTTTAAAGCAGCCAACTGTGTAGCGGCATTGGCGCGCGAGGCGTCGATGGTGGCCTCAACGGCGAGGTGCTCCTCCAAGATCTAGGGGTTGGCACGAATGGCAGCCATCGCGACCTCATCCGCGCGTGCGGACGCGATTTGCTTCTCCGCTGCCAAATGCTCCTTGAGATCTTGGCTATACTGCGTGCACCATGGCTTAGGGCGGTGCTTATTTGGTGGAGGGGTCGGTGATTTGGGTGGAAGGTGTCATTGTAGCAGGTGGTAGGGGCATGTGGGATGTGGAAGGAGGAGGAGGATGGTGCTCGGGTGTGGATTACCTGCCTGGATAAACGAGGCCGAGAAGCATGAAGGAGGGTCATCGGCAAGGAGGCGGCGCTGCAAGCAAGGAGTGAAGGTTTCAACTTGGAAAGGAAGGCGAAAACAGGGGAAATGTGGCTTTTGGTAAGGGGGAGAGGGCGGGGAGGTAGATATTTCCGTGGAAGCCGAACATTTGGAATCACTTCAGGAAAAAACTGGTGCGCAAAGTGTCATCAGACACGGTCCCTTATTCAGAGCGGGTTGTGGACTGTAGTCGTCACACCTTCTCGCGTAAGCCGTATGTGTACTATACTCTGACGGTGCTGCAAGATATTTTGTGCTGCATCTCACACGGTTGGTTATAATAAACTGTCTGGGATCGACTTGATTTTTCGTCTTGATTTGAATTACATAATGGGGTCACAGCGGCAATGGACGGTGTTTGAATTGCTAAACCTTTTATCTGCAGTGAACATGCAACTATATGTGTGTCGTAAAAGAATTGGAATTATTCAGGGTTCGTTTGGACATTTTATACATTAAATTGGATGTCTAGCCATTGCAGGTGCACAATTCAAAATTAAAATACATGAACATGCTCCGGTGCACCAACATGGGTTGTAAAATCATATATGTGTCCATGGGTTGATGCTTATGTCCCATGCAAGAAATGGGGATGAATTCACCACGGCACCGTGGCTCTCCGGCAAACGTTGACATACTTGCTTTTGTAATTCTAGTAAATCCAAAAGTCGTCCAAAATTCATGAAACTTGGCATGCAATCATGGAGCGCCATCAACATGTCGTGGTAAAAAATTTGTCCCATTTGGGGCAGGTTCGGGTATAAGCTTCTCATAAACAAGAGCTTCTCACAACAAGTGTGATGCTTTCGGTAGGGAACGTTTCACCTTTTTGGACGAAACGATATCCATTGCCTCTTCTCGATTTCAAATTTTTTCCTAGTGTCAACATAGAGCAACAGGAGTGTTTGCTACCTCTTGAGCACTGCGTTGGTTTTCCCTTGAAGAGGAAAGGGTGATGCAGAAAGTAGCGTAAGTATTTCCCTCCATTTTTGAGAACCAAGGTATCAATCCAGTAGGAGGCCACGCACGAGTCCCTCGCACCTACACAAACAAATAAAATCCTCGCAACCAACGCAATAAAGGGGTTGTCAATCCCTTCACGGTCACTTACGAAAGTGAGATCTGATAGATATGGTAAGATAATATTTTTGGTATTTTTATGATAAAGATGCAAAGTAAAGAAAGAAAAATAAACGGAAAAGGAAATAGCTTATTGATGGAAGATTAATATGATGGAAAATAGACCCGGGGGCCATAGGTTTCACAAGTGGCTTCTCTCGAGAGCATAAGTATTACGGTGGGTAAACAAATTACTGTTGAGCAATTGACAGAATTGAGCATAGTTATTATGAGAATATCTAGGTATGATCATGTATATAGGCATCATGTCTGAGACAACTAGACTGAATCCTGCCTGCATCTACTACTATTACTCCACACAACGACCGCTATCCAGCATGCAACTAGAGTATTAAGTTCAAAAGAACAGAGTAACGCTTTAAGCAAGATGACATGATATAGAGGGATAAACTCATGCAATATGAAATAAACCCCATCTTGTTATCCTCGATGGCAACAATACAATACGTGCCTTGCTGCCCCTACTTTCACTGGGAAAGGACACCGCAAGATTGAACCCAAAGCTAAGCTCTTCTCCCATTGCAAGATAGATCAATATAGTAGGCCAAACCAAACTGATAATTTGAAGAGGCTTGCAAAGATAACCAATCATACATAAAAGAATTCAGAGAAGATTCAGGTATTGTTCATATATAAACTTGATCATAAACCCACAATTCATCGGTCTCAACAAACACACCGCAAAAGAAGATTACATCGAATAGATCTCCACAAGAGAGGGGGGAGAACTTTGTATTGAGATCCAAAAAGAGAGAATAAGCCATCTAGTTAATAACTATGGACCCGAAGGTCTGAAGTAAACTACTCACACTTCATCGGAGAGGCTATGGTGTTGATGTAGAAGCCCTCCATGATCGATGCCCCCTCCGGCGAAGCTCCAGAAAAGGCCCCAAGATCTCACGGGTACAGAAAGTTACGGCGGTGGAATTAGGGTTTTGGCTCCATATCTGATAGTTTGGGGGTACGTAGGTATATATAGGAGGAAGAAGTACATCGGTGGAGCAACATGGGACCCACGAGGGTGGAGGACGCGCCTAGGGGGTAGGCGGGCCCCCCTACCTCGTGCCCTCCTGGTTGCTTTCTTGATGTAGGGTCCAAGTCCTCTGGATCATGTTCGTTCCGAAAATCACGTTCTCGAAGGTTTCATTCCATTTGGACTCCGTTTGATATTCTTTTTCTACGAAACTCTGAAATAGGCAAAAAAACAACAATTCTGGGCTGGGCCCTCGGTTAATAGGTTAGTCCCAAAAATAATATAGAAGCGTATAATAAAGCCCAATAATGTCCAAAACAGGATATGATATAGCATGGAACAATAAAAAATTATAGATACGTTGGAGACGTATTAAGCATCCCCAAGCTTAATTCCTGCTCGTCCTCGAGTAGGTAAATGATAAAAACAGAATTTTTGATGTGGAATGCTACTTGGCATAATTTCAATGTAACTCTCTTAATTGTGGTATGAATATTCAGATCCGAAAAATTCAAGACAAAAGTTCAATATTGACATAGAAATAATAATACTTCAAGCATACTAAGTAAGCAATTATGTCTCTTCAAAATAACATGGCTAAAGAAAGTTATCCCTTCAAAATCATATAGTCTGGCTATGCTCCATCTTCACCACACAAAGTATTTAAATCATGCACAACCCCGATGACAAGCCAAGCAATTGTTTCATACTTTTGGTGTTCTCAATCTTTTTCAATCTTCACGCAATACATGAGCGTGAGCCATGGACATACACTATATGTGGAATAGAATGGTGGTTGTGGAGAAGACAAAAAGGGAGAAGATAGTCTCACATAAACAAGGCGTATCAACGGGATATGGAGATGCCCATTAATAGATATCAATGTGAGTGAGTAGGGATTGCCATGCAACGGATGCACTAGAGCTATAAGTATATGAAAGCTAAACAAAAAGAACTAAGTGGGTGTGCATCCAACTCGCTTTCTCACGAAGACCTGGGGCATTTTGAGGAAGCCCATCATTGGAATATACAAGCCAAGTTCTATAATTAAAAATTCCCACTAATATATGAAAGTGATAACATAGGAGACTCTCTATCATGAAGATCATGGTGCTACTTTGAAGCACATGTGTGGAAAAAGGATAGTAGTATTGTCCCTTTTTATATTATTATTTTGGGCCTTCCTTTTTTATTTGGCCTTTCTCTTTTTTTGGTACAATACTCTATGAATGATGATCATCACACTTCTATTTATTTACAACTCAATGATTACAACTCGATACTAGAACAAAGTATGACTCTATATGAATGCCTCCGACAGTATACCGGGATAGCAATGATGCATGAGTGACTTGTACGAAAGAATTATGAATGGTGGCTTTGCCACAACTAAAATGTCAACTACATGATCATGCAAATAAATATGACAATGATGGACCGTGTCATAGTAAACGGAATGGTGGAAAGTTGCATGGCAATATATATCGGAATGGCTATGGAAATGCCATGATAGGTAGGTATGGTGGCTGTTTTGAGTAAGGTATATGGTGGGTGTATGATACCGGCGAAAGGTGCGCGGTATTAGAGAGGCTAGCAATGGTGGAAGGGTGAGAGTGCGTATAATCCATGGACTCAACATTAGTCATAAAGAACTCACATACTTATTGCAAGAATCTATTAGTTATCGAAGCAAAGTACTACGCGCATGCTCCTAGGGGATAGATTGGTAGGAAAAGACCATCGCTCGTCCCCGACCGCCACTCATAAGGAAGACAATCAATAAATTATTCATGCTCCAACTTCTTCACATAACGGTTCACCATACGTGCATGCTACGGGAATCACCAACTTCAACACAAGCATTTCTCAAATTCACAACTAATCAACTAGCACGACTCTAATATCACCATCTCCATATCTCAAAACAATTATCAACTATCAAACTTCTCATAGTATTCAACACACTCATAAGAATATTTTTATTAATCTTGAATGCCTAACATAATTAAAGCAAATTACCACGTTGTTTTGTAGGACTCTCAAAATAATCTAAGTGAAAGCATGAGAGAACAATAGTTTCTATAAAACAAATCCACCACCGTGCCCTAAAAGATATAAGTGAAGCACTAGAGCAAAAACTATATAACTCAAAAGATATAAGTGAAGCACATAGAGTATTCTAACAATTTCCGAATCATGTGTGTCTCCCTCAAAAGGTGTGTACAGAAAGGATGGTTGTGTAAAACTAACAAATAAATATTCAAATAATACAAGACTCTCCAAGCAAAACACATATCATGTGGTAAATAAAAATATAGCTCCAAGTAAAGTTGCCGATGGAAGTAGACGTAAGAGGGGATGCCTTCTGGGGCATCCCCAAGCTTGGGCTTTTAGGTGTCCTTAGATTATCTTGGGGTGCCATGGGCATCCCCAAGCTTAGGCTCTTGCCACTCCTTGTTCCATAATCCATCAAATCTTTCACCAAAAACTTGAAAACTTCACAACACAAAACTTAAAGTAGAAAATCTCGTGAGCTCCGTTAGCGAAAGAAAACAAAACACCACTTCAAGGTACTGTAATGAACTCATTATTTATTTATATTGGTGTTAAACCTACGGTATTACAACTTCTCTATGGTTTATAAACTATTTTACTATCCATAGATTCTTCAAAATAAGCAAACAACACATGAAAAATAGAATCTGTCAAAAACAGAACAGTCTATAGTAATCTGTAGCTAGCGCAAGTTCTGGAACCCCAAAAATTCTAAAATAAATTGCTGGACGTGAGGAATTTATCCATTAATCATCTTCAAAAATAATTAACTAAATAGCACTTTCCAAATAAAATGGCAGCAATTCTCGTGAGCGCTAAAGTTTCTGTTTTTTACAGCAAGATTAAAAAGACTTTCCCCAAGTCTTCCCAACGGTTCTACTTGGCACAAACACTAATTAAACACAAAAAACACAACCAAAACAGAGGCTAGATAAATTATTTATTACTAAACAGGAGCAAAAATCAAGGAATAAAAATAAAATTGGGTTGCCTCCCAACAAGCGCTATCGTTTAACGCCCCTAGCTAGGCATAAAAGCAAGGGTAGATCTAGGTATTGCCATCTTTGGTAGGCAATCCATAAGTGGATCTCATAATAGATTCATATGGTAATTTAATTTTCTTTCAAGGGAAGTGTTCCATGCCTTTCTGAGGGAGTCCTGGATTAGGGGGTGTCCGGATGGCCGGACTATACCTTCAGCCGGACTCCTGGACTATGAAGATACAAGATTGAAGACTTCGTCCCGTGTCCGGGAGGGACTTTCCTTGGCGTGGAAGGCAAGCTTGGCGATACGGATATGTGGATCTCCTACCATTGTAACCGACTTTGTGTAACCCTAACCCTCTCCGGTGTCTATATAAACCGGAGGGTTTTAGTCCGTAGGACAACATACAGAACAACAATCATACCATAGGCTAGCTTCTAGGGTTTAGCCTCTCCGATCTCATGGTAGATCTACTCTTGTACTACCCATATCATCATTATTCATCAAGCAGGACGTAGGGTTTTACCTCCATCAAGAGGGCCCAAACCTGGGTAAAACTTTGTGTCCCTTGCCTCCTGTTACCATCCGGTCTAGACGCACAGTTCGGGACCCCCTACCCGAGATCCGCCGGTTTTGACACCGACATTGGTGCTTTCATTGAGAGTTCCTCTGTGTCGTCGCCGTTAGGCTCGATGGCTCCTACGATCATCAATAGCGATGTAGTCCAGGGTGAGACCTTCCTCCCCGGACAGAACTTCGTCTTCGATAGCTTCGCAGTGCGGGCGAATTCACTTGGCCATCTGGAGCAGATCGAAATCTATGCCCCTGGCCGTCAGGTCAGATTTGGAAGTTTAAACTACACGACTGACATCCACGGGGACTTGATCTTCGACGTATTCGAGCCACTGCCGAGCGCGCCGCACTGTCACGACGAGCATGATCTAGCTCTACCGCCGAACAGTGCCCTGGAGGCCGCACCCGCATCATCTTCGACCCTTAATTCGGAGCCAACTGCGCCGATCGAGGATGGGTGGTTGGACACTGCCTCGGGGGCTGCGATCCCAACGGCGATCGAGCCGAACACCAGCCCCGCACTCCGCGAGACTCGTGACTCCAGGGAGCCGGACTCCTCTCCAGACTACGAACCCTCCGCGCCCCTGCCGATCGAATCCGATTGGGCGCCGATCATGGAGTTTACTGCCGCGGACATCTTTCAGCACTCGCCTTTCGGCGATATTTTGAAGACACTAAACTCTCTCTCTTTATCAGGAGAGCCCTAGCCGGACTACGGTCAGCAAGGTTGGGATACGGATGATGAAGAAATTCAAAGCCCACCCACCACCCACTTTGTAGCCACTGTCGATGATTTAACCGACATGCTCGACTTCGCCTCCGAAGACATTGACGGTATGGACGCCGATGCAGGAGACGATGAAGAACCAGCGCCTATTGGGCCCTGGAAAGCCACCTCATCATATGACATATACATGGTGGACACCCCAAAAGAAGGAGATGGCGATGGAACAGCGGAGGATGACCCCTCCAAGAAACAGCCTAAGCGTCGGCATCAGTGGCGCCGCTCAAAATCCCGCCAAAGCAAATACGGTGATTCCAGCACGGGAGATAATAATACTCCGCAGAGTGCCGAAGAAAACCCCCTCTAGCAAGATTCAGCACAGGAGGATGGAGAAGCCAGCCCTCATGAGAGAGCGGCAGACAGAGAGGTCGAGGACGATAATTATATGCCTCCCTCCGAAGACGAGGCAAGCCTCGACGACGACGAATTCGTCGTGCCAGAGGATCCCGTCGAGGAAGAGCGTTTTCAACGCAGGCTTATGGCCATGGCAAGAAGCCTCAAGAAAAAACAGCAACATCTTAAAGCTGATCAAGATTTGCTAGTCGACAGATGGACTAAAGTTCTTGCGGCCGAAGAGCATAAACTCGAATGCCCCTCCAAGAGCTACCCAAAGCACAGGTTGCTACCCCGATTAGAGGAGGAAGAAGTTAAACCTACATCACCAGCACTTGATACGGCCGACCGGCCACCTCGTGGCCGCGACAGAGAGGCCTCTCGGCCCTCCACTCAAGCCGCACCCCGTACCAAGGCACGGGAAAATGCGCCAGACCTGCGAGATATGTTGGAGGACAAGGCAAGGCAAACAAGATCGATCTACGGATCGCGTGGGCGCCCCACGACTCGAGACGGTAACCGTCATGCCGGACACAAATCCGGTAGGGCCGGACACTGTAGACAAAGCTCATTGGAGCTACGTCGTGATATAGCCCAGTACAGAGGCGACGCACACCCACTTTGCTTCACAGACTAAGTAATGGATCATCAAATCCCCGTGGGTTTCAAACCCGCAAACATCGAATCATATGATGGCACAACAGATCCTGCGGTATGGATCAAGGATTATCTCCTTCATATCCACATGGCCCGCGGCGATGATCGCCACGCCATCAAATACCTCCTACTCAAGCTTAAAGGACCAGCTCGGCATTGGCTTAACAACTTGCCAGCAAGATCAATCAGTTGTTGGGAGGACCTGGAAGCCGCATTCCTCGACAACTTCCAGGGCACTTATGTGTGACCACCAGATGCTGATGACCTAAGCCACGTAATTCAGCAGCCAGAGGAATCGGCCAGGCAATTCTGGACACGGTTCCTAACAAAGAAAAATCAAATAGTCGACTGTCCGGGCGCAGAGGCCCTAGCAGCCTTCAAGCACAATATCCATGACGAGTGGCTTGCCCGGCACCTTGGACAGGAAAAGCCGAAATCTATGGCAGCACTCACGACACTCATGACCCGCTTTTGCGCGGGAGAAGACAGCTGGCTTGCTCGTAGCAAAAATATGACCAAGAACCCTGGTAATTCGGATACCAGGGACAATAGTGGTAGGTCACGTCGCAACAAGCAGAAGCGCCGCATTAACGGCGACAATGCTGAGGATACGGCAGCTAATGCCGGATTCAGAGGCTATAAATCCGGTCAGCGGAAAAAGCCATTCAAAAGAAATCCTAGGGGCCCGTCCAGTTTGGACCGAATACTCGACCGCTTGTGCCAGATACATGGCTCCCCGAAAACCCGACCAATCACACCAACATGGATTGTTGGGTGTTCAAGCAGGCAGGCAAGTTAAATGCCGAAAATACCGACAAGGGGCTGCATAGCGATGACAATGAAGAGCCCCGGCCGCCGAACAATAGTGGACAAAAGGGTTTTCCCCCACAAGTGCGGACGGTGAACATGATATATGCAACCCACAACCCCAAGAGGGAGCGGAAGCGCGCATTAAGGGACGTATACGCGGTAGAGCCAGTCGCCCCAAAGTTCAACCCATGGTCCTCCTGCCCGATCACCTTTGATCGAAGGGACCATCCCACTAGCACCCGTCATGGCGGATTCGCCGCATTGGTTCTAGACCCAATTATTGACAAATTTCATCTCACTAGAGTCCTTATGGACGGCGGCAGCAGCCTGAACCTGCTTTACCAGGATACATTGCAGAAAATGGGCATAGATCCCTCGAGGATTAAGGCCACCAAAACGACCTTTAAAGGCGTAATACCAGGTGTAGAGGCCAACTGTACAGGCTCAGTCACACTTGAAGTGGTCTTCGGATCTCTGGATAATTTCCGAAGCAAGGAGTTAATCTTCGACATAGTCCCATTCCGCAGTGGCTATCACGCACTGCTCGGGGGAACCGCATTCACCAAGTTCAATGCGGTACCTCACTATGCATACCTTAAGCTCAAGATGCCAGGCCCTCGAGGAGTAATTACGGTCAATGGAAACACCAAACGCTCCCTCCGAATGGAGGAGCACACGGCGGCCCTTGCAGCGGAAGTACAAAGCAGCCTCTCCAGGTAGTTCTCCAGTCTGGCCATTAAACGTCCGGACACCGTCAAGCGCGCCCGGAGTAACCTACAACAAGACCGCCTGGCACGTTCCGAGCAGGCGTAGCAATGCGGCCCCAATCCCAGCCCTCGCAGAAATGCGACGACAGTGCTTCGCGTACATAACTACGCTCTAGAAATACCATGGGTACAGAGGGAGGGGCACCATCATGGCACGCCCGAAACACGGCTTAAACTGCACTAGGGGCTGCCGATTTTTTAATTTTCTCTTACTTTCAGGACTCCATTCTTCGGAAGGCCTGTTCGGCAGTTCAATTGCCGCACAAACGATGCAAGAACCAGGGAAGCAGACAAGCCATGCCTCATTATGGAACTCCCAGGTGGTCTCTATCACGAGCAGTATACCTGTTTCGCATACCATTCCGCAGCTTGCCCCTAGAACGGACATGTTAAATAGTCCAACCTTTTTCTTATCGCATTATTTGTATTGTTCTACTTTGATCGCAACCCTTTTTAATAAACAATGCATAGCTTTTGTCTATTTTTGCATTACTCTTTTTTTACAAATATATGTTCCTTAACGACATGTTGCACCCGTACACTTTGGTACGGCCAAAATACGCCAGGGGCTTTAGTACCCCTCAATATGGTGTGAGAAGTCCGAACACTTTAACAAGTGCGGCACCCCGAACTTATAGCATCATATGCATCGGCTCTGAATCATGTCTTGGGTCAATTTTTGGGTTTGCCCAGCTCCTATGTTTTGGTGCCTTACGTTCCGCTATGTCGGCTAAGGTAGCACTAGGAGAACTACTGCGATTGTGCCCCAATTGAGCTGGGTCGAGCACCTCAGTAGAGAAAGCAAAAACTGACTGTCATGATGAAGCAAGAGCTGGTCGCTGTTCGAGAGGTTTTTCGAGTCCCTAAAGACGTATGCCGCTTAGAGCGAGGAGTCGGCTCTGTCCGGCCAAGGCGTGGATAGCGCCCCGAACTCGGTCTTCCGAATACCAGGGGCTTCGCCCAAATTTAAAATTATAGAATTCTATGGCTAAGTGAGAGTGTTCACGCACTATAGTCCGATTGCCTTGTTCGTTGTGCTGAGCGCCTCCCTCGAAGGACCCAAACATGGGAAAAAGAGCGCTCAGGTTTATCCCCGAACACCCCAGCACTAGCGGCACGGGGGCAGAAGCCAACGACTCGCCATCTCTCAGAATTGATAAACAACCGCACAAAAGGTAATATTTTAAATTCCAATAGCATTGCTTAGCGCATATGAACAAGTTTTCGGCGCAAAGGACAAAACGAGCGAGTTTTACTCCAAAATTACATCCCTGGAACATTCATCCGCCATAAGGCAGGCACCCTTCAGAACATCCTTATAATAATTCTTGGGCTTGCGATGCTCTTTCCCCGGCGGTGGCCCGTCCTTCACAAGCTTCTCAGCATCCAGCTTGCCCCAGTGCACCTTAGCACGGGTAAGGGCCCTACGGGCACCTTCAATGCAGACGGAGCGCTTGATGACTTCGAGCCTTCGACAGGCCACCACCAGCTGTCGCACCAGCCCGAAATAGCTCCCATGCAGAGTCTCTCCAGGCCACAGCCGAACTATGAGGCCCTTCATGGCCTGTTCGGCCGCCTTGTGGAGCTCGACCAGTTGCTTCAGCTGGTCGCTCAGGGGCAAGGGGTGTCCGGCATCAGCATACTGAGACCAGAACACCTTCTCTGTGGAGCTGCCCTCCTCGGCTCGATAGAATGGGGCGGCATCGGACACGCTACGGGGAAGATCTGCGAACGCTCCTGGAGAGCTCCGGATTCGGGTAAGTAACAAGTAACTCACGTTTATGTGTTTGCTTTGCATAAAGAATGCCTTACCCACCGCTATCTTTTTCACCGCATCCAACTCCTGGAGGGTCTTCTGGGATTCGGCCTTGGCAGACTTGGCATTTTTAATAGCCACCGCGAGCTCGGACGCTCGCGTCTTTGAGTCAAGCTCCAAACTCTCATGTTTTTTCATGAGAGCCTGGAGCTCTTGCCGCACCTTGCCAACCTGGGCCTCATACTTCACCCGCTCGGTGCACTCTGTGGCCGCCCTCTTCTCGGCCTCGAGCTGCGCTTGCTTAAGGGTCGCCACCTCAGACGTGGCCCCTACAGTAGCCACGATAATCCTGTCATTTTTTGCAATTGCACCTTTTATATATATATTTAAACAAGGTATTTCTTACCTTCCTTGTCCTCGAGCTGCTTCTTGGCACGCCCGAGCTCTTGCTCGGACTGCTCGAGGTTCTGCTTTAGCGTGTCCACTTCCGCAGTCAGTGCGGCGGACGCCAGCAGAGAAGCCTGCATACGCATATTGACTCCTTTTTGTTAGACTCCTGCGAATTTTATTTGATCCTCTATTCGGCTTTTCTTCCCGAACGCCAAACAGAGCATCAGGGGCTACTGTCTATGCGGTAATATTATTTACACATTCTTTACTTACCTCAAAGCCTGTTAAAAGGCTAGCACAAGCTTCAGTCAGTCCACTCTTGGCGGACTGAACCTTCTGGACCACCGCACTCATAATGGTGCGGTGCTCCTCGTCGATGGAGGCGCCTTTGAGCACCTCCAACAGATTATCCGGTGCCTTCGGTTGGACGGGGGTCACCGGCACGGTGGGCTTGCTCCTCTTGGAAGGAGGTCGCCCGCCGGACTCTGGAACCTTTGAAGGTTCTGGAACGGTGTCCGGCCTAGAGCCGGACTTGGAGCCCTGGGGGGTTTTATCCCCTTTACTCCTGGAGTCCGGGAGGTTGCCTTGCGGCGCCTCCAGGACCACCTCCTCCTGGCTTGGAACCTGTTGGGACAACACTTCGGCGTCGTCCGTAGGGCGGGGGGAGGTAGCCGTCGGAAGCGAATTCACATCCGACGAGTCCAGTGAACCGCTCGACGACGCGTCGAGCCGGTCTTTGGGTAGGCTGCATAATCATATTCGACATAAGGGAAAGCTGTGCAATAAAGGAATACTATGAATTACTCTGGTATCCGGATACTTACGATTTCGCCAGGGGCTTGGCCCTGAGCGGCCACTCCTCTCCGCCGTCGTCGGCGTCGGTGGAGTAGTCCAGAGGAAGGGTTTTCCCCTTCTTGGACCCTTCGGCCTCCCCAGTGAGGGCGGCCTTCCTTTTCTTCTCTCCCCCCGCTGGAGGGGGAGAGGTCTCTTCTTCCTCCTTCTCGTCTTCACGGGAGGAATGCGCCTTGGAGCCGTCGGATGATGAACCCGACACCTCCTGGCGCCGGGCACTTTTTCGAGTCCCCGTGGCCTTCTTCTCCGGCACCACATAGGGTGCCGGAACCAGCAGCTTCGCCAAGCGGGCATCGGCTGGGACTTCGGGCAAAGGAGCCGGACAGTCGATCTGTCCGGACTTCGCCTGCCAATCCTGTCAAAGGTAAGGGAGCTTAGATCCCGCATAGAGTTAAACTATGAAAAAGTAATACCCTGTAAAAGGTACAAACAGCTTACCGCGCTAGCGTGACGCTGCGCGCTAAATCCGCGATCCTCGGTAGCAGATGGGAGAGCCTCGGCGCCCTTGAAAAGCACCTTCCAGGCATCTTCGTATGTCGTGTCAAAGAGCCTGCTCAGAGTTCGGTGCTGCGCCGGGTTGAACTCCCACAGATTGAAGGCCCGTTGTTGACATGGGAGGATCCGGCGGATGAGCATAACCTGAACTACGTTGACAAGCTTGAGCTGCTTTTTCACCAGGGTTTGGATGCATGTTTGCAGTCCAGTCACCTCTTCTTTGCTGCCCCGCGACAGGCCCGTCTCTTTCCAGGACGTGAGCCGCGTTGGGGGTCCGGACCAGAACTCGGGGGCTGCGACCCACTCAGGGTCGCGCGGCTCGGTGATGTAAAACCACCCCGATTGCCACCCCTTCAGGGTCTCCACAAAGGAGCCCTCGAGCCATAAGACGTTGGGCATCTTGCCCACCATGGCGCCTCCGCACTCCGCCTGGTTGCCGCGCACCACCTTCGGCTTGACATTGAAAGTCTTGAGCCATAGGCCGAAATGGGGGTGGATGCAGAGGAAAGCCTCGCACACGAGGATAAACGCCGATATGTTGAGGATGAAGTTCGGGGCCAGATCATGGAAATCCAGGCTGTAGTAGAACATGAGTCCCCGGACGAATGGGTGGATAGGAAAGCCCAGTCCACGGAGGAAGTGGGGAAGGAACACTACCCTCTCATGGGGCCTTGGGGTGGGGAGGAGCTGCCCCTCTTCGGGAAGCCGGTACGCGATGTCGTTAGACAAGTACCCGGCCTTCCTCAGTTTTTTGATGTGTCCCTCCGTGACGGAGGAGACCATCCACTTGCCTCCCGCTTCGGACATGGCTGGAGAAGGTTGAGGTGGGGAGTGCGGACTTGGGCGCTCGAGCTCGAGTGCGCGAAAATGGATAGGCAGAGGAGGAAGAAGGCGTAGGTGAAAAGGTGGATCCTTATCCCCTTATATGGGTGGACGCAACTACGTGTCCCCACCAGCCTGGTAAAACTCGCTTATCTCCAAGCGCCGTAATCAATGGCACGGTTGGGTTACCCACACCAGTATTGATGAGAATCCTAGAATAAGGGGACACGATCTCTGCTTCGACGAGATGTGCCAAGGAAACCGCCTCGCATGACACGCTGAGGTGGGACAATAAAATGATTCGAATAAAGGCTTGGCCGTGGTGCGATGTCACACTACGGAATACGTCAGCAGATTAGATTTGTGTAAATATTATTCTCTCTATGGCAATATGTGGAAACTTATTTTGCAGAGCCGGACACTATCTTTGTGTTCAAAATCTTCTATGAAGTACTTGTAGGAGGAACCCGCCTTGCAATGTCGAAGACAATCTGCGCGCCGGACTCATCGTCATTGAAGCCTGGTTCAGGGGCTACTAAGGGAGTCCTGGATTAGGGGGTGTCCGGATGGCCGGACTATACCTTCAGCAGGACTCCTGGACTATGAAGATACAAGATTGAAGACTTCGTCCCGTGTCCGGGAGGGACTTTCCTTGGCGTGGAAGGCAAGCTTGGCGATACGGATATGTGGATCTCCTACCATTGTAACCGACTTTGTGTAACCCTAACCCTCTCCGGTTTCTATACAAACCGGAGGGTTTTAGTCCGTAGGACAACATACAGAACAACAATCATACCATAGGCTAGCTTCTAGGGTTTAGCCTCTCCGATCTCGTGGTAGATCTACTCTTGTACAACCCATATCATCAATATTAATCAAGCAGGACGTAGGGTTTTACCTCCATCAAGAGGGCCCGAACCTGGGTAAAACTTCGTGTCCCTTGCCTCATGTTACCATCCGGCCTAGACGCACAGTTCGGGACCCCCTACCCGAGATCCGCCGGTTTTGACACCGACACTTTCCTTAACGGAAATTGGAATCTAATATTCCCTTTCTTCATATCAATAACTGCACCAATCATTCTAAGGAAAGGTCTACCAAGAATAATAGGACATGAAGGATTGCAATCTATGTCAAGAACAACAAAATCTACAGGCACATAATTCCTATTTGCAACAGTAAGAACATCATTAATTCCTCCCATAGGTTTCTTAATAGTTGAATCCGCAATGTGCATGTTTAAAGAGCAATCATCAAACTCACGGAAACCTAGCAAATCACACAAAGTCTTTGGAATCGTGGAAACACTAGCACCCAAATCACACAAAGCATAGCATTCATGATCTTTAATTTTAATTTTATTGGTAGGTTCCCACTCATCATAAAGTTTTCTAGGGATAGAAACTTCCAACTCAAGTTTTTCTTCATAAGATTGCATCAAAGCATCAATGATATGTTTAGTAAAAGCTTTATTTTGAATATAAGCATGAGGAGAATTTAGCATGGATTGCAACAAGGAAATATAATCTATCAAAGAGCAATTATCATAATTAAATTCCTAGAGATCCAAAATAGTGGGTTCATTGATATTTAAAGTTTTGACTTCTTCAATCTCACTTTTAACAATTTTAGCATCAAGATCTAAAGACTCCGAATTTTTTGAACGTCTTCTAGGTAAAGGTGGATCATATTCAGTCCCATCATTATCAAAATTCATATTGCAAAACAAATATTTAATAGGGGACACATCAATAACTTTTAGATCTTCATCTTTATTATCCCCAAAATTTTCTGGCTCAGCGGCCATCTTATTAACTAAGGTGGCCTGCTTATCCGAGACTTCAGCTATTAACTTCTCAAGGTGAGAAATCTGAGATTTCAAACCATCAAATTCTTTAGTCATATCAGTGAGCTCTTTATTCATAAAACTCATAAAGCTTTTTTGTTCCTTAAGCTCGTTTCTAAAGAAATTATTATGCTCAAATTGTAAGACCATAAAACTCCTGACGTTGCTTTCGATCTCTTCTAACCTTTTAAGGTGATGATCACCAAATCTAGGTAGAGCCATCGTGACAAGCAAGAAATCCAACACAAAAGCAAACAAGAGACGGGCAAAAAGAGGCAAATAGAAAAAGAGAAGGAGGACAGAGAGAGAGGGCGAATAAAATGGCAAGGGTGAAGTGGGGGAGAGGAAAACGAGAGGCAAATGGCAAGGGTGAAGTATTTCCCTCAGTTTTTGAGAACCAAGGTATCAATCCAGTAGGAGGCCACGCACGAGTCCCTCGCACCTACACAAAAAAATAAAATCCTCGCAGCCAATGCAATAAAGGGGTTGTCAATCCCTTCACGGTCACTTACGAAAGTGAGATCTGATAGATATGACAAGATAATATTTTTAGTATTTTTATGATAAATATGCAAAGTAAATAAAGCAAAATAAATGGAAAAGGAAATAGCTTGTTGACGAAAGATTAATATGATGGAAAATAGACCCCGGGGCCATAGGTTTCACTAGTGGCTTCTATCGAGAGCATAATTATTATGGTGGGTAAACAAATTACTGTTGAGCAATTAACAAAATTGAGCATAGTTATGATAATATCTAGGTATGATCATGTATATAGGCATCACGTCCGAGACAAGTAGACTGACTCCTGCTTGCATCTACTACTATTACTCCACACATCAACCGCTATCCGGCAAGCATCTAGAGTATTAAGTTCAAAAGAACAGAGGAACGCTTTAATCAAGATGACATGATGTAGAGGGATAAACTCATGCAATATGAAATAAACCCCATCTTGTTATCCTCGATGGCAACAATACAATACGTTCCTTGCTGCCCCTACTGTCACTGGGAAAGGACACCGCAAGATTGAACCCAAAGCTAATCACTTCTCCCATTGCAAGAAAGATCAATCTAGTAGGCCAAACCAAACTAATAATTCGAAGAGACTTTCAAAGATAACCAATCATACATAAAAGAATTCAGAGAAGATTCAAATATTGTTCATAGATAAAATTGATCATAAACCCACAATTCATCGGTCTCAACAAACACACCGCAAAAGACGATTACATCGAATAGATGTCCACAAGAGAGGGGGAGAACTTTGTATTGTGATCCAAAAAGAGAGAAGAAGCCATCTAGCTAATAACTATGGACACGAAGGTCTGAAGTAAACTACTCACACTTCATCGGGAGAGGCTATGGTGTTGATGTAGAAGCTCTCCGTGGATCGATGCCCCCTCCGGCGGAGCTCTGGAAAAGGCCCCAAGATGGGATCTCATGGGTACAGAAAGTTAGGGCAGTGGAATTAGGGTTTTGGCTCCATATCTGGTAAGTTGGGGGTACGTAGGTATACATAGGAGGAAGAAGTACGCCGGTGGAGCAACGTGGGCCCCATGAGGTTGGAGGGTGCACCCCCTACCTCGTGCCCTCCTGGTTGCTTTCTTGACATATTGTCCAAGTCCTTTGGATCATGTTCATTCCAAAAATCACGTTTCCGTAGGTTTCATTCCGTTTGGACTCTGTTTGGTATTCTTTTTCTGCGAAACTCTGAAATAGGCAGAAAAACAGCAATTCTGGGCTTTTTCGGGGACGTATCAGTGTTGTGTCAATTTTTGGGATTTTTCGGGGTTCGCTTGGACATTTTTATACATTAACTGAGTTTACTATGCATTCATGTGCATGATTCAAATTTGAACTACATGTACATGCTCTAATGCATATAAATTAGTTGAAAATTCAAATATGTGTCCTTGGTTGCATGCTTAGGTCGCATGCAAGAAATGTGAATGAATGTCAAACACCAGGCCACCATCACTCGGCCGCAAACATTGAGATACCTAGTTTTTAAATTCTAGTAAATCCAAAACTCGTCAGAAATTCATGAAACATGGCACGCTATCATGGAGCGGCATCAACATGCCATGGTAAATTTTTGTCCCATTTGGGGCAGGTTTGGGGATATGCTTCTCACAAACCAGAGCTTCTCACAACAAGCCTGATGGTTTCGGTAGGGAACGTCCTACCTTTGGGGACGAAACAATATCCATAGCCTCTTCTCGATTTCAATTTTTTTTCCTAGTGTCAACATAGAACAATAGGAGTGTTGTGTCAGTTTTTGGGATTTTTCAGGGTTCATTTGGACATTTTTATGCATTAACTGAATTTTCAATGCATCCATGTGCACAATTCAAATTTGAACTGCATACACATACTCTAATGCATATAAATTGGTTGAAAATTCAAATTTGTGTCCTTTGTTGCATGCTTAGGTCCCATGCAAGAAATGGGAATGAATGTCAAACACCCTGCCACCGTCACTCGGCCACAAACATTGAGATACTTGGTTTTCAAATTCTAGTAAATCCAAAACTCGTCTGAAATTCATGAAACTTGGCATGCTATCATGGAGCGGCATCAACATGCCATGGTAAAAATTTTGTCCCATTTGGGGCAGGTTTGGGTATATGCTTCTCACAAAAGTAAGCTTCTCACAACAAGCATGATGGTTTCGGTAGGGAACGTCCCACCTTTGGGGACGAAATGATATCCATTGCCTCTTATTTCTTTCAAAAGTTTTCTCATGTCAACATAGAACAACATGAGTGTTGTGTCAATTTTTGTGATTTTTCAGGGTTCGTTTGGACATTTTTATGCATTAACTGAGTTTTCAATGCATTTATATGCATAATTCAAATTTGAACTACATGCACATGCTCCAATGCACATAACTTGGTTGAAAAATCGAATCTTTGTCCTTGGGTGCATGCTTAGGTCTACTGCAAGAAATGGGAATGAATTTCAAACACCAGAGCACCGTTGATTGCCGACAAAACGTTGAGATACTTTGTTTTTAAATTCTAGTAAATCCAAAACTCGTCTGAAATTCACGAAACTTGGCATGCTATCATGGAATGGCACCCTACATGCTGTGGTATTTTTCGTGTCCATTTTGAGAGAAGGCGCACTCGAATAATAGCCAACAAAGGCATTTTGGAAAAATAGCTGCCACTTTAATATCTCAAACGTTTGTATAATTCAAACCGTGTGCCTTCTGTTAACCATTCACGTGACGCCATGTGTCTTGGTTTTAATGGCTATAGGTTTTAATGGCTCTTGATCGCAAACGTTTTAGATAGAACACCTGTATGCAAAGTGAGGGCGGGATTTGTGCATCTCTTTAACGCAAACGGTTCTTTTGGATGACCCGTGTGCGAAAAACAATTTGGTATGATTTGCATCTGTCTTACTGGGTATGTTGCCATTTGTCAAACTGGAAAGATTGACATTTGTTGATCTAGTAACATTGCCTTTTGTCAACCTTGTAACACTGCGATTTGTCAAAATATGAAGCTAAAAATCACTAGTAGTATCTAATTTTTGCAACTAAAATTCAGTAATTAGGCATAGATGGAGGCAAGGAGGCATGTTAAGCCAAGCGTGCAGCGGGCGACGCAGTACTATTCGATTTGACAGCGGGCGTGCAGTTCTCGATATGGCTTTAATGCAGATGAGGGAGAGGGTAGCGGTTCCCGAAATGTTGAACGTCCAATGATGCATCCTCCTTCAATTAGTATCGTGTGAATGCATGAGGGAAGTAATGGGAGGAGGACCAGGAAAAGAGGCAGCACGATGTGAATGCAACGCAGTTTGCACTCATATAAAGGCGCCCCTCCATTCCAATGCATCTACCACATCATACGCACCTAAGCATTTGCTTAAGCACCTACACTAATAATCGCAAAAGTGCTCACTCCAGACCCATGGCGGCGATGCCCGCGAGCGGCCGGCGGCTGTGCCAGATGGTCCACGATGCCGGCCTGCGACATGGCACCAAGGATCATCTCTAGACGGTGTTGGCGACCGACTGGTGGATGGCCATTATCGACGCCAGCTATGACTCTCAGTTGGACCAGATGATCATTGCCACCAACAACAAGTTCACCATCGTCAAGAAGCTCGCGGACGGCATCGCCGTACTCCTCCAGCCCGCGCACCCGGGCTCCTCATTGCCTGCCACCCTAATCGGCCTCCATGGTCGGAACCTCTTTCCAGCACTCGTGGCCCTGCGACTGCCCGCCAACGCCACGAAGAATGTCCACCTGGAGGTCGCGCCCGCCGTGAGGCGCCTCGCCCTGCAAGAATTCATTGACCTACACATCCACGTGTACGAGGAAATCGTGTACATAGGTATCTACAAGGCCAGTGAGGACGACGTTGTCCTTCTTCAACCAGCTGGAAGCCTTGGATGCCTTTGCTGAGAAGCACCTTGACCTCGCCACAAAAGCCGCCGCTCCTTAGCCACCGGTCGGTGGCCCGACGCACTGAGTTGAAGAGGAGGAGGAGGTCGTACGTTGATGGATGCATCTTTCTTCTTGCCTCCTGTAACCACCACTGCGGTCGCATCATCGTGGCCTTAATTCTTATTGTGCAAATTGCATTCTAGTTCCAGTCAATACAGACATGTGTGATCCCTTTGCTTAATTATATGCATCACTGTAACTGGTACTCCATCTGTCAATTTATAAGTTGTGTTGCCAGTGTTTGGGGCCAGCGCACGATCACACAAGTTCATGTGCATGTGGTTGCGTCGGGCGCGGCGCGACGATGCAGTTACCCGCTGCAAAAATGGCCATGCGGTGGACGTGGCATTGATCATTGGGTAACAACAGTCGGTCATCCGGGTGCCCAACAAAGGATGCAAAGAGGGATCCTACAGCAGCAAGGACCAGCTTCCCTACTGATAGCTCATCTAACAGAACTCCCAAGTTAACTTTGCTGAGGCTTGAGTAGTCATCAGATGGGTGACCGGATGGGGAGTGGCCTCGATGTTAAATTAACTGATGTGATGGGTCACTGTAAACATTTAGCTGCATTGAATGTATATAGTGCGCCATCATATTAGTTGAATTACCCTCGAGGTCCTTGTTTTGTAATTTTTGACATTTTTTGTTTTTTGTAGACATGTTGATTGGCTTGAAGAAGGTCTATCTCATTACTTTTTGATAATTTTTGTTTTTTGAACACATGTTGATTGGCTTGAATGAAGGTCTATCCCGTTACGTTATGACATGATGCGGAGCATCCTATGGACATCTCCATGTCAAGAGTCCGTTCGGCGAGTGACACATGCGACATCTACTTCACATACACAAAGGTGAATCATCTCCTTTACACGTGCTCACTTGACCCCTTCGAGGATGGTATACTACTTGACACTGCCCCCGTGTGCATGCATAGGTATTGTCGTAGCGTCACGGATGTTGAGGAGGAGTGCAAGCGCCAAGGAACAACTACACCATCCGCGAGGGAAGCATGGAAGTGACGATGGAAGAATATGGAGACAGCTCCTAGGACCGGACATCCGGCCCTGGCCCGGACATCCGACCCCTGAAGATGTCAACAACAGCAGCAGCCCTATAGCCGAAGTGCTACAGGCCCCGGACATCCGGCATCAGCCCCCGACATCCGGTGCTTCACCAACACCCGGACATCTGGCCTCGGCCCCGGAAATCCAGACAAGTCAATCCAGAGAGCACTGTGACCAGCCCCGTCAGCCCAGACATCCGGCCTACCAGCCCGGACATCCGGCTCCCCGTGAAGCCCCAGACATCCGGCCCTCCCTGCCTGCGTGCAGTGCTTCTGGGCCAAAGCCCATGTACCCCTTCGCCCCTTAGACTATATACACTTCCCCTCCACCTATGTTTTAGGGTTAGCAAAGGATTAACTCATTTAGAGATAGAGCTCTGCTCATCCATACGGATCTACTACACGAGACAGACCGCGGCCTCTACGGAGAAGATCCACCTTGGATTCAAGACCCCTCACGGGAAGATCCCCTCGTGGATTCAAGACCTCCTCACGGAAATGAACTAGTTACCCTATGTATCGTCCTTTGTTGGATTTGGATCGTGTATCTCTTTGTGTTTCTAGGATCTAGAACATGTGTGATCGCTTCTTGTCTATTTGAGTGTTTCCCCTCGTGATTTCCCTCCCGTTTCCCCTCGTGTTCTTCATAGGATCCCCTCCAATCGTGAAAGATCAGGCGTCTAGGTTCTACCCTACATCATCTTGGTATCATGAGCCACATTGATCACGTATTTGGAGCCCCTACCCCTCTTTTTCTAGCTTGATTTTGTCGTGTTCTTCCCCAATTTCAAAAATCCCCACCAAAAACAGCCCCAATTTTTTTGTGATTTGTTGGTTTGATGATGTTTTGTTGATTTTGATCCATGGATTCGTTGTGTTACTAGTGGATCTATCTTTTCCCCAGGTTTCCTCACCTTCCATCCATGAAATCTCTCCAATTTTGCCCCCAAAATCATCAATTTCCATCCCAAATCGAGTTTCGAAGTCCAAATCCTGATCTGGAATCATCGGCCGGACATCCGGGCCCCAAGCCGGACATCTGGCTCCTGGAGCGCCAAATCTGCATGGTTCTGGACACTGACCCTCAGATATCCGGCCCCACCCCCGGATTTCCGACCCTGGGAATTCAGCCTCCCGTGTTTCACCATTTTGCCCATAACTTTCACATCCGGAGTCTGAATTTCGCATTCTTTAGCTCGTTGAGTAGCTATTGACATCCTCTATCCCTCTAGATAGGTTTCAACACCATTTGACTCCATCAAATTTTTGGAACTTTGGGATCTTTTCCTAGTGCTTCCACCATATCATCCGCATAACGACCACCGACTTCCACAACCTAACCCATTTTGTTCCCCTTAGCATTAGTGGTTGTTTGAGTTGTGACTTGAGTCTCATAAGGTGTTTAGGATACTTAGAGATGGTTGCTTCTTCATCAACCACCATCATAACTTCCGCTTAGGCTTGACCACCATACACTTCTGCCACCCCAACTTAACCCAATTTTGATTTAGCTTGTTTGAGTTGTGGTTTGTGTACCCTAAGGTGTTTCGGCTACTTAGGGACCGTGCTTTTGAACTCCGACACCGTGTATAGCCCATTACACCCTTCCACCACCATAACCCATTTTGACCGGGTTTCCACCAATACTTCCGCAACCAACACCTCATTCCCACTACCACCATTTTGACATTTGACATTTGAGATTTTGAGTTTGCGGTTTTTCCGTTTCCTAAGGTGTTTCGGCTAATTAGGAATGGTTCTACATCAAGAACACCGCTGCTCATCATTGCCACGAGGTCATCATCAACATTGACCACTTCATCATTATCCGTCCTTATGTACACTTGACAAACCATTGACGGTAATCTTGACGACATCATTGTATATTCTTGCCATTGCATTGATAACCCCTAGCCCATTTTGCGTCACTTGCCTATCGAGACTAGCCATTTGAGTATTGTCGGCAGTGTTACTTGTGCACATTAGTGATCCACACCTCCCATTGCATGCATACCATATCATCTTGGTATCATCATATCATCTCTTGTGTCACAAGATTGTTCCCGTATATGCACAATTGCTATCTTGGTTTGTGCATCGTGGACATACAGAAAAAAGAATAAGATTTTAAGAAAAAGGGAAAGTGCAAAGAAGCTTGTAAGCAAGTGCCATAGAATCATACCACATTGCATAAGATTGTCATATCCGATCATCTTGGATCATCTTGAGAGAAACACCGGGAACCATACATACATAGCATACTTGGGATAGAAAGTTTATCCATTTTGCATCTTATAGGTTGTGCTCAAGTGTCGTATCCGCCTATTGAGCAATCGTGCTAGCGTCTCTCTTGAGTTGTGCAACACGAGCGTTTTCCGTGGATTCCACATTTTGTGCTCATTCATTGGTTGCACGACCCCATTTGTCTATCCATGTGTGTGTTTCCGTGTGCCGCATATTGCTATTGGTCTACTTGTTTCACTTGTGAATTTGTGAATCTTTTTCAACATTATTGACTCTTGCTAACATTTTGCATCAAATTTTTGTGTGCCACTATCATCACCAAGCTACTCCATAAGCCTTACTTGTGTAGGTGTGAGAATTGACAAGATCCGGTACCAATTGTGATATTTCCTTGTTACATTATTGAGTGATCATTGATCCATTTTCAACATTGGTTAAGGTACATTTGGTCTAGTTCTTCTCTTTCTCCCACTCACATTTGCTCGAGTCTTGTGATGGATAGGCAAGGCATTTTACCTTCGGTCTACACCAACAATGACGAGTTCGGTGCCAAGAAAAACTCCACTGATGCCAAGATGCAAGCTCAAATGGAGGAGATCAAACCCCTCATCAAGTCCTACAAGCGATCTTCCTCATGTTCGAGAAGATGCTCAAGTACACATGCTTCCAAGCTACCATCTTCGGCAATGTCACATCGGCATCAACACCATCACCACCACGAACGTGAAGGTCAAGAGCTCAACACCAACAACCACTCAACGACTTCACCATCTCCCTTGTCATCTTCGCCAAGCGACTACAAGGCATCTTCGCCAACAAGCACCTCAAGACTACGCTCAAGAGAATCTCCCCAAGCTCAATTCCACGACTTCCACGAGCTACTATGACCTCGTCGTCGACCATGAGATTCCTTTCTATGGGACTCTACAACCCGATGAGTATCTCGAGTGGGAGTGTTTGATGGACGACTACCTCAAGCTACATCAAGTTCCTCCCGAAGATCAAGTGAAGTGCGCCACAAGGAACTTCCACGACTACGCTTCCACATGGTGGCTTCATACATCTTTTAAGACCTACGAAATGAGTTGGCCCAAGACAAAGAGAGTTTTGCGGTGAGAGTTCATGCCACCAACCTACATGGAAAAACTCCTACGCCAATTGGAGAACACCACCCAAGGATCCAAGTCCATCAACGAGTACTTCAAGTAGATGAAGAAAGCCTTGCGACGAGCCGGCGTGGCCGACCCCATTTTGATGAAGTTCCACTTCATGATGGGATTGCACAACGACATCTCCAAGATGATCTTCCTCGAGAAATACAAGTCCCTCGATGACAACTACATTGGTGCTCTCAAGGCGGAACAAGAACTCATGAAAGTCAAGGCTTCTCCACCCCAAGCTCACTTCGCGACGACCAAGCTCCATGAGAACGAGCATGAGGATAGTACCACCAAGATATCCAAGCCTGACGAGCTCCAAGACGATGCTCCAAGTTCGACTTCACCGCCATACCTCTTTGTGGCATTGATGTTGCCGAGTCCTCCATGACTCTTTGTCAAGACGGTACGGCGACAAGTACGACTACAAGACCCTCAAGGAATAAGCTTTGGAGGCATGCGACATGGTGACGAGCATGGAGGATGCTTCCATCTTAGGAGGCGAGAGTGATGATGTGCCATCTCCGGCCTTCATCCACGGCGACAACAATGAGATGGTTGAGCATGGGATTTTCCCTTTGACCACGGTGATGTATGATGATTTGAGTGACTTTTGCCACCATATTGAGAGTGAGAGTGACTTCACCACTAGCCCCATATATGACGAGTTGCCCTAATTCCCATGTGAGGAGAGCCACAACCCCCACCACTTGAGTGAGACAAGTCACTCCACCATATGTGACTTTGAGTGCACCTACTTTGAGGGAGTGCGTGAGCCACCACATAGAGAGAGTGTGATAGTTGATAGGGCGTGTGAGGCCACTTCGATTTCTACTGATTGACCTCTACCTCTATTGTGTCTTCTCATTTGGTGCTAGGTCCCATATATGATGACGCGCCGATTCTTGACGACTTCGTCGTTCCTTTGGACAAGACGATGGCCATGGTGGAATATGATGCACCCCCCACATGGTTCCATCAAGATGAAGATAACCACCATTTGGTCTTTGCCACCTCACCTACACCGCATGAGTGGAATGACAAAGGTAACATAGGTGAAGGTGATGCTCTAGTCCCACTAGTGGACATTCTTGACATTAATTGCTTGCATGATGTTGATCCATCTATTTCCATGCTTCATTCTAGTGTCACTTCCTCAAGTGATGATTTCTTGCCCATTTATCATGAGTATGATGATTCTAATGTGGAGTATATTAGTTGTGATGCTATGTTACATAGGATTTCTTGTGACAATTCTCTAGGTCACAGCATGTTTGACAATCCGCTTGACTTGTCATATGTTATGCATGAGATCAATCATATGTCATATTTGCAATATCATCTTAGTGACTATGCATATGCCATTAAAATAAACCCAATTTGCACATATGTCATAGATGACAATCCCATGGTTATTGGCATTTGTTTTTCTTGTGATGATATTGATATGCTCCCTTTGCATCATTTATCTCATATGCCATGCCATGACCACCTAGCTTCGGATATGCATTGTTTTGGATGTTGTCTATTTTCTCCATATGATGTTTCCATTATTGCTCATGAGGAGACCCCCATAGTTTCCTCATACATTTTAGGAGATTTTGATCCATCCAATCCATTGCATGATCCTCATACTTATGTGCACAATATGCTTCCCATAAATAAACATGCTATTGATGTGCCATATACTTGCATTCTTAATTTGTGTCCCCATCATGTTATTACACACAATAACTATTCTTTCATGATGGATGACATGTTCCTATACCATGCATCAAATTTCTTTGAGCGATGCTTATCTTGTGCTAACTCTCACGTGCACTTACACATCATGATGGATAATGTGTACATTTACCCCACAGACAATTTCTTTTGCTTGTGTATTTGTTGTGTAGGTACCCATGAATACTTTTCAACCACACAATCCCATGAGTCGATAAAACGAGCTCTAGAGAGCAATGATGACTTGGGATCCCATGGATTGTCTTTCCACTGCCCTCTTCGCGCAAAGACTTCATGCATTTATTCTACATGGCCCTCACTTGGCTATGGGTTATTTCCAATACATATTCTATGCCCACCTTTGCCATGCATTTGTGACCCATGCTTTGCATTACACAAGATGATTGATTCGAGTACTTGTATGTGTATTTGCAAGCGTGGTGGAGATATCACTTGTTATTGCCATGATTGCTTTGTGCCCCATGCCTATGATTATACTATTATCTTGCTTTGTGTTTGTGCTTGCGATATGTCATGTGCATTGCCTATGCCTATTATTTACGCACATGACATCATTGCCATGATTTCCTCTAGTGTGTTGCATCTTCGCTCCACTAGTTTGCACGACATGATTGATATGCTTGCTTATGTTGCATCACCAGTGATTCATACTTGCTCATTTCATGTGGTTGATGACAACCATTTACATGCTTTACACATGATTGTTATTGCTTCTTGTCATATATCTCCATATGTTGCGTCTCTCATGCTAAATGATTTGACATGTATTGAGTGCAACAATGATTTTTTAGTTCTGCTAATGAGATTGCCCTCATAGCATTCTCGCATATATTTGGAGATTTTGACATAATTCTTGTAAAGCATGCTTGCCTTACCTCTTTGCACCATATACCTTGTGCTATGAATATTGCCATTGTTGCATCATATTATTCGTGCACTTGTGCTTCTAATGGTTATGTGCAAGAGAAGAGAACCATCATGATGGATGATGTGTTTATCTACCATGCACATATGTTCTTTTTTTGTTGTGTGCATGTGTAGGATACTTGGACTTTGTGTCGACTTCCACGTCACGTGAGTTGACAATCCAAGCTCTTCAGAGCGAACCACCTTCTACCACGATGATTCTACATCGCACTTTCTTGTACTTCAGCATTGTAAAGGACGCACAAGGACATGCTTTGAAGGTGCTATCCTTCTCTTTTGAGAACCCCCAAACCATGAGCATGGATATTATGGATCATACTACTTGTGTTGCTTGCTTTCCCCATGAGACTTATTGTTCATCTTGGACCACTTGATTGCACACTTGTTAGAGATCTTCCTTCGAAATGTCATTTTCACCATTCCATGCATCAAGATATATATGCCTTGTGTGTTGCATCCAATTCTTGGATTACTTGCTCCTCTCATATGTTTGGTTGCAACAATGCCATCACTTCACATATGCCATGTCCCATTGATTGCTACATGCTTGCCTTGACAGCCTCACACATGATGAACAATTGCTCTTTCCATTGTGTCGAGTGCCGCATGATATTCACTACACCCTGATATGTCTCCAACGTATCTTTAATTTTTGATTGATCCATGCTATATTATCTACTATTTTGGACATTATTGGGCTTTATTATCCACTTTTATATTATTTTTGGGACTAACCTATTAACCGGAGGCCCAGCCCAGAATTACTGTTTTTTGCCTATTTTAGGGTTTCGAAGAAAAGGAATATCAAACGGAGTCCAAACGGAATGAAACCTTAGGGAACGTGATTTTCTCACCGAACAAGACCCAGGAGACTTGGACCCTACGTCAAGCAACCAACAGGGAGGCCACGAGGTAGGGGGAGCGCCTACCCCCCTGTTGGGGATGTTACTACTGGAGGTAAACCGGCCTTAGGTAGCCGGGTTGACTCTTTGAAGATTAGAAGCCCATGAAGATGTAAAGATGATGGCGCTTTACGGAGGGCCCAAAGGCGGGTTATAGTCTGTAAATGTAAACCGGCCTAGTCATGTAACTTGTATAGTAAGATAGAAAGAGAGAGGCCGAACCGGATATGTTTATAAACCGGCTTCGGGACTCTGTAGCCCGGCAGGCGTGAACCTATGTATATAAAGGGACGACCCGGCCACGGTTTAGAGACAGACAACAACAACTCGAAAGCCAGACAAATTGGATTCGCTCCCTGGCCTTCGAAACCCTAGCAATACCAATCGCAACTAGACGTAGGCTTTTACCTTCATCGAAGGGGCCGAACTAGTATAAACTCTCGTGTCCCCTTGTCCAGTTTAATCCCTTTAAGCTAACCCGTTGCGATGGCTCCACGACTAAGTCCTTTCACGAGGACATCTGCCGTGACAAACCCGCGCAGTTGGCGCCCACCATGGGGCTATCGCATGATGGTTTTGAGTTCTTGAAGGGTAGCTTCGAAGGACTCAAGGGATACGCTATGGGCCGGATGACGAAGAGTCGCCGCGGCAAGCTTTACATCGACAACGCAGGATGGGGTCCCGAGGCCGATTCAATCGAATACGGGTACCGGGTCCCCTTTGGTGGGATTCACGTCTTCATCGGCAAGATCGGCGAACCGGCCCCCAAGCCGGACATCTGCACCGACATCATCGAATCGGCTCGGCGTGCAAGTTCTTCGCCGGTTCAGCCCGAGGCAAGGAATGTTTTCATAGGTGTCGTCCATGGATCAGGGTACAAGGACGGACCGGCGTCCGATGGAGAAACCGTAGTCTGCTCTGATGACGGGTCTTCTGGAGAAACCGAATCGCTTTACCAGTTGCAGGACGACCGGATTGAGGGAGGATCCGAGGGCAACAGTATTCCGGATTCCCCCGGTCTGCCAAACCAGGCCGCCATCTTCATGGCCGGCACACAATCGGCGCCTCATTCATCTATTGCCGCAGCAATGCTCTCTGGTTCAACGACGGCCACACCAGCAGGGGCAGGAAGCTCGGCGCCACCTTTGGCCCAAGTCTTGTTTGATTTGTTCGACGCTCTGGCAACATTGATGTCCGCGGAGGTGGACGCAGCAGCCAGGGATCAGCATGATGCGTAGATTGTAAAAGTGAAAGATCAGATAGCCCAGGCTAAAGCGGGCCTGGCAGCAGAGAATGCCAGGATGGCTATGGAGCGGGCCGAGTTGGAAGCACAGGCTTACTGAATTAGACTGGATCAGAATGCTTCAGAGGAAGTCATGAGAAGAAGGTACCGATCACGTCTCCCGTCGGTTTATGAGCCGCAGAATCTTTTCAAAACGCCAGGTGCAGGAGCTGGTAACCAACCCACGCTAAACCGGGTGGGGGCGCCGGGAGCAGGAGCGTCGGTTCAGCCGCGCACGACGGACCTGCCTCGCCAGAACAACATTGTACCATCAACGCCGCCCGGGCATTATTCCAACCCGTTGGACAACATTGTGGCCGCCGCTTCACGCCTGGCGGCCCTCCCAACCGACGGCGAGTCACCAGTTAAAGTGGAAGCGCGTCGGGCCAGGGATCTCCTTCAGACAACACTAAATCAATAGCAAGCATATTCACACACCCGTGAGAGGATTCATTCCACTCCCCGTCCAAGCCGGAGTTATAGCAGACACGTGGAGGACGAACCGGCCGTGTCCAGTAGTGCACGTCGCCGAAATTTGCCACGAGGGAACAACCCGGCTGGGGGAGGTGCTAATGCGCAAGATGTTGTGGACCATGGCCGCGCGCGTCGAGAGGCCGAGTTGACAGCTCGACACGGAGCACGACAGCCTACTCTGGTTCACCCCACCGCTTCTGTGGAGCCAGGGGCGATGTTCAGTTCCTTAGGGGTACCATGTTTAACTCCCGCTTTGCGTAATGTGCGATTACCCTAGGATTTCAAGGGACCTCATAAGGTACCAAATTACACCACCGATTTGCAGCCAGAGGCGTGGGTGGAGAGCTATGAGATGGCAATGGAGATGTTAGATGTGGATGAGACGGTGTGTGCTAAATATTTCACCATGATGTTGGAAGGAACAGCTCGCACTTGGTTGAAGAGCTTGCCGACC
Source organism: Triticum aestivum (assembly GCF_018294505.1). Taxonomy (NCBI): domain Eukaryota; kingdom Viridiplantae; phylum Streptophyta; class Magnoliopsida; order Poales; family Poaceae; genus Triticum; species Triticum aestivum. Next base: position 174,326,875 of record NC_057803.1, read on the forward strand.
AACTCTATTGGATCATGGGCCGAACTGAAGCACCAGTTTATCCAGAACTTCAAGGATACGTGTAAGCAGCAAATGTCAATTGTAGATCTAGCCGCTTGTGTCCAAGAGGAAGGGGAGTCCACAACCCATTGGGTCAAACGGGTCTCGGCGATTTTGCATTCATCAGATCGTATCAATGCAGACACCGCAGTGTTAACGTTAGAGGGCAATTGCCGTTTCAAACCGTTGAAACAAAAGTTGGGAAGGCTCAAATGTCACTGCAACGACATGTCAACACTCATGGCCGCTTTGGTTAAATATGCCAATTCAGATAATACCAAGGATCCCGATTCAGAGGAGGACAAACCGGAGAAGGGTAAGAAGAACGGCAATGCCAAAGGCCAACAACACAATCCGGCAGGCCATGGAAACGCTAGTAAGTGCAAGGCCGACAGTGGTTTGGACTTTGTCGCAAATACCAACGCGCGGGAGAATGGCCAGCGCTGTAAAGGCAAGCAGCCCTAGAGGGGTGGAGGTCCACGCAACAATTTGGAGCGTTTGTTAAATCAGCCCTGTCCAAAGCATGGATCGAAGGAGAAACCGGCATCACATCTCTGGAAAGATTGTTATATCATGCGGGATTTCAAGAATTCCAATATGTTCCAATATGACAGCGGCCCGCCCGGCGGTTCAGGAGGAGGTTTCCACGGGCCGGGTTACGGAGGTGGTGGTTCCGGTTCAGGGTTTCCAGGCAATCAATCCGGACACGTCAATCAAGGACACCCATGCAACCAGGGAGGTTACAACCATCAGGGGAGTCAGCAGCAGCAGCAGCAGTCGGGTTATCAGAGCAATCCCAAACAGCTGAACAGCGGGCAATATCATGTCTTCACTACTAGTTTGTGCAAACGTGATCAGAAGCTTCACAAAAGGGCAGTCAACTCCGTTGAGCCGGCAGTACCTTAGTATTTACGCTGGTCGGAGCAACCTATTTTGTGGAGTAGAGAGGATCACCCGCCCTGGGTTGATAATCTAGGTCATTTGGCCTTGGTGGTAGCCCCTCAAGTTGGGGGATATAAGTTCACTAAAGTGCTCATGGATGGGGGAAGTAGTATCAATATTTTGTATTACGATACATTCTGACATATGGGGTTGACAGATAAGGATCTTAAACCATTGAATACGGTATTTCATGGTGTGGTGCCTGGTAAGTCTGCATATCCTGTTCGTAAGATAGCTTTGGAGGTAGCTTTTGGAGATGACTACGATTCAAGGTTAGAAACATTGACATTTGAGGTAGTGAAGATCAAAAGTCCATACCACGCCTTGTTTGGGCGGCCGGTTTATGCTAAGTTTATGGCAAGGCCATGTTATGTTTACCTACAGCTTAAAATGCCAGGTCATAACGGGACTATCAAAGTACATGGAAGTAGAAAGATTGCTTTGGAGTGTGAAGAAGGCGATGCGGCTTATGCTGAGTCGGTTTGTGTCACGGAGGAGTTAAAATTCTATAAGGAGCAAGTTGATCCGGCAGACATGACCTCCTTAAAAAAGCAAACTACGGAACATGATCCAACATTGAAGTTCAAATCAGCTACAGACACTAAGATGGTTGACTTTGTCCCTGGTGATTCATCCAAACAGTTCAGCATCAGTGCTAACCTGGATCCTAAATAGGAAAGCACGCTCATCGAGTTCATTCGTGAGAATCGGGACATATTTGCATGGAAACCTTCTGACATGCCGGGTGTACCGAGAGAACTCGCTGAGCACACACTCAACATTGATCCTAAGTTCAAACCGGTCCGACAGTTCCTTCGCCATTTCAACGAGGAAACACGCAAGGCTATAGGTGAAGAGGTAGCCCGTCTGTTGGCTGCTGGGTTTATTGTTGAAGTTTTTCATCCAGAGTGGTTAGCCAATCCGGTGCTGGTTCTTAAGAAAAACGGCACTTGGCGCATGTGTGTGGACTACACAGATCTAAACAAGGCTTGCCCTGCAGACCCCTTTGCTCTCCCTCGCATTGAAAAAAATAATTGATGCTACGGCGGGTTGTGACCGTTTGTGTTTTTTGGATGCTTACTCTGGTTATCATCAGATCAAAATGGCAGTTAAGGACCAGGAGAAGACAGCCTTTATAACTCCCTTTGGAGCCTTCTGCTATGTTTCCATGCCCTTTGGGCTCAAGAGTGCCCAGGCAACTTACCAGCGATGTGTTCAGAATTGCCTTCATAAGCAAATTGGGCGTCATGTTCATGCGTATGTGGATGATATTGTGGTCAAATCCAGAAAGGAGGGGACATTGATTGATGATCTACGGGAAACCTTTGACAATCTCCGGGTTTACAAGATGATGCTCAATCCGGAGAAGTGTGTTTTCGGTGTCCCAGAAGGCAAGCTCTTAGGCTTTCTGGTTTCAAACAGAGGCATTGAGGCTAATCCAGAAAAGATTGCAGCAATTACGTCCTTGGCTAAACCGGCGTGTATTAACGATGTTCAACGTCTGGCCGGCCGGATTACAGCCTTGAGCCGGTTTATCAGCCGCCTTGGAGAGAAGGCCATCCCCTTATATCAGATGCTCAAGAAAACAGATAACTTTGTGTGGAGTGAGGCAGCTGATAAGGTGTTTGAAGATCTGAAGGGGCAGCTAGTGGAACCGCCCGTGCTGGCAGCACCGATCGATAAATAGCCATTATTATTATATGTGGCTGCTAATGCCCGGGTTGTCAGCGTAGCCATTGTTGTAGAGCGCAAGGAGCCTGGCAAAGAGTATCCGGTTCAACGGCCGGTTTATTATATCAGTGAGGTGCTCATTGAGTCAAAGCAGAGGTACCCACATTGGCAGAAACTGGTGTATGGGGTGTTTATGGAAAGCCGGAAGCTCAAATAGTATTTTCAGGGCCATCCTATCACAGTGGTCAGTTCAGCTCCTCTGGGCGACATCATCCAAAACAGAGAGGCAACTGGCCGGATTGCCAAGTGGGCCATTGAGCTTGGACCTCACGGGCTCAAATATATACCCCACACGGCGATCAAGTCCCAGGCACTCATGGATTTCATCAACGATTGGACGGAGTTACAGGCACCTGAGGAGAAACCAGATAATACATATTGGACTATTCATTTTGATGGGTCCAGACAATTAGAGGGTTCGGGGGCTGGAGTCGTATTAACTTCCCCACGAGGTGACAAGTTTTGTTATGTCCTCCGTTTAATGTTCCCTTGTACTAACAATGCAGCTGAATATGATGCTTTACTCCACGGTCTTCGGATGGCTAAAGAGATAAATTTGAGCCGGGTTAAGTGCTTCGGCGATTCAGATCTAGTGGCTCAGCAAGTGTCTGGCACTTGGGATTCTAAGGACCCACTCATGGCTGCATATCGGCGAGAGGTGGACGCAGTGGCTGGTCACTTTAAAGGTTATCAGGTGGACCATATAGACCGGCGGAAGAATGAAGCGGCAGATGCTTTGAGTCGTCTTGGTTCCCAATGTAAACCAGTTCCGCCCAATGTCTTTCTTGATGTATTGCACAATCCGTCAGTCAAAATACCAACCGAAGAAGATTTGGCTATTCCTGATCCGGAGGCTCAGTTGGTAGCAGCTCTGCATGCCATACTGGATTCGACGATACCATATCTTGATTACATGAACCGGGGCGAGTTACCAGCTGAGGAAACGTTGGCTCGACAGATAATCCAGCGTTCCAAGTCCATGACTGAGGGAGTCCTGGATTAGGGGGTGTTCGGATAGCCGGACTATACCTTCAGCTGGACTCCTGGACTATGAAGATACAAGATTAAAGACTCCGTCCCATGTCCGGAAGGGACTTTCCTTGGTGTGGAAGGCAAGCTTGGCGATACGGATATGAAGATCTCCTACCATTGTAACCGACTTTGTGTAACGCTAATCCTCTCCGGTGTCTATATAAACCTGAGGGTTTTAGTCGTAGGACAACAAACATGTCAACAATCATACCATAGGCTAGCTTCTAGGGTTTAGCCTCTCCGATCTCGTGGTAGATCTACTCTTGTACTATCCATATCATCAATATTAATCAAGCAGGACATAGGGTTTTACCTCCATCGAGAGGGCCCGAACCTGGGTAAAACTTCGTGTCCCTTGCCTCCTGTAACCATCCGGCCTAGACGCACAGTTCGGTACCCCCTACCCGAGATCCGCCGGTTTTGACACCTTCATTGGTGCTTTCATTGAGAGTTCCTCTGTGTTGTCGCCGTCAGGCTCGATGGCTCCTACGATCATCAATAGCGATGCAGTCCAGGGTGAGACCATCCTCCCCGGATAGATCTTCATCTTCGGTGGCTTCGCACTGCGGGCCAATTCACTTGGCCATCTGGAGCAGATCGAAAGCTACGCCACTGGCCGTTAGGTCAGATTTGGAAGTTTAAACTACACGGCTAACATCCGCGGGGACTTGATCTTCAACGGATTCGAGCCACTGCCGAGCGCGTCGCACTGTCCCGACGAGCATGATCTAGCTCTGCCGCCGAACAGTGCCCTGGAGGCCGCACCCGCATCAGCTTCGACCCTTAATTCGGAGCCAACTGCGTCGATCGAGGACGGGCGGTTGAAGGCCACCTCGGGGGCTGCAATCCCAACGACGATTGAGCCGAACACCAGCCCTGTACTCTGCGAGACTCGTGACTCCAAGGAGCCAGACTCCGAACCCTCCGCGCCCCTGCCGATCGAATCCGATTGGGCGCCGATCATGGAGTTTACTGCCGCAGACATCTTTCAGCACTCGCCTTTCGGCGATATCCTTAAGACACAGAAGTCTCTCTCTTTATCAGGAGAGCCCTGGCCGGACTACGGTCAGCAAGGTTGGGGTACGGACAATGAAGAAATTCAACCCCACCCACCACCCACTTTGTAGCCACTGTCGACAACTTAACCGACATGCTCGACTTTGACTCCGAAGACATCGACGGTATGGACGCCGATGAAGGAGATGATGACAAACTAGCGCCTACCAGGCCCTGGAAAGCCACCTCATCATATGACATTTACATGGTGGACACCCCAAAAGAAGGAGATGGCGATGGAACAGCGGAGGATGACCCCTCCAAGAAACAGCCTAAGCGTCGGCATCAGTGGCGCCGCTCAAAATCCCGCCAAAGCAAATACGGTGATTCCAGCACGGGAGATAATAATACTCCGCAGAGTGCCGAAGCAAACCCCCTCTAGCAAGATTTAGCACAGGAGGATGGAGAAGCCAGCCCTCATGAGAGAGCGGCAGACAGAGAGGTCGAGGACGATAATTATATGCCTCCCTCCGAAGACGAGGCAAGCCTCGACGACGACGAATTCGTCATGCCAGAGGATCCCGTCGAGCAAGAGCGTTTTCAACGCAAGCTTATGGCCATGGCAAGAAGCCTCAAGAAAAAACAGCAACATCTTAAAGCTGATCAAGATTTGCTAGTCGACAGATGGACTAAAGTTCTTGCGGCCGAAGAGCATAAACTCGAATGCCCCTCCAAGAGCTACCCAAAGCACAGGTTGCTACCCCGATTAGAGGAGGAAGCACTTGATGTGGCCGACCTGCCACCTCGTGGTCGCGACAAAGAGGCCTCTCGGCCCTCCACTCAAGCCGCACCCTGTACCAAGGCACGGGAATATGCGCCGGACTTACAAGATATGTTGGAGGACAAGGTAAGGCAAATAAGATTGATCTACGGATCGCGGGGGCGCCCCACGGCTCGAGACGGTAACCGTCACGCCGGCCACAAATTCGGCAGGGCCGAACACAGTAGACAAAGCTCATTGGAGCTACGTCATGATATAGCCCAGTACAGAGGCGCCGCACACCCACTATTCTTCACAGACGAAATAATGGATCATCAAAGCCCCGAGGGTTTCAAACCCGTAAACATTGAATCATATGATGGCACAACAGATCTGGCGGTATGGATCGAGGATTATCTCCTTCATATCCACATGGCCCACGGCGATGATTTCCACGCCATCAAATACCTCCCACTCAAACTCAAAGGACCAGCTCGGCATTGGCTTAACAGCTTGCCAACAGGATCAATCAGTTGTTGGGAGGACCTCGAAGCCGCATTCCTCGCCAATTTCTAGGGCACTTATGTGCGACCCCCAGACGCCGATGACCTAAGTCACGTAATTCAGCAGCCAGAGGAATCGGCCAGGCAATTCTGGACACGGTTCCTAACAAAGAAAAATCAAATAGTCGACTGTCCGGACGCTGAGGCCCTAGCAGCCTTCAAGCACAATATCCGTGACGAGTGGCTGGCCCGGCACCTTGGACAGGAAAAGTCGAAATCTATGGCAGCACTCACGACACTCATGACCCGCTTTTGCGCGGGAGAAGACAGTTGGCTTGCTCGTAGCAACAATATGACCAAGAACCCTGGTAATTCGGACACCAGGGATAGTAGTGGCAGGTCGCGTCGCAACAAGCAGAAGCGCCGCATTAACGGCGACAATGCTGAGGATACGGCAGTTAATGTCGGATTCAGAGGCTCCAAATCCGGTCAGCGGAAAAAGCCATTCAAAAGGAATCCTAGGGGCTCGTCCAGTTTGGACCGAATACTCGAACGCTTGTGCCAGAAACATGGCACCCCTGAAAAGCCGGCCAATCACACTAACAGGGATTGTTGGGTGTTCAAGCAGGCAGGCAAGTTAAACGCCGAAAATGAAGACAAGGGGCTGCATAGCAATGACGACGAGGAGCCCCGGCCGCTGAACAAAAGTGGACAGAAGGGTTTCCCCCCACAAGTGCGGACGGTGAACATGATATACGCAACCCACGTCCCCAAAAGGGAGCAGAAGCGCGCGTTAAGGGACGTATACGCGGTAGAGCCAGTCGCCCGAAAGTTCAACCCATGGTCCTCCTGCCCGATCACCTTTGATCGAAGGGACCATCCCACTAGCATCCATCATGGCGGATTCGCTGCATTGGTTCTAGATCCAATTATTGATGGATTTCATCTCACTAGAGTCCTTATGGACGGCGGCGGCAGCCTGAACCTGCTTTACCAGGATACAGTGCGGAAAATGGGCATAGATCCCTCGAGGATTAAGCCCATCAAAACGACCTTTAAAAAGGTAATACCAGGTGTAGAGGCCAACTGTACGGGCTCAGTCACACTTGAAGTGGTCTTCGGATCTCCGGATAATTTCCAAAGCGAGGAGTTAATCTTCGACATAGTCCCGTTCTGTAGTGGTTATCACGCACTGCTTGGGCGAACCGCATTCGCCAAGTTCAATGTGGTACCGCACTACGCATACCTTAAGCTCAAGATGCCAGGCCCTCGAGGAGTAATTATGGTCAATGGAAACACCGAACGCTCCCTCTGAACGGAGGAGCACACAGCGGCCCTTGCAGCGGAAGTACAAAGCAGCCTCTCCAGGCAATTCCCCAGTCCGGCCACTAAATGACCAGACACCGTCAAGCGCGCCTGGAGTAACCTACAACAAGACCGCCTGGCACGATCCGAGCAGGCGTAGCAACGTGGCCCCAACCCCAACCCTCGCAAAAAGGCGACGCCAGTACTTCGCGTACATAACTACGCTCTAGAGATACCATGGGTACAGGGGGAGGGGCACCATCATGCCATGCCCGAAACACGGCTTAAAACGTACCAGGGGCTGCCGGTTTTGTAATTTTTTCTTACTTTCAGGACTCCATCCTTCAGAAGGCCTGTTCGGCAGTTCAATTGCCGCACAAACGATGCAAGAACCAGGGAAACAGAAAAGCCACGCCACATTACGAAACCTCCAGGTGGTCTCTATCACAAGCAGTATACCTGTTCCGCATACTATTCCGCAGCTTGCCCCTGGAACGGACTTGTTAACTAGTCCAACCTTTCACTTATCGCATTATTTGTATTGTTCTGCTTTGATCGCAGCCCCTTTTTATTAAACAATGCATAGCTTTCATCTATTTTTGCATTACCTTTTTTCTTTATATATGTTCCTTAACGACATGTTGCACCCGTACACGTTGGTACGGCCGAAATACGCCAGGGGCTTTAGTACCCCTCAATATGGTGTGAGAAGTCCGAACACTTTAACAAGTGCGGCACCCTGAACTTATAGCATTATATGCATCGGCTCCGAATCATGTCTTGGGTCAATAGTTGGGTTTGCCCGGCTCCTATGTTTTGGTGCCTTACGTTCCGCTATATCGGCTAAGGTAGCACTAGGAGAACCACTGCGATTGTGCCCCAGTTGAGCTGGGTCGAGCACCTCAGTGGAGAAAGCTAAAACTGACTGTCATGATGAAGTGAGAGATGGTCGCTATTCGAGACGTTTTTCGAGTCCCTGAAGACTTATGCCGCTTAGGGCGAGGAGCCGGCTCTGTCCGGCCAAGGCGTGGATAGCGCCCCGAACTCGGTCTTTCGAATACCAGGGGCTTCGCCGAAATTTAAAATTATAGAATTCTATGGCTAAGTGAGAGTGTTCACGGATTATAGTCCGATTGCCTTGTTCGTTGGGCTGAGCGCCTCCCTCGAAGGACCCAAACATGGGAAAAAGAGCGCTCAGGTTTATCCCCGAACACCCCAGCACTAGCGGCACGGGGGTAGAAGCCGACGACTCGCCATCTCTCAGAATTGATAAACAGCCGCACAGAAGGTAATATTTTAAATTCCAATAGCATTGCTTAGCGCATATGAACAAGTTTTCAGCGCACGGGACAAAACGAGCAAGTTTCACTCAAAAATTACATCCCTAGAACATTCCTCCGCCACAAGGTAGGCACCCTTCAGAACATCCTTATAGTAATTTTCGGGCTTGCGATGCTCTTTCCCCGGTGGTGGCCCATCCTTCACAAGCTTCTCAGCATCCAGCTTGCCCCAGTGCACCTTAGCACGGGCAAGGGCCCTACGGGCACCTTCAATGCAGACGGAGCGCTTGATGACTCGAGCCTTGGACAGGCCTCCACCAGCCGCCGCACCAGCCCGAAATAGCTACCAGGCAGAGCCCCTCCAGGCCACAGCCGAACAATGAGGCCCTTCATGGCTTGTTCGGCCACCTTGTGGAGCTCGACCAGTTGCTTCATCTGGTCGCTCAGGGGCACGGGGTGTCCGGCCTCAGCATACTGAGACCAGAACACCTTCTCTGTTGAGCTTCCCTCCTCGGCTCGATAGAATGCGGCGGCATCGGACACACTCCGGGGAAGATCTGCGAACGCTCCTGGAGAGCTCCGGATTCGGGTAAGTAACAAGTAACTCATGTTTATGTGTTTGATTTGCATAAAGAATGCCTTACCCGCCGCTATCTTCTTCACCTCATCCAACTCCTGGAGGGTCTTCTGGGATTCGGCCTTGGCAGACTTGGCATTTTCAATAGCCACCGCAAGCTCGGACACTCGCCTCTTTGAGTGAAGCTCCAAACTCTCATGTTTTTCCATGAGAGCCTGGAGCTCTTGCCGTACCTTGCCAACCTCGGTCTCATACTTCTCCCGCTCGGTGCGCTCCGAGGCCGCCCTCTTCTCGGCCTCGACTAGCGCTTGCTTAAGGGTCGCCACCTCAGACGTGGCCCCTACAATAACCACGATAATCCTGTCATTCTTTGCAATTGCACCTTTTTATATATATTTAAAAAATAAGGTATTTATTACCTTCATTGTCCTCGAGCTGCTTCTTGGCACGCCCGAGCTCTTGCTCGGACCGCTCGAGGTTCTGCTTTAGCATGTCCACTTCCGCAGTCGGTGCGGCGGACGCAAGCAGAGAAGCCTGCATACGCATATTGACTCATTTTTGTTAGACTCCTGCGAATTTTATTTGATCCTCTATTCGGCCTTTCTTCCCGAACGCCAAACAGAGCATCAGGGGCTACTGTCTATGCGGTAATATTATTTACACATTCTTTACTTACCTCAAAGCCTGTTAAAAGGCTAGTACAAGCTTCAGTCAGTCCGCTCTTGGCGGACTGAACCTTCTGGACCACCGCACTCATAATAGTGCGGTGCTCCTCGTCGATGGAGGCGCCTTGGAGCGCCTTCAACATATTGTCCGGCGTCTCTGGTTGGACGGGGGCTCCTCTTGGAAGGAGGTCCCCCACCGGATTCTGGAACCTTTGAAGGTTCCGGAGCGGTGTCCGGCCTAGAGCCGGACTTGGAACCCTGGGGGGTTTCATCCCCTTTACTCCTGGAGTCCGGGAGGTCGCCTTGCGGCGCCTCCAGGACCACCTCCTCTCGGCTTGGAACCTGTTGGGACAACACTTCGGTGTCGTCCGTAGGGCGGGGGGAGGAAGCCGTCGGAAGCGAGTTCACATCTAACGAGTCCAGTGAGCCGCTCAACGACGCGTCGAGCCGGTCTTTGGGTGGGCTGCATAAACATGTTCGACGTAAGGGAAAGCTGTGCAATAAACGAATACTATGCATTACTCTGGTATCCGGATACTTACGATTTTGCCAGGGGCTTGGCCCTGGGTTGCCACTCCTCTCCGCCGTTGTCGGCTTCGGTGGAGTAGTCCGGAGGAAGGGTTTTCCCCTTCTTGGACCCTCCGGCCTCCCCAGAGAGGGCGGCCTTCCTTTTCTTCTCTCCCCCCGCTGGAGGGGGAGAGGTCTCTTCATCTTCATCCTCGTCTTCACGGGAGGAATGTGCCTCGGAACCATCGGATGATGGATCCGACATCTCCTGGCACCGGGCACTCTTTCGAGTCCCCGCGGCCTTTTTCGCGGCCTTCTTCTCTGGCACCACATAGGGTGCCTGAACCAGCAGCTTCGCCAAGCGAGCATCCGCTGGGCCTTCGGGCAAAGGAGCCGGATAGTTGATCTGTCCGGATGTCACCTGCCAATCCTGTCAAAGGTAAGGGAGCTTAGATCCCGCATGGAGTCAAACTATGAAAAACTGATACCCTGTAAAAGGAAAAAACAGCTTACCGCGAGAGCGTGACGCTGCGCACTGAATCCGCGATCCTCGGTAGCAGATGCGGGAGCCTCGGCGCCCTTGAACAGCACCTTCCAGGCATCTTCATACATTGTGTCGAAGAGCCTGCTCAGAGTCTGGTGCCGCGCCGGGTCAAACTCCCACATGTTAAAAGCCCGTTGTTGACATGGGAGGATCAAGCGAATGAGCATAACCTGGACTACGTTGACAAGTTTGAGCTTCTTGTCCACCAGGGTTTGGACGCATGTTTGGAGTTCAGTCAGCTCCCCTTTCTTACCCCACGACAGGCCCATCTCCTTCCAGGAGGTGAGCCGCGTAGGGGGTCCGGATCGAAACTCAGGGGGTGCGACCCATTCGGCGTCTCGCGGCTCGGTGATGTAAAACCACCCTGATTGCCACCCCTTCAGGGTCTCCACAAAGGAGCCCTCGAGCCATAGGACGTTGGCCATCTTGCCCACCATGGCGCCTCCGCACTCTGCCTGGTTGCCGCGCACCACCTTTGGCTTGACGTTGAAAGTCTTGAGCCATAGGCCGAAATGGGGGTGGATGCGAAGGAAGGCCTCGCACACGACGATAAACACCGAGATGTTGAGGATGAAGTTCGGGGCCAGATCGTGGAAATCCAGGCCATAGTAGAACATGAGCCCCCGGACAAATGGGTGGAGAGGGAAGCCCACTGCGGAGGAAATGGGGGAGGAACAACACCCTCTCATGGAGCCTAGGGGTGGAGATGAGCTGCCCCTTTTCGGGAAGCCGGTACGCGATGTCGTTAGACAGGTATCTGGCCTTCCTCAGCTTTTTGATGTGTCCCTCCGTGACGGAGGAGACCATCCACTTGCCTCCCGCTCCGGACATGGCTGGAGAAGGTTGAGGTGGGGAGTGCGGACTTGGGCGCTGGAGCTCGAGTGCGCAAGAATGGATAGGCGAAGGAGGAAGAAGGCGTAGGTGAAAAGGTGGATCCCTATCCCCTTATATGGGTGGACGCAACTACATGTCCCCACCAGCCTGGTAAAACTCGCTTATCTCCAAGCGCCGTAATCAATGGCGCGGTTGGGTTACCCACGCCCGTATTGATGAGAATCCCGGGATAAGGGGACACAATCTCTTCTTTAACAATACGTGCCAGGGAAACCGCCTCGCATGACGCACTGAGGTGGGATAATGAGACGACTCGGATAAAGGCTTGGCCGTGGTGTGACACGCTATGGAATACGTCAGCAGATTAGATTGGTGTAAATATTATTCTCTCTATGGCAATATGTGGAAACTTATTTTGCAGAGCCGGACACTATCTTTGTGTTCAAAATCTTCTATGAAGTACTTGAAGGAGGAACCCGCCTTGCAATACCGAAGACAATCTGCGCGCCGGACTCGTCGTCATTGAAGCCTAGTTCAGGGGCTACTGAGGGAGTCCTAGATTAGGGGGTGTTCGGATAGCCGGACTCCTGGACTATGAAGATACAAGATTAAAGACCCCGTCATGTGTCCGGAAGGGACTTTCCTTGGCGTGGAAGGCAAGCTTGGCGATACGGATGTGAAGATCTCCTACCATTGTAACCGACTTTGTGTAACCCTAATCCTCTCCGGTGTCTATATAAACCAGAGGGTTTTAGTCCGTAGGACAACAAACACGTCAACATTCATACCATAGGCTAGCTTCTAGTGTTTAGCCTCTCCGATATCATGGTAGAACTACTCTTGTACTACCCATATCATCAATATTAATCAAGCAGGACGTAGGGTTTTACCTCCATCGAGAGGGCCCGAACCTGGGTAAAACTTCGTGTCCCTTGCCTCCTGTTACCATCCGGCCTAGACGCACAGTTTGGGACCCCCTACCCGAGATCCGCCGGTTTTGACACCGACAATGACCATACTCAACGGGGAGTTACATCGTTACAGTGTTTCAGGAGCAATTCAGCGATGTGTTTCTCCTCAAGAAGGTTGTGAGATTTTGCGAGAAATTCATGAAGGGGATTGCGGTCACCACGCCGGTTCAAAGACGTTGGTTGCTAAAGCTTTTCACCACGGTTTTTACTGGTTGACGGCACATGTTGATGCGGAGGATTTAGTCAAAAGATGTGATGGATGTCAAAAGTTTGCCTGCCGTGCGCACATTCCGGCTCAAGAGTTGCGGATGATTCCAATTACGTGGCCGTTTACAACTTGGGGGCTGGATATGGTTGGACCCTTCAAGCGCTCCAAGGACAAGAAGACCCACCTGTTAGTAGCAGTTGATAAATTCACTAAATGGGTAGAGGCAGAGCTAGTCAGCAAGTCTGATGCAGCCACGACGGTTCAATTCAACAAAAAGGTGATATTCCGGTTTGGCTTTCCACATAGCATTATAACAGATAATGGTACTAACTTATCAAAAGGGGAGATGGAAGAATTCTGTCAACGTGAGCACATCTGGCTTGATCTAGCATCAGTGGCTCACCCCCAATCTAATGGTCAAGTGGAAAGGGCAAGTCAAGAAATTCTACGGGGTATCAAACCAAGGCTTATGGTTCCCTTAAAGCGGACGCCGGGTTGTTGGGTCGAGGAGCTACCTTCTGTGTTATGGAGCATCAACACCACACCCAATAGGTCTACGGGTTACACGCCTTTCTTCATGGTTTATGGAGCGGAGGCGGTTCTTCCTAGTGACATCCATCACGATTCGCCCCGTGTGGCAGCTTATGTTGAAGCTGATAATGACAAGGCACGTCAGGATTCTCTGGACCTGTTGGATGAAGAGCGGGATCTTGCAGCAGCACATTCGGCGATTTATCAACAAGATCTTCGACATTATCACAGCCGCCGGGTTAAAACTAGAACCTTTCAAGAAGGTGATTTGGTGCTCCGGCTCATCCAGGATCAGACTCAGATGCACAAGTTATCCCCCCCTTGGGAAGGACCCTTTGTGGTCAGCAAAAATCTGCACAACAGATCCTACTACCTCATTGATGTTCGAGAGCATGAAGACTCACGCCAATCGGAGGAGGAGACAAAGCGGCCATGGAACCTAGCTCTCCTTCGGCCTTCCTATACTTGAAGCCATAGGCTTTTCACCTGTACATATTTATGACAGTGTATATACCATATAATAAACCGGAGCCTCCGTTATAAGCGGGGTATCTATTCTTTCTTATATCATATGTGTGCTTTTATAAGTTAACGATCAAAGCGGAGTCTTTGTTAAACCGGATTTAGCAGCTGCATAAAGATAAAGAAAATCACTAGGGGGCTTGGTCATGTTTGAACCACAGCTACACCTCTTGATAGGCATTTCAGCCACACAAGAAAAAAATTTGTGGAGCCAAAGAGAGTATTGTACACAGTACAAACTAAAACATAGGCACACGCTGAGCATCGCTCACAAAGTTACTTGGGGGCTCTTTTTTGCAAAGCAACAAAGAGTTTGAAAGGACCCTCGTAATTTGCTATCAAGCCACGGCTTGGAAGCCTGGTGTATTCACCTAAAACCCTGGGTTAACCTGCCTTCATCAAGTAAGCCACTCCTATCCAGGTAATCCTGGCATGACCCATCGAACATTTGACAAGTCAATCTTTTACAGACCCTGAACTTGTCACAGTTAAAATGATGATTGGTTAATTGGAGGCCCATCTTAAAAGGCTTTGTTAAATGGTTTAACTCAGAGGCCTGGCAGCCCATGAAAAGCCTCGATTTGGAGCCTGGCAGCTCGTAAAAAGCCTCACATATTTTCCTATCTGAATTTTGTTTGTTGACAATCATAAGTATTTTTTGATAAACCGGCGTCCTTAACCCGGCTTGCTTTCCAACCACCAGTTGTTGGCACATGATCAATTAAAAACCGGTGGTCATTAACCCGATCTGGTTTGACTAAATCACCAGTGTTATAAAGAAAATCTGGTAGTTATACCTGTCCGGTTTAATAGATAGACTAGCATTATGAAGATGAAATTATCAAACGTATCGGGTTGGTGTTAAACACCTTTGCTATATACATGTTTGGTCAATCAATGAGGTATGTTCTGTACATTATTTTTTGTACAAACACTTGATTATTCAGCTAAAGTACTATATACTTCTTGGATATTATGACATGTTTAGCGGTAAACCGCTAGACACTTTTAAGTTTTTTTGGACCCAGGAAGGCAAGTCATCATAGGCTATGCATAAAATATATCCTGAAGGGCGGCACAGATTGTCACAAAGCGTTATGAAACATGCTCGATGGCATGGCAGATAAACAAAGTTTCAGCTATCCTATTACATGAAGCTTCATCACAACGGTTTGACGGTTGCGGATCAGTTGGTGTCGGCACTTCTTCATCCCTCCCCAGCCGCTGGAAATCAGCCGTTGACCAATCGATTCCGGTTAAAGCTTGGAACACTGCTTCCTCATGGATAAGATCAGAAGGGTTAATATCAGGGGCATAAGTGTGCTTATGAATCGGAGGCACAAGTTCTTCGACTTCATGGATCTCGGCCGTCTATATTTTCCCTTCTGCATCATAAAGCGGTTGAAAATGGGAAAAATCGGTGTCCTCAGCCAATTTGCTGGCCGCTGGCCGCATCTGTTTGGTGAGCCGCCGAAGATAATCATTGTCAAAATTTGAACCATCTTCTTCAACGCTTGGATATCCTTTAATGATATCCTCCGCTTCAAGGTCTAGAATCCAGGCCTTGGCTCGAATAAGGGCGGTTAATGCTCCTGCTCTCGCAGCGGCTCTTTTCAACTCGGCAATACGCGCCGGTAACATGCCCAACTTCTCAAGGGTCTCCTTAATCAACGTTGGCGTCGGTCTGTTATAAGCCGATGTACTAATGGCTCGCTGAGATCCAGAGTATAGCTGCTCAACCAATGTATATGGCGCTTTGAGATTCATCCACATATCTGCACCAAGATGAGTGATCCGAGTTCCTGCCAAAGATTTTATCAATATTTTGGTCAGTTTTAAGATTCATTGACTGGTGCAACATACATAAGCAGACACTTACCAAAGATAGAAGAGGTCATAGCGTTGATTTGGCGCTTCAAACCGGTAGTTCTTCAACCACCGGTTTCAGGGCTTCCTCGGCATCTACAACTCTTTTGGTCAAACCTGCTTTTTCGGTTTCCCATTCAGCACGATCTTGGTCGAAGGATTCTTTCAATTTTTCCATTCCGGCCAGGGCCTGCGTCAGCTCCTCTTTGGCTTTTGCAGCTTCGGCTTGTTGAGACTTCACATTTTCTTGCAAGTCAGAGTTTTGGGCATCTTTGCTTCTCAGTTCAGCCTACAACATTGAAGGTATATTCAACAAAACAACATATTTATGCACTAAGTATAAAGCATATAACAAGTTATCCACTTCATACTTGGGGGCTATTGCCTATTTTGCTCTCAAATACTACCCTCTATACAAGTCTCCAGAACAATGCAAGCATTATCCTTGACACTTGGGGGCTAATGTACGTTTGTTTTAAACCGGCGGTGTGGATTAAAAACCGGATTAACTTGCCAAGTTAAACCGGCCTTTGGAGGCTATGCTGCAGAATGTTATCTATTTTTTCAAACATGAGTCTTATCTATGATTGAGGACACGCCTTTGCAAAGATCAATGATGGGATGCTTGAAGTGTTACAAAGACCT
Source organism: Triticum aestivum (assembly GCF_018294505.1). Taxonomy (NCBI): domain Eukaryota; kingdom Viridiplantae; phylum Streptophyta; class Magnoliopsida; order Poales; family Poaceae; genus Triticum; species Triticum aestivum. Next base: position 174,343,333 of record NC_057803.1, read on the forward strand.
GGTTTATGATTAACAATCATAAAACGGCTCTTAGAGGCTACTTGGAATAGTATTTTAGCTATAAATCAATGTGCAAGGGAGAAGCATTTACCTCATATCGTTCTTTCATCAAATTCACCAAACCGGCTTCATAATCCCGGTTTGAGTGCAGACGGTTCAAGAAGCTGGAATGAAGCTCATCAGCGTTAAGATGAGCATAGTTTGATAAGTCGCTGCTCCATTTACCTTTATCCCTGGCAATTTCTTCTTCTTTGGAATTATGCTGAGCCAAAATGACGGGATGACCAGGAGAGTTGTGGCCTGTTCCAGTAATAATAATGTCATCACCTTGGCCTTCAGGATTTTTGGTGGATGATGATGGAATTTCAGTGCCTTTCATTGGATTAGCCCGGTTTGGCTCTGCCGGTTCAGTATCAGGGGCGGCAGGCTCGACATCTGTTGGTTCGTCAGTATGTTGGCCATCAAGGGGCGGATCATCAAAAGTTGTTTCAGGATGGAGGCCTTCCGGTTCACCAGTCTGCTCCGGTTCACCTCTTGGTTCTTCTTCTTTGGCAACAGGGTCTTCTGGTGGATTGGTGACCCGAGCTTTCTTGCTGGGTCTGGCTTTGGCCCTACAAACAGAATAAAAAAGGATTAACATCCTGTTCAAAAGATGTAGGGCGCATTGAAAGGAAAGGTTTTCCATAACTCACCCGGCCACAGTATTCAAAGGGGGGAGTTGAGTTGCTGTCGATTCACCAGAAGAGGAAGGAGGTGTCATCTGATAATTTGAATCAAACGGATTAAGAGGCTGTCTGAAATAACCTACCTTGGGGTAATAATGGTCAGAAGTAGGAGAGACCTCAGACCAGCGCTTCCGAACCGGAGTATCAGGTAAACCGGTAGAGGTGACCTGTTGGCCACTGTGCCGGGTTGTCCGGCGAGCTTCATGCTGTTGAGTCTTTAAAATAAATGTTGGATCCAAGTGAGCAAGAGGATGAGAAAAGCTTACTTTCCAGATTGCTTGGCGAGTTTTTTGTGTTGGCATAGAATCTGAATCAGAGGAAAGGGTAATTACCTCTACGTCATCAGCCTGACTAGCTTCTGCCTCCTCCTGAGGAAGATCATTGTTAACAAGATGCATAAAAAGAGAGCCAAGTGAGTCAAGTTCTACCTCAACTTCTGGGTCATCAGTATCATCATCAAGTTCCATATTAATCCAGCCAGCCGTTTTCCGCTTTGACGTCCGTTTTATGGCTTTGGTCTTCGGGCGGGTTGGTTTGACCACTTTGTGTCCAGTTGGCTTTGCCGCTTTGTCTATGGATTTCCATTTCCAGAAAGGGTCATCACCATATATATATAAATAAGAAGGGTTATAGCTTGTATAAGTTAAAGGTATTAGAGATGAAGAGGAAGTGTAATGCTTACAACAGGCGGTTTGTTCTTGGTATAGAAGGGACTCAGACCGGTTTGACTACAGAACAGTTCTGATTCATTCCGAATTTTCTTTACACCTTCAGTAACTTCTTCCTCATATAATTGGATGTTGCAGTGGCGTTGAGGATCGTCAACTTCACCGGTATATTCACACATTAAACCGGGACGACGGCTTAGCGGCAAGATACTCCAGGATATCCAACAGCGCACAAAATCCACACATGTTAAACCGTTTGCCATAAAGGCCTGGAGCTTGGCGATTTGAGGAGCGTATTTTGCCCTTTCTGAAGAGCTCAGGCGTTGTGGCATTGGGTGAGTACTGGATAATCTATGATCACGGAAGCCGGGGAGGGGATTTTCATCCTCAGGCGAAGTGTCTCCGCAATAGAACCATGTTTGGTTCCATTCCTTTGGTGGCTATGGTGTTTGGCATGAGGAAATTCCACTTCTTTCTGCTTTTGAATCAAGACACCACCAAGCTCTGTGTTCAGGCCATTCACAAACTCTGTGCGCCGGTTTAAGTGAAAGAAATCCCGGAACAATTCCGCAGTTGGTTCTTCTTGTAAATAGACTTCACAGAAGACTTGGAAATTGCATAATTTGGAGACTGAGTTGGGACCAATATCTTGTGGATGCAGTTGGAAGCTGGCAAGCACATCTCGATAAAATTTTGACCCTGGCGGTTTGAAACCACGACCTATATGGTCAACAAAGATTATCACCTCGCCTTGTCTTGGGGTTGGAGGATTCTCTGTTCCTTGAACTCGCCATTTGATCTCAGTTTTCTTTGGCAGAGAGCCGATGCTAACCATCTCATTCAATTGAGCCTCAGTAACCCGGGAACGAGCCCAGTTGCAGGCAGTGAATTGTTTGGCCATTGTAAAGCGAACAAACTGAAAATGAAAGGCCGGTTTATAAATTACGCATGATTATACACAAGAGGCAAGGGAGCAAGAAACATGCTGATATGATAAATGGTACAACTCGGAGACTAGTATAATAAGAGAGAAAGGTAATGCTAGCATAGGGTTGATCAGACCCTGTTAAATCGGAGCATAATTATGAAGGTAACATGCTCTTCTGGTTTATCAGAGGGCTAATGGCATAGACTATTTATACAATGTTAAACCATTTATATTGGTGCGAGGAGAAACGGATCTCACAGGAACATAGAAACAGATCTCACAATGATGTATAAAAATTTCGGATCTAAAGATAAGATAGAAAAGCAAAAACAATTGGATCTTGAAGGGGTGCAGAACTGAAGCAATTTTTGACAGACTAGATCAGTTCTTTGCGCATAAGGATTTGTGATGACCATGGTAGGTAAGCTACGGCAAGAGATGCATCAAGCATGAAGTGTCCATCTATTAAAGGAACAACAGGGAAGAATAGCACTGATGAACTTCGGAAGAACTGCGAAGAATGTCGAAACCCTAGAACAGATCTATGGTGAAAAAAGTAGAGAACTTACTGGAGCTAGTGAGGAAGCGGAAGGGCGCCGCAGTATTCTGGTGCGTTCAGGGCGATGCAGCGGCCAAGGTCAGAGTAGAGACGACGGTCGACGGTGGCGGCGGAGCTCCAGAGGCTGAGCGGCACGAGGAAGACGACGCGAAGAGGCACGGGGCGAAACGGTGAAAATGACCCCTCGGTCCTATTTATAAGGCGAAGTGATAAAATGGCAAGTACGGGAATCGAGGAGCCCAAAAAATGGATAAGTTAATAAAGGTGTCATCTCGATGACTAGATATATATTAAATGAAGGAAATCTCCCACATCAACGGATGGATGACGTCAGGGCGGTTTATCATAATTTTGAAGCATGACATCACGGCGGTTTACAAGATCAAAAATGAAGATAAGAGAGAAGATTTTTTTCTAAAGTGTGGAAGATTGACACGAACAAGTTCAAACCAATCTGGGGCCTAATGTTGGGGATGTTACTACTGGAGGTAAACCGGCCTTAGGTAGCCGGGTTGACTCTTTGAAGATTAGAAGCCCATGAAGATGTAAAGATGATGGTGCTTTACGGAGGGACCAAAGGCGGGTTACAGTCTGTAAATGTAAACCGGCCTAGTCATGTAACTTGTATAGTAAGATAGAAAGAGAGAGGCCGAACCGGATACGTTTATAAACCGGCTTCGGGACTCTGTAGCACGGCGAGCGTCAACCTATGTATATAAAGGGACGACCCGGCCGCGGTTTAGAGATAGACAACAACAACTCGAAAGCCAGACAAAGCGGATTCGCTCCCTGGCCTTCGAAACCCTAGCAATACCAATTACAACTAGACATAGGCTTTTACCTTCATCGAAGGGACCGAACTAGTATAAACTCCCGTGTCCCCTTGTCCAGTTTAATCCCTTTAAGCTAACCCGTTGCGATGGCTCCACGACTAAGTCCTTTCACGAGGACATCTGCCGTGACAAACCCACGACACCCCCCAGGCGCGCCCTCCACCCTCATGGGCCCCCTGTTGCTCCACCGACGTACTTCTTCCTCCTATATATACCTACATACCCCCAAACAATAAAATACGGAGCCAAAACCCTAATTCCACCACCGTAACTTTCTGTATCCACGAGATCCCATCTTGGGGCCTGTTTTGGAGCTCCGCTGGAGGGGGCATCCATCACGAAGGGCTTCTACATCAACACCATAGCCTCTCCGATGAAGTGTGAGTAGTTTACCTCAGACCTTCGGGTCCATAGTTATTAGCTAGATGGCTTCTTCTCTCTTTTTGGATCTCAATACAATGTTCTCCCCCTCTCTTGTGGAGATCTATTTGATGTAATCTTATTTTTGTGGTGTGTTTGTTGAGACCGATGAATTGTGGGTTTATGATCAAGATTATCTATGAACAATATTTGAATCTTCTTTGAATTCTCTTATGTATGATTGGTTATCTTTGCAAGTCTCTTCGAATTATAGGTTTGGTTTGGCCTACTAGATTGATCTTTCTTGCAATGGAAGAAGTGTTTAGCTTTGGGCTCAATCTTGTGGTGTCCTTTCCCAGTGACAGTAGGGGCAGCAAGGCACATATTGTATTGTTGCCATCGAGGATAACAAGATGGGGTTTTTATCATATTGCATGAATTTATCCCTCTACATCATGTCATCTTGCTTAAGGCGTTACTCTGTTTTCATGAACTTAATACTCTAGATGCATGCTAGATAGCGGTCAATGAGTGGAGTAATAGTAGTAGATGCAGGCAGGAGTCGGTCTACTTGTCTTGGATGTGATGCCTATATATATGATCATACCTAGATATTCTCATAACTATGCTCAATTCTGTCAATTGCTCAATAGTAATTCGTTCACCCACCGTAAAATACTTATGCTCTTGAGAGAAGCCACTAGTGAAACCTATGGCCCCCGGGTATATCTTCACCATATTAATCTTCCAATACTTAGTTATTTTCTTTGCTTTTTACTTTGCTTTTATTTTACTTTGCATTTTTATCACAAAAATACCAAAACTATCATTCTATCATATCTATCAGATCTCACTCTCGTAAGTGACCGTGTAGGGATTGACAACCCCTGATCATGTTGGTTGCGAGTAGTTTTTTGTTTTGTGCAGGTACGAGGGACTCGCGCACAGCCTCCTACTGGATTGATACCTTGGTTCTCAAAAACTGAGGGAAATACTTATGCTACTTTGCTGCATCATCCTTTCCTCTTCAAGGAAATCCAACGTAGTGCTCAAGAGGTAGCACACCCCATGCACATTATGCTTGGATTGTCTTGCACTTGAACCATGTGTTTAAACACTTCATCTCCTTTGGTGTTGTGAATTCTTCTTATGCCTACCATAGACCTTTCATTAAGCGCTTTGCCCATGCTTGCTATGACTTTGAGGTAGATGCTTATTCTCTTGTTACGCATATTTGCATCTCTACCTCACAATTACATGCTTGTCCCCATGATATCTATGCTTATGCTCGATTGATATGCTTACATGCCATGTCACAACTCTTTGTCACACCATATGCTTTGCATGATGACGACACTTGTTTGGGTACTCACCTATCGAATGCTAGGTTTTGCACTAACGCTAAGAACATTTGTTTTTCCAAGTGTTTGTTGCCCTTGCTTCTTTTGAAGGAATCACTAGACGGTGCGACATTGGACAGTTCCCATTTCGAGCTTCAAGACGACGAGTACTTGGTGAACATCCACTTCTACACGGCAAAGCCATCTCTTTCCCATGGTGATTTGGTTTTCTATCCGAGGTCAGATCTTTCCCAAGGGGGGGAGATGATGCGGAGCATCCTATGGACATCACCATGTCAAGATTCCATTTGGCGAGTGACACGTGCGGCATCTACTTCACATACACAAAGGTGAATCATCTCCTTTACACGTGCTCACTTGACCCCTTCGAGGATGGTATACTACTTGACACCTCTCCCGTGTGTATGCATAGGTGTGTCGGAGCGTCACGGATGTTGAGGAGGAGTGCAAGCGCCAAGGAACAAATACACCATCCACGAGGGAAGCATGGAAGCAATGACGAAAGAAGACGGAGACAGCTCCCAGGACCCGGACATCCGGCCCCTGAAGATGTCAACAACAACAGCAGCCCTGCAGCCGAAGTGCTACAGGCCCTGGACATCTGGCGTCAGCCCGGGACATCCGGCGCCTCGCCAACACCCAAACATCCGGCCTCGCCCCCGGAAATCCGGACAAGTCAACCCAAAGAGCACCGTGACCAGCCCCGTGATGTCTACTACACAACCTTCTTCTTGTATACGTTGTTGGGCCTCAAAGTGCAGAGGTTTGTAGGACAGTAGCAAATTTCCCTCAAGTGTATGACCTAAGGTTTATCAATCTGTGGGAGGCGTAGGATGAAGATGGTCTCTCTCAAACAACCCTGCAACCAAATAACAAAGAGTCTCTTGTGTCCCCAACACACCCAATACAATGGTAAATTGTATAGGTGCACTAGTTCAGCGAAGAGATGGTGATACAAGTGCAATATGGATGGTAGATAAAGGTTTTTGTAATCTGAAAATATAAAAACAGCAAGGTAACTAAAGATAAAAGTGAGCACAAACGGTATTGCAATGCATTGAAACAAGGCCTAGGGTTCATATTTTCACTAGTGCAAGTTCTCTCAACAATAATAACATAATTGGATCATATAACTATCCCTCAACATGCAACAAAGAGTCAATCAAAATTCACTAATAGCGGAGAACAAACGAAGAGATTATGGTAGGGTATGAAACCACCTCAAAGTTATCCTTTCTGATCAATCTATTCAAGAGTCCGTAGTAAAATAACATGAAGCTATTCTTTCCGTTCGATCTATCATAGAGTTCGTACTAGAATAACACCTTAAGATAAAAATCAACCAAAAGCCTAATGTCACCTAGATACTCCAATGTCACCTCAAGTATCCGTGGGTATGATTATATGATATGCATCACACAATCTCAGATTCATCTATTCAACCAACACAAAGAACTTCAAAGAGTGCCCCAAAGTTTCTACCAGAGAGTCAAGACGAAAACATGTGCCAACCCCTATGCATAAGTTCACGAGGTCACGGAAGTCGCAAGTTGATCACCAAAACATACATCAAGTGGATCACGTGATATCCCATTGTCACCACAGATAAGCACATGCAAGACATACATCAAGTGTTCTCAAATCCTTAAAGACTCAATCCGATAAGATAACTTCAAAGGGAAACTCAATTCATCACAAGAGAGTAGAGGGGGAGAAACATCATAAGATCCAACTATAATAGCAAAGCTCGCGATACATCAAGATCATGCCACCTCAGGAACACGAGAGAGAGAGAGAAAGATCAAACACATAGCTACTGGTACATACCCTCAGCCCCAAGGGTGGACTACTCCCTCCTCGTCATGGAGAGCGCCGAGATGATGAAGATGGCCACCGGAGAGGGATTCCCCCCTCCGGCAGGGTGCCGGAACGGGTCTAGATTGGTTTTTGGTGGCTACGGAGGCTTCTGGCGGTGGAACTCCCGATCTATTCTGTTCCTCGATGTTTTTAGGGTATATGGATATATATTGGCGAAAGAAGTCGGTCAGGGGAGCCACGAGGGTGGGGGAGCGCCTAGGAGGTAGGCGTGCCTCCCTGCCTTGTGGCCACCTCGAAGCTTCCTTGACTTCAACTCCAAGTCTCCTAGATCACGTTCGTTCCAAAAATCACGCTCCCAGAGGTTTCATTCTGTTTGGACTCCATTTCATATTCCTTTTCTGCGAAACACTGAAACAAGGGAAAAAAACAGAAACTGGCACTGGGCTCTGGGTTAATAGTTTAGTCCCAAAAATAATATAAAAGTGCATAATAAAGCCCATAAACATCCAAAACAGATAATATAATAGCATGGAACAATCAAAAATTAAAGATACTTTGGAGACGTATCACCCGGTCAGCTGATACATCTCCGTCGTATCTACTTTTCCAAACACTTTTGCCCTTGTTTTGGACTCTAACTTGCATGATTTGAATGGAACTAACCTGGGCTGATGCTGTTTTTAGCACAATTGCCATGGTGTTATTTTTGTGCAGAAATAAAAGTTCTCGGAATGACCTGAAAATCGACGGAGATTATTTTTGGAATATATAAAAAATACTGGAAGAAAGATCCACATCAGGGGGCCCACACCCTATCCATGAGGGTGGGGGCGTGCCCCCTGCCTTGTGGGGCCCCTGATGCCACCGACCTCAACTCCAACTCCATATATTCGTGTTCGGGGAGAAAAAAATCAGAGAGAAGGATTCATCGTGTTTTACGATACGGAGCCGCCGCTAAGCCCTAAACTCTCTCGAGAGGGCTGATCTGGAGTCCGTACGGGGCTCCGGAGAGGGGAATCCATTGCCATCGTCATCATCAACCTTCCTCCATCACCAATTTCATGATGCTCACCACCGTGCGTGAGTAATTCCATCGTAGGCTTGCTGGACGGTGATGGGTTGGATGAGATTTATCATGTAATTGAGTTAGTTTTATTAGGGTTTGATCCCTAGTATCCACTATGTTCTGAGATTGATGTTGCTATGACTTTGCTATGCTTAAAGCTTGTCACTGGGGCCCGAGTGCCATGACTTCAGATTTGAACCTATTATGTTTTCATGAATATATGTGAGTTCTTGATCCTATCTTGCAAGTCTATAGTCACCTATTATGTGTTATGATCCGTTAACCTCGAAGTGACAATAATCGGGACCACTACCAGTGATGACCATAGTTTGAGGAGTTCATGTATTCACTATGTGTTAATGCTTTGGTCCGGTACTCTATTAAAAGGAGGCCTTAATATCCCTTAGTTTCCAATAGGACCCCACTGCCACGAGAGGGTAGGACAATAGATGTCATGCAAATTCTTTTCCATAAGCACGTATGACTATATTCGGAATACATGCCTACATTACATTGATGAATTGGAGCTAGTTCAGTGTCACCCTAGGTTATGACTGTTACATGATCGATCGCATCCGGCATAATTCTCCATCACCGATCCATTGCCTACGAGATTTTCATATATTGTTCTTCGCTTATTTACTTTTCCGCTCCTACTGTTACAATCACTATAAACCCCAAAAATATTACTTTTGCTATCATTACCACTACTATCATATTACTTTGCTACTAAATACCTTGCTGCAGATATTAAGTTTCCAGGTGTGGTTGAATTCACAACTCAGCTGCTAATACTTGAGAATATTATTTGGCTCCCCTTGTGTCGAATCAATAAATTTGGGTTGAATACTCTACCCTCGAAAACTGTTGCGATCCCCTATACTTGTGGGTTATCAAGACCATTTTCTGGCACCGTTGCCGGGGAGCATAGCTCTATTCTTTGAGTCACTTGGGATTTATATCTGCTTATCATTATGAAGAACTTGAAATATCAAAGAACTAAGATTTTCCCCTCAACTATGAGGGGAGGTAAGGAACTGCCATCTAGCTCTGCACTTGATTCACCTTCTGTTTTGAGTAAACTTGCGACACCTACACATGCTATTGATTCTGATAGGTCGCATGTTATTGATGATGCCACTTCTGCTTTGCATGATACTTATGACGAAACTACTTGTATGCTTGATATTATTGTGCCACTAGGTGATTTTCTTGATGAACAACTAGCTAGGGCTAGAGAGAATGAAATTATTGAACCTGATAATATTGATGAAAGTGATGATGAAGATTCTCCCCCTAGATATGAATTGCCTGTTGTTCCTGAGGGTTATGTCATGGATGAATAAACTGTTAGAGACTTTCTTGCCTGCAATGATAGAAGTGATCTTAAGAAACTATTAGCTAAGCTAAAAGAAAAATCTCTGAATGCTAGAATGAAATATGATCTTGCTTATGCTACTTCACATATCTTTATTACTGATAAGCATTATGATTTCTTAGTTGATCCTGATATAATTACTTTGGTTGAATCTGATCCCTTCTATGGCTATGAATCTGAAACTATTGTGGCACATCTTACTAAATTAAATGATATAGCTACCATATTCACTAATGATGAGAAAACTCGCTACTATTATATCCTTAAGTTATTTCCGTTCTCATTAAAGGGTGATGCTAAGATATGGTTTAATTCTCTTGATCCTGGTTGTGTGCGTAGTCCCCAGGATATGATTTACTACTTCTCTGCTAAATATTTCCCCGCTCATAAGAAACAAGCTGCTTTAAGGGAAATATATAATTTTGTGCAAATTGAAGAAGAGAGTCTCCCATAAGCTTGGGGGAGGCTTCTCCAATTACTTAATGCTTTGCCTGATCATCCTCTCAAGAAAAATGAAATACTTGATATCTTTTATAATGGACTAACCGATGCTTCTAGAGACCACATGGATAGTTGTGTTGGTTGTGTTTTCAGGGACAGAACAGTTGATCAAGCTGAAATTCTATTGAATAATATGTTGACCAATGAAAATAATTGGACACTTCCTGAACCAACTCCTAAGCCAACTCCGAAGAAAAGGGGTATTCTATTTCTCAGTCCTGAAGATATGCAAGAGGCAAAGAAATCTATGAAAGAAAAAGGTATAAAAGCTGAAGATGTTAAGAATTTACCTCTTGTTGAAGAAATACATGGTCTTAATTCATCACCTATTGAAGAAACACACGGTCTCTATAACCCGACACAGGTAGTAAAGGTAAATTCTCTCTATAGATATGATAAAGCTGAAATCCCTCCTGCTAAGTTTGCTAGACAATGTTTGGATGAATTTGATAACTTTATGGTTAAGCAATAAGATTTTAATCCTTATTTTTGTAGACAACTAAAACGCAATGCTTATATGATTGAACACTTGGGTGATTATATGTCTAGAGTTAAAGGTGAACTTAAACTAATTAGTAAACATGCTTTTATGGTTACCACTCAAGTAGAACAAGTAATTAAAGCTCAGAAGGATTTGCTCAATGAATTGAATAGTAAGAATAATGACTTTGCTGTTAGAGTTGCGACTAGAGGACGTAAAGTGACTTAGGAACCTTTGTATCCTCAGGGCCACCCTAAGAGAATTGAGCAGGACTCTCAGAGAAATAACGTTGATGCACCTAGTCCTTCTAAAAGGAAGAGAAAGAAAAATGATAGGACTTTGCATGCTTCTAGTGAACCAGTTGTAGACACACCTGAGAATCCCAATGATATTTCTATCTCTGATGCTGAAACACAATCTGGTAATTAACAAGAACCTAGTGATAATGTTAGTGATGATGTTCATGTTGATGCTCAACCTAGCAATGATAATGATGTAGAAATTGAACCTACTTTTGATCTTGATAACCCACAATCAAAGAGTCAATGTTATGATAAGAGAGACTTTGTTGCTAGGAAGCAAGGTAAAGAAAGAGAACCATGGGTTCAGAAACCCATGCCTTTTCCTCCTAAACCATCCAAGAAAAAGGATGATGAGGATTTTGAGCGCTTTGCTGAAATGATTAGACCTATCTTTTTGCGTATGCGTTTGACTGATATGCTTAAAATGAATCCTTATGCTAAGTATATGAAAGATATAGTTACTAATAAGATAAAGATACCGGAAGCTGAAATTTCCACCATGCTTGCTAATTATACTTTTAAGGGTGGAATACCAAAGAAACTAGGAGATCCAGGAGTACCAACTATACCATGCTCCATTAAAAGAAACTATGTTAAAACTGCTTTATGTGATCTTGGATCCGGTGTTAGTGTTATGCCTCTCTCTTTATATTGTAGACTTGATTTGAATAAGTTGACACCTACTGAAATATCTTTGCAAATGGCTGACAATCAACTGTTATACCTATCGGTATTTGTGAGGATGTGCCTGTTGTGGTTGCAAACGTTACTATTTTAACGGACTTTGTTATTCTTAATATTCCCTAGGACGATAGTATGTCAATTATTCTTGGAAGACCCTTTTTGAATATTGTAGGGGCTGTTATTGATTGCACCAAAGGCAATGTCACTTTTCATGTCAATGGTAATGAGCATACGGTACACTTTCCGAGGAAACAACCTCAAGTCCACAATATCAATTCTATTGGAAAAATTTCAATAATTACTATTAGAGGTTTTGAATTTCCTCTTCCTACTGCCAAGAAGAAATATGATATTCTTATTGTTGGGGATGTGCATATCCCCGTTGAGGTAACATAGTGTTATTCGAAATTTCTCCGGTTCCATGTTATTTGGAATGAGTTTGTTAACAAGACTTGATTAACCTTGTTAATGGATTCCTTTTGATAAGCATGAGATGGATGAATTTAGAAGGCACAACTCTGTGTACCCTTCTTTTACTTTCTGTTATTTATATTAAATAAAGAAAAAATAATATTTTCTGTATGTTTTCTGAATTATCCATGCAATAAAAAAATACCCCGAAAATAAAATCTCTCCAAATGCCCTGAAAATTAAATATGATTTTTTTCTTGAATATTTAAGAATATCTGGCACTGAGAACACACCAGGGGGAGCAAGCACCTGGCCATGAGGGTCCAGGGCGCGCCCACCCCCTGGGCGCACACCCTGCCTCGTGGGCCCATGGTGGCTCCCCTCCACTTATTCCAGCCACCACACACTCCTTCCTCCCAAAAAATCACTAACCAGCTCAAGCACGAGTTCTAGCTCATCTTGCTGCCATTTTCGATCTCCTAGCTCAAAGCTCCATTCACAAAACTGCTTTGGGGGATTGTTCTTTGGTATGTGACTCCTCCAATGGTCCAATTAGTTTTTGTTCTAGTTCTTATTAATTACAAATTTTTGCTGCTTAGGTGACCCTGTTCTTGAGCTTGCATGTCAAATTTATATGGTCCCAACTAGTTTTAATGCATGATATTGCCTCTAGGCACTTGTAGGAGTAGTTGCTATCAATTTTGTTGAGTTTGGTTCACTTTTATTTTTGAGTTGCTAAAAATTTCAGAAAAAGATGAAGAGATTTTTGAGGGGCTCGTCGAGCCGAAGCTCGAAGGATAAACAAAGTGAAGAGAACAAGAAGCCCAAGTATAATCTCCCTCGCACCACGGAGGTTCAGCCTTGTGATTGGCCTTGTGACGATTTCTTGAGGGCAGACGGGATTTATGATGATTTCTATGAGTTGGTTGAGAATGCAGGCCTCACCGCCTTCCTCCACGACCAACGCGAACAATATCTCTTACTCACCCATATCTTTGTGCAAAACTTTCATTGCCATGCTATTAGCTCACCACCTTTGGTGGAATTTTATTTATATGATGAGCATACGGAGATGTCACTGCGTGATTTTTGTCGGGTTTGTTTGATCCCTTTTGAAGGCAGCATAGAAGAACCACATCGTAGTGATGTGGAAGGGTTTATTGATATGATTGCTATAGGGGAAACTAGGAAGGTTTCCGATGCAATAATTACTAGCATACATTTTCCTGTTCTACGTTACTTTGTAATATTTGCTAGTAGATACTTGATTGGTCGCGGAAACTGTGGCAACCTTAGTGCCCCTGATATTGTTATTTTTTGCCATGCCTTGTTTCTGATGACACATTTAGTCTGGGCGCTATTGTTGCAAAGCAGTTAAATGTTAACCGTACAAAGGGCCCCATCTTGGGAGGTATCTTCGCCTCGAGCCTCGCTGCACATTTTAACATACCTATTAGGCATTATGAGAAAGAAGAAAAGTTGTTTCCTCCTGTATTTCTAGACTATAAGAGTATGGTAGCACATGATTTTATCATTAAGAATAAGTAAAAGATGCTTAAGTACAAGCTGATATTTGATAAAAATCACCCTGAGACTATTACTTTGCCTGCTCCTTCCTTGTTTGACTTATCTACAGGCAAGTACCTTGTTCCGCCGGAGGCCATTCACGCCTACCGAAACCCCACACCAGCTACACAGCCAGAGCCGGAACCACAATTTGATCCTCACCGGCAGTCTGTTTATCAGTGGAATCCGGAAGAGATCGCCAACCAGTGGCACCAGGGGGATCCTTCTCAGTACGACCCCAACTATAACTTTGGATATCCACCAGGCCACTCGTGGCCATAGACCAACTTAGGCCAAAAGTCTAAGCTTGAGGGAGTACGTATTTCTCACCGACATTACATTCCTGTTCACACACTCATGCTAGTTGTCGGTGCTCATACTTTTTCACTGCATTATCCATGCTAGTTTATTTCCCTTTTTATGATTTCTTCTTGTGTGCCTTAATAAACCTTAAGAAAAACAAAAAAAAAATTAGTTGTAGCATTTAGCTAGTTTACTTTTCATGTTGTAGTGGCAATAATTAAAAGAAAACCCAAAAAGATTTCTCATTCTTCTTTTGCTTGTTGGGAGCTTTCCCGTGTGAATAGTTTTGTTTCTTTTCTTTTCTTTGGGGGTCGAGAGGAGAATACCATGATTAAAATGTTGAATGGCTCTCATATGCATTATTGTTGATCTAACAAATAGCCCATATTACCTTGTCTTCTCTCTTGAATTGAATGCTTGCAGATTCCAGCTTAGTCCAATGCACGTACACTATTATTATTATCCACACTATTCGGTCGTGCATGTGAAAGGCAATAATGATGATTATATGATGAACTTATTGAGATGAGAGAAGCTGGTATGAACTTGACCTCTCTTGTTTTTGTAAATATGATTAGTTCATTGTTCCTGATTCAGCCTATTATGAAATAAACATGTTTGCAATGACTATTAGAGATTGTAGTTGCTTATGCCATGCTTAATTAGCTAGGAGCTTATAATGGTTTACCTTGCGTGCCAACATGCTATTAAAATGGTTGTGATGTGGTATGATAGGGTGGTATCCTCTTTTGAACGATTCGAGTGGCTTGACTTGGCACATGTTCATGCATGTAGTTGAAACAAAATCAACATAGCCTCTACGATATTTATGTTCATGATGAATTATATCCTACTCATGCTTGCATTCGGTGTTGATTAATTTTAATGCATGTTCATGATTGTTCTCGCTCTCTAGCTGGTCGCTTCCCAGTCTTTTTCTAGCCTTCACTTGTACTAAGCGGGAATACTGCTTGTGCATCCAACTCCATAAACCCCAAAGTTATTCCATATCAGTCCACCATACCTACCTATATACAGTATCTACATGCCGTTCCAAGTAAATTTGTATGTGCCAAACTCTAAACCTTCAAATAAACATTCTGTTTTGTATGCTCGAATAGCTCATGTATCAACTAGGGCTGTCTGTATCTTCCATGCTAGGCGGGTTATTCTCAAGAGGAGTGGACTCCGCTCCTCACTCACGAGAAAATGGCTGGTCACCGGGATGCCTAGTCCCATGCTTTATGCAAATCAAATCAAAATAACTGCAAACAAAACTCCCCCAGGACTCTTGTTCGTTGGAGGCACTCGTTGTTTCGAGCAACCCATGGATTGATGCTTCTTGGTGGGGGGTATAAACTTTACCATTTTGTTTGGGAACCGCCTATAATGTGTGTAACATGGAAGATATCGAGATCTCTCGGTTGTTATGTTGACAATGAAAGTATACCGCTCAAAATATTATTCATATCTATTTCAAAACCAAGCTTTGGCACCTCTACAAATCCCTGCTTCCCTCTGCTTAGGGCCTATCTATTTACTTTTATGTTGAGTCATCATCCTCTTATTAAAAAGCACCAGTTGGAGAGCACCACTGTCATTTGCATCCATTACTTTTAGTTTACATTGAGTATGACTTGACTGGATCTCTTTTACCATGAATTACAATGTCTAGTCAATCCTTGATCTTTAAAGGTGCTCTGCATTTATGTTTTGCGGTCTCAAAAAGGGCTAGCGAGATACCATCTTGTTATATCATATTATGATTGTTTTGAGAAAGTGTTGTCATCCGAGATTTATTATTATTGCTCGCTAGTTGATTATGCCATTGATATGAGTAAACATGAGACCTAAATGTTATTGTGAATAAGGTTAGTTCATAATCTTTGCTAAAAACTTGAATGTTGGCTTTACATATTTACAACAACAAGAGCAAACAGAGTTTGTAAAAGTTTTTCTTTATCACTTTCAGTTTATCAACTGAATTGCTTGAGGACAAGCAAAGGTTCAAGCTTGGGGGAGTTGATACGTCTCCGTTGTATCTACTTTTTCAAACACTTTTGCCCTTGTTTTGGACTCTAACTTGCATGATTTGAATGGAACTAACCCGGACGGACACTGTTTTTAGCAGAATTGCCATGCTGTTATTTTTGTGCAGAAATAAAAGTTCTCAGAATGACCTAAAAATCAATTGAGATTATTTTTGGAATATATAAAAAATACTGGAAGTAAGATCCATGTCAGGGGGCCCACACCTTGTCCATGAGGGTGGGGGCGTGCCCTACCCCCTGGGCGCACCCCCTGCCTCGTGGGCCCCCTGATGCTCCACGGAACTCAACTCCAACTCCATATATTCGTGTTCGGGGACAAAAAATCAGAGAGAAGGAGTCATCGCATTTTATGATACAGAGCCGCCGCCAAGCCCTAAACTCTCTTGGGAGGGCTGATCTGGAGTCCGTTCGGGGCTGCAGAGAGGGGAATCCGTCGCCATCATCATCATCAACCTTCCTCCATCACCATTTTCATGATGCTCACCGTCGTGCGTGAGTAATTCCACCATAGGCTTGCTGGACGGTGATGGGTTGGATGAGATTTATCATGTAATCGAGTTAGTTTTGTTAGGGTTTGATCCCTAGTATCCATTATGTTCTGAGATTGATGTTGCTATGACTTTGCTATGCTTAATGCTTGTCACTACGGCCCGAGTGCCATGATTTCAGATTTGAACCTATTATGTTTTCATGAATATATGTGAGTTCTTGATCCTATTTTGCAAGTCTATAGTCACCTATGTGTTATGATCCGTTAACCCTGAAGTTGTCGGATTTCGGGTTCCGGCAGACCCTTGAGGTTCGAACATTGGGGTGCGCGCGGAGATTTCGCCTCCTACCTACCGGCACCCCTCCGCCTCACTAAGATCTAAGCTATGGAAAGAACAACACGAATGACACAGGGTTTATACTGGTTCGGGCCACCGTTGTGGTGTAATACCCTACTCCAGTGTGTGGTGTGGTGGATTGCCTCTTGGGCTGATGATGATGAACAATACAAGGAAGAACGGCCTCGCGAGGGTCTGCTCTTGGCTGGGGCGATGAACTGCTGGGAGGAGTTCAGTCACCCTTCTCTCTCTCTCTCTCTCTCTCCGATTGTCGATGCCCCCCTCCCCTGGGGGTGGCTAGTCCTATTTATAGAGGCCCTGGTCCTCTTCCCAAATATCGAGCGGGAAGGGAGCCAACAATGGCGGGCTAATTTGAAGGGGGATAGCTAGTACCATCTATCCTGACAAAAGTAGTCTTCGCCTGCACAAAGCTCTGGTGGTGACGCCGTCTTGGGCTCCACGATGACCTCTGTCTTGCAGTCCTCCTGGTCTTGGTCTTGTTGCACCGAAATGGCAACCTTTGCCTGACGCCTTGGTACTCCGCGGTTGCGCTTGCTCCCTTTGCACCAAAGAGGAAAGGAGGACACTGCTCGGGCTGGCACCCGCCTGGCGCCTTTGGTCGTCATGGCTTGCGTCACGAGCACCTCATGAGGTACCCCACATTGATCTCTCCGCCTCCTCGCGATCCAGCCTGGTGAGGCCGTGCCTGAGGAAGCTCTGCGTCGTCCGCCCCGCGAGGCTTGGCCCCTCACGAGGGTCTTGGGTCTGTGTTGGTGAAGATGGGCCGTGCTGCCCCCCCCCCTTTGAGCCACACCACAGGCCGCAGGCAGGCAAGTCTGGGGACCCCCGTTCCCAGAACGCCGACAGTAGCCCTCGGGGCCAAGGCGCGCCCGGACTTGGCCGTGCAGGGAGGTGGAAGGGCAAGAGCGAAACGCCGCAGGCCCTAACAGCCTGCGTCCTCGGGCGCCGTGTGGCGGTTGATTGGACGTGGGCGGCACTGTTCCCCCATGCCCTCCTTATTTTGCGCCATGCTAGGCAGACTCGTACTCATACACAGCCGTTCCCCTTTCTGTTGCTTGAGCGCCCTCTGTCCTTCCTCCGCTCGAACTCCGGCTTCTATTTTCAACCCAATCTCGAACCTTCCCCCCCCCCTTCCCATCGCCATGGCTCCGACGAAGAAGGGAAGAGGGAAGAAACCCGTGTCTCCACCTTGCCCGCCGCCGTTGGCGGCCCCCGCCGAGGGCTTGGGCAAGGTCAGCTCGGCTCTGGCCACTATCTTCAACGAATGCGGGAGGACGACGGCCTGGCCCGCGTCCCACTTCTCCATCGATAGGATAGTCACCGAGGTCCCGTATTTTGCCGATGCCCTGTGGGCGGGTCTGGTTCCTCCCTTTTCTGATTTCTTCAATGTCGTGCTTTCCCACTATCAGATCCACATGATGCATCTGGGCCCTGAATCCATCACTCTCCTTTCGGTCTTTGCCTTTGTTTGCGAGGCTATGATGGGCATCCTTCCTTCGGTTGCCTTGTTGCGCCACTTCTTCTCGCTGCGCCTTGTCAACCCTACCCAATGCTGGGCATGCACGAGCTTCATTGCCGCGTCTGGGATAGCGGCCTCCGGGATTGACTTCAAGCTCCCCCCGCCCGCGGCTGGGTTCCGCGAGCGGTGGCTGTATGTGGACGCAGGGGTGCCCAGCCCCCTGCTATCGGAGCCAACTTCGCCTGCTGTCCCCAATTCGGGCTGGGGCCAGGAGACGCTTGAGAGCCCCCGGCTCGTCTTCGTCTGGCACCGCTTCGCGTTCTTGAGGTCACTTGGCGTGACAGCGCCCAAGGTGGTGAAGGAGTTCCTGCTACGCCGCGTTGCTCCTCTCCAACGCCACTCCTGCCGGATGTGGGCCTTCAGCGGGCGCGATGATCGTATGAGGCTCCAGGAAGAGGACCTGACTCCTGAAGTGCCGAGGACAGCGCTCTTGACCCTGACTGGGGACCCCAACCCTGGCAGCATCCAGCAGGGAGGGGCCTTGCTGTACCTCTGCCAGAGCAGGGGCGATTTTGTGAAGCAGATGCCTATCTTTGATGAGTGGGGGTCGCGCCCCGCCGGCCTCCAGGGGCCTCGCGAGAACCCAGTGGTGGTGACTGCCCTTCCAGACGGCCAAGGCGGATCTTCCTCGAGTGGCAGAGCAGGGAGGTATGAGACGCTAGAGGCCGAGGGGGCTCCCGGCGGGGTGACGGCGCCGGGCGATGCTCATGAGGGAGCGGCTCTCGGGGCCCGTGCCACTGAGGCTGAGGGTGACGAGCAGCTGCCCTCAGCGCTTGCGACTGAGGCCCCTGAGACTCCGGCTGCTTCCCTTGGCGAGGGGATTGGCAGCGCGCATCAGGCAGGCGCCCCTGACGCAGATCGCCTTGATGCTCCGTCTTCGTCGCAGGTTGATCCCTGCGCTCAACTCTTGGGTTGCTTCCACGTGGACTTTGAGGCCCTCCGGAAGAGAAGGCAGGCCCTGGGCGACGATTACCCTTGTCGCCTGCTGAAGCATAGGAAGTACTTCGCCACTGATGAGTAAGCCTTCTCCTTTCCCAGCTCCCGATCCTTCTGTTGCTTTTACTGACCCTTGCTCTGCAGGCCCCTTCCAGCCGAGCTTGCGGAGACGGCTGAGGTGCCGTCCCCCTTGGCTTCGCCCCCTCCATTGCCCTCAAGCGCCCCGAGCAGCAGAGCCCTTGTGGTCAGGGCGATCGAAGAGGTGAACCATCCCAAGGTGTATCATGTCCCTGCGCACCTCACGATCCTCCTTCGCGGGCCTTCTCGTGGCATAGCCAGCCTGCCGTGGGCTTCTCGCCTGGTCGTGGACTGCGATTGGCTGAGGCGCTCCCTGCGCTCTTCACCTGGGGACGGGCTGGCTCCAGGTCGGGCTTCTGGCACGGCGTGCCCGGCCATCGCCAGGGTGCCAGCCCTCAGCCCCCTGCCCGGAGGGGGAGTGCTGATTCGTGGCCCCCGGCGCTTGCTTGGGGCAGATGATGGTGTGGAAGACGTGCTCGAGCGCACTCGGGAGCGTCGCGCTCTCCGCCAAGGATTCCTTCGAAGGGCGGCTGACGCGGTGAGCCTCCTTGGTGAGGAGCTTGCCGATGAAGACGCGCGCCTTGAGGCCGAGGGCATGCGCCTGGCTGTGGAGAGGCGCGAGCTGGAGGGCGCCATCGCCCTTGCGCGCCGTCAGTGCGATCTTGACAACGCAGAGGCCAAGGCGTCGCTGGTGGCCTCTCGGGAGGCCCGATCTTGGGCCGCTGAGGAGGCCCGGGAAGCCGACCGGCGGCGAAAGGCGGCGGAGGAGCGGGCTCGGGAGCTCCTGGCCTGGTGCCACTCATTGGACGAGCAGGTGGAGCTGCATGAGGCAGCCCTCGAGTCGATGAAGGTAGCCTCTGGCGACTCAGCAGAGCTCCAGAAGCGTGAGGAGGCGCTGACGCTGGAAGCTGCCGAACGTACCCGCGAGTACGAGCGTCTGGAGACAAGGGAGCGCTTGGTGACGCAGGCAGAGGATGATGTCGCTGCAGAGGAAGCCCGTGTCCTGGATGAGGTCGGACGTCGAGTGGCGATGGCGCATTTTAACCTCGAGCACGAGTTCGAGGAGAAGCTGGGGTTGATCCGGGCCGAGGCTGAAGGCAGGACTGCTGCCTTGAGAGCCAAGCTGGAGGGGACGACACGGCGGGCCG
Organism: Triticum aestivum; assembly: GCF_018294505.1. Lineage (NCBI taxonomy): Eukaryota > Viridiplantae > Streptophyta > Magnoliopsida > Poales > Poaceae > Triticum > Triticum aestivum. The sequence goes on from NC_057803.1 coordinate 174,363,857, forward strand.
ATGCTTTCCGGGCCGCCCTTGAGGTGGCGCGAGGTGAGTTAACCACCTCCCAGGCCGAGGTGCTCCTTCTTCGCCAGCGGGTGGGGGAGGCTGAGGCCGTTGCGTGCCAGAATGCGGATGAGATACGTCAGCGGCGGATCCTGGAGCATGAGCATGGCCCCATGCTCACCACGCTCCGGGAGAGAGCCAACATAGCCTTGGGCAACATCTGCGAGGCGGCTATTGCCGAGCCGCATGCAGTCAACTACGCCGGCAATATTCAGTTCTTCGCTGACGTGGTGACGCAGTTGGAGGCGCGGTCGGTCAGGGCTGACAGGTTGGTGGAGGAGAGGAGCCGCGCCCTGCTCGAGCATGCCTTTTCTCGCGTCTTCAGCCATCTCTAGAACATGGATCCCCATTTCGATTTCGACGCCGCCATCGCCCCAGTCCCCCAGGCCGTCCGAGGTGACCTGGCGCTCTGGGTGGAAGACAATGTGGATGCTCTTATCAGGGCCTTCGCTTCAGACAACAACGGCGTGATCGTGGCTGCCAACGAGGGCGGTGCTGTGCACGACCCTGACGCCGCTGGCGGCGACGCGGACAGTGATGGCGAGTTCAGCGACGCCAGCAGTGGCTCGGGTGGTGCTCCTGAGGACGCATTGGGGGATTTATCCGACTGATTGTGCATCGTTCCTACTTCCTTGCCCTGCATGAATAGAACTCAGGTTTTGGCCTGATGGCGGTGAGAGCATTTTGGAGGGGGAGCCCCTTATGTAAAACTTGTGTTCACCGTATTAGTAGTCGCTACATTGCCCATGCGCCCGCGCCAAGTGGTTGGCTTAAGCGACGCGCTGGTCGGCTAGTTTACCTTGGTCCCGTGCTGGCCCTGAGGTAGCCTGTGGGAGGTTGTGGTGTCCCGAGTGTTCCCTGATTGGATCCGTAGGACCTGCAGCAAAACACCCTCCTGAGAGGACGCGGCGGCGGCAGTCTGGGCTGCGCGCAAGCTAGGCCTGACCCGGCTCGCGAGGGGCTCACGAGGGGAGGCAGCTGAGGCGAAGTGGTAACCAAAACGCGAGAAATTGCTCGAAGGAGACTAAGCACCCCTTCCCCGAACACACGTAAATCTCAAATTCGAATCCAACTTGAATCCAGCGGGGGAAAGCGACAACCAAAGGGAAAAGCAATGAAAGAAGACAAAAGGCCGCGTCCGGCACCTAATCTAGTCTTGGACGTCTTCTCACCAGCGCGGAGCTAAGTGCTGCCACTGGGCGTGGGAGGGAGCCCCAGGGCCTGAGGCCGGCACCCCTGAGACTCCGGGGCGTGTACAGCCCCACTCATTATTACGTGAGAGTGTCACAGGGCGGCGAGCTTCACAGGCACTGGGCCTTCTTCACAGGTACTGGCCTTGCTTCATATCGCCAGATGAGGGCCCCGCCTTGCGCCACACTCTAGTGCCATCAATGACGACCGGAAACCAGGACGCCGCCGATGGGGTAGAGCGGTCGCCAGTGGTTCCCCCGACGACCACGGGTCCTCCGCCGGGGGCAGGCCCTGAGGCACCTCCCCAGCAGAGGGCCTACCTCCTGAGAACACCTTGCTCCGAACGCCGCGGTGGTGATGTCGGATCTCGGCCCCTTTCCTGCAGCCCCCTGCGCCCTCCTCCCGAGGGGTAGGAGACTGTGGGAGCGGGGCAGCTGCTCGCTATGGCGACCTGCACCTCCTGCGATCCATGGTTAGCGTACGCCTGCTCCTGAAGAATTAGCGGTACCCGATAATCGTTGCCTCCAGCGTGGCTAGTGGGACCGTCCCGGGGCTCCTGGAAAGGCTCAGCTTCTAGTGCCTCGTCCCCCCAGCTTGGGCTGAGGAGCGAGCCTTGTTCGCTCTCGTGAGGGTGTCCTTGGTCCATCATGAGGGGCACGTATTCCTCTGGCGCCGTCATCCCGAAGGCCACGCTGTAGTGCTCCGCGTGCCACGCGGTCCTGCCTGACGCGCCCACCATGGGGTGGCAGCGCGGCTGTCCACTAGGGCCGCGGGTTGCGTTGAGTCCTTCTTCTTCACGGACCGGGAGCGGGGGCAGCACCGCCGCCGGTCCGGTGCTGACAACTTCGCTGGCGTTGGAGTAGCCTTGGAGCCCGCGGGCGCGCGCGGAGCCCCCGCGCGGGCCGCCCTGGGCTTGAGATGGGAGCTGGGTGCAGAACGGGTGAGCCCCCGAGGCGGCGAAGCCCAGGAGCTCTGCCACCCGCTCCAGCAGCATGCTGCGGCCGCCCTCCATCAGCCTGCACTGCAGCAGCTCTCGGGCCACCGTGAGCACGGCCCTCGAGTTCGCCCGCTCCCGGCGGGTGTACGGTGTCGTGGTCGCGGCGTGATTGGAGGCCCTTGCTGCCGACCGCGCCTGCCGTGGTGTGAGAGCTGTCGAAGCCTGTCCGCGTCGCCCGCGGCCCGCAGCGCCCTGCGGACCGCGAGCTGCCTGGGGCACGGGGTCGCCCGAGGCGAGCGGCTCTGCGCGGGCGGGCCACGCCGCCCATGGATCTGGGTTGCCCACCTGGTCGCCGAACATGATGATGACGACGCGACGGGGCACGAAGCGGTAGAAGGTGGATTCCGGCGCACCCCTACCTGGCGCGCCAAATGTCGGATTTCGGGTTCCGGCTGACCCTTGAGGTTCGAACACTGGGGTGCGCACGGAGATTTTTCCTCCTACCTACCTGCACCCCTCCGCCTCGCTGAGATCTAAGCTATGGAAAGAACAACACGAATGACACAGGGTTTATACTGGTTCGGGCCACCATTGTGGTGTAATACCCTACTCCAGTGTGTGGTGTGGTGGATTGCCTATTGGGCTGATGATGATGAACAATACAAGGAAGAACGGCCTCGCGAGGGTCTGCTCTTGGCTGGGGCGATGAACTGCTGGGAGGAGTTCAGTCACCCTTCTCTCTCTCTCTCTCCGATTGTCGATGCCCCCTCCCCTGGGGGTGGCTAGTCCTATTTATAGAGGCCCTGGTCCTCTTCCCAAATATCGAGCGGGAAGGGAGCCAACAATGGCGGGCTAATTTGTAGGGGGACAGCTAGTACCAGCTATCCTGATAAAAGTAGTCTTCGCCTGCACAAAGCTCTGGTGGTGACGCCGTATTGGGCTCCACAATGACCTCCGTCTTGCAGTCCTCCTGGTCTTGGTCTTGTTGCACCGAAATGGCAACCTTTGCCTGATGCCTCAGTACTCCGCGGCTGCGCTTGCTCCCTTTGCACCAAAGAGGAAAGGAGGACACTGTGCGGGCTAGCACCCGCCTGGCGCCTCTGGTCTTCATGGCTTGCGTCACGGGCACCTCGTGAGGTACCCCGCCTTGATCTCTCCGCCTCCTCGCGAGCCAGCCTGGTGAGGCCATGCCTGAGGAAGCTCCGCGTCGTCCGCCCTGCGAGGCTTGGCCCCTCGCGAGGGTCTTGGGTCTGTGTTGGTGAAGATGGGCCGTGTTGCCCCCCCCCCCTTTGAGCCACGCCGCAGGCCGCAGGCAGGCAAGTCTGGGGACCCCCGTTCCCAGAACGCCGACAGAAGTGACAATAATCGGGATACTTACCGGTGATGACTCTAGTTTGAGGAGTTCATGTATTCACTAAGTGTTAATGCTTTGGTCCGGTACTCTATTAAAAGGAGGCCTTAATATCCCTTAGTTTCCAATAGGACCCCGCTGCCACGGGAGGGTAGGACAAAAGATGTCATGCTAGTTATTTTCCATAAGCATGTATAACTATATTCGGAATACATGCCTACATTACATTGATGAATTGGAGCTAGTTCTGTGTCATCCTATGTTATGGCTGTTACATGATCGATCGCATCCGGCATAGTTCTCCATCACCGATCCATTGCCTACGAGCTTTTCATATATTGTTCTTTGCTTATTTACTTTTCCGCTGCTACTATTACAATCACTATAAAACTCAAAAATATTACTTTTGCTATCATTACCACTACTATCATATTACTTTGCTATTAAATACCTTGCTGCAGATATTAAGTTTCTAGGTGTGGTTGAATTGACAACTCAATTGCTAATACTTGAGAATATTCTTTGGCTCCCCTTGTGTCGAATCAATAAATTAGGGTTGCATACTCTACCCTCGAAAACTGTTGCGATCCCCTATACTTGTGGGTTATCATCAGCTCGGACATCCGGCCTGCCAGCCCGGACATCCGGCTCCCTGTGAAGCCCCGGACATCCGGCCCTCCCTGCCTACGTGCAGTGCTTCTGGGCCGAGGCCCATGTACCCCTTCGCCCCTTAGACTATATATACTTTCCCTCCACCTACGTTTTACGGTTAGCAAAGGATTAGCTCATTTAGGGATAGAGCTTTTCTCATCCATGCGGATCTACTCCACGAGAGAGACTGCGGCCTCTACGGAGAAGATCCACCTTGGATTCAAGACCTCCTCACGGAGATGAACTGGTTACCCAATGTATCATCCTTTGTTGGATTTGGATCATGTATCTCTTTGTGTTTCGAGGATCTAGCACATGTGTAATCGCTTCTTGTCTATTTGAGTGTTTTCCCTCGTTATTTCCCTCGCGTTTTCCCTCGTTTTCTTCGTGTTCTTCGTAGGATCCCCTCCAATCGTGAAAGATCAGGCGTCTAGGGCTCTACCCTACATCATCTTGGTATCATGAGCCACGTTGATCACGTATTTGGAGTCCCTACCCCTCTTTTTCTAGCTTGATTTTGTTGTGTTCTTGCCCAATTTCGAAAATCCCCACAAAAAATAGCCCCAATTTTTTTTGTGATTTGTTGGTTTGATGACGTTTTATTGCTTTTAATCCATGGATTCATTGTGTTACCAGTGGATCTATCTTTTCCCCAGGTTTCCCCACCTTCCATCCACGTAATCTCTCCAATTTTGCCTCCCAAATCATCAATTTCCGCCCCAAATCAAGTTTCGAAGTCCAAATCCCGATCTGGAATCATCGGTCCGGACATTCGGGCCTTCGGCCGGACATTCGGGCCGCCTGGCCGGACATCCAGGCCCCAAGCCGGACATTCGGCTCCTGGAGCGCCAAATGTGCACGGTTCTGGACACTGACCCCCGAATATCCGGCCCCACCCCCGGATTTCCGACCCCTGGGAATTCAGCCTCCCGTGTTTCACCGTTTTGCCCATAACTTTCACATCCGGAGTCTGAATTTCGCGTTCTTTAGCTCGTTGAGTAGCTATTGACATCCTCTATCCCTCTAGATAGGTTTCAACACCATTTGACTCCATCAAATTTTTGGAACTTTGAGATCTTTGCCTAGTGCTTCCACCATATCATCCGCATAACCACGACCGACTTCCGCAACCTAACCCATTTTGTTCCCCTTAGCATTAGTGGTTGTTTGAGTTGTGACTTGAGTCTCCTAAGGTGTTTAGGATACTTAGGGACGGTTGCTTCTTCATCAACCACCATCATAACTTCCGCATAGGCTTGACCACCATACACTTCTGCCACCCCAACTTAACCCAATTTTGATTGAGCTTGTTTGAGTTGTGGTTTGTGTACCCTAAGGTGTTTCGGCTACTTAGGGACCATGCTTTTGAACTCCGACACCGTGTATAGCCCATTACACCCTTCCACCACCATAACCCATTTTGACCATGTTTCCACCAATACTTCCGCAACCACCACCTCATTCCCGCTACCACCATTTTGACATTTGACATTTGAGATTTTGAGTTCGCGGTTTTTCCGTTTTCTAAGGTGTTTCGGCTAATTAGGAACGGTTCTTCATCAAGAACACCGCCGCTCATCATTACCACAAGGTCGTCATCGACATTGACCACTTCATCATTATCCGTCCTTATGTACACTTGACAAACCATTGATGATAACCTCGACGACATCATTGTATATTCTTGCCATTGCATTGATAACCCCTAGCCCATTTTGCGTCACTTGCCTATCAAGACTAGCCATTTGAGTATTGCCGGCAATGTTACTTTTGCACATTAGTTATCCGCACCTCCCATTGCATACATACCATATCATCTTGGTATCATCATATCATCTCTTGTGTCACAGGATTGTTCCCGTATATACACAATTGCTATCTTGGTTTGTGCATCGTGGCCATACAAAAAAAAAGCTTTTAAGAAAAAGAGAAAGAGCAAAGAAGCTTGTAAGAAAGTGCCATAGCATCAAACCACATTGCATAAGATTGTTATATCCGATCATCTTGGGTCATCTTGAGAGAAACACCGGGAACCATGCATACATAGCATACTTGGGATAGAAAGTTTATCCATTTTGCATCTTATAGGTTTTGCACAAGTGTCGTATCTGCTTATTGAGCAATCGTGCTAGCGTCTCTCTTGAGTTGTGCAACACGGGCATTTTCTATGGATTCCACATTTTGTTCTCATTCCTTGGTTGCATGACCCCATTTATCTATCCATGTGTGTGTTTCCGTGTGCCACATATTGTTATTGGTCTACTTGTTTCACTTGTGAATTTGTGAATCTTTTTCAACATTATTGACTCTTGCTAACATTTTGCATCAAATTTTTGTCCCACTATCCTCACCAAGCTACTCCATAAGCCTTACTTGTGTAGGTGTGAGAATTGACAAGATCCTGTACCAATTGTACTATTTCCTTGTTACATTATTGAGTGACCATTGATCCATTTTCAACATTGGTTAAGGTACATTTGGTCTAGTTCTTCTCTTTCTCCCACTCACATTTGCTCGAGTCTTGTGATGGATAGGCAAGGCATTTCACCTTCGGTCTACACCAACAATGACGAGTTCGATGCCAAGAAAAACTCCACCGACGCCAAGATGCAAGCTCAAATGGAGGAGATCAAAGCCCACATCAAGTCCTACAAGCGATCTTCCTCATCTTCGAGAAGACGCTCAAGTACACATGCTTCCAAGCTACCATCTCCGGCAAGGTCACATCGGCATCGACACCATCACCACCACGAACGTGAAGGTCAAGAGCTCAACACCAACAACCGCTCAACGACTTCACCATATCCCTTTGCATCTTTGCTAAGCGACTTCAAGGCATCTTCGCCTTCGGATATACGGCATCTCCGCCAACAAGCCCCTCGAGACTACGCTCAAGAGAAGCTCCCCAAGCTCAAGTCCACGACTTCCACGAGCTACTACAACCTCATCACCGACCATGATATTCCTTTTTATGGGACTCTAGAACCCGAGGAGTATCTCGAGTGGGAGCGTCCGATGGACGACTACCTCAACCTACATCAAGTTCCTCCCGAAGATCAAGTGAAGTGCTCCACAAGGAACTTCCACGACTACGCATCCACATGGTGGCTTCACACACCTTAGGAGACCTACGACATGAGTTGGCCCAAGACGAAGAGAGTTTTGCAGCGAGAGTTCGTGCCTCCAACCTACACGGAACAACTCCTACGCCAATTGGAGAACACCACCCAAGGATCCAAGTCCATCGACGAGTACTTCAAGGAGATGAAGAAAGCCTTGCAACGAGCCGGCGTGGACGACCTCATTTCGATCAACTTCCACTTCATGATGGGATTGCACAACAACATCTCCAAGATGATCTTCCTCGAGAACTACAAGTCCCTCGATGACAACTACATTGGTGCTCTCAAGGCGAAACAACTCATGAAGGCCAAGGCTTCTCCACCCCAAGCTCACTACGCGACGACCAAGCTCCATGAGAACGAGCATGAGGATAGTACCACCAAGATTTCCAATCCCGACGAGCTCCAAGATGATGTTCCCAAGTTCGACTTCACCACCATACCTCTTTATGGCATTGATGTTGCCAAGTCCTCCATGACTCTTTTTCAAGACAGTGCGGTGACGAGTATGACTACGGAGACCCTCAAGGAACAAGCTTTGGAGGCTTGCGACATGGTGACGATCATGGAGGATTCTTCCATCTTAGGAGGCGAGAGTGATGATGGGCCATCTTCGGCCATCATCCACGATGACAACAACGAGATGGTTGAGCATGGGATTTTCCCTTCGACCATGGTGATGTATGATGATTTGAGTGACGTTTGCCACCATATTGAGAGTGAGAGTGAATTCACCACTAGCCCCATATATGACGAGTTGCCCCAATTCCCATGTGAGGAGAGCCACAACCCCCACTGAGGAAGTCCTGGACTGATGGGCCATGAAGATACGAAGACCGAAGACTCTACCCTTGTCCGGATGGGACTCTCCTTGGCGTGGAAGGCAAGTTTGGCAACCAAATATGAATATTCCTTTCTCTGCAACCGACCTTGTGTAACCCTAGGTCCCTCATGTGTCTATATAAACCGGAGGGCTAGGTCCGTAGATAGATCCTCATAATCATAGTCAGCCTAGACTTTCAGGGTTTAGCCATTACGATCTCGTGGTAGATCAACTCTTGTAATACTCATATTCATCAAGATCAATCAAGCGGGAAGTAGAGTATTACCTCCATAGAGAGGGCCCGAACCTGGGTAAACATTTTTTCCCCTGTCTCCTATTACCATCGATCCTAGACACACAGTTCGGGACCCGCTACCCAAGATCCGCCGGTTTTGACACCGACATTGGTTCTTTCATTGAGAGTTTCACTGTGTCGTCCCCAAAAGGTTTGATGGCTCCTTCAATCATCTACAACGATGTTGTCCAAGGGGAAGTCTTCCTGCCCGGAAATATCTTCGTGTTCGGCAGCTTCGCACTGCGGGCCAACTCACTTGGCCATCTGGAGCAGATCGAAAGCTACGCCCCTGGCCACCAGGTTAGATTTGGAAGCTTCAACTACGTCACAGATATCCGTGGAGATTTGATCTTCGATGGATTCGAGACCATGGCAGCCGCTCCCTACCACCACGATGAACATGACCTAAATCTGTCATTGGTCCATACACAGGACATAGTACCTGTAGCTGCTCTAGCCATAGATCCGGAGCAGATCGCGCCATCCGAAGACGGGAAGCTCAACCCCGCCGCGGAACCCGCGGACTCAACGGCGTTGGAGCCGCACACAGACTTAACTTCAAGTAACATCTATGTCATCGGAACTACGGACCCGTCTCAGGCTATAGGTTCTGAACTACGCACATCCGCGCATATCGAGCATGATCGGTCATCGATCGCCGAATTCTGCACCGCGGACATCTTCCGGCATTCGCCCCTGGGCGACGTGCTAAACTCATTAAGAGCACTATCCTTAGCGGGGGGTGATGACCCACAAGTATAGGGGATATATCGTAGTCCTTTCGATAAGTAAGAGTGTCGAACCCAACGAGGAGCGGAAGGAAATGATAAGCAGTTTTCAACAAGGTATTCTCTGCAAGCACTGAAATTATAGATAATAGATAGTTCTGTGATAAGATAATTTGTAACGAGCAACAAGTAACAAAAGTAAATAAAGTGCAGCAAGGTGGCCCAATACTTTTGGTAGCAAAGGACAAGCCAAGACAAACTCTTATATAGAGAAAAGCGCTCCCGAGGACACATGGGAATTATCGTCAAACTAGTTTTCATCACGTTCATATGATTCGCGTTCGGTACTTTGATAATTTGGTATGTGGGTGGACCGGTGCTTGGGTACTGCCCTTACTTGGACAAGCATCCCACTTATGATTAACCTCTATTGCAAGCATCCGCAACTACAAAAAAATATTAAGGTAAACCTAACCATAGCATGAAACATATGGATCCAAATCAGCCCCTTACGAAGCAACGCATAAACTAGGGTTTAAGCTTCTGTCACTCTAATAACCCATCATCTACTTATTAATTCCCAATGCCTTCCAGTAGGCCCAAATAATGGTGAAGTGTCATGTAGTCGACGTTCACATAACACCACTAGAGGAGAGACAACATACATCTCATCAAAATATCAAACGAATACCAAATTCACATGACTACTAATAGCAAGACTTCTCCCATGTCCTCAGGAACAAACGTAACTACTCACAAAGCATATTCATGTTCATAATCAAAGGAGTATTAATATGCATATAGGGTCTGAACATATGATCTTCCACCAAATAAACCAACTAGCATCAACTACAATGAGTAATTAACACTACTAGCAACCCACATGTACCAATCCCGGACTTAGAGACAAGAATTGGATACAAGAGATGAACTAGGGTTTGAGAGGAGATGGTGCTGGTGAAGATGTTGATGGAGATTGACCCCCTCCGGATGATAGGATCGTTGGTGATGACGATGGCGATGATTTCCCCCTCCCGAAGGGAAGTTTCCCCGGCAGAACAGCTCCGCCAGAGCCCTAGATTGGTTCCGCCAAGGTTCCGCCTCGTGGCGGCGAGTCTTGTCCCGAAAGCTTGCTTATGATTTTTTCCTCATTGAAAGACTCCATATAGTAGAAGATGGGCATCGGAGGGCCACTAGGGGCCCACGAGGCAGGGGGCGCGCCCAGGGGGTAGGGCGCGCCCCCCACCCTCGTGGGAAGGGTGTGGCCCCCTCCGAAACTTCTTGCGCTCAGTATTTTTTATATATTCTGAAAATGACTTCCGTGAAGTTTCAGGACTTTTGGAGCTGTGCAGAATAGGTCTCTAATATTTGCTCCTTTTCCAGCCCAGAATCCCATCTACCGACATTCTCTCTCTTTATGTAAACCTTGTAAAATAAGAGAGAATAGGCATAAGTATTTTGACATAATGTGTAATAACAGCCCATAATGCAATAAATATCGATATAAAAGCATGATGCAAAATGGACGTATCAACTCCCCCAAGCTTAGACCTCGCTTGTCCTCAAGCGAAAGCCGAAATCGAAAAATATGTCCACATGTTTAAAGATAGAGGTGTTGATAAAAATAAAATACGGACATGAGGGCATCATGATCATTATTAGAACAGCAACTTATATAATTCTTGTCATATGATCTCTTATGCTAGAGTAACAATTCAATCACAATTTCAAGTATGAATCATAAACTTCATTGAAAACTAACAAACTATAATCTCAGTCATTGGAGCAATTACAATTTATCATAACATAGGAAAGAGTCAATATAAGAGCTTTTCAGCAAGTCCACATACTCAACTATCATATAGTCTTTCACAATTGCTAACACTCACGCAATACTTATGGGTATGGAGTTTTAATCGGACACAGAGAAAGATAGGGGCTTATAGTTTTGCCTCCAAACGTTTTACCTCAAGGGTAATGTCAACAATAATAGTTCATGAAAACTCGCATCCAATTAGCCATATACCAGGATCTTTCCAACATGTTGTGCTTGCCAAAAGATAAAATGTAAAAGGAAGGGTGAGGAACACCGAGACTCTTATGTAAGGTAGGAGATAAAAGTAAAAGATAGGCCCTTCGCAGAGGGAAGCAGAGGTTGTCATGCGCTTTTATGGTTGGGTGCACAAAATCTTAATGCGAAAGAACGTCACTTTATATTGCCACTTGTGATATGGACCTTTATTATGTAGTCTGTCGCTTTTATTTCTTCCATATCACACGATCGTATAAAGCTTATTTTCTCCCACACTAATAATTCATACATATTTAGAGAGAAATTTTTATTGCTTGCACCGATGACAACTTACTTGGAGGATCTTACTCAATCCATAGGTAGGTATGGTGGACTCTCATGGCAAAACTGGTTTAAGGGTGTTTGGAAGCACAAGTAGTATCTCTACTTGGTGCAAGGAATTTGGCTAGCATGAGGGGGAAAGGCAAGCTCAATCATATTGGATGATCCATGACAATATAATTTATCTCAGATGTAAGAAAGCATAACCCATTACGTTGTCTTCCTTGTCCAACATCAACTCTTTAGCATGTCATATTTTAATGAGTGCTCACAATCATAAAAGATGTCCAAGATATTATATTTATATGTGAAGACCTCTCTTTCTTTATTACTTCCTATTCATTGCAACGATGACCAAAACTATGTTTGTCAACTCTCAACAACTTTTATTCATCATACCTTTTCTATGTGAGCTCATTACTCTCCATAAGATCCATATGATCTCTTTGTTTCTTTTTATTTCTTTGTCTTTTCTTTTATTCACTCAAGATTATGGCAAAATAATCAAGCCCTTGACTCAATACTAATCTTTATTATATATAGCTCACGGACTTGATTACATAGAAGGATCATAAAGCAAAACTCACAACTAGATCATACTAAAACTTTATTCTACTAGATCAAGATATTATCAAAAGGATCGAACTAAGAAAAACGGTAAAGATAAAAGTGATGGTGATACGATACCGGGGCACTCCCCCAAGCTTGGCAGCTGTCAAGGGGAGTGCCCATACCCATATGATTATGTCTCCTTTTTTGGGGATGGTGATGTGATATTCTTGGCGATGATGCCCCTCAGGATACGATTCTCCTCCTCGAGCTTATTGACTTGCTGCTTGAGGTCCATTATTTCCTTTCGAAGCTTTCCTGTAACGGCCAAAGCTCCTTGCACCCAAGGGTGTTGCATAGCTGCGGGAGAACAAGTGACACTCTTCTTCATATTTTCATAAGAAAGAAATCTAACATTGGAAGGCATAACCGAGTTTGGGATAGCCGAGCTCTGCAGTTCCCCCATTGTGAATCCAGCTCGGAAGCGAGAAGTGACTACTTGATCCTCCTCCATGGCATCTATCCTCTTCAAATCAGCCTCCATCTCTTCCTCCGTTGCTGGCCCAAAGTGGTCAACATTGTTGTTTGTCATTGATCTCGGTACCGGATGAGACACCCGGCTCTCCCCGACTGACTCTTGCGAGACATCTTGCTCTAATATGCAGCAGCAACAGCTCGAAACACAAACAGAGGATAATTGCATGATGCGGGAGTCAAAACCTTCGGGGGATTATATAATGAATTTTTACCGACCAAAATACGTAACGTGCAAGAAAACGGAGTCCGGAGAGCACATGAGGTGCCCACGAGGCAGGGGGCGCGCCCTCCACCCTCGGGGAGCCCTCGTGTCCTTCCCAAACTGCTTCTTATTTTTCTATTTTTCTAAATATTTCAAAATGGAAGAAAATTGCCATTAGAACTGTTTTGGAGTCGGCTTACTTACCGTACCACATACCTACTCCTTTTCGGAGTCTGAAACGTTCCGAAAAGTGTCCCTTATGTATTCCTCCGAGGTTACGATTTCAATAACATTGGTTTCAACATTTATAGGATTACTTGAGATATAATGTTTAATTCTTTGAACGTTCACCACCTTCGGATTTGTGCCTTCAAAGTTTTTGATTTTTATGGCGCCGGAACGATAGACCTCCTCGATAACATAAGCACCTTCCCATTTAGAGAGAAGTTTTCCTGCAAAAAATCTTAAATGAGAGTTGTATAGCAATACTTAATCACCTACATTAAACTCACGCTTTTGTATTCTTTTGTCATGCCATCTTTTAAATTTTTCTTTAAATAATTTGGCATTCTCATAGGCTTGGGTTCTCCATTCATCAAGTGAGTTAATGTCAAATAACCTTTTCTCACCGGCAAGTTTGAAATCATAATTGAGATCTTTAATAGCCCAATAAGCCTTATGTTTTTTCCATAAACCATTTTATACGGAGACATACCCATAGGATTTTTATATGCAGTTCTATAGGCCCATAATGCATCATCAGGTTTCTTGGACCAATTCTTTCTAGATCTATTAACAGTCTTTTGCAAAATTAATTTGAGTTCTCTATTGCTCAATTCTACTTGAACACTAGACTGTGGGTGATAAGGAGATGCAATTCTATGATTAACATCATATTTAGCAAGCATTTTACGGAAAGCACCATGAATAAAATGTGAACCACCATCAGTCATTAAATATCTAGGGACTCCAAACCTCGGAAAAATAACTTCTTTAAGCATCTTAATAGAGGTGTTATGATCAGCACTACTAGTTGGAATAGCTTCTACCCACTTAGTAACGTAATCAACAGCAACTAAAATATGTGTATATCCATTAGAGTCAGGAAAAGGTCCCATATAATCAAAGCCCCAAACATCAAATGGCGCAATAACAAGTGAATAATTCATAGGCATTTCTTGACGTCTACTAATATTACCAATTCTTTGACATTCATCACAAGATACAACAAACTTACGGGCATCCTTGAATAGAGTAGGCCAATAAAAACCGGATTGCAATACCTTATGTGCAGTTCTATCTCCAGCGTGGTGTCCTCCATAAGCTTTGGAGTGACACTTGTGTAGGATCTGTTCCTGTTCATGCTCAGGTACACACGGTCTAATAACACCATCTACTCCTTCTTTATAAAGATGTGGGTCATCCCAAAAGTATTGTCTCAAATCATAGAAAAACTTTTTTCTTTTGCTGGTAGGTGAAACTAGGTGGTATAAATTTAGCAACAATGTAACTAGCATAATCAGCATACCATGGAGCAGTATGAGAAGCATTTATGACATTTAGTTGTTCATCAGGAAAGCTATCATCAATAGGTAGTGGGTCATCAAGAACATTCTCTAGCCTAGACAAGTTGTCCGCAACGGGGTTCTCAGCTCCCTTTCTATCAATAATATGCAAATCAAATTCTTGTAGCAAGAGAACCCATCTAATAAGTCTAGGTTTAGCACCTTTCTTTTCCATAAGATATTTAATAGCAGCATGATCCGTGTGAATAGTTACTTTAGAATCAACAATATAAGGTCTAAACTTATCACAAGCAAATACAACTATTAAGAATTCTTTTTCAGTAGTAGCATAATTTCTCTGGGCATTGTCCAGAGTTTTACTAGCATATTGAATAACCTTTAATTTTTTTTATCAACTCTTTGCCCTAGAACAGCACCTATAGCATAATCACTAGCATCACACATAATTTCAAAGGGTAAATAACAATCAGGTGGCTGACCAATAGGTGCAGAGATCAATGCTTTCTTAAGTATTTCAAATGCTTCTACGCAATCATCATCAAAAACAAATGGTATATCTTTTTGTAATAAATTAGTCAGAGGTCGAGAAATTTTTGAGAAGTCCTTAATGAACCTCCTATAAAAACTGGCATGACCAAGGAAGCTTCCTATACCTTTGATGTCCTTGGGACATGGCATCTTTTCAATAGCATCAACCTTAGCTTTATCAACTTCAATACCTCTTTCAGAAACTTTATGCCCCAAGACAATACCTTCATTAACCATAAAGTGGCACTTCTCCCGATTTAAGACAAGGTTAGTTTCTTCACATCTCTGCAAAACTCTATCAAGGTTGCTTAAGCAATCATCAAAAGAGGATCCATAGACAGAGAAATCGTCCATGAAAACCTCACAAATCTTTTCACAAAAGTCAGAGAATATAGCCATCATGCATCTTTGGAAGGTAGCAGGTTTATTACATAAACCAAAAGGCATACGTCTATAAGCAAAAGTACCGAACGGGCAAGTAAAAGTGGTCTTAGATTGATCATCAGCTAACACAGGTATTTGAGAGAAACCAGAATAACCATCTAGGAAGCAAAAATGTGTATGTTTGGATAATCTTTCTAGCATTTGATCAATAAAAGGTAAGGGGTAATGATCTTTTTTAGTAGCCTTATTTAACTTGCGGAAATCAATTACCATCCTATAACCCGTAATAATTCTTTGCAGAATCAATTCATCTTTATCATTAGGAATGACAGTAATACCTCATTTTTAGGGACACAATGGACAGGACTTACCCACTGAGTATCAGCAACGGGATAAATTATACCTGCCTCAAGGAGCTTTAGTATTTCCTTTCTTACCACTTCTATCATCTTAGGATTCAGCCGTCGTTGGTGATCACGAACTGGTTTGGCATCTTTCTCCAAATTTATTTTGTCTTGACATAGTGTGGGACTAATGCCCTTAAGATCATCGAGAGTATATCCAATAGCAGCACGGTGCTTCTTTCGAGTATTCAATAATCTCTCTTCTTCATGCTCTGAAAGGTTAGCACTAATAATAACATGATATATCTTTTTTTCATCAAGATAAGCATATTTAAGAGTATCAGGCAATGGTTTAAGCTCAAACACGGGATCACCCTTGGGTGGAGGAGGATCCCCTAAGATTTCAACAGGCAAGTTGTGTTTCAGAATAGGTCCCTGTTTAAAGAACACCTCATCTATTTCCCTTCTTTCATTCATAAACATATCATTTTCATGGTCTAGCAAATATTGTTTTAAAGGATCACTAGGAGGTACGGCAATAGAAGCAAGACCAATAATTTCATCTTTACTAGGCAATTCCTCTTCATGGTGTTGTCTACGAAATTTAGAAAAGTTGAACTCATGAGACATATCACCTAAACCAATAGTAACAACATCCTTTTCGCAGTCTATCCTAGCATTAACAGTGTTTAAGAAGGGTCTACCAAATATAATGGGACAAAAGCTATCTTGTGGGGAACCAAGAACAAAAAAATCAGCAGGATATTTAGTTTTCCCACACAAGACTTCAACATCTCTAACAATCCCAATTGGTGAAATAGTATCTCTATTGGCAAGTTTAATGGTAACTTCAATATCTTCTATCTCAGCAGGTGTAATATCATGCATAATTTCTTTGTATAAGTCATGAGGTATAACACTAGCACTGGCACCCATATCACATAAGCCATGATAACAATGATCTCCTATTTTAACAGAAATAACAGGTATGCCTACCATAGGTCTATGTTTATCTTTAGCACAAGGTTTAGAAATTCTAGCAGTTTCATCACAGAAATAAATAACATGCCCATCAATATTATCAGCCAAAAGATCCTTAACAATAGCAATATTAGGTTCAAATTTAATTTTCTCAGGAGGTGTATAGGTTCTAATATTGATTTTACGAACCATAGTTGAAGCTTTAGCATGATCTTTTATCCTAACAGGAAAAGGTGGTTTCTCAACATAAGCAGTAGGAACAATAGGATCATTATAAGTGACAGTATTTTCTTCAACTTTAATAGGTGCAGTTACTTTTACTTCTATGGGAGGATGATATTTAAACCACTTCTCCCTAGGGAGATCAACATGAGTAGCAAAAGATTCACAGAAAGAAGCTACTATTTCATAGTCAAGTCCATATTTAGTGCTAAATTTACGGAAAACATCGGTATCCATAAAAGATTTAACACAATCAAACTTAGGTGTCATACCTGAATTCTTACCTTCGTCGAGGTCCCAATCTTCAGACTTGCATTTAATTCTTTCCAATAAATCCCATTTGAATTCAGTAGTCTTCATCATAAAAGAGCAAGCACAAGAAGTATCGAGCATGGTGTGATTGTTATCAGAAAGCCGAGCATATAAATTTTGAATAATCATTTCTCTTGAGAGCTCATGATTGGGGCATGAATATAACATTGACTTAAGCCTCGCCCAAGCTTGAGAGATGCTTTCTCCTTTGCGAGGCCAAAAATGATATATATAATTGTGATCACGATGAACAAGATGCATAGGATAAAACTTCTGATGAAATTCCAATTTCAACCGTTTGTAGTTCCATGATCCCATATCATCACATACCCTATACCATGTCAATGCGTCTCCCTTCAAAGATAAAGGGAATACCTTCTTCTTAATAACATCATCGGGTACACCTGCAAGCTTAAATCCACAAACTTCATCCACATATATTAGGTGCTCATCAGGATGCATTGTTCCGTCTCCTACAAAAGGATTAGCTAGCAGTTTTTATATCATACCCGAAGGGATCTCAAAGTGGAAATTTTCATTTTCAGTAGGTTCAATAGGTTGAGGAGCAACTCTTTGCTCTACTGGTTGGGGTGAAGATACCCCGAACAAGCCCCTCGGAGGATTACTTTCCATAGTAACAAGTGACAGTAAATTTCAGCACACTATATAAATTTTTCCTTACCAAATTCCACCTACCAAAGGCGCTTCACTCCCCGGCAACGGCGCCAGAAAAGAGTCTTGATGACCCACAAGTATAGGGGATCTATCGTAGTCCTTTCAATAAGTAAGAGTGTCGAACCCAACGAGGA
Organism: Triticum aestivum; assembly: GCF_018294505.1. NCBI lineage: Eukaryota > Viridiplantae > Streptophyta > Magnoliopsida > Poales > Poaceae > Triticum > Triticum aestivum. Next base: position 174,381,750 of record NC_057803.1, read on the forward strand.
GCAGAAGGAAATGATAAGCAGTTTTCAGCAAGGTATTCTCTGCAAGCACTGAAATTATAGATAATAGATAGTTCTGTGATAAGATAATTTGTAACAACAACAAGTAACAAAAGCAAGGTGGCCCAATCCTTTTTGTAGCAAAGGACAAGCCTGAAAAAACTCTTATATAGAGAAGAGCGCTCCCGAGGACCCATGGGAATTATCGTCAAGCTAGTTTTCATCACGTTCATATGATTCGCGTTCGGTACTTTGATAATTTGGTATGTGGGTCGACCGGTGCTTGGGTACTGCCCTTACTTGGAAAAGCATCACACTTATGATTAACCTCTATTGCAAGCATCCGCAACTACAAAAAAATATTAAGGTAAACCTAACCATAGCATGAAACATATGGATCCAAATCAGTCCCTTACGAAGCAACACATAAACTAGGGTTTAAGCTTCTGTCACTCTAGCAACCCATCATCTACTTATTACTTCCCAATGCCTTCCTCTAGGCCCAAATAATGGTGAAGTGTCATGTAGTCAACGTTCACATAACACCACTAGAGGAGAGACAACATACATCTCATCAAAATATCGAACGAATACCAAATTCACATGACTACTAATAGCAAGACTTCTCCCATGTCCTCAGGAACAAACGTAACTACTCACAAAGCATATTCATGTTCATAATCAGAGGAGTATTAATATGCATATAGGATCTGAACATATGATCTTCCACCAAATAAACCAACTAGCATCAACTACAAGTAGTAATTAACACTACTAGCAACCCACAGGTACCAATCCCGGACTTAGAGACAAGAATTGGATACAAGAGATGAACTAGGGTTTGAGAGGAGATGGTGCTGGTGAAGATGTTGATGGAGATTGACCCCCTCCCGATGAGAGGATCGTTGGTGATGACGATGGCAATGATTTCCCCCTCCCGGAGGGAAGTTTCCCCGGCAGAACAGCTCCGCCAGAGCCCTAGATTGGTTCCGCCTCGTGGCGGCAGAGTCTTGTCCCGAAAGCTTGCTTATGATTTTTTCCTCATCGAAAGACTCCATATCGTAGAAGATGGGCATCGGAGGGCCACCAGGGGGCCCACGAGGTAGGGGGTCGCGCGCAGCGGGGGTAGGGCGCGCCCCCCCACCCTCGTGAGCAGGGTGTGGCCCCCCTCCGGAACTTCTTGCGCTCAGTATTTTTTATATATTCTGAAAATGACTTCCGTGAAGTTTCAGGACTTTTGGAGCTGTGCAGAATAGGTCTCTAATATTTGCTCCTTTTCCAGCCTAGAATCCCAGCTACCGGCATTCTCCCTCTTTATGTAAACCTTGTAAAATAAGAGAGAATAGGCATAAGTATTGTGACATAATGTGTAATAACAGCCCATAATGTAATAAATATCAATATAAAAGCATGATGCAAAATGGACGTATCAGGGGGCTCACAGCCGAACTGTATCCGGTTTGAACTAGAGATTGATAACGGAGAATTTTGCTTCCCACCCACCGCCCACTTCATACACACTGTCGAAGACTTAACCGACACGCTCGATTATGGCTCTGAAGACATCGACGGTGTGGATGATGATGCTGATGAGGAGCCGGGCCAAGACCCGCCGTTTCCCGAACGCTGGACAGCCACCTCTTCCTACAGCGTATACATGGTGGATACACCTAAGAGAACTAACGACGATGAGAAAGAATATCCAGTTGAAGACAAACCTCCTGTGATACAAAAAACGCCAGCGTCAGTGGTGGCACTCTAAGTTGCATCATGGAATAGACGGTGATACTACCGCAGGGGAAAATAACACTTCGGAAGGTGCCGAAGACAACAAAGACCCCGTCGATGCAACTGCTGCACAAAACAAACGGGAAGACGGGCAAGTTAGCCCTGATGGACAGGCCATGCATGAAGACTCGGAGGACAGTAATTATCTTCCGCTTTCCGAGGATGAGGTGAGCCTTGGAAGCGAGGATTTCATCGTGCATGAGGAACCTCGGGAGCAGGAGCGCTTTAAGCGCCGGCTAATAGCCACTGCAAGGAGCCTGAAAAAGAAGTAGCAACAGCTTCAAGCTGACCAAGATCTGCTCAACGACAGATGGACTGATGTCCTGGCAGCTGAAGAACACGGCCTCAATCGCCCAGCCAAAAGCTACCCGAAGCGCAAATTACTACCTCAATTCGACGACGAGGCGCCGGAGCACATACCATCATCACACAATGCAGCTGACCGACCACCACGTGGTCAGGATAAAGCGGCAACTCAAGCCGAACACCAGCCAGCCCCGCCTCATCATAAAGGCAGAGGCAAAACAGCTCGAGGTCATCCATATGACCTTCGACAAGACCTGGACAATAGAACAGGACATACCGGATTGATCTACGGATCGCAAGGACGTACCTCGACACGCGACTACGACGACTATCAAGTCGGACGTAATAAGCCTAATCACTCCCGGGCCGAAAACTGCAGACTGACTCGGTCGGAGTTACGTCGCAATGTGGCCCAACATAGAGGGGTTGCACACCCTCTTTGCTTCACAGATGAAGTAATGGAGCACGAATTCCCAGAAGGGTTTAAACCCATAAATATAGAATCATATGATGGGACAACTGATCCCGTGGTATGGATTGAGGATTTCCTTCTCCATATCCATATGGCCCGCGGCGATGACCTTCATGCCATCAAATACCTCCCATTAAAACTCAAAAGTCTAGCTTGGCACTGGTTAAACAGTCTGCCCAAAAATTCTATTGGCAGCTGGGAGGATTTGGAAGATGCCTTCCGCGACAACTTCCAAGGCACATATGTCCGGCCGCCAGATGCCGACGACTTAAGCCATATAGTTCAACAGCCCGGAGAATCAGCCAGGAAGCTCTGGACTAGGTTCTTAGTTAAAAAGAACCAAATCGTCGACTGTCCGGACGCGGAAGCCCTAGTAGCCTTCAAACATAGCGTACGGGACGAGTGTCTTGCCCGCCACATCGGTCAAGAAAAACCAAAATCCATGTCAACCCTTACCGCTCTGATGACCCACTTTTGCGCGGGAGAAGACAGCTGGCTCGCTCGTAGAAGCAACAGCACCAACAATCCAGGCACTTCCGAAGTCCGAAACGGCAATGGCAAACCTCGACGCAGCAAACACAAGCGTCGCAATGATAATGAAAGAACGTGCGACACAGTGGTCCACGCTGGATTCAGCGGCCCCAAACCCGGTCAACGGAAAAAGCCATTCAAGGCAAACAGAGACGAGCCATCCACCTTAGACAAGATATTGGATCGACCCTGCCAGATTCATGGCAACCCCGATAAGCCAGCCAATCACACCAACAGAAGTTGTTGGGTCTTCAAATAGGCCGGCAAGCTCAACACCGAACATAAGGGGAAAAGACCGACCAGTGATAGCGATGACGAAGAGATTCACCAACCAAATACCGGGGGTCAGAAGCAATTTCCCCCCGAGGTAAAAACCGTGAACATGGTATACATGACACACACCCCTACAGAGGAGCATGAGACGTACTCCCTCCAGACTGAGGATCATACTACGTCCCCTCCAGCCGGAGTACAAGTCGGCCTTATTAAACCGCATACCTTGTCGGCCATTAAGCCGCCGGTCTCCATTCAGCAGGACCGACCAATTATGGAGCTGGACTAGCAGTTCGGCCTCTGTCGTCCACCTCATACACCTGCGAAATCTATACCGCGCATACATAACTATGCACTTAAAATACCATGGGCGTCGGCAGAGGCATAATACGGACGGGCCTACAAGTACTTAACCCCCTTCTTTTCAATTCTTTTCTGACCACTTTTTCTTTTTTCATTATACTTTATCATAGGTGTCTCGTAGGCTAGTCATCTCACCGACTCCATCGGAGTTCCGGTTTGTACATTCATCCAAAAGTTACTCCCTTTAAGGAGCCCCTTCTTCGAGGAAAGGCGACACAGACGTGCGGCAGGGGTCCAAAACAACTTTTTTAGACCGTACTCTCTATTTTGCGAGCTTGTAAAGTGCCTTCTACCTCAGCCGTCGACCCTTGGCATGTCAAATAGCCATGGTCATGGCGTTATTATATACAAAACAATGATTGGCATGTCACTCAAGTTCTAGTGAATATAATCTATATCCCATATTCACTTTTCTCTTAAAAAAACTGTATTTTGCTCCTTGTGTTATTTCACACGCCCTGCCAGGGGCTCGATATGGGAACAAATTAAATTGCCAATAAGTCCGAATAGCTTTATAGCATACTTCAGCGTTGCGAGTTTGGCCTTATATGCATCAGCTCCGAATCATATCTTGGGTCAATAGTTGGGTTGCCCGGCTCCTGTGCTTGCTACCTTACGTTCGGCTCTATCGGCTAAGGTAGTAAAGGGAGAACTACTGCGATTGTACCCTGGTTTACCCAGGCGAGCACCTCAGTAGAGAAAGCTGAAAACTGACTGTCATGATGTGGCCAGAGCTGGTCAACCACTCGACGAGTTATCGGAATCTTTCGCGATTCCCTCAGTATTACACGAAGGACCTTTCTTTAGGTCATACATGTAAACGCAGCACATTGGGATAACAGCATACATACCAGGGTTTATATCGTAGACCCACCATAAAACTCCTATGGCTAAGTGAAAGTGTTAATGCCCTATAGTCCGATTGCCTCGTTCACCGCATTGACACCTCCTTCATGGACCAAGACGTTGGGTTAAGAGTGATCATGTGCTTTTCTGAACACCCCCGTATTTCCCATGTGGGGGCTGAAGCCGACGACTGGAAAACTTCCAGATTATGCGAAAATGGCCGCACAGGAGGAACCAAAAGCTTTTAAGCAAAAATCATAATATTATCATCATATTGTATTTTACAATTCAATACATTTCATTCAAATATCATATCTTTGAAGCACTGACCCTCTATCAAGCGGGCACCCACTAAGACGTCCTCGAAATAATCTTCGGGTGTGTGATGGTCCTTACCCTTGAGGGGACTCCTCGCTGCAACGTCAGTGACCTTCATCTTGGCCCAGTATATTTTGACACGGGCAAAGGCCATTTGTGCACCTTCAATGCACATTGAACGCTTAACGGCGTCGATACGCGGCACCGCATCCACAAGCCGCTGCACCAAACCGAAGTAACTATTCAGAATGGGCTCAGTAGGCCACAATTGGACTATGACGTCCTTCATGGTGGAACCAGACACCCTGTGGAGCTCGGCCCACTGGGCCATCTGTTCATTTAGTAACAGCTGACGCTTTGGCGCGCCGAACTGTGACCAAAAAAGCTTCTCCGTGGCACACCCTTCCTGCACTTGGTAAAATTGTGACGCATCGGAGGCACTCTTCGGCAGGTCCAAATAGGTGTCTGGAGAACTCCACATTTGGTTAAGCGGGGAATACTTCGGATCTCCGAACTTCGTCTTTAACAAGAAAGGCTTACCAGCCGCTATCTCCCCAGCTTGTCGGATCTCTTCCCGAGCCGCTCTAGACTCAGACAGTGCTTCTTTCGCCTCTTGTAAGGCCTTGTCGAGATCGGCCGCTTTGGCCTTGTTATCCTTCTCAAGGAATATGCACTGGACGGTGGTCTCCTCCAGCTTACGCGCCATGGTAGTAATTCTTTCCTCACACTGGCGTCGAACAGCCTGTTCGGTTTTTAACTCTTCAGCTGCCTTATGGGCAGCCAAATTACTTATCTGGGTTTGTTCCTTGGCAAGGACAAGCTCAGCCCGAAGGGCCTCCACCGCAGTAGCACCATCTGTAGTTATGCATGTCTCAGTATACAATTCCAGCTTCATGCTCATGTTATCATGCATAAATATACTGGCTGATCCAAAAACAAACCTTGCGCCTCGTCAAGACGCTTGTTGGTCAGCGTGATGTCATCATCTGCCTCATCAATCTTCTGCTGCAGATTCGCAACCTCTGCGGATCGGGCAGTTGTAGGGGAGGTAATAGCCTGTGTTCCAAGTAGTCAGAATATTCCCTAGATAAATATTTTTGATCCTCTGATTGCCTCCCTTGGGAAGCCTATCAGAGTCTCAGGTGCTACTATCTATACATGGGAGTATTTTGTGAATAAAACACAATTGAAAGCATTACAGCACAAACCTCGAAACCTCTTAGCAGGCTCATGAAGGCCTCATTCATTCCACTTTTCGCGGATAGGACCTTTTTAACCACCGTACCCATCAAGGTACGATGGTCTTCGAAAACGGACGCCTGTCGCAGCATGTTCGTTAATATATGTGGCGTTTTTGGGTCTCCGAAAGCAGCCATAGTAGCACGGCCCCCCTTCAAATGGATTCGTTCATTCGCCCCTAGAGTTGTCTCCGGCTGAAAGCTGGACAGTCCGGGGCCTTTATTGTTGGCCCCTGGACCCTGCGGTACCAAAGTATTATCTTTCGTTCGTGTTTTCGTCACCCCTCGCATCACTTGCGGATCAGGAGAGACCCTCCAGGATGACACCTCGAAGTCATCCACCTTATTGGGCGAGCAGACTGGTGGAGGTGTCTCGCTTTCCATCATCTCTAGGAGAAGATCTCCCGAGGAAGATGATTGTTGAGAAAGATTGTGCGCCGAGCTGCAAAAAGCATACATTTTAGATGTTACCCTGGTCACAGGAGAGGAACAGGGTATGTGTAAAACACCCTTGTTCACTTACGATTTAGGCTTGGCTTCACTGGAGGACTGCGCAATAATGTCGTCATTCAAGCCCGAGCCGCCTGACAGGGGCATCTTGCCTTGCTTGGGAGCCTTTTCTTCCCAATCTTCGGAGATGGCCCTTTTCTTACCATAGGGGGAATGAATGCTGGCTTCTCCTTTACTTTTGCCTTCGGGCGATGGAATTTTCATCTCCCCGGACACGACGTCTAAAATATCTTCAGGATGGAGGCCCTCTTTGGTCCTCCCGCTCTCCGTCTTGTCCTCCTTCATAGACATCTGGTATGGTGCCGGGGCCAGCATCCTTGTTAATACGGGATCCGTTGAGGCTTTGGGAAGGGGGGCCGAACACCTAATTAGTTTTGCTTTCTTTATCCAGCCCTGAAAAGAAGATAGCTTGCTCGGTAACGTATTACAATATACTTAACTACAAAGTGTTCGGAAGACAAGTGCTTACCGGGGTATCCGGACGGTTGCAGTCAAGGCCGACGTCTTCAGTGGTGTCCGGCCAATGTTTTCGTTTCCCAAAAAACATCTTCCACATCCCTTTGTGCGTGGTGCCGAAGAAGTGTTGGATGGTTCGAGGCCCTTCCGGATTAAACTCCCACATGTGGAGAGGCCTACGCTGGCATGGCAGGATTCGGCGGATTAGCATTACTTGAATCACGTTGACAAGATCGATGTCCCTCTCAAGGAGGGTTCAGATGCGGCTCTGTAGAGTCCGCACTTCATCAACTGATCCCCAGTCCAGCCCCTTATTGACCCATGATGCAAGCTGTAACGGACGGCCGAAACGGAATGCAGGTGTAGCTGCCCACTTGGTGCTATGGGGTTCCATAACGTAAAACCACTCTCGCTGCCATTGATTGGAAGTTTCGGTGAAAGAGCCTTTTGGCCAGGGAGTGTTGGTAAGCTGGCTTACTACAGCACCGCCACACTCCACCTGTTCCCCGTCGACTACCTTTGGCTTCACACCAAAGGTCTTGAGCCATAAGCCGAAGTGTGGGGGGATTCGGAGGAAGGCCTCGCATGTGACAATAAACGCCGAGACGTGAAGGAAAGAATCCAGAGCTAGATCGTAAAAATCTAGTCCGTAATAAAACATTAGCCCCCGTACAAAAGGGTGGAGAGCGAACCCTAGCCCTCGGAGGAAGTGAGATATGAATATGACCCTCTCGCCAGATCTAGGGGTCGGAATAACCTGTCCTTGAGCAGGAAGCCTGTGGTGGATCTCCGCGGTCAGGTATCTAGCCGCCCGAAGCTTTGCAATATCCTCCTCTATGACGGAGGAAGCCACCCATCGGCCTTGAGGGCTGGGTCCAGACATGATGGGGAAGCTTGAAGCAATGAAGTCGAACCTTGGGTGCTAGAACTCGAGGTTCGAAAGGTTGAGGAGAGGTTTGGCGTAAAAGGACGGCCCTTGGTTCCTTTATAAAGGCAGCGGGTATTGAACGCCTCCTCCTAAGCCTAAAACCTGCCTATTCCCAAGGAATCTTTCCAGTGGAACGGTTGGGTTACCCACGCTCGTATTAATGAGGATCCCGCAATAAGGGGACACGATCTCTTCTTCGATAGAACGTGCCAATAAAAACCATGCCTCGAAACGTGGAACAGGAAAGGGTTTGAAATAATGACCGGGCAAACATGATGACACGTTACAAAAGTTGTCAACAGGTTGGACTCGTGAAATAGTATGCTCTCCTCGGCTGTGTGGGGTACTTGTGTTGCAGATCCAGACACATTTTGTTTCATCCAAAGACTTTTTGGAGTATTCCGGAAGGGTAACCCGCCTTGCAATGCTGAACACAATCTGCGCACTGGACACCTCGTCATTGAAGCCTGGTTCAGGGGCTACTGAGGGAGTCCTGGACTAAGGGGTCCTCGGGCGTCCGACCTATTGGATATGGGCCGGACTGATGGGCCGTGAAGATACAAAGACCGAAGGCTCTACCCGTGTCCCGATGGGACTCTCCTTGGCGTGGAAGGCAAGCTTGGAGACCAAATATGAATTTTCCTTTCTCTGTAACCGACCTTGTGTAACCCTAGGTCCCTCCTGTGTCTATATAAACCGGAGGGCTAGGTCCGTAGATGGATCCTAAAAATCATAGTCGGGCTAGACTTTTAGGGTTTAGCCATTACAATCTCGTGCTAGATCAACTCTTGTAATAATCATATTCATCAAGATCAATCAAGCAGGAAGTAGGGTACAACATCCATAGAGAGGACGTGAACCAGGGTAAACATTGTGTCCCCCGTCTCCTGTTACAATCGATCCCAGACGCACAGTTCAGGACCCCCTACCCGAGATCCACCGGTTTTGACACCGACACCCACCAATTGAGTGGGATGAGTGACTCCACCATATGTGACTTTGAGTGCACCTACTTTGAGGGAGTGTGTGAGCCACCACATAGAGAGAGTGAGATAGTTGATAGGGCATGTGAGGCCACTTTGATTTCTAATGACTTGACCTCTACCTGTATTGTGTCTTCTCATTTGGTGCTAGGTCCCATATATGATGACGCGTCGATTCTTGACGACTTCGTCCTTCCTTTTGACAAGACGATGGCCATGGTGGAATATGATGCACCCCCACATGGTTCCATCAACATGAAGATGACCACCATTTGGTCTTTGCCACCTCACCTACACCACATGAGTGGAATGACAAAGGTAACATAGGTGAAGGTGATGCTCTAGTCCCACTAGTGGACATTCTTGACATTGATTGATTGCATGATGTTGATCCATGTATTTCCATGCTTCATGCTAGTGCGACTTCCTCATGTGATGATTTCTTGCCCATTTATGATGAGTATGATGATTCTAATGTGGAGTCTATTATTTGTTATGCTATGTTACATAGGATTTCTTGTGACAATTCTCTAGGTCACATCATATTTGACAATCAACTTGACTTGTCATATGCTATGCATGAGATCAATCATATGTCATATTTGCAATCTCATCTTAGTGACTATGCATATGCCATTAAAATAAATCCAATTCGCACATATGGCATAGATGACAAGCCCATGGTTATTGGCATTTGTTTTTCTTGTGATGATATTGATATGCTCCCTTTTCATCATTCATCTCATATGCCATGCCATGACCACCTAGATTCGGATATGCGTTGTTTTGGATGTTGTCCATTTTCTCCATATGATGTTTCCATTATTGCTCATGAGGAGACCCCCATAGTTTCCTCATACATTTTAGGAAATTTTGATCCATCCAATCCATTGCATGATCCTCGTACTTATGTGCACAATATGCTCCCATGAATAAACATGCTATTGATGTGTCATATACTTGCATTCTTAATTTGTGTCCCCGTCATATTATACACAATAACTATTCTTTCATGATGGATGACATGTTCCTATACCATGCATCAAATTTCTTTGAGCGATGCTTATCTTATGCTAACTCTCACGTGCACATACACATCATGATGGATGATGTGTACATTTACCACACACACAATTTCTTTCGCTTGTGTATTTGTTGTGTAGGTACCCATGAATACTTGTCAATCTCACAATCCCATGAGTTGACAAAATGAGCTCTAGAGAGCAATGATGACTTGGAATCCCATGGATTGTCTTTCCCACCTCTCTCTTCGCGCAAAGACTTCGCGCATTTATTCTACATGGCCCTCACTTGGCTATGGGTTATTGTCCAATACATATAATATGCCCACCTTGCCATGTTCACTTTGCATGATATGTTCGTAACAACGGTCTACCAAGTATGATGGGGCAAGACGTATTGCAATGAATGTCAAGTACAATAAAATTAATGGGCACATAGTTCCTATTTGCAAGAATAAGAACATCATGAATTTTACCCAAAGGCTTTTTAATAGTAGAATCCGCCATGTGCAAATTAAGAGAACATTCATCCATACTGGTAAACCTAGCACATCACATAGAGATTTCGGAATTGTGAAAACACTAGCACCCAAATCACATAAAGCATTGCATTCATATTTTTTAATCTTGACTTTAATGGTGGGTTCCCATTCATCATATAATTTTCTAGGAATTGAAATATCTAATTCTAACTGTTCTTCTAAAGCTTTCGTCATTGCTTCGACAATATTTTTAGTAAAAGTTTTATTTTGTTCATACGCATTGGGTGAATTTAACATGGATTGCAACAAAGAAATACACTCAATCAAAGAGCATCAACTTTATCACTCAAAGTACTAATTTCTTCAATAGAATTCACTTTTTTACTAGTAGGAGCTCTTTCAGTATGCCATTGTGAATAATTTGCCATAATATTATCAAGCAATTTAGTAGCTTCACCCAAAGTAATATCCATAAAAGTACCACCTACGGAGGAATTTAAAATATTTCTAGAAACAAAATTCAATCCCACATAAAAAATTGTATGATCATCCACAAATTTAAACCATGAGTAGGGCAATTTCTTATCATCAATTTCATCCTTCCCCAAGATTGGGCAACATGTTCATGCTCAAGTTGCTTAAAATTCATAATTTGATTTCTAAGGGAAATAATTTTCACGGGAGGATACTTAGTAATAAAAGCATCCTTGCACTTGTCCCAAGAATCAATACTATTTCATGGCAAAGATGAAAACCAAAATTTTGCTCGATCACGCAAAGAAAATGGAAATAACTTTAATTTCACAATATCATTGCCCACATCCTTTTTCTTTTGCATATCACACAATCCTATAGAAGTGTTTAGATGGGATGCGGCATCCTCATTAGGATTACTGGAAATTGCTCTTTCATAACAAGATTCAACAAAGCGGCATTAATATCATAAGACTCCGCACTAGCGGCGGGAGGAGCAATCGGAGTACTAATAAAATCATTATTATTATTATTATTATTATTATTATTATTATTATTATTATTATTATTATTATTATTATTATTAGAGAAATCACACAATTTGGTATTCTCTTGAGACATCGTGACTACGCAAACAAGATCACAAGCAAACAAAAAGATCAAACAAGAAAAAGGCAAATAGAAAATATTTTTGTATTTTTGTAAAAAAACTTTTTAGAAGTGGGGGAGATAAAAACGGGAGGCAAATGGCAAATAAGGTAAATGCAAGAAGATGAAAGTTTATGCGTAGGTACTTGATAGATGTTGATGATGTCTCCCTGGCAACGGCGCCAGAAATTCTTCCTGCTACTTGTGAGCTGCATTGGGATTTCCTCGAAGAGGAGAGGATGGTGCAATACAGTAGAGATAAGTATTTCCCTCAGCTACGAAACCAAGATTATCAATCCAGTAGCAAAACCAAGCAACACTATGTAAACAACACCTGCACACAAACAACAAATACTTGCAACCCAACGTGTAGAGGGGTTGTCAATCCCTCAACGGTTATGAGAAAGATTAAATTCTATAGGTTTTGATAGATAGATCAAGCTAAAATACAAAATAAATAAAATAAAATAAAATTTCAGCAAGGAATTTTTGCTTTTAATATATGATAGAAAATAGACCCCGGGGCCATAGTTTTCACTAGAGGCTTCTCTCGAGAAAATAGCATACGATGGGTAAACAAATTATTGTTGAGCAATTGACAGAAAAACAAATAATTATGACGATATTCAAGGCAATGATCATGTATATAGGCACCACGTCCAAGATTAGTAGACCGGCTCCTGCCTGCATCTACTACTATTACTCCACACATCGATCGCTATCCAGCATGCATCTAGTGTATTAAGTTCATGGAAAACCAGAGTAATGCTTTAGGCAAGATGACATGATGTAGACAAGATAAAGTCACGTATGAATAAACCCCAGCTTTTTATCCTTAATAGCAACGATACATACGTATCATGTACCTTTCTGTCACTGGGATTGAGCACCGCAAAATCGAACCCATTACAAAGCACCTCTTCCCATGGCAAGATAAATCAGTCTAGTTGGCCAAACCAAACCAATAAATCAGAGAATAAATATGAAGCTATAATAATCATATATAAAAGAGTTCAGAGAAAACCCAAATAATATTCATGGATAGATCTCATCATAAACTCACAATTCATCGGATCCCAACAAACACACCGTAAAAAGTCATGACATCAAATAGATCTCTAAGAACACCGAGGAGAACATTGTATTGAAGATCAAAAATAGAGAAGAAGCCATCTAGCTACTAACTACAGACCCATAGGTCTACGGTAAACTACTCACACGTCATCTGAGGGGCAACAAGGATGATGAAGAACCCCTCCGTGATCGTTTCCCCCTCCGGTAGAGTATCGGAAAAGGCCTCTAGATTGGATCTCGTGGTTCTGGAACTTCCGGCGGTGAAAAATGTATTCCGTGGACTCCCCTGAGTGTTTTGGGATTTTAGAGTATTTATAGAGGCAGAGGTAGGTCAAACGTAGGGTTGTGGTCCCCACTACCCACCAGGGCGCGCTAGAGACCCCTGGGGCGCACTAGTGCCTAGTGGGCCACTCCTCCATCTTCTCGTGACCTCCAGAAGCTTCCAGGGTTTCTTATCACCAGAAAAAATCTCCAAAAAGTTTCGTGGCATTTGGATTTCGTTTGCTACTAATATTCTGCAAAGTAAAAAACAAGCAAAAAAACACAACTGGAACTGGGCACTAAGTTAGTAGGTTAGTCCCAAAAAATGACATAAAGTTGCTTGTAAATGTATACAAAACATCCAAGATTGATAATATAATAGCATAAAACAATCAAAATTGTAGATACGTTGGAGCCGTATCAGTACATAGTTCATTCAGTTTAAGAGCATGCCCGGTAGAGCAGAGGATGTCAATGTTTTCTACGTGGCAATCAACACCGATGTCCAGAAGGCATTTTCATATTACTTGTTCATATCAGAAATTTAGATAATATACGGATAGGCAACCCATACAATTGACATATTTGACATGGATGAACAAATCAATCAAGCCACCCTCTCCATAGCGGAAGGCACAGGGGAGATGCATCTCATACGCGCGCCGGAGCCAGCGGCATTACGCGCAAATGAGGATGCAGTGACCTTGGCTGCAAGCGCGGAAGAGTTGGCGGCTATAGCAGATCTGTTGGGGGCACACATGGTTCTGTACATGGAACAAGCGATTGAGGCTGCGGCCTAGGCGGCGAGCCCGCCGTTGCCTTGGAGTTCGCGGCATGCGTGGATTTCACAGTGGTAATGGCGGCAGCCTCCTTAGGGTGTGCTAGAGCTCTAGCAGCACATGCAGCAAATGCCTTTCCTATTTACGAACGCTTGGAACATGTCCGCCAAGGCCGCGTCGCACGTGCGCGTTTGGCCATGGACGGGGTTTTCCCTGAGCCCGGAGCTACTATGATGGAGTAGGGGCAGACGAATGGCCGTGCCTATGAAATGTTCAATGACATGGTCATCGCCGACCCGAATCTCGACTCTTCCTTCCAAGAGAGGATTTGACAGCATTGCAAATAATATTTCAACATCGTCGCACCAACACTCCAGCCCCGCAACAACGCCGATGAGTAGTTGTTTATACTTGTTGTTTTCTGAACCTTGTTGATATGTAATGCCACTATTATGTTGTTTGGTTGATTATGTATGAGTATGAACGATAATTTGTGCAATCATTTTCTAAATCAGGTGCTTATTAGCACTAATCGTATGTGTTATTGTCGGTCTGTGTTACTACAAAACTCTGATTACTCACATGTTTGTTGGGTATCACACACATCTTATTACGCCGAACCGTTTGTGTTATATTTTATCACTACAAACAGTTCGCCCGAGTGACCTGTTTGCCTAATATCACACACATATTGGCACGTGTAAACGTTTGTGTAATCTTTTATCATCGCAAACAATTCATCTAAGTTGCCTATTTGCCGTGTATCACGCATGTCTTGTTAAGTTGAACCATTTCTATTGTCCGGACTCATTGCAAACAGTTTATCTAAGCGAACTGTATGCCATTTGTCGCACACACCTTAATCTACCCGACTGTTTCTATTGTGTCGCCTAATCACAAATAGTTCATCCGGGTGAACTGTATGTCGTATATCGCACACACCTTCATCTGGCTGACCATTTCTTGTGTTGTGCTCATCAGAAACAGTTCATTTGAGTGAACTGCATGCCATGTATTGCACACGCAACTCTAATTTGAATAGTGTTTGATGTCTCCACCATCGCAAATAGTTCGTACCATCTTTGACAGTTTTCCTACAACACAGTTTGCGATTAATGCATCGCACACAATTTTATCGAAGAGTGGCTGATTGTAGTGTCGCGTTAGCAGCATCCTGCAGTAGTGAGCAGTAGGCTTTTACTGTCACCTCGAATTACCTCCACATCCTAAACCTATGCAACAGTGATATACTCCGTGGCCAATAAAGGCACAAATGCTGAGTGGGGCCCCTTCACAACATTCACGAAGTTATTAAACTAAGCATTCAACAGGTGATCTCATATCCACAATAAACATTTCAGATCCTACACATACTAAGGTTCATCCATATCTCCGAGAACTAGGGGTCTACTCACACATGATGATGACAATCATCATGGAGATGGCAATGGAATACATGGGGGAATGATTCAACCGATACACCAAATGATCCACTAGGGTTCTTGATGTTGTAGATGATAAGGATGTGGAAGTCGCCGGATCCGGCCAGGAGTGGCTGGTCCCCGTCTCCTGCCAGGGTTGGTGCCTCACCAAGTTTGAGCCTCCGCGGATGCGGGTTGCACGATGTGGCATCGCCGGCCTTTGTCTACAGGTGTGGATCGAGAGGAGGGCGGTGTGGGGGTTGCATGCTTTGGCCTAATAATGGTGGTTTGGCCTAGCGCTCTCCTTTTACCAAGTTGTCTTTCTGCCTGATGTCGACCTCTTGGATTTGGCCGTTGACGAGTTCCGGTCTTGCCCGTCGCAGATCTATATGGATTGGCGAATGTCGTCCCTGGATATCTAGACCGAAAAAGCTTCGGTGGCGCGCTCTCGTATTATAAACTAGAATGGCCTCAAGAGGGCGCAGTGCGAAGCTTCAATTTCTTATCGGTGTCCTGGGACATGTCTAAGTCAAGATTTCCAAGGCGCTAATAGAGGTGGCGAAATTCATGGCGGCTGCGATTGGAGGTTTTGAAGCTTTGGTGGAAGGGTGTATTGGATGCGAAGAAGACTGTGTGCACGTGTTTGGTGACTTGCGACACCGGCCTCGGCAAGAGGGGCGACAACACTGGAGAACTGCATTTTTTGTGGTGCTCCTCGAGTATCGAGTCTCAATTCCTAGGGTGAAAACCTCCTAGGGTGAAAACCTAAGATCTGATCTTCATTGGTTGTACCTTGCAATGGCTTTGCTGAAGGCATTGTTTTCGGGTGAACTCGTACTTTCTCCAAGGTGAAAAAACCCTAGATCTTTGATGGGGCAACGAGTATGTGTGTGCATCGTTTCCTTCTTGGAGGCGCTTCTTTTGGAGAACCCTTTCTGTAATCAAGGTGTTGTCTTCGGTGGTGGTTAGAGTGTTGTTGATGCTAGTGATTGATCACCGTAACGGTGTCTTTTTTCTTTTGCTCTTTTTACTTTCTTTTTTGACATTTTGTTGGTACACAGCTTGGTATCTTCACGATATTAATATATTCCCCTTGTCAAAAAAAAGCTCTTTTGGAGGCAAAACTGAGCAAACTAAAAAACGAGGGTAAATATGAGTAGTGAGTTCGACTTAATGAAGAAATGTAAATATCGCAATTTGAAATTGAGCGGGAAGATAGTTACCATCCTAGCAAAAAAGAAAGTGAAAAATAGAGAGTAACACGCTGGCAGCAAAAGAAAAAATCAGAGTAAATGTGTAAGTTTTAAATATATTGAATCTTGACTAGACTGATGAAGTCAGTGACTTTTTCTTTAGAAACATGAAGCCAGTGATCTGACTGAACGTCAGAGTCTTTATCCATCGAAAGGCCAGATCCCAGGTGTGAACAACTCTTTTAGCCTTAGTCCCAGTGCGCGCTCCACGTATTAAGGGAGAATTCGATGATATTTCAAGCAATTTATTATCTAAATATTTGATTTGTAAATTTGTCGTATGCTCGTAGGGTTTTCGTCTCAAATATACAGAAAAACTCAGTCTTGTTCGCTATCATAGAAAAACCACAACGACCAGGTCCCAGAATTATTGGAGTCGTTCTCGCACGTGTACCAGTGACCTGGATGGCATCGGAAATAATAGCAATGAGCGGGTTGGACGCCACAACCCACAAAGCGCTAACCCTATCCACAGGCCTGGATTCTACATGAGTTTAGGCACAGATAAGCAAAGTATGTATATAATCAAGGAAAATTAAGCTGATCTTTATCCTAACACGACCGATGGAGACCCCACGCATCAGCCGCGGTACAGAAGGCCCACTAAACACACGTTTATGGCAAGCCGTGGCCTAATGGCTAATTGCGTGATTATCCTGGACATGACGGCAGGATTTAGCAGCTTTTCCACGGACACAATTAAGCCGCTAGGGGTGTGGCTGGCTTCGTTTACGGGCGTGATTATCCTAAATCATATCGTAGTCAGGGGTTAGGTCGATCGCGTCGCGTCTATCCATTAATCCCGTCTGCGATGTGTCTATATACATATCGCTAGCTGCTATTATAGGTAGCTAGTCCAAAATCCCCAATGACTTGGTAGATTGTGTTGCGTTTGTTGCTGCACGCAGTCGCGACGCCCGGGAGGCGAATCGAGCGGTGAAGCTGGGCTCTAAAAATAGAAGGCGCAACAGCGACCTCGTGCGCGGATTTGCGCGGGCGTCGCCGTCAGGGAATAGCGAGCGAATTCTATAACGAGTAACTTTGCGGTAGTCGTCGGGCGATTCGCCAAGTCGCTGTCGAGGCACGTGTCGACGGCCGGGTGATCTCGATCTCGAACTGGTGGTGGCCCGGCAGAGGCGCGCTGGCGAGACGGAGATGAGATGACGAACGAACTGAGGACGATATGCACGTGCGGGCCCGCGCATGCAGAGGTGGGTTATATAGATATAGATCGACGTCGTGCCAAGAGTAAAGCTTCGCGAGCGATCTGGCTACGTGCCGCACTGCACGCCCATAAGGATTTGCCTCGCGATTAACCATGGACAAAAATATTGAGCAAAGACAAAATATTGGGCCAGGCACTTTTGGATAACTTTTTCAACAAGGGAAATATATTAATATCGCGATGATACCAATTTCACCTAGGCTCTGCAATAACGCAATGTCGTAAAGACATTACGGACAGTGGCGGTGCCAGGGGTGTTCTGTGTAGTCAGTTGACTACACAGGATTAGGGTCAAATCAGTAGAAGACGTTCAAAAAATAATATAGAATTAATCTAAATACAACTATTTGACATCACAATTTTGAATTGGCATCACAACTTTAAACTCCTGGCTTCGCCACTGATTACGGATGCACACAGCCAAAAGACAAAAGGAAGAAAAAAAGAAAGAAAGGCCCCTATACAATAATTAATTTCTTGTAGCTACGGCACAAATCACCACCTAGACAATACCTGAAGTCCAAATTCTTCAAAAAGATGCCTTCAAGAAGGAAACAATGCACGAGCACCGTCATCGCCAAATCCCATATCTTAGGTTTTCACCCCACAGAAGATCTGCGCTCAAAACAATGCCTTCAACAAGTTCACTGTCAAGCAGAGTTTTCATCCTGAAAGCTAAGACTCTGTAGTCTGTACTCCGCCTATGCTACCGCTGCTACGAGTCACGAATCACCAAGCAAAGCCATCATCGCCATGAAGACTCGATCCGCCATTACAAGACCTCGGACCTCAGCCACCATGACGTTCTCCACCATTGTCTTCACTATGAAGACATTACGAGTGCACACAGCCAAAAGACAAAAAGAAGAAGAAGAAGAAAAAGAAAGAAAGGCCCCTATACTGTAATTAATTTCTTGTAGCTGCGGCACAAATCACCACCTAGACAATACCCGAAGTCCAAGTTCTTCAAAAGTGATGCCTCCAAGACAGTGGCGGCGCTAGGAATTTCTTCCTTGGTATTCATTTGTGCAATTTTATAGCAATGTAACAACAAATATACAACAAGCTAGCAACAATATACCAATGGATCTCATCCGATCCAGCAATCTGCGTCAAACACCCAATGAAGATCTCCGGCGGAGCATTCCAAAACTCGTCAAAGGCCAGATCCATGAGGGCTGGCAATCGGCAGAACACCATCTTAGAGCAAAAAGAACCAAGGACCGTGCCACCCGCCGGTTCCCTATAGCAGGTCGGAGATCTCAGCGGGCACCGCCGCCACCACCTGCACCACACGGAGATGGGTAGCTGAGATGCACCGAGCCCCCCGAACCAGTGGCGGAGCCAGAGTTGAAGCAAAGCACAGGCCCAAATGTGTTCTCCGGAACATGGGAAAACTTTGGCACTTATAACTACCCAGAAACACATCATGACATTAAAAAAAGACCATATGCGATAACATACAAAATAAATCCCAATTGTTCAATAATTCTAGAATTTAATCTCGGTGCTTAACAATCCAACAAAAGAGATAAAACATGATAAAACTAGAAATAATAATACGGGGATACAAAAGAGTACCAAATCAGTTGTTTATTACAGTTTGTCGAGTTGTTTCCACCCTCTCAACATCTTGATACACTTGAGTTGAAACCCCGGGTGTAGACCCTTCTATTGCCGACAACGATGAAAAATATCTCTTCATCTTCTATTTCTACAACATGAAATGAATTGAGACCAACATGCTTCAGCTTCAAATGAATTGACATTAATACATAGATACACAAGATACAACATACTCATTGACCGAATAGTTGGTTCAAATTTCTGCTACAAATCGAAATAGGGTAAATCGGAAATGGTTGGTTCAAGTTTCAATTAAACAAAGAAACACAATGTATTAAACAACATTTGGTCTCACAGAATTATCCAGTCGAGAGCAGATAGTGGTCGGAGTACTGCAAGTAGTGGACAAGGAGTCGGGAAGTGGACGGATTCGTGCAGTGGCTGAAGTAGATCGGTGGCGCCGCTCGGCTAATCGGCTAGAAGGAGCAGGGGACGGCCTCACCGGCTGGGGAACTTGGTGGCCCGGTGATGGAGCAGATTTTTGTCAGTTCCCTCGGTAGGGGTCCAAGCACAACTGGATCGGAGGTCACACGAGGGGTTTATCCAGGTCGAGGCCTCCGGTGAGTAATACCCTACGTCCTGCTGGTGTTGGTTATTCATAATGGAGGGACACCTCGTGAGAGCGGTTACAATGGTGTATGATGTTCCTACCAAGAGTTCTCCTATCCGAGGATAGATGATCAAGGGGAACCCTAGACCCCCCCCCCTTTATATAGACAGGAGAGGTCTAGGGTTTACATGTTGGATGCGATCCGGGGGCGCCGCCGTCCTTTAGTCTTGGGTGTCAAGTAGGTTGTCTGCCCCTCTAGGGTTAGCCCACGTCATGGGCCCGTGGGCCCCCTTGTAGTTGACAAGGTGAGGCTCCTTGGTGTTAGCCACCTCCAATACAGGACCCCGTTAGTAGCCCCCGAGCGTGGCAGAGGTCGTAGCGAGGGTCGCGAGAACTCTGGTGGGCTCCTTCATTGAATGTCCTTTGAGAGTCCAGATAGCCTTCGAGTTCAGCTCACTCGAAGGATCGGGCACCCTTTATTTTGGACAATCAGTCAACGCCATTGATGATCGCGTCATTAGTCTTTAAAAAGGGGACCAACCGTAATTGCCGCCTCTATATTTTGCAAAAAAGGAGGAAAAGGAGAGAAACTCTCCCAAGGCAACGGAAAAAGTGGTTTGTTCCGCTGTTAGGGGCCGCCTTGGGTCCACATGTTTTATAAGGAAAGGGAAATCAAGTGTTTCAAAACCCTACCTCATTCTAGCTCTCGTGCCCGTGCTCATCCCGAACCCTCTGCTGCGCCGCCACTTCATTCTTCATTGCTCTTGTTACCTCACCACCAATGGCCAAGATGAGGAGCGAAAGGGATAGGATGACCTCCGGCTCGAAGCCGCCCTCCAGGACTGTTGGCAGAAAGCGGAAGAGGGCGCTCCTAAAAGGGAAGCGAAACCTGGGAGCGCCTTGCTCAAATCGACGGGAAAGTGGTAACGTCCATGGCAATGGAGGGTGAGATCAAGGGCTACAAGGATGCCATGTCCATGCCCGTGGATCAGAAGGTGCGCATCCCAAGTGGGGAGGTCCCCCCTCCTCGGAACCTCGCGTCAATGAGCACGTCTTGTGGTCGGGTGATACATCTCCAACGTATCTATAATTTTTAATTGTTCCATGCTATTAAAGTATTATTCTTGGATGTTTTATACTTATTGAATAGCAACTTTATACCATTTTTGGGACTAACCTATCGACATAGTGCCTAGTGCCAGTTGTTGTTTTCTACGTGTTTTTAATTTGCAGAATATCTATACCAAACGAAGTCCAAATTCCACGAAACTTTTTGGAGATTTTTCTCTCCACAAAAGACACCCACGGGGGCAAGGAGGTTCACCAAAGGAAGCCCGTGGGGCCCACTAGGCACCAGGGCACGCCCTGGTAGGTAGTGGGGAGTATAAGCTCTATAAATACTCTAATCTAGATGAGGCTTCTCCACCGACTATCACCTCTATAAATACTCTAAAATCCCAAAACCCTAGGAGAGTTGACGAAACACAATTCCAGCTGCCGCAAGTTCCAGAACCACGAGATCCAATCTAGAGGCCTTCTTCGGCACGCCGTCGGAGGTGTCAACAATCACGGAGGCGTTCTTCATCATCACCCTTTCCCCTCCGATGATGCGTGAGTAGTTCACCACAAACCTATGGATCCATAGGTAGTAGCTAGATGGCTTCTTCTCTCTTTTTGATCTTCAATACAATGTTCTCCTCGATGTTCTTGGAGATCTATTTGATTTAATGACGTATTGCGGTGTGTTTGTTGGGATCCAATGAATTGCGAGTTTATGATCAGATCTATCTATGAATATTATTTGAGTCTTTGTTGAACTCTTTTATGCATGATTGTTATAGCCTCATACTTATTCTCCGAAACTTTGGTTTGGTTTGGCCAACTAGATTGATTTTTCTTGCCATGGGAAGAGGTGCTTTGTGATGGGTTCGATCTTGCGGTGCTCAATCTTAGTGACAGAAGGAGACATGACATGCATATATTGTTGCCATTAAGGATAAAAAGATGGAGTCTATTCCTACATAAATAGATCTTGTCTACATCATGTCATCATTCTTATTGCATTACTTCGTTTTTCCATGAACTTAAATACACTAGATGCATGCTGGATAGCGGTCGATGTGTGGATTAATAGTAGTAGATGCAGGTAGGAGTCGGTCTACTAATCTTGAACGTGATGCCTATATACATGATCACTGCCTTGGATATCGTCATAATTATTTGCTCTTCTATCAATTGCCTTGGATACTTCTATTTGGTCTAATATGCTTGTGTAAAAAATTAAAGTGGGAGAAGGCAGTGTACGTATGTCATTTCACACACGGAGGTGACACGTTCCCTCTCGGAACCACGAGCCTTCTTGAGGGAAGCTCCGGTTTCCAAGAATCTTACACCAAAGCTTGTCCCAATTCGGCCAAAAAATTACCGCAGCATGTTGGTGCCATGCCATGAGACCATGCCAAGTTTCATGATTTTTAGGCGTGTTTTGAATTTACAGGAATTAAAAAAACTAAGTTTCTCAATCTTTCCGGCCGAGCCACGACGCCCAGATGTTAAAATTTCATTCACATTTCATGCATGGGACCTATAAATTCACCCAAGGACACACATATGATTTTTTAACCAAATTTGGTGCGCTGGAGCATGTGCTTGTAGTTCAAATTTGAATTATGCACATTAAATGGCCAAAAGCTCAATTAATGTATAAAAAGGCCAAATGAACCTGGAATAATTCCTAAATTTAGCACGGTAGTTCTATTTGGTCTAATCTGCCTGTGTAAAAAGATTAAGGCGGGAGAAGGCAGTGTACGTATGTCGTTTCGCACACGGAGGTGACACATTCCCTCTCGGAACCACAAGCCTTCTTGAGGGAAGCTCCGGTTTGCAAGAAGCTTACACCAAAGCTTGTCCCAATTCGGCCAAAAAACCCGCTGCATGTTGGTGCCATGTCATGACAACATGCCAAGTTTCATGATTTTCAGTCGTGTTTTGGATTTACAGGAATTAAAAAAACCAAGTTTCTCAATCTTTCCGGTCGAGCCACGATGCCCAGATATTCTAATTTCGTTCTCATTTCTTGCATGGGGCATATAAATTCACCCAAAGACACATTTGTGATTTTTCAACCAATTTTGGTGCACTAGAGCATGTGCTTGAGGTTCAAATTTGAATTATGCACATTAAATGCCTAGAAACTCAATTAATGTATAAAAAAGGCCAAACGAACCCGGAATAATTCCAAATTTTAGCATGATACTTATATTTAGTCTAATCTGCCTGTGTAAAAAATAAGGCGGGAGAAGGCAGTGTACGTATATCGTTTCGCACACGGAGGTGACACGTTCCCTCTCAGAACCACGAGCCTTCTTGAGGAAAGCTCCGGTTTGCAAGAAGCTTACACCAAAGCTTGTCCCAATTCAGCCAAAAAATTTACCACAGCATGTTGGTGCCATGTCATGACACCATGCCAAGTTTCATGATTTTGAGGCTTGTTTTGGATTTACAGGAATTAAAAAACCAAGTTTCTCAATCTTTCCGGCCGAACAACGACGCCCAGATGTTCGAATTTCATTCTCATTTCTTGCATGGGATCTATAAATTCACCCAAAAACACACATGTGATTTTTCAACCAACTTTGATGCACTAGAGCATGTGCTTGTAGTTCAAATTTGAATTATGCACATTAAATGCGCACAAACTCAGTTAATGTATAAAAAGGTCAAACGAACCCGGAATAATTCCAAAATTTAGCATGATACTTCTATTTGGTCTAACCTGTCTGTGTACAAAAATTAAGGCGGGAGAAGGTTGTGTATGTATATCATTTCGCACACGGAGGTGACACGTTCCCTCTCGGAACCACGAGCCTTCTTGAGAAAAGCTCCGGTTTGCAAGAAGCTTACACCAAAGCTTGTCCCAATTCAGCCAAAAAATTTACCACAGCATGTTGGTGTCATGTCAAGACACCATGCCAAGTTTCATGATTTTCAGGCGTGTTTTGGATTTACAGAAATTAAAAAATCAAGTTTCTCAATCTTTCTGGCCGAGCCACGACGCCCACATGTTTGAATTTCATTCCCATTTCTTGGATGGGACCTATAAATTCACCCAAGTACACACATGTGATTTTTCAACAAACTTTGATGCACTGGAGCATGTGCTTGTAGTTCAAATTTGAATTATGCACATTAATGCCCAGAAACTCAATTAATGCATAAAATGTCAAACGAATCCGAAATAATTCCAAATTTAAACACGACACTCATGTACTAGTTGCATGTTCACTATACGTAAATGTTTTAGCAATTCAAACACCATCCTTTCCCTTCGTAACACCATTTTTTTTCTTTCAAAACATAATGAAACAAATCAGGTATACCACAAACAGTTTACTACAAAAATCGTGTGGGATGCGAAATAAAATATCTTGGCGCGCCATCTTGTCTGGCTTACATAGGAAGCTTCGTCGTCTACAGTCCACCGCCCTCGCTTGAACCACACTTGCATGCCAGTTTCTCACGGCATCAAGCGAAAAAAATTTGCCACCGTAGAAATATCTATCTCCCCGCCCCCTCCCTCCCACAAAAGCCACATCTCCACTGTTCCTCCTTGCTTTCCAAGTTCAAACATTCACTGCTGCTTACTGGCAGCTCAGCCTCCTCGCCGACGACCCTTCTTCTTGCAGTGCCGCCTCCTCACCGGCTACCCTTCTTCTTGCAGGGCCGCCTCTTTGCCGGTGACCCTTCTTATTGTAGCACCGCTTCCTTGCTGGCGACCCTTCTTCTTGCTGCGTGGCCTCCTCGCCGCCGACCCTTCTTCTTGTTGCGCGGCCTCGTCGATATGGTTAGGTAATCCACACCCCACCCACACCATCCTTCTCCTTCCCCGTCCCACATGCCCCGACCGACGGCGCGATACCCTCCACCAAAATCACTGTCCCCCTCCTCCAATTAAGCGCCACCCACAGACATTTTGCACGCAGTATAACTTGGAGCTTAGTAGCATGTTGCCGCATGCACGTACGAGGTCGCTATGGCTGCCATGCGTGCCAACCGCCAGATCTTCGAGGACCACCTCGTCTTCGAGGCCACCGTCGACACCGCCACGCGGTTGTCTACTTTAAAATACAGTTCATGCTATTTTCTCGAGGCCACCGCCAGTTCTTTCTAGTGATTTGTCCTTTGTAATGTTAATATGCAATCTGATGTTTAGTTAACAGTTTGGTCCTCTGAAATTAATGTTCAATTAACACTTTGGTCCAGCAATTGCTACATTTCGTAGTATTGTTCTCAAGCATTCTTTATTTTGTTAACTGTCTTATCTTCTAGTACATGTTTATGTTCTGCAATGTCGTGCTCAATTAGCTATTTTGGTTCATTTGGTCTGTTGTCCATTTAACTGTTTGGTTCAGTTCTGCAATTTTATTTTCATTTGTTGTGGGTACAATTTTGTATTGTTATGCATGTGACACCAATCGAATTTGGCTGTACTCAATACATATTCTACTGATAGTATGGCAACTCTCAATTAACCTAATCAAGATCTTCCTTATGTGTGTTGCAGGGAAACAATGGGAGACACTGCGGTTTACCATCGAGGTTTGTTCAAGCATGGTCCTTTGGCTAATAGCACATTATTGTGCAGTTGCAGGAATCATTCTAATATTTAGGTTTCTTACAATTTGGTCTTGCACATGTAGGTCCTGTTGTCAGAGGCTTAGACCCACTGTTCGACCCATTTTTCATATGGGGAAATGAGATGTCCATGAATATCAGTCAAGTCAAGAAACTCAGTCAAGTCAAGACCCTGTTGTCAGAAGGATGAAAAAACTTGCGACGAATAATAACAAGATCTTTGTTTGCACAATGAAGAAGACATCAGTCAACTATAGGATGGTACTAACTCTTTTACCTTGTTTTTACCCCTTGCGCCATTTTAAAATTTATAACAATGATTTATGCATATCTTTGTTTTCAGTACTTTCCAAAGCAGTTCACCGATGATTACCTCTCAAATCACATGCATGGTCAAGAGGAGAGGAAGATATTCATTCAACACCCATGGTACAATATTGAAGCCTTGCTGAATAGGACGAAGGTTGGGCGGGCAATTATCCATAGCCACTGGCCTAAAGTTGCAAGGACATTCAACATCACTGAAGGCTCAATATCTGCCTTCCGCTTCTGCAGTTTCCCAGATGATATTCATCTGTCTATTTATCGTGTATGATGCAACTTTCCAAAGGTTTTTGAGCTTGTAAGTGCATCTACTGCCACCCCTAGTTGGTTTTGGAGTATTGACGACAAACTTGGTTGAGGGACTAATGTGTTTGTGAGAATTGCAGGATAACACAGGTAGTAGTCTCATATTGATTCGGTTTACCTACCAGAGATGACCCCTAAAAATGCGTGAAGACATTGAATACAATGGTAGTCTGTGAAGATATTCACAGTGAAGATTATGACATGAGAAGACATTCACATGAAGACTATGGAGTGTGAAGACATAGTTGTTTCGTAGTTTCTGTTTCTTCTTTGTTGAGTCATAGGAACCACCGTACTGTTAAGTGGGGTCCAAGTGAACAAAGTCAGAGTGACTGATGTGATGCTCAATCAAATCCTATGTCTTCGAGCGAAGACAATGAGAGAAAATCTTATCCAGAGCTGGATGAGTCAGCTTTACTTGTAGCCCAAGTCAAGCTGCCGCGTGTGTTTGAAATCTGACCGTTGGACATGTGTCAGTTCCTTAGTGACCCAGGGTCATTTCGGACAAATCAGGTCCGGTTGCCTCCTAGCTATAAATAGCCCACCCCCTACACCATAAATTGGTGGCTGCTTAGAGTTAGTGCATGGCTTTTGTCGTTGGAGAGCAACCCACCTCTGAAGCATTTGAGAGAGATATCCTTGCGAGGACAAAGCCCTAAACACCCAGACCAAAGAGTGTTAGGCATCACTAAGTTTTTCTGTCTGCGTGACCTGAAGACTTGTTACACTTGAGGACTGTGAATCCTCCAGCCGGTTAGGCGTCGCGTTCTGAGCATCCAAGAGTCATTGTGGATTGTCGGTGAACAAAGTCTGTGAAGGTTTGGAAGTCTACCTTGAAGGCTTACCAGAGTGATTGGGCGAGGACTGGGTGTCCTTAGCTCAAGGGGAATAAGGTGAAGATACGGTCTTCTGAGTTGAATCTCAGCCTTCCTAACCAGACATACAGTTGTCACAGCAACTGGAACTGGTCTACCAAATCCGCGTCTTCACCAAGCAAGTGGTTCTATCCTTCACTTTCCTTTATTTTATAGTTTGTCTTCATGAAGTCATTGTTTGCTTGTATGATCTGATTGACTTCACTGAGTGAAGACTGTTTGCTGTTTGGATTCATATTGTCTTCCATCCCGATCCTTACTACCTAGTTGCTCATAGTCTTCGTGCTTTAACTTCATTGCAATCTTGACTATGGCTTTTCTACTGTAGTCTACCTTCCGCTACATATCAATAGGTTCATTTCTATTGTTTGTCCTCAAATACCTCATGTTTTTGAAGACTTTCATAAAAATAGCCTATTCACCCCCTCTAGTCGATAACTATCACTTTCAATTGGTATCAGAGCAAGGTGCTCCCTTGTTCTGTGTGATTCAGTTTAACCACCTGGAGTTTTAGCTATGTCGACTGCAGGGATAATCAAGGTCTCCGCTGCGTGCCCTGTCTTCGATGGCACTGATTACCCCTACTAGAAGAATAAGATGCGTATGCATCTTGAAGCCATTGACGTCGACCTCTGGTATGTCGTCAAGAACGGCGTTCCCAAGGTCGGTGAAGGTGTCACCGTTGCTGATGTCAAGAGGTTCATTCAACTGGACTCGACCGCCAAGAACATCATTTGTGGTCACCTGACCAAAGGACAGTACGATCGTGTGAGTGCACTGGAAACTGTGAAGCTAGTCTAGGACTGGCTCTCCAAGGTCAACGAAGGCGTCTCAACTCAGAGAGACTCAAGGATTGATGTTCTTCGCAACCGCTTCAAGAGAAACGACAATGAGAATATCCAGCTCACGTTTGATCGCCTCACTAATATCACAAATGAGCTTCGTGCACTTGGCGCCACTGAGATCACCAAGCACGAAATCATCAAGAAGCTTCTGAGATCACTTGACAACTCATTTGACACCCTAGCCCTAATGATTCAAGAACGTCCTGACTTCAAGACACTCGATCCGTCTGACATACTTGAGAGGCTCAACACTCATGAGTTCCAGTTATCTGAGAAAGAGATATTTATGGTCCCAACTATGGCCGAACTCGTGCTTTGAAGGCAAAGGTTGTTTCCTCATCTGAAGAAGAATTTGATTACAGTTCTGGTGATCCTGAAGACATTGGAAGGGAGCTAGCTATGCTCATGAAGAAGTTCCAAAAGTTCTCCAAGAAGAAAGGCTTCAGAAAGTCTTCAAGATCCAGCTCAAGAAATGATGAAGCTTCCTCTCGTGACTACAAGAAAAGAACATGCCACAAATGCAAGAAACCTGGTCACTACATCTATGAGTGTCCTCAATGGGATAATGAGACCAAGAAGAAGAAGAAGATCAAAGAATATGATTTTGATGACAACAAGAAGAAGAAATCATCAAAGTCTTCATCAAAATCTTCATCCAAGTCTTCATCATACAAGAAGAGCTCATCAAGCAAGGCTCGTGCGTTTGTTGGCAAGGAGATGAATTTAGAGGAGGAGTCTGCTTCTGAGGAGGTGGAGGTGGACTCTGAGGAGGAGTCCGATTCAGGCGTGGCAAGCCTAGCTTCAGCCTATGTTGCCAAGTCCATCTTCAACACTGAAGACAATGGCCTCGTCAGCAACGCTGATGCTGATGATGAGGATGACTCTGCTCCCACCTACTGCTTCATGGCATGTGGTGCCAAGGTAAATTCACGCGATGCTTACTTTCAAACATCAAGTGAAGATGACTCTGAACGTGAATCTAAACCTAGCTACAAAACACTTGCTGAAATTAAAACAGAACAACAAAATGCTATGGAACACATTCAAAAGTTGCTAGACAAAAGTGATGACCTGTTGGACGAGGAAATGACTCAAACTCGATCCTTAATTGAAGACATTAAAAATCTTCATGTTAAGCACGAGGAACATGAAAGTCGTCATGAAACGCTCTCAACTACTCTTGAAAATCTCTCCTATGATTATCTTCAAAGGAAGCAAGAACTTGAGAACTTGAGATCGGCTCATGAAGATCTTCAAAAGGAGAACGAGTCACTCCACGCTCAACAGATCAGTTCCGCTCAGGAAGACTTTGAGCCACCATGTTTAAAATGTCTTGAGCGTGATAATGTTGTCTCTATTGCTGAATGTTCTACTGCTGCTACTGTTGCTATGTCTTCAACTCTTGATGTGGAAACTAACCCCTCTTCTGAGGATACCACTACTGTTGCTGATGAGAATGCTAGGTTGAAGACATTGCTTGAAACAGGGATGTACAAGAGTCTCAAAGGACATCAGACACTATGTGATGTCGTGAACCGAAACCCTAGGAAAGAGGGTGTTGGGTTCGAGAGGA
This sequence comes from Triticum aestivum, assembly GCF_018294505.1. Lineage (NCBI taxonomy): Eukaryota > Viridiplantae > Streptophyta > Magnoliopsida > Poales > Poaceae > Triticum > Triticum aestivum. The sequence continues at coordinate 174,411,131 of NC_057803.1, forward strand.
AAATGAATATTGATGGTTCTTACTGGAAGCCTGGGTAGTACCTCAAAACCACATGGGTTATTGCAAAGGGACCTTCAGTAGATCCGTCCACTTTATTTGGCTTCACTTGTGCTAACCCGATTATCATTGATGAATCCTTTGCTGCAAACTATAAGCTGTTTAAGAATCAGAATGGTGAAGTGTTTGCCAGGTATATTGGTACTAAATGTAGGAACGGACCACCTTTGAAAAAGATCTGGGTGCCCAAGAGTTGTCTTGAGAAGCTTCCTGTGAATGTCATCATGACCTCACCTGGGAAGAAGACAAACCCCAGACCAAAGGCTTCATATGGTCCAAAGGGTTCATACAAATAGAGGACTCACCAGAGTCACCCTAACGCCAATGTTTTGCCGGGAAACCATACTCAGACATATGAATATGAGCGTGTTTCATCAAACCGCTATGTTCATAAGACCAAGAACTATTCTGCTTATTATTATGAGTATTATTCACCTCCTGCAAGGCTATTTGCTAGGGCTCCAAAGCCTAAATTCTCATATGTCACACTTAGACTCATCGCTTCTAAGCCAACCCTTAAGATGTGGGTGGTTAAGAAGAATTAACTCTATTTTGCACGGAATGGTCTCCAGCCGAAAATGAAAAGCTTTTGATGCTTATGCTGGGGACGTAAAACATCTTGTGGGACGCAAGATAAAATGCCAAAATGGTCTTACTATGTATTTCGTCCCAGGATTCCTTAACAAACATCCTATTTATTCTAACCAGGATCTGAACTTTCATAATATGCTTGTTCGCCAAATGTTTATGCTTCACACTTCTCTTGGTGAAGCCTATCCTCCAACTGCACTATAGGGTACGACACCAAAGGCTTCTGAGTGGATCGTGGATAGTGGATGCACAAACCACATGACTGGTGATCGAAGTCTTCTTATGGATTCAACCCTATGTCCATCCGACAAGAGTCACACCACATTTGCTGACACTGGTAAAAGCAAGGTATTGGGTCTAGGTAGAGTTGCAATCTCAAGGGATCAGCACATGGATAAAGTGATGCTTGTTGAATCCCTTGGTTTCAACTTAATGTCTGTCTCAATGCTTTGTGATCTGAACATGGTTGTGATATTTGGAAAATATCGTTGCCTTGTGCTTATGGAATCTGACAAATCTCTAGTCTTTGAAGGGTATCGAAAAGACGATCTGTATATGGTAGATTTCTCAGCAGGACCATAGTTAGCCGTATGTCTTCTAGCAAAAGCTTCAGAGTGTTGGCTCTCACATCGGAGGCTAGCACATGTCGACATGAGGAACTTGTACACTCTCGCAAAGAAGAAGCATGTTGTAGGCATCGAGGGCGTCAAGTTCAACAAGGATCATCTATGTGGTGCCTACGAAGCTGGAAAGATGACTAGGGCCAAGCATCCCTCGAAGACAATCATGACGACATCTCATCCCTTCGAGCTACTTCACATGGACTTATTTGGACCTACTCACTACTCTACACTTACTACCACTGCTTGCCTCTATGGCTTCGTCATTGTTGATGATTACTCAAGATATACATGGGTGCACATAATCCTATATAAGAATGAAGTGCAGGATGTCTTCAGACGATTTGCCAATCGTGCCATGACAAACTATGGCATCACGATCAAGCACATTAGAAGTGACAACGGCACAGAATTCAACAACACTGGCCTCGACACTTATCTTGATACATTGGGCATCACTCATGAGTTCTCAGCTCCATACACACCTCATCAGAATGGCATCGTCGAGCGCAAGAACAGAACCCTCATTGAGATGGAACGGATGATGCTTGATGAGTACAAGACTCCAAGAAAGTTCTGGCCTGAAGCCATTGATACTGCATGCCACGTCATCAACCGTGTTTATCTTCACAAGTTTCTAAAGAAGCCATCATATGAGCTACTATCTGGTAAGAAGCCAAACGTCAGTTACTTCAGAGTATTTTCTGCTAGGTGCTGGATGAAGGATCCACATCACACTTCAAAATTTGCACTGAAAGCACACGAAGGTTTTATGCTTGGCTACGGAAAGGATTCGCACTCCTACAGAGTCTTCAACCTCTTTCACTATAAAGTGGTTGAAACTGTGATGTGTGGTTCGATGAGACTAACGACTCGCAAAGAGAGCACCTGCCAAATGTGCTAGATGAGGTCTCACCAAGTGAATCTATCAAGCTTATGGGTACTGGAGAGATCATATCTTCAGAGGCACAGGCTGAAGAAGAAATCATCATTTCCGCACCTAATCAACCCTAAGACACTGCTCAGCCTGAAGTTAATGCTGAAGATGAAGACAATGACCAGCAATAGCAAAATCTTCGTCTAGTTCATCCTCATGTTGCAAATGAAGTACATATTGAGAAGATAATCGATAGCATCAATGCACCTGGTCCACTCACTCGTTCAAGAGCAACACAGGTAGCAAATTTCTGTGGGCACTTTGCATTTGTCTCTATATCTGAATCCAAGAAAGTTGTTGAAGCCTTCATGGAACCTGAATGGATTCAAGCTATGCAAGAAGAGCTTCAACAGTTCGAGCTGAACAATGTTTGGGAACTAGTAAAGTGTCTTGATCCTCGCAAGCACAACATCATAGGCACCAAATGGATCTATCGCAACAAACAAGATGAGCATGGTCAAGTCGTCAGAAACAAGGCTCGTCTAGTTGCTCAAGGTTACACTCAAGTAGAAGGGATTGACTTCGATGAATCATTTGCTCCGGTGGCTAGGCTTGAAGCCATTCGCATACTGCTAGCCTATGCCAACAATCACAACATCCTTCTGTATCAAATGGATGTAAAGAGTGCCTTTCTCAACGGCAATATTGAATAAGAAGTATATGTTGCACAACCACCTGGTTTTGAAGACCCAAAGCATCCTGACATGGTATACAAGCTCAACAAGGCACTGTATGGCCTCAAACAAGCCCCTCGCACTTGGTATGACACACTCAAAGACTTCCTAAAGAGCAAAGGATTCAAACCTGGTTCCCTGGATCCCACACTCTTCACGAAGACATATGATGGTGAATTGTTTGTGTGCCAAATCTATGTGGATGACATTATCTTCGGCTGCACTGACAAGAAATACAGTGATGAGTTTGGACATATGAAGCAAGAGAAATATCAAATGTCCATGATGGGTGAGCTGAAATTCTTCCTCGGTCTTCAAATCCGTCAGCAAAGCAACGACATCTTCATATCATAAGAAAAATACCTCAAAGATTGCCTGAAGAAGTTTGGAATGCAAGGATGCAAATGATACACGATGCCAATGCCAACCAAAAGTCATCTGGGCCCCGACGACAATGGTAAAGAGTTCGATCAAAAGGTATACCACTCCATGATTGGTTCTTTACTCTATTTATGTGCATCTAGGCCAGATATAATGCTTAGCGTTTGCATGTGTGCCCAATTCCAAGCGGCACCAAAGGAATCGCGTCACTTAGCTGTGAAGCGAATTCTTTGATATTTGGCTTACACCGCAACACAAGGATTATGGTATACAAAGGGCTCCGAGTTTGATCTAGTTGGATTCTCAGATGCTGATTATGCTGGTGACAAGATTGATCGCAGGTCCACATCAGGCACATGTCACTTTCTTGGACGATCCCTTATCTGTTGGTCTTCAAAGAAGCAGAACTATGTATCCATCTCCACTGCTGAATCTGAATACATTGCTGCTGGATCTTGCTGCGCTCGACTTCTATGGATGAAGCTAACTCTCAAGGACTATGGCATCCACCAGAAGCAAGTGCCACTCTACCGCGATAATGAAAGCGCCATCAAGATTGCCAACAACCCAGTTCAGCACTCGAAGATAAAGCACATTCAAATCCGTCATCCCTTTATCAGGGATCATGTCATGAAGGAAGATATTGATATCATTCACGTCAACACTGAAGAGCAATTGGCAGATATCTTCACAAAGCCCTTGGATGAGAAAAGGTTTTGCAAGTTGCGGTGTGAGCTAAATATCTTAGAATCCTCAAATGTCCTGTAATTGGACACACATCCTAACGCTTATGCATGTTGATGACTTAGATGGGCAACACACGAAGTAACGTATATCTTCAATCAATGAAGACATACACTCTAAGTGTGAATACATTAACGCAGAATTTGACTTTGGAGCACCACGATAATTGTGTGTTGTGTCTGGGTCTAATACTTCCTATACGGTGGGTAGCGCCACCACCAATATCTTTTTGAGGTGTTTCATTTGGCATCATAATTGCATAGTCTTCGCATTTGTTTTGTCTTTAACATTGATTTGAATTCATGGCTTATCTTCGCAATATTGAGTTGGTCTTATATATATATATATATATAAGATGATCCAACGGAGGGATTGTCAAAATATGCATATATGTGTGTCATCGGCAAAAATAATAAACATTTTAGCTCACTGCGACATAAATATATACTGAACTATTTGTTTTTTTTGTCCATGACACATACGGTCGTATTTTTTCAATCCCTCCGTTGGATCATGGTATATTATAGGTGTGTTGGTTTAGTATTTTTTTCAGAATGTTTGAGAACTTTTGCACCGTTGAAACCCTTAACTAGTTCTGTGGCAAGCACTTGTAGAAAATCCTACTCCTATATATATAGGACCGCTAAAGTGAGCCTGAGCGTAAACTCCTTATTCTACGCGCTGGTCCATCATTCAAGCACGCCCCGCTCCAAGTAAACCGGTTTGCCTAATCAATCCAGCCAGTACTTGGCGTGGTCGTAATGGGCTAACATAACATGGTAATGGGTCTAGTTCGCATGCCCCCTCGATGGTAACCAAGAGGAAGCTAGTAATGATCCCTAAAAAAAAAGAGGAAGCTAGTAATGAAGTGGTAATGGAACATGAATACGTTATTACATTTGCTATTACTTTTTACCCTCCCATGATTAGTGAACTAAGCCACGTGATGGAGGTGGCCTGCAGGGCAATGGTAATGGATAGTAAAACAATTACTATATTTTAAAAAAAATTACCCTCACATGATCAGGGAATGAGAGTCACGAGATGAGTGTGAGCGTGGGAGTGGTAACAAAAAATTAAATCATTTACTATATTTCCTATATGGTTTTACCCTCACATGATTAGAGCAGAGCCACGGGACGGAGGTTGAGTGCATGGGAGTGGTAATGAAATTAAATCCATTACTATATTTGCTATTCTTTTTTACGTACCCACAGGTGATTAAAGATAGGTGGGAGTGCATGGGGTGACCAACGCGTAGAATTAGAGGTTTGCGCTCTCGCTTAGTATAGCGCCACCGTATATATATGGTGGCGCTATACTAAGCGAGAGCGCAAACCTCTGGTCCATCTGCTCCAAGACAGGATGACACTCGTGATGCCAATCCGAATGTCATCGGCCCCTTCACTAGCTTCGATGGGCTTCTCTCCCACATTGCTGCTCAGAGGGCCATTGTGGAGTAATCAACTGATGACGCATACTCTGAAGATGCGCCTGCTCCATCGAAGCAAAAGAAAAAGAGGTCAAAAGCTTCGAAGTCCTCTGCCACACCAAAAGCTTCGACTGTGAAGCCGTTGACCACTGCACCTCCTGAACCCATTATGCAGTCTGAAGATTTGTCTCGTGTCTCCAAGAGGACTGAGAAGACCAAGAAGACCAAGAAGCCCAATAAAATTTATGGGCATGAACTGACTCATGCTGCCGTTTTGCGCAAGAGGAAGACACCATTGATCTGTCAAGTGATGGAGATCTTGGTGATGACGCACTTGAGATGCTGATCAAGAGCAAGCAAGAGGCGGAGATCTTCAATGATCTGCCCCTCTTTGATGTTGACATTTTGAAAAACTTCATCGATGAATGGTTTGACGACCAAAGCATCAACATTGATGACCTATAGCTGCCGGTGGACATAAGTGTCACGTTCCATGGAGCTATTGCCAATGAATTGGCCATGGCTCGGAAAATCGTCGAACTCAAAAACAAGATTGATTATGAGAAGGCTCATTTCAAGAAGAATATGGCCAAGCTCAGTGTGGCTGATGTGCAGATCTCCAAGAAGATGCTGCATGACCTCAAGGCCAAGTTTCACAAGAAGAGGGAAGAAGCCAAAGGCTCTCGTGAGCGCATGAAGTATTATGCTCAGAAGTGTGTTCAAGCCCACAATGAAGTTGAGAAGCGAAAGGCTCTTGGGCATCCTAGCATCGACCCCATAATGGTTGCCAAGCCAAAGAAGAAGTCTGCTAAAGCCCAAACTGAAGCACCCAGGCAGGAAGAACCTTGCATTGTCTTCCCTGCCAGTATGACAGGCTCGAAGCCTAAGGTCACCTCAGCAGCTTCAGAGCTGAAGAAAACAAGGGGCAGCAGAAGACGAAGCCAGGAAGCAGAAGCACAAAGATACATCTAATGATGCTCCCTCCAATAAGAAATTGAAGACAAGGCTTCAAAGTCTTCAAAGAAAGAGCGTGCTACAGCCCAAGAACCCCTCAATGTTGAACCCAACTCTGTTGCTCCTCCTACCTTGACCAACCAAGAGCATCGTCTTGTGATCCATGAGCCTGCTTCCACATGGGCTCATGCAAGTGAAGAAGTTCCAGATGCTGACTCCAAAGCAGCTGAAGACATTGGTCGTGAAGACAATGTTGATGATGTAGTCCTTCCTCAGCTCCAGCCCCAGTCGGTATCATCACCTGTTCTTACAAACAGTGAACTTATCAGCATTGGTCGTCCTTTGACGCCAATTGCTCAGGATGACTCATGGGCCGAGCGCCCTCAGCAAGACACCCCAGTACATGACGAGACACCAAGAACACCAACTCCTCAAGTTACCACTCCAGTGCTTGACGATGACAACTACATGGTACAGACCACCCCCTCACCAAAGGTGTCGCCCACATATCGCAGGCTTCGCAAAGGCCCTAGGCCCCATGTCACCATGTCGCGCATTCCAGAAGGGGAAGTGCAACAAAGCTCGGTCGCACGTCAAGTGTTTCCTGAAGCCACCTGTCGGTGTCAAAACCGGCGGATATCGTGTAGGGGGTCCCGAACTGTGCGTCTAGGCCGGATGGTAACAGGAGGCAGGGGACACGAAGTTTTACCCAGGTTCGGGCCCTCTCGATGGAGGTAAAACCCTACGTCCTGCTTGATTAATATTGATGGTATGGGTGTTACAAGAGTTGATCTACCACGAGATCAGAGAGGCTAAACCCTAGAAGCTAGCCTATGGTATGATTGTTGATGTGTATGTTGTCCTACGGACTAAAACCCTCCGGTTTATATAGACTCCAGATAGGGTTAGGGTTACATAGAGTCGGTTACAATGGTAGGAGATCTGAATATCCGTATCGCCAAGCTTGCCTTCCACGCCAAGGAAAGTCCCTTCCGGACACGGGACGAAGTCTTCAATCTTGTATCTTCATAGTCCTGGAGTCCGGCTGAAGGTATAGTACGGCCATCCGGACACCCCCTAATCTAGGACTCCCTCAGTAGCCCCTGAACCAGGCTTCAATGACGACGAGTCCAGCGCGCAAATTATCTTCGGCATTGCAAGGCGGGTTCCTCCTCCAAGTACTTCATAGAAGATTTTGAACACAAAAGTAGTGTCCGGCTCTGCAAAATAAGTTTCCACATATTGCCATAGAGAGAATAATATTTACACAAATCTAATCTGCTGACGCACTCCGTAGTGTGACATCACACCACGACCAAGCTTTTATTCAAACCGTTTTACTGTCCCATCTCAGCGCATTATGCGAGGCGGGTTCCTTGGCATGTCTTGTTAAAGCAGAGGTCGTGTCCCCTTATTCCGGGATTCTCATCAATACGGGTGTGGGTAACCCAACCGCGCCTTTGATTACGGCGCTTGGGAGATAAGCGAGTTTTACCAGGCTGGTGGGGACATGTAGTTGCGTCCACCCATATAAGGGGATAAGGATCCACCTTTTCACCTACGCCCTCTTCCTCCTTCGCCTATCCATTCTTGCGCATACGAGCTCCAGCGCCCAAGTCCGCACTCCTCACCTCAACCTTCTCCAGCCACGTCCAGAGCGGGAGGCAAGTGGATGGTCTCCTCCGTCACGGAGGGACACATCAAAAAGCTGAGGAAGGCCGGATATCTGGCTAGCGACATCGCGCACCAGCTTCCCGAAACGGGGCAGCTCATCCCCACTCCCAGGCCCCATGAGAGGGTGGTATTCCTCCCCCATTTCCTCCGCCGACTGGGCTTCCCTCTTCATCCATTTGTCCGGGGGCTCATGTTCTACTACGGCCTGGATTTCCACGATCTGGCCCCGAATTTTGTCCTCAACATCTCGGCGTTCATCATCGTGTGCGAAGCTTTCCTCCGCATCCGCCCCCATTTTGGCCTATGGCTTAAGACTTTCAACGTCAAGCCGAAGGTGGTGCGCGGCAGCCAGGCGGAGTGCGGCGGGGCCATGGTTGGCAAGATGGCCAACGTCCTATGGCTCGAGGGCTCCTTTGTGGAGACCCTGAAGGGGTGGCAATCGGGGTGGTTCTACATCACCAAGCCGCGCAACCCTAAGTGGGTCGCAGCCCCCGAGTTCCGGTCCGGCCCCCCAACACGACTCACGTCCTGGAAAGAGACGGGCCTGTTGTGGGGTAAAAAAGGAGAGCTTACCGGACTCCAAACATGCATCAAAACCCTGGTGGACAGGAAGCTTAAACTTGTCAACGTAGTCCAGGTTATGCTCATCCGCTTGATCCTCCCGTGTCAACAACGGGCTTTCAACCTGTGGGAGTTCGACCCGGCGCGGCACCAAACTCTGAGCAGGCTCTTCGACATGACGTACGAAGATGCCTGGAAGGTGCTCTTCAAGGGCGTCGTGGCTCCCGCATCCGCTACTGAGGATCGCGGATTCAGTGCACAGCGTCACGCTCTTGCGGTAAGCTGTCTTTTTCCTTTTTTACAGGGTATCAGTGTTTCATAGTTTGACTCCATGCGGGATCTAAGCTCCCTTTCCTTTGACAGGACTGGCAGGTGACGTCCGGATAGATCAACTGTCCGGCTCCTTTGCCCGAAGGCCCAGCGGACACTCAATTGGCGAAGCTGCTGGTTCCGGCACCCTATGTGGTGCCGGAGAAGAAGGCCAAGAAGAAGGCCACAGGGACTCGAAAGAGTGTCTGGCGCCCGGAGGTGTAGGATTCATCATCCGACGAATCCAAGACGCACTCCTCCCATGAACATGAGGAGGAGGAAGAAGAGACCCCTCCCCCTCCAGCGGGGGAAGGGAAGAAAAGGAAGACCGCCCCAACTGGGGAGGCCGAATGGTCCAAGAAGGGGAGAATCCCTCCTCCGGACTACTCCACCAACGCCGACGACGATGAAGAGGAGTGGACGCCCAGGGCCAAGCCCCTGGCGAAATCGTAAGTATCCGGACACCGGAGTGATTTCATAGTATTTGTTTATCGCACAGCTTTCCCTTATGTCGAATATGTTTATGCAGCCCACCCAAAGACCGGCTCGGCGCACCGTCAAGCGGCTCACTGGACTCGTCGGACATGAACTCACTGCCGACGGCTTCCTCCCCCCGCCCTACGGACGACACTGAAGTGTTGTCCCAACAGGGTCCCATCCGGGAGGAGGTGGTCCTAGAGGCGCCGCAAGGCGACCTCCCGGACTCCAGGAGTAAAGGGGACGAAACCCCCCAGGGCTCCAAGTCCAGCCCTAGGCCGGACACCGCTCCGGAACCTTCAAAGGTTCCAGAGTCCGGCGGGGAACCTCCTTCCAAGAGGAGCAAACCCACCGCGGCGGCGACCTCCGTCCAACCGGAGGCGCCGGACAATATGTTGGAGGCGCTCCAAGGCGCCTCCATCGACGAGGGGCACCGCACTATTATGAGTGCGGTGATCCAGAAGGTTCAGTACGCCAAGAGCGGACTGACTGAAGCTTGTACAAGCCTTTTAACAGGCTTTGAGGTAAGTAAAGAATGTGTAAATAACATTACCGCATAGACAGTAGCCCCTGATGCTCTGTTTGGCGTTCAGAACGAAAAGCCGAATAGAGGATCAAATAAAAATCGCAGGAGACTAAAAAGAGTCAATATGCGTGTGCAGGCTTCCCTGCTGGCGTCCGCCGCACTGACTGCGGAAGTGGACGTGCTAAAGCAGAACCTCGAGCGGTCCGAGCAAGAGCTCGGACGTGCCAAGAAGCAGCTCGAGGACAATGAAGGTAAGAAATACCTTGTTTAAATTAGATATATGTATATATAAAAAGGTGCAATTGCAAAAATGATAGGATTATCGTGGCTATTATAGGGGCCACGTCTGAGGTGGCGACCCTGAAGCAAGCGCTGCTCGAGGCCGAGAATAGGTCGGTCGCGGAGCGCGTTGAGCGAGAAAAGTATGAGGCCGAGGTTGGCAAGGTGCGGCAAGAGCTCCAGGCTCTCATGGAAAAACATGAGAGTTTGGAGCATGACTCAAGGACGCGAGCATCCGAGCTCGCGGCGGCTGCTGAAAGTGCCAAGTCTGCCAAGGCCGAATCCCAGAAGACCCTCCAGGAGTTGGATGAGGTGAAGAAGATAGCGGAGGGTAAGGCATTCTTTATGCAAAGTAAACACATAAGCGTGAGTTACTTGTTACTTACCCGAATCCGGAGTTCTCCAGGCGTGTTCGCAGACCTTCCCCGGAGTGTATCTGATGCTGCCGCATTCTATCGAGCCGAGGAGGGCAGCTCGACGGAGAAGGTGTTCTGGTCTCAGTACACTGAGGCCGGACACCCTGTGCCCCTGAGCGACCAGTTGAAGCAACTAGTCGATCTCCACAAGGCGGCCGAACAGGCCATGAAGGGCCTCATAGTTCGGCTGTGGCCTGGAGAGGCTCAGCCTGGGAGCTGTTTTGGGCTGGTGCGGCGGCTGATGGAGGCCTGTCCAAGGCTCGAAGTCATCAAGCGCTCCGGCTGCATTGAAGGTGCCCGTAGGGCCCATGCCCGTGCGAAGGTGCACTGGGGCAAGCTGGATGTTGAGAAGCTTGTGAAGGACGGGCCACCGCCGGGGAAAGAGCATCGTAAGCCCGAAAATTATTATAAGGATGTTCTGAAGGGTGCCCGCCTTGTGGCGGAGGAATGTTCTACGGATGTAATTTTTGAGTAAAACTCGCTCGTTTTGTTCTGTGCGCTGAAAACTTGTTCATATGCGCTTAAGCAATGCTGTTTGAATTTAAAATATTACCTTCTGTGCGGTTGTTTATCAATACTGAGAGATGGCGAGTCGTCGGCTTCTGCCCCCTTGCCGCTAGTGCTGGGGTGTTCAGGGATAAACCTGGGTGCTCTTTTTCCCATATTTGGGTCCTTCGAGGGAGGCGCTCAGCCCGACGAACGAGGCAATCGGACTATAATGCGTGAACACTCTCACTTAGCCATAGAATTCTATAATTTTAAATTTCGGCGAAGCCCCTAGTATTCGGAAGACCGAGTTCGGGGCGCTATCCACGCCTTGGCCGGACAGAGCCGGCTCCTCGCCCTAAGCGACATAAGTCTTTAGGGACTCGAAAAAACCTCTCGAACAGTGACCAGCTCTCGCCTCATCATGACGGTCAGTTTTAGCTTTCTCCACTAAGGTGCTCGACCCAGCTCAACCGGGGCACAATCGCAGTGGTTCTCCTAGTGCTACCTTAGCCGATATAGCGGAACGTAAGGCACCAAAACATAGGAGCCGGGCAAACCCAACTATTGACCCAAGACATGATTCGGAGTTGATGCATATAATGCTATAAGTTCGGGGTGCCGTACTTGTTAAAGTGTTCGGACTTCTCACACCATGTTGAGGGGTATGGAAGCCCCTGGCATATTTTGGCCATACCAAAGTGTACGGGTGCAACATGTTGTTAAGGAACATATATAAATATATATAAAAAGTAATGCAAAAATAGACAAAAGCTATGCATTGTTTATTAAAAAGAGCTGCGATCAAAGCAGAACGATACAAATAATGCGATAAGCACAAGGTTGGACTATGTACCATGTCCACTCCAGGGGCAAGCTGCGGAATAATGTGCGAAACAGGTATACTGCTCGTGATAGAGATCACCTGGGAGTTCCGTAATGCGGCGTGGCTTGGCTGCTTCCCTGGTTCTTGCATCATTTGTGCGGTAACTGAACTGCCGAACAGGCCTTCCGAAGAGTGGAGTCATGAAAGTAAGAGAAAATTTAAAAAATCGGCAGCCCCTGGTGCGGTTTAAGCCGTGTTTCGGGCGTGCCGTGGTGGTGCCCCTCCCCCTGTGCCCATGGTATCTCTAGAGCGTAGTTATGTACGTGAAGTACTGGCGTCACCTTTTTGCGAGGGTTGGGGTTGGGGCCGCATTGCTACGCCTGCTCGGATCGTGCCAGGCGGTCTTGTTGTAGGTTACTCCAGGCGCGCTTGACGGTGTCCGGTCGTTTAGTGGCCGGACTGGAGAACTGCCTAAAGAGGCTGCTTTGAACTTCCGCCGCAAGGGCCGCCGTGTGCTCCTCTGTTCAGAGGGAGCGTTCGGTGTTTCCATTGACCGTAATTACTCCTCGAGGGCCTGACATCTTGAGCTTAAGTTATGCGTAATGCGGTACCACATTGAACTTAGCGAATGCGGTTCGCCCGAGTAGTGCGTGATAACCACTGCGAAACAGGACTATGTCGAAGATTAACTCCTCGCTTCGGAAATTATCTGGAGATCTGAAGACCACTTCAAGTGTGACTGAGCCTGTATAGTTGGCCTCTACACCTGGTATTACGCCTTTAAAGGCCGTTTTGGTGGGCTTAATCCTCGAGGGATCTATGCCCATTTTCCGCACTGTATCCTGGTAAAGCAGGTTCAGACTGTTGCCGCCGTCCATAAGGACTCTAGTGAGATGAAATCCGTCAATAATTGGGTCTAGAACCAATGCGGCGAAGCAGCCGTGACGGGTGCTAGTGGGGTGGTCCCTTCGATCAAAGGTGATCAGGCAGGAGGACCATGGGTTGAACTTTGGGGCGACTGGCTCTATCGTGTATACGTCCCTTAACGCGCGCTTCCGCTCCCTCTTGGGGATGTGGGTTGCGTATATCATGTTCACCGTCCGCACTTGTGGGGGAAAACCCTTCTGTCCCCTGTTGTTCGGCGGTCGGGGCTCCTCGTCGTCATTGCTATGCAGCCCCTTGTCTTTGTTTTCGGTGTTTAGCTTTCCTGCCTGCTTGAACACCCAACAATCCATGTTGGTGTGATTGGCCGGCTTTTCGGGGGTGCCATGTATCTGGCATAAGCGGTCGAGTATTCGGTCCAGACTAGACGGCCCCCTAGGATTCCTTTTGAATGGCTTCTTCCGCTGACCGGATTTAGAGCCTCTGAATCCGGCATTAACTATCGTATCCTCAGCATTATCGTCGTTAATGCGGCGCTTCTGCATGGTTCGACGCGACCTGCTACCACTGTCCCTGGTGTCCAAATTACCAGGGTTTTTGGTTATATTGTTGCTACGAGCAAGCCAGCTGTCTTCTCCCGCGCAAAAGCGGGTCATGAGTGTCGTGAGTGCTGCCATAGACTTCGGCTTTTCCTGTCCAAGGTGCCAGGCTAGCATCTCGTCACGGATATTATGCTTGAAGGCTGCTAGGGCCTCAGCATCTGGACAGTCGACTATTTGATTTTTCTTTGTTAAGAACCGTGTCCGGAATTGCCTGGCCGATTCATTTGGCTACTGAATTACGTGGCTTAGGTCATCGGCGTCTGGGGGTCGCACATAAGTGCCCTGGAAATTGTCGAGGAATGCGGCTTCCAGGTCCTCCCAACAACTGATTGATCCTGTTGGCAAGATGTTAAGCCAATGCCAAGCTGGTCCTTTAAGATTGAGTGGGAGGTATTTGATGGCGTGGAAATCATCGCCGCAGGCCATATGGATATGAAGGAGATAATCCTCAATCCATACCGCAGGATCTGTTGTGCCATCATATGATTCGATGTTTATGGGTTTGCAACCCTCGGGGATTTGATGATCCATTATTTCGTCTGTGAAACAGAGTGGGTGTGCGGCACCTCTGTACTGGGCTATATCATGACGTAGCTCCAGTGAGCCTTGTCTACTGTGTACATCCCTGCCGAATTTGTGGCTGATACGTCTCCAACGTATCTATAATTTTTGATTGCTCCATGCTACTTTATCTACTGTTTTGGACTATATTGGGCTTTATATTCCACTTTTATATTATTTTTGGGACTAACCTATTAACTGGAGGCCCAGCCCAGAATTGTTGTTTTTTGCCTATTTCAGTATTTCGAGGAAACAGAATATCAAACGGAGTCCAAACGGAATGAAACCTTCGGGGACGTGATCTTCTCACCGAACGTGATCCAGGAGACTTGGACCCTACTCCAAGAAGTTTCCGGGGAGGTCACGAGGATGGAGGGCCCCCCTGGGCGCGCCCCCTGCCTCATGGGCCCCTTGGAGCTCCCCTGATGTACTTCTTCCGCCTATATATCTCCATATACCCTAAAAACATCCGGGAGCACAATAGATCGGGAGTTCCGCCGCCAGAAGCCTCCGTAGCCACCGAAAGCCAATCTAGACCCGTTCCGGCACCCTGCCGGAGGGGGCAATCCCTCTCCGGTAGCCATCTTCATCATCCCGGTGCTCTCCATGACGAGGAGGGAGTAGTTCTCCCTCGGGGCTGAGGGTATGTACCAGTAGCTATGTGTTTGATCTCTCTCTCTCGTGTTCTTGATTTGGCACGATCTTGATGTATCGCGAGCTTTGCTATTATAGTTGGATCTTATGTTTCTCCTCCCCCTCTACTCTCTTGTAATGGATTGAGTTTCCCCTTTGAAGTTATCTTATCGTACTGAGTCTTTAAAGATTTGAGAACACTTGATGTATGTCTTGCCGTGGATATCTGTGGTGACAATGGGATACCACGTGATTCACTTGATGTATGTTTTGGTGATCAACTTACGGGTTCCGCCCATGAACCTATGCATAGGGGTTGGCACACGTTTTCATCGTGATTCTCCGGTAGAAACTTTGGGGCACTCTTTGAGGTCCTTTGTGTTGGTTGAATAGATGAATTGAGATTGTGTGATGCATATCGTATAATCATGCCCACGGATACTTGAGGTGACGTTGGAGTATCTAGGTGACATTAGGGTTTTGATTGATTTGTGTCTTAAGGTGTTATTCTAGTACGAACTCTAGGGCTGTTTGTGACACTTATAGGAATAGCCCAACGGATTGATTGGAAAGAATAACTTTGAGGTGGTTTCGTACCCTACCATAATCTCTTCGTTTGTTCTCCGCTATTAGTGAATTTGGAGTGACTCTTTGTTGCATGTTGAGGGATAGTTATGTGATCCAATTATGTTAGTATTGTTGAGGGAACTTACACTAGCGAAAGTATGAACCCTAGGCCTTATTTCCTATCATTGCAATACCATTTACGCTCACTTTTATCATTCGTTACCTTGCTGTTTTTATATTTTCAGATTACAAATACCATTATCTACTATCCATATACCACTTGTATCACCATCTCTTCGCCGAACTAGTGCACCTATACAATTTACCATTGTATTGGGTGTGTTGGGGACACAAGAGACTCTTTGTTATTTGGTTGCAGGGTTGCTTGAGAGAGACCATCTTCATCCTATGCCTCCTACGGATTGATAAACCTTAGGTCATCCACTTGAGGGAAATTTGCTACTGTCCTACAAACCTCTGCACTTGGAGGCCCAACAACGTCTACAAGAAGAAGGTTGTGTAGTAGACATCAAGCTCTTTTCTGGCGCCGTTGCCGGGGAGGTGAGTGCTTGAAGGTATATCTTTAGATCTTGCAATCGAGTCTTTTAGTTTCTTGTTTTATCACTAGTTTAGTTTATAAAAGAAAACTGTAAAAAATGGAATTGAGTTTATCTCATACGCTTCACCTTTTTAATATCTTTCGTGAGTATGATGGAAAGGATAATTGTGCTCAAGTGCTAGAAGAAGAAATCGATAAAATGTTTGGCACTAAATCTTTGAATGATGAGCATGATTGCAATGTTGTTAGTATGAATTCTTTGAATATCTATGATACTAATGATGATTGCACTAGTTATGATGAAAATGTCTCCTATAAACATGTCAATTTTTGTGGAGTGCATTGGGTTTGCAAGTACACACCAAATAGGGAAGATAGATATTGCAAGAGGCATAAGTACTTAGAAACTAAATTGTTGCAAGAAGAGCTAGATGAATGTGCTGAAAGATTCAATATTTTTCGTGCCCCTTGTGAACTTTGCAATGAACATGGTCATTTAAAGCTCCAATGCTATTTGTTTCATGATCAAGTCGTGTCCAAACATTGTGATAATTTGATTACCCTTGAGCATCATAAAGAGCTTAGCCTTCTTTTGGGTTATGAAGAAATGAAACGTATAACTGAGGGTATTCCAAAGTTTAATCTTGATAGAGTTCTTGATTTTGATCTAGAGAATATTTATATGTATTGTGCGGTGAATTGCATTGAAAATCCTTATATTGCCAACTACATAAAGAAAAGGAAACAAATAGAAGATGAAGAGAATACTAATGAAAGGGAAAGGACTTCCCAATATCCTCCTATTATCTCTTATGATGAATCAGGCAACAAGGAGGAGCCTCCTATTCAACCAATCTCATTAATAAGGAGCTCCAAAAAGAGGATTGAACCCACACACGATGTGGTAAAGAAGAAGAAAAGAAAAAGGAAGAGAGGTAAAAAGGTATCTCTCCCAAATAAAGTTGCTCCTATTATTGCTGTGCCTCATGAAAATGAAGATAATACACTTGATGATGATCTCGTTATGCCTATTGCTTGTTGTGATGATTATGATTGGGAAGATAATGATACTTCTTATGATCTTGAAAATCTTTTTGGCACATGCTTGGAAGAATATAATAATTGCTATACTATTGGTGCTATCCATGCTATTAATGATGAGAGTGATTATGCTTATGATACGAAAAGGCCCAAGCTTGGGGATGCTATGTTTGATGAAGATGATGTTTTTGAGAATATATTTGCTGCAATTAATGTTTGTCCCAAGCTTGGGGAAGCTATGATTAATGAAGATGATATTTTTAGTCTCCCGAGTTTTGATATGCAAGTTTATAATGATGATAGCATGCCTCCAACTTATGATGATTATTATGATGATACTTCTGCTATAAAAAGTAGTGATTATATTTATAGAACTTGTCATGATTATGAATACCCCTTCTCTGAATATTACTCTTTTAATGTGGAAACAATTTATAGTTTTCAAGTCTCTTATGATACTCCCACTATTCCGACTAAGAAGAAATTTGCTTATGTGGAGAGTAGTAAATTTTATATGCTTGTAGATCATGAAAAGAATGCTTTAGGTGCTGGTTATATTGTTGAATTCATTCATGATGCTACTGGAAATTATTATGAGGAAGGAACATATGCTTGTAGGAATTGCAATGATATCAAGTTTCCTCTCTATGTGCTTAAAGTTTTGAAGTTATGCTTGTTTTACCTTCCTATGTAAGTTGATTCTTGTTCCCACAAGTTGTTTGCTCACAAAATCCCTATGCATAGGAAGTATGTTAGACTTAAATGTGCTAGTCATATTCTTTATGATGCTCTCTTTATATTACGATTCTTATCTTTTATGTGAGCATCGTTGAAATCATCATGCCTAGCTAGGGGCGTTAAACGATAGCGCTTGTTGGGAGGCAACCCAACTTTATTTTTGTTCCTTGCCTTTTTCTCCTGTTTAGTAATAAATAATTCATCTATACTCTGTTTATATGTGTTTTTATGTTTTAATTAGTGTTTGTGCCAAGTAGAACCTTTGGGAAGACTTGGGTAAAATCTTGTTGATCATGCTGTAAAAAACAGAAACTTTAGCGCTCACGAGAACTGCTGCCATTTTTATTTGGAGAGTGCTATTTAGTTAATTCTTTTTGAAGATGATTAATAAATAAATTCATAAGGTACAGCAATTTATTTGAGAATTTTATGAGTTCCAGAAGTATACGTTTGATCCAGATTACTACAGACCGTTCTGTTTTTGACAGATTCTGTTTTGCGTGTGTTGTTTGCTTATTTTGATGAATCTATGGCTAGTAAAATAGTTTATAAACCATAGAGAAGTTGGAATATAGTAGGTGTCGGCGTTTTGGGAATGGGGGTCCCCAGACTTGCCTGCCTGCGGCCTGCGACGTGGCTCAAAGGGGGGCCTAGCGCGGCCCATCTTCACCAACACAAACCCAAGACCCTCGCGAGGGGCCAAGCCTCGCGGGGCGGACGACGCGGAGCTTCCTCAGGCGCGGCCTCGTCAGGCTGGCTCACGAGGAGGCGGAGAGATCAAGGCGGGGTACCTCATGAGGTGCCCGTGACGCAAGCCATGACGACCGGGGGCGCCAGGCGGGTGCCAGCCCGCGCAGCGTCCTCCCTTCCTCTTTGGTGCAAAGGGGGCAAGCGCAGCCGCGGAGTACCGAGGCATCAGGCAAAGGTTGCCATTTCGGTGCAACGAGACCAAGACCAGGAGGACTACGAGACGGAGGTCACCATGGAGCCCAAGACGGCGTCATCACCAGAGCTTTGCGCAGGCGAAGACTACTTTTGCCAGGATAGTTGATACTAGCTGTCCCCCTACAAATTAGCCCGGCATTGTTGGCTCCCTCCCCGCTCGATATTTGGGAAGAGGACCAGGGCCTCTATAAATAGGACCAGCCACCCACACAGCAAAGGGGGCAAAGAGAGAGAGAAAGGTGACTGAGCTCCTCCCAGCAGTTCATCACCCCAGCCAAGAACAGACCCTCGCGAGGCTGTTCTTCCTTGTATTGTTCATCATCATTAGCCAAAGAGGCAATCCACCACACCACACACTGGAGTAGGGTATTACACCACAACGGTGGCCCGAACCAGTATAAACCCTGTGTCTCTTGTGTTGTTCTTTCCTTAGTTCAGATCCTACCAAGGCGGGGGGGTGCAGGTAGGTAGGAGGCGAAATCTCCGCGCGCACCCCAGTGTTCGAACCTCAAGGGTCTGCCGGAACCCGAAATCCGACATTTGGCGCGCCAGGTAGGGGTGCGCCGGGATTCATCTTCCACCACCCCGTTCTCCTCCGGCCATCACGCCCATGTCTCACGCTCGTCGGGCCCGCGCCGAGCGCCGGGCTGCGCTCGCTTCCCGCGTCGCCCAGACGGCCCCCGTCGGCGGGTGACCTCGCCGTTCCCCGTCACCTATCGTCAACGCCGCCACCGGCCTGGCGGGGGACGAGCAGCAAGCATCGTCCCAGCATCCGTCCGTGCGGCAAGACGGCCACACCGCAACTCCCTCGCTCACCCCAGCTGGTTCTTCGTCCCGCGCGCTCTGCGCGCCCATGGAGGCTCGGGCTGCACTCATCGCGGCGAACGAGCTCCTGCGCTACCGTCCCGTCGACGACATCTACGAAGAATGGCTCGACCGCATCGCCGAGCTCGTCCGCGCCGCAGGGGGCTCTCCTGCGACGTCCGTTCCGCTGCACCGCACCCCGCCCCGCGCGGGCAATGAAGCTCCGGCAGTGCCTCGGCCACCTCCTCCTCAGGAAGGCGCCATGGCTCCAAGGCGCGTGGCCCCTGGGCGGGACCCGCTCCGTCAGGTGCCGGCGCAGCAAGAGCAGAGCTGCCAAGAAGTCCCGCGCCCGCAAGAAGCTGCCCAGGCGCTCCCTGCTCTAGCACGTCGCGACCATGCTCCTGCTCCCGCGCATCAAGACCCCGCACTGCTCCCAGCTGCAGCGCGTGGGGACATGCAAGACCAAGTTCCCCGTCATCCAAGGCCTCCCGTGGCCACAGCAGGCTGTCACGCCTTCACCGTCGAGCTACGCAACATCGCGTGGCCCGGCAAGTTCAAGCCAGACTTGCCTCCTCGCTATGACGGCATGGCTGACCCTGCGGAGTTCCTCTAGCTCTACGAGCTGGGCATCGAAGCTGCCAACGGAGACGAGAAGGTCATGGCGAACTGGTTCCCCATGGCACTCAAGGACGGGGCCCACACCTGGCTCCTGAACCTGGCTCCAGGCACAATCTCCTCCTGGGACGAGATGCGCACCCGCTTCATCGCCAACTTCCAAGGCACTCGCGACCGGCCACCCGCCATGAGCGACATGCGCCGCATCAAGCAACAGCCCGGGGAGACCCTGCAGAAGTACATCCAGCACTTCAACAATGCGCGCCTCAAGATTCCCAAGGTGACTGAGGAGGCCATCATCTCGGCCTTCTCCGACGGCGTGCGCGACGTCAAGATGAAGGAGGAGCTGGTGATGCATGAAGACTTGTGCACTTCCCTGGAGCTGTTCAACCTGGCAACCAAGTGCGCCAGGGCCGAGGAAGGGCGTCTCTCCCTCCTCGAGCTGCCTGCCGCAGACCCAGAAGAGAAGAAGCTCAAGGCCAAGGATGTGAAGCGCAAGGGGGCTGCCGTGCTCGCGGCAGAACCAGACACCAAGCGGGGCAGAGATCAGCCCGAACCTTCCAAGGGCAGCCGGTACTGTGTGTACCATGACCTCCACACCCACAACACCAAGGAATGTCAAGAGCTCCGAGCCGTGCGAGAAGGAAGGATCGGTCGTCGCCCTGACCCCAGTGATCGGGGCTACGGCCGAGGAGGAGGAAGGAACGCAGGACGCTGGGAAGACCGTGGCCCGCGCCAAGGGTGGCGCGATCAACCTCGCGAGGATCGCTGGCAAGACCCGCCTCGCGAGGGAGGCTGGAGAGATCAGCCTCGCGAGGGAGACTGGAGGGATCAGCCTCGCGAGGATCGCCCGCAAGGCAACACAGGCCTCCCACCGCTGCCACCGCAGCCAAGGAGAAACAAGGACCGCCACCAGGACGAGGGGGCTGGGGGCTTCCAGGAGCCGTGCGCGATCGCCTGCATCCTGGGCAGGGCCCAAGCCCCAGCCTCTCAGCGCATCTTCAAGCAGTTCGCCAGCGAACTGAACGCAGTCCTCCCCAGGCTCGAAGCCACGCGCCCTCTCAGGTGGTCGGCGTGCGCCATCACGTTCAGCTCAGCAGATCAGCTCAAGTGTGCGGCTACAGCCGGAGTTCTCCCGATGCTTTGCTCCCCAATCATCAGCAACGTGGTGGTCACCAAGACCCTCATCGATGGCTGGGCAGGGCTCAATGTCCTGTCCGTGTAAACATTCAACAACCTCCAAGTGCCCTACAGCCAGCTTCAGCCAACCAAGCCTTTCTCCGGTATCACCGACGGCTCCACGGTCCCGATTGGGCAGGTCCGCCTCCCTGTCACCTTCGGGGCACGCGACAACTACCGCACCGAGCTCATCGACTTCGACGTCGCTCACATTCGCCTGCCGTACAACGCCATCCTTGGGTACCCAGCGCTGGCCAAGTTCATGGTCGTAACTCACCACGGCTACAACGTCCTCAAGATGCCAGGAAGCGGCGGAGTCATCACGGTGCCATGTGAAGAGAAGGACGCGGTGTGTTCCCTGGAACAAGCCTTTCAGGCCGCGTCACTAGAAGACCCGGATCGTGGAAGCAGGAGGCCTCCCGAGACCGCCCCTAAGAAGAAGAAGACATCGTCCGGCCCGACCTCTCAGGAGGCAGGCCCCTCTGGGCCCGCGCCTGCCCAGGGGGAACCTCCTTCCATCACATAGGAAAGGGCGCCCGGCGCCCTCCTCAGGCAGGGCTCGGGGGCTCTCCCCTGGAGGGCCACCGACCTAGCCAGGGTCACGAGGGAGGCGCTTGGGCACCACATGGAGGCGTGTTTCGAAGCACGTTTCCCTCAAGAAGGATCAAGGCAAGGAGATCCAGACCCTCAGGAGTTCGTCAACAAGGCCATTCAGGAGCTACAGGAGTCAAGAGTCATGGAAGGCGGCCGCCGCCTACCCGCAGTGGCTCCCCGTCCAGGCGAGGATGGTGGGTTGCGCGTCTGCATCGACATACCAGGGCTCAACCGAGTCGCCTCTCTGGAGCGCCTCTGGCCCTCGCAAGTGGGGCGCTACGGAGGCCCACCCCACAGCTACGTTCGCATACCTTACGGCTTGCCGAATGCGGCTGACACGTACCAGCGCCTCATGAGGGGCATCACGGAGGCACGAGAGGCAGGGCGTTCCACAGCCCTGGCAGGGATGGAGATGGCCCGTGAGGAGCCGCCAGCGCATTCGAAGCCTCCCGAGGCCCCTGGGCCTGGGGGCTCGTGAGGATCGGCTTCCGCAGCCCGGTGAGTCTGCTACACAAACGCTCCTTCGTCCTCAACATCATCAGGTGACATCTTTCGAGTTTTATTTCCAGCTGGGAGCTCCCCCCAGGGCTGCATTATTCCCAGGACGCGTGGGTCCATCCCTGCAGCGTATATCCCTTTTTTATTCCATGTTGTTAGCTTACCTTGTTGGGGGCGCCCCTCGGGCCGCATGATCCCCAAGCCGCTCGGGCCAGGCCCAGCGGCATGTATCCCGTTTGCGTTTATTTCTGATTATGCGTTAGACCCACCATGCTTGATTATTTGATGTCGGTCCACGGCACCTCTTCTTCTCCATGCCGACCACTTGCACGTTAAAGGGGGGGTACCTGAGCATCGCGACTCAGGGCTCTTACTGGCTCTCCAGCCCTCACCCTCTGGCCTTGTCCATGGCATCGCGACCTGGCATACCAGCGACGGCTGAGACTAGCTCGAGGGCCGGGACCAGAGGACGTAGAGTGCCGACATCTAACCAAATTTGCAGGGACACATCACAAGATAAGGCCCAGTGCCAGGCGCAACCCGCCTAGAGGTAGGGTCCCGTGAGTCCCGCGCTGGCTCACGGGTGCCCAGATACACCTCACCAGGCCCTCCCGTGCCAGCCACGTGTCAGGGCGGGGCTGTACACGCCCCGGGGGCTCCTCCCAGAGG
The DNA here is from genome assembly GCF_018294505.1 of Triticum aestivum. Taxonomy (NCBI): domain Eukaryota; kingdom Viridiplantae; phylum Streptophyta; class Magnoliopsida; order Poales; family Poaceae; genus Triticum; species Triticum aestivum. The sequence continues at coordinate 174,433,962 of NC_057803.1, forward strand.
GGGGCCCCTCCCACGTACCAGTGGAAGCACCATGCTCTGCGTTGGCTGACGACACTGCCGAGGAGCGGCTATGCCCGTACACATACGGTAGCGCTATGCTCCGCGCTGGTGATAAACAACTGAGGGTGGCCCCCGGGCCGCACCAACCTCAGGGAGCCCAGAGCTCAGTGTCTAGCCTCATCGTAATGCCTCCCCTTGGGAGTGCCACGCGAGGGGGCTGGGCACGGGGGCTGCGCCTGGGTCACACCCAGACGCACGCCGCCCAGCCAGGTCCCCCCGGGCCTGGTTCATCGCGCGTCTCTCCCTGAGCGGAGCCAAGGTACGAAGGCCGTTTGAGCGTCAAGGAGTACTCCTGAGCATCGCGACTTAGGAGCCTAACTGGTCATGTGGCCCCTCACTCCGTGGCCCCGTCCTGGTTTCCGGTCGGGACCATCGCTGGGTGAGGCACGCGCACGGCCGGGCCCTACAGACGTAGAACGGTAGGTCCACCCGCATCACGCCTCCTTACTTGTTGTTCGCGCGTCAAGGGGGACTCCTGAGCATCGCGACTCAGGAGCCTAACTGGTCACGTGGCCCCTCACTCCGTGGCCCCGTCCTGGTTTCCCGTCGGGACCATCACTGGGTGAGGCACGCGCGCGGCCGGGCCCTGTAGACGTAGAACGGTAGATCCACCCGCATCACACCTCCCTACTTGCTGTTCGTGCGCCAAGGGGGACTCCTGAGCATCGCGACTCAGGAGCCTAACTTGTCACGTGGCCCCTCACTCCTTGGCCCCGTCCTGGTTTCCGGTCGGGACCAATGCTGGGTGAGGCATGCGCGGGGTCGGGCTCTGCTGGCATAGAACATAAGCAAGTAGGAAGGAAAGGCACAAATTTCAAGAAGTTCAAAAGCAAATATTATAGTCCACACTGTTATCTCAATGCCAAACGCAAGTTTAAATGCCTCCCCGAGGCATGATACATGTGCAGGAATTAAAGGCAGGACAGGAGGCGCGACGGAGTCACTTGTCGGCGATGGAGCAGCGCGGATTGAGTACGCCTCACGGAGCAGTGGGGTCGCCAGCGCCTTGCTTCGTCCTGATGCTGAAGGCCCGGAACTTCCCCAACAGGACCTCTGCGCGACCCTTCATGGCCTCGGCAGCGGCACGCTTGCCGCTCACTGGCTCCAGCAGGCTGTCGAGGTCGACACCGGGATCGCGAAGGTAGATGTGGGTGAGGACCCGCGTCATTGCTGCAGAAGACAGGACACGCGCCTCGGCCTCGGCCGCGGGGCCAAGGCCAAGGGCGACATCTTCAAGAGGGTGAACCACGAAGGGAAGCAGCTTGGCGGGGCCGTCCTCGGCGCCAGCCAGTGGGCTCTCCAAGCCGCTGTCGTAAAGCATCCTTAGTGAGGAGCGAGCCCTCGCCTCCATCTCCGCGAAGGCCACGCGGTCCTCGGCAAGAACCAGGGCCTCGTCGTCCAGCTTGGCCTTCCTCGCCCCCAACTCCTGCTCCAGCGCGCCTAGGCGGTCGCAGCGTTTCTTGAGCTTGACCTCCCTCTCCTTGAGAGCCGCCTCGCGAGCCTTCACGCCTTCTTCCTGCTCTTGGCGAAGGCAGACCTCGTTCGCGAGCTGGTCCCGCAGACCTTGCAGTTCGCCCTCGAGCGCCTTGCAACGACCACGAACATCGACCACCTCCCCCAGGGCTGCATCACGAGCAGCCTTCGCCTCAAGGACGGCATGCTTCTCCTCGTCGCATGCCGTCGATGCCTGGACCAGCGCCGCCCAAATCGGAGCGTCGGAGCGAACCCATCCTGAAGCCAGCTTCAAGCGCCCGGCCACCAAGCGGGGGTCGGCACCAAGAAGATCCTGACGCAGTCGGTCTAGCTCAGCAACAGCATGATCCAGAACGGCAGAAGGAGTCGGAGAGACAGTAGCCTATGGAGTAGGAGGAGAAGACGGCAACGCGGCCACAGCACCATGAGGCGGAGTCTGCCGCGCCCCGACAGCTGAAGTGGTGGCGGCAGGCAAGAGCACCTCGGGAGCCACTTGGGCCGTGGGGGCTGAGCTCGCCCCAGCCGGCTCAGCCAGGCCTCGTGAGGACGACCGGGCAGGAGAAGCCTGTGCATCGCGGTCACCCTCCTTCACAGGCAGAAGCGCTGCCACGGATGGAACCTCGGGAGCCCCCTTCGGTTTCTTTGCTGCGGGCGCCAGCCTATCCAAGAAATACGGGCGTCAAGCCTCAGAAGCAGAGCAAGAAATAAAGACAAGAATCGAATACTTACGGGTCGTCGCCAGTGAGCTCAAGCAACCTCCGGCCAAATTTGAAGCCTGAAAGCCGGCTGGAAGGGTCAACCTCGGGAAGCTTGGAGGCAGAAGGCGCATCTGCGGTCCGCCCTAGGGCCGGGGTAGACCCGCGCGAGATCAGCACGGTCCTGTCCTTCTTCGGGATCAGGGGCGAGCTCCCGCCGTCCTACTCGTCATTGTCCTCGTTGTCGTCTTCGTCGTCATCCTCGTCGTCATCACTCGGAGAGAGGCGGAGAATGCGGGACCTGCACCGGGGGAGAGGAGCCCTCGACTCTCCGTCAGTCGCCTCGGAGTCAGGCCCTTTTCCCCGCTCCCCTCCTTCCTCCTCTTCGCTAGAGTCGTCGGAGGGCACGTCCACCGGTTCCTCGGGAGTTTCCACGGGCATGGACTTCACTACCTGCTCCCAGTCGTCGCGGAGGAACAAGGGCGTAGGAGCGCCTGCCAACCTCGCCACATCGCCCCCGACCAGAGATTGGAGGACAGCAGCCAGATCTCTGCCGGCTAAGGCCGCGGGGCTCGGGCGGGGCCTCCACATCGGAAGTGAGTGCTGCCGAAGTGGAGCCAGCTGGTGCTCCAGGAATTCCCTCAGCAGCGACGCGCCGGTCAGCTTTGCCGCCGCCATGTTGGCCGGCCTCAGATCCGCGTCCATCTTCTCCAACATCAGCTTCGCGCGGGGGTCCGTGAGCTCCGCTCGACCCGAATCGCTGGAGCTCATGGGCTGCTCCGTCGGCAAGATCAGCCGAGGGTGGATGTGCCCAACATCCACCAAGACCCACTTGCTCCTGAAGCCCTCAATCCTTTTCCCGGAGTTTGAAATGGCAATGGCGCCACCGTACATGACGAAGCTCGCGCACACGAAAGCAGTACCATGAGAAGTCCGGAGGTAGAAGTAGTGGCGCAGCAAGGCCACTGAAGGCTACACCCCTACGTGAGCCTCGCAGTAATATGCGAAGATTGCCAGGAGAAGGACGGAGTTGGGGTGGAGATGCAGGGCTTGTAGCTTATAGTGGCAGAGGATAGAGAAGAAGAACTCGGAGAAGGGAGGCAGCAAGCCAGCGGCAATGGCACTTACGAAGAGCGGATAGAAGGTGCTCCCTTGACCATCAGGGGTGGCGGAGCCGGCTTTGAACACCTTCGCCCCGTTGATGCCCCGCACCGTCGCCATCCGGCGCAACCGGGCGAGGCTCGCCTCCGACACATTCGGCGGATCCAGGGCTGACGAGTACCAAGCTACGGCCAGGGGCTGATGAGGCGCCATGGCTTCCTAGGTCACACGGTAGGAATGGATCTGGAAATTTTGGAGGAAGGAAGGAGAGGCGCAAGAAAGGGGATCTGAGCAGCAACCGGGGAAAGCAAGAAGCAAAGCCTAGGTGGACGCCGCTCCTTTATCAACTCGAGCGGTTGCAAGGGCGCCCACATCCAATCGACCGCCATGCGGCGCCCAAGGCCGCAGGCTGTTAGGGCCCGCGGCGCTTCGCTCTTGCCCTTCCGCCTCCCTGCACGGCCAAGTCTGGGCGCGCCTTGGGCCCGGGGGCTACTGTCGGCGTTCTGGGAACGGGGGTCCCCAGACTTGCCTGCCTGCGGCCTGCGGCGTGGCTCAAAGGGGGGCCCAGCGCGGCCCATCTTCACCAACACAAACCTAAGACCCTTGCGAGGGGCCAAGCCTCGCGGGGCGGACGACGCGGAGCTTCCTCAGGCGCGGCCTCGTCAGGCTGGCTCATGAGGAGGCGGAGAGATCAAGGCGGGGTACCTCACGAGGTGCCCGTGACGCAAGCCATGACGACCGGGGGCGCCAGACGGGTGCCAGCCCGTGCAGCGTCCTCCCTTCCTCTTTGGTGCAAAGGGGGTAAGCGCAGCCGCGGAGTACCGAGGCATCAGGCGAAGGTTGCCATTTCGGTGCAACGAGACCAAGACCAGGAGGACTACGAGATGGAGGTCACCATGGAGCCCAAGATGGCGTCATCACCAGAGCTTTGCGCAGGCGAAGACTACTTTTGCCAGGATAGTTGATACTAGCTGTCCCCCTTCAAATTAGCCCGCCATTGTTGGCTCCCTTCCCGCTCGATATTTGGGAAGAGGACCAGGGCCTCTATAAATAGGACCAGCCATCCACACAGCAAAGGGGGCAGAGAGAGAGAGAGAAAGGTGACTGAGCTCCTCCCAGCAGTTCATCACCCCAGCTAAGAACAGACCCTCGCGAGGCTGTTCTTCCTTGTATTGTTCATCATCATCAGCCCAAGAGGCAATCCACCACACCACACACTGGAGTAGGGTATTACACCACAACGGTGGCCCGAACCAGTATAAATCCTATGTCTCTTGTGTTGTTCTTTCCTTAGTTCAGATCCTACCAAGGCGGGGGGTGCAGGTAGGTAGGAGGCGAAACCTCCGCGCGCACCCTAGTGTTCGAACCTCAAGGGTCTTCCGGAACCCGAAATCCGACAGTAGGTTTAACACCAATACAAATAAAGAACAAGTTCACTACAGTACCTTAAAGTAGTCTTTTGTTTTCTTTCTCTTATGGAGCTCACGAGATTTCTATTGAGTTTTGTGTTGTGAAGTTTTCAAGTTTTGGGTGAATTCTTTTGATGGATTATGGAACAAGGAGTGGAAAGAGCCTAAGCTTGGGGATGCCCATGGCACCCCCAAGATAATCCAAGGACACCAAAAAGTCAAAGCTTGGGGATGCCCCGGAAGGCATCCCCTCTTTTGTCCACTTCCATCGGTAATTTACTTGGAGCTATATTTTTATTTACCACATGATATGTGTTTTGCTTGGAGCGTCTTGTATTATTTGTGTCTTTGCTTGTTAGTCTACCACAATCATCCTTACTGTACACACCTTTTGAGAGAGCCATGTATGAATTGAAATTTGTTAGAATACTCTATGTGCTTCACTTATATCTTTTTGAGCGTGATAATTTTTGCTCTAGTGCTTCACTTAGATCTTTTAGAGCACGGTGGTGGTTTGTTTTAAAGAAACTTGATCTCTCATGCTTCACTTAGATTATTTTGAGAGTCATTAATAGCATGGTAATTTGCTTAATGTTAATATACTTGGTATTCAAGATATGTGAATCTTTCTTTTTAGTGGGTTGAATACTAAGATAAGTTCGATGCTTGATAATTGTTTTGAGATATGGAGGTGATAATATCATAGTCGTGCTAGTTGAGTAGTTGTGAATTTGAGAAATACTTGTGTTGAAGTTAGCAAGTCCCGTAGCATGCACGTATGGTTAAAGTTGTGTAACAAATTTGAAGCATGAAGTGTACCTGGCTTGTGCATCCTTATGAGTGGCGGTCGGGGACGAGCGATGGTCTTTTCCTACCAATCTATCCCCCTAGGAGCATGCATGTAGTACTTGATTTTTGATGACTTCTAAAATTTTGCAATAAGTATATGAGTTCTTTTGACTAATGTTGAGTCCATGGATTATACGCACTTTTACCTTTCCGCCATTTGCTAGCCTCTTCGGTACCGTGCATTGCCCTTTCTCACATTGAGAGTTGGTGCAAACTTCACCGGTGCATCCAAACCCCGTGATATGATACGCTCTTCACACATAAACCTCCCCATATCTTCCTCAAAACAGCCACCATACCTACCTATCATGGCATTTCCATAGCCATTCCGAGATATATTGCCATGCAACTTCCATCATCATCATCCTCATCATCATGACATGCTTTACTTTTGTCATATTGCCATTGCAAGATCTTGTAGTTGACATCGTATTTGTGGCAAAGCCACCATGCATTATTTGTCATACATGTCACTCTTGATTCATTGCACTATCCCGGTACACCGCCAGAGGCATTCATATAGAGTCATATCTTGTTCTAGTATCGAGTTGTAATCATTATGTTGTAATCAATAGAAGTGTGATGATCATCATTATTAGAGCATTGCCCAATCAAAAAAAAGAGAAAGGCCAAAAAAAGAAAAAGAAAGGCCCAAAAAAAGAGAGAAAATAAAAAGGGCAGTGCTACTATCTCTTTTTCCACACTTGTGCTTCAAAGTAGCACCTTGTTCTTCATGTTGTGAGTCTCATATATTGTGCTTCAAAGTAGAACCATGATTTCATATAGTGAGTCTCATAAGTTGTCTTGTTCATACTAGTGGGAATTTTTCATTATAGAACTTGGCTTGTATATTCCAAAGATGGGCTTCCTCAAAATGCCCTAGGTCTTCATGAGCAAGCAAGTTGGATGCACACCCACTAGTTTTCTTTTGTTGAGCATTCTTAGCTCTAGTGCATCCGTTGCATGGCAATCCCTACTCCTTGCATTAACATCAATTGATGGGCATCTCCATAGCTCATTGATTAGCCTTGTTGATGTGAGACTTTCTCCTTTTTTGCCTTCTCCACACAATCCCCATCATCATATTCTATACCACCCATAGTGCTATGTCCATGGCTCGCGCTCATGTATTGCGTGAAGGTTGAAAAAGTTTGAGATTATTTGAGTATGAAACAATTGCTTGGCTTGTCATCGGGGGTATAGAAGTTGGGAACATCTTTGTGTGACGAAAATGAAGCATAGCCTAACTATATGATTTTGTAGGGATGCACTTCCTTTGGCCATGTTATTTTGAGATGACATAATTGTTTGATTAGTATGCTTGAAGTATTATCATTTTTTATGTCAATATGAACTTTTGCCTTGAACCTTTCGGATCTGAATATTCATACCATGATTAAGAAGATTTACATTGAAATTATGCCAAAGTATCACTCCACATCAAAAATTCTCTTTTTATCATTTACCTACTCGAGGCCGAGCAGGAATTAAGCTTGGGGATGCCTGATACGTCTCCAACGTATCTATAATTTTTGATTGCTCCATGCTACTTTATCTACTGTTTTGGACTATATTGGGCTTTATTTTCCACTTTTATATTATTTTTGGGACTAACCTATTAACCGGAGGCCCAGCCCAGAATTGCTATTTTTTGCCTATTTCAGTATTTCGAGGAAACAGAATATCAAACGGAGTCCAAACAGAATGAAACATTCGGGAACGTGATCTTCTCACCGAACGTGATCCAGGAGACTTGTACCCTACTCCAAGAAGTTTCTGGGGAGGTCACGAGGGTGGAGGGCGCGCCCCCCTGCCTCATGGGCCCCTCGGAGCTCCCTGACGTACTTCTTCCGCCTATATATCTCCATATACCCTAAAAAACATCCGGGAGCACAATAGATCGGGAGTTCCGCCGCCAGAAGCCTCCGTAGCCACCAAAAGCCAATCTAGACCCGTTCCGGCACCCTGCCGGAGGGGGCAATCCCTCTCCGATGGCCATCTTCATCATCCCGGTGCTCTCCATGACGAGGAGGGAGTAGTTCTCCCTCGGGGCTGAGGGTATGTACCAGTAGCTATGTGTTTGATCTCTCTCTCTCTCTCTCTCTCTCTCGTGTTCTTAATTTGGCACGATCTTGATGTATCGCGAGCTTTGCTATTATAGTTGGATCTTATGTTTCTCCTCCCCCTCTACTCTCTTGTAATGGATTGAGTTTCCCCTTTGAAGTTATATTATCGGATTGAGTCTTTAAAGATTTGAGAACACTTGATGTATGTCTTGCCGTGGATATCTGTGGTGACAATGGGATACCACGTGATTCACTTGATGTATGTTTTGGTGATCAACTTGCGGGTTCCGCCCATGAACCTATGCATAGGGGTTGGCACACGTTTTCGTCGTGATTCTCCGGTAGAAACTTTGGGGCACTCTTTGAGGTCCTTTGTGTTGGTTGAATAGATGAATTGAGATTGTGTGATGCATATCGTATAATCATGCCCACGGATACTTGAGGTGACATTGGAGTATCTAGGTGACATTAGGGTTTTGATTGATTTGTGTCTTAAGGTGTTATTCTAGTACGAACTCTAGGGCTGTTTGTGACACTTATAGGAATAGCCCAACGGATTGATTGGAAAGAATAACTTTGAGGTGGTTTCGTACCCTACCATAATCTCTTCGTTTGTTCTCCGCTATTAGTGACTTTGGAGTGACTCTTTGTTGCATGTTGAGGGATAGTTATGTGATCCAATTATGTTAGTATTGTTGAGGGAACTTACACTAGCGAAAGTATGAACCATAGGCCTTATTTCCTATCATTGCAATACCGTTTACGCTCACTTTTATCGTTCCTTACCTTGCTGTTTTTATATTTTCAGATTACAAATACCATTATCTACTATCCATATACCACTTGTATCACCATCTCTTCGCCGAACTAGTGCACCTATACAATTTACCATTGTATTGGGTGTGTTGGGGACACAAGAGACTCTTTGTTATTTGGTTGCAGGGTTGCTTGAGAGAGACCATCTTCATCCTATGCCTCCTACGGATTGATAAACCTTAGGTCATCCACTTGAGGGAAATTTGCTACTGTCCTACAAACCTCTGCACTTGGAGGCCCAACAACGTCTACAAGAAGAAGGTTGTGTAGTAGACATCAGTGGCCGGCGTGACAGATGCCGTCTTGAGCCGTGGGGCGCCCACACGATCCGTAGATCGATCTTGTTTGTTTAGCCTTGTCCTCCAACATATCTCGTAAGTCCGGCGCATAATCCCGTGCCTTGGTACGGGGTGCGGCTTGAGTGGAGGGCCGAGAGGCCTCTCTGTCGCGGCCACGAGGTGGCCAGTCGGCCGCATCGAGTGCTTCCTCCTCTAATTGGGGTAGCAACCTGCGCTTTGGGTAGCTCTTGGAGGGGCGTTCGAATTTATGCTCTTCAGCCGCAAGGACTTCAGTCCATCTGTCAACTAGCAAATCTTGATCAGCTCTGAGTTGTTGCTGTTTTTGCTTGAGGCTTCTTGCCATGGCCATAAGCCTGCGTTGAAAACGCTCTTGCTCGACGGGATCCTCTGGCACGACGAATTCGTCGTCGTCGAGGCTTGCCTCGTCTTTGGAGGGAGGCATATAATTATCGTCCTCGACCTCTCTGTCTGCCGCTCTCTCATGAGGGATGGTTTCTCCATCCTCCTGTGCTAAATCTTGCTGGAGGGGGTTTTCTTTGGCGCTTTCCGGAGTGTTATTATCTCCCATGCTGGAATCACCGTGTTTGTTTTGGCGGGATTTTGAGCGGCGCCGCTGACGTTGGCGCTTAGGCTGTTTCTTGGAGGGGTCATCCTCCGCTGTTCCATCGCCATCTCCCTCTTTTGGGGTGTCCACCATGTATATGTCATACGACGAGGTGGCTTTCCAGGGCCTAGTAGGCGCTGGTTCTTCATTATCTCCTTCATCGGCGTCCATACTGTCGATGTCTTCGTAGTCGAAGTCGAGCATGTCGGTTAAGTCGTCGACAGTGGCTACAAAGTGGGTGGTGGGTGGGCTTTGAATTTCTTCATCGTCCGAATCCCAACCTCGTTGGCCATAGTCCGGCCAGGGCTCTCCTGATAAAGAGAGAGACTTCAGTGACTTCAGAATATCGCCAAAAGGCGAGTGCTGAAAGATGTCCGCGGCAGTGAACTCCATGATCGGCGCCCAATCGGATTCGATAGGCCGGGGCGCGGAGGGTTCAGAGTCCGGAAAAGAGTCTGAATCCTTGGAGTCATGAGTCTTGTGGAGTGCGGGGCTGGTGTTCGGCTCAATCGCCGTTGGGATCGCAGCCCCCGAGGTGGCGTCCAACCGCCCATCCTCGATCGGCGCAGTTGGCTCCGAATTAGGGACCGGAACCGATGCGGGTGCGGCCTCCAAGGCACTATTCGGCGGCAGAGCTAGATCATGCTCGTCGGGATAGTGCGGCGCGCTCGGCAGTGGCTCGAATCCGTCAAAGATCAAGTCTCTGCGGATGTCAGCCGTGTAGTTAAAACTTCCGAATCTGACCTGACGGCCAGGGGTGTAGCTTTCGATCTGCTCCAGATGGCCAAGTGAATTGGCCTGCAGTGCGAAGCCGACGAAGACGAAGATCTGTCCAGGGAGGAAGGTCTCACCCTGGACTCCATCGCCGTTGAAGATCGTAGGAGCCATCAGGCCTGACGGCGACGGCACAGAGGAACTCTCAATGAAAGCACCAATGTTGGTGTCAAAACCGGCGGATCTCGGGTAGGGGGTCCCGAACTGTGCGTCTAGGCCGGATGGTAACAGGAGGCAGGGGACACGAAGTTTTACCCAGGTTCGGGCCCTCTCGATGGAGGTAAAACCCTACGTCCTGCTTGATTAATATTGATGGTATGGGTATTACAAGAGTTGATCTACCACGAGATCAGAGAGGCTAAACCCTAGAAGCTAGCCTATGGTATGATTGTTGATGTGTATGTTGTCCTATGGACTAAAACCCTCCGGTTTTATAGACACCGGATAGGGTTAGGGTTACATAGAGTTGGTTACAATGGTAGGAGATCTGAATATCCGTATCGCCAAGCTTGCCTTCCACGCCAAGGAAAGTCCCTTCCGGACACGGGATGAAGTCTTCAATCTTGTATCTTCATAGTCCTGGAGTCCGGCTGAAGGTATAGTCCGGCCATCCGGACACCCCCTAATCTAGGACTCCCTCACCACCCCTACTGTGAATGTCTCTGAGTCTGGAGCTAAAGTCGCTGAAGACATTCTGGCTGCATCAGCCGATGAAGATAATGAAGAAAGAGTTGCCACATCCCCTGCTACTGATCAAGTCATTCTCGAGGAGAATGTGATTGTGCCCGACCCTCCTGTTATTGAACAAACGGAGGTTGAAAACAATGAGGCTGCCACAAACAACGCCACTGAAGCCAATGACACATTCATGGCTGAAGACAATGTGGAGCCTGAAGCTCATGTGGATGTTGATGTCACCATTCCACCTCCAAGGCCTCACACCATGGCACAGGCCTTTGATCGTGGACAGCTTGTCATAGTAAAATGGCCCATTATGGTTCCTCCCACTGCTCCTAGACCACAGTATGACTATCATGTGGAGCAGAGGCCTCAACTTCAGAAGCCCAAGCCACGGCTGCCAAGCTTCCAGGTACTACAACTACACCGGGTTCTTTTAGTGTGCACAGCTTCAGAGCACATAACACCTTCTTTGATAGTGCCAAGAATCCCTACACGCAGCCAAAGATCTCATCTGATCGATTTTGGATCCATCAGCAACGAAGCTACTACTCCTGCATTCTGTACAATCAAGAGCGAATCTTTACACACATGCGTCTGGATTGTGAAGCTATTGCTGGGCTGCCCTGTCTTGAAGAAGCGCTTGACTTCTTTAAGGATGTTGGTCTTCTGCCGTTTGTGATAGACAAAGAGCACTGGAATGAAGAGCTTCTGCTGCAGTTCTATGCTACACTTCATATTCGCGGCTACAACAGGGATCCGAAGACTTGGGTCCTTGAGGGATGTCAGGTGATGTGCATCACGAAGCCAAAGCTCAAGACATTATGGAGCTTACTTCCCTGCCCACTCCAGGTGAGTTATACGAGCCTGGTTGTCAGCGTCATAGAGAGGAACTGCAGAGTATCTTTCAGAGGCCTGAAACAAATATAAGTCAGATGCTTAGTATGATGAATCCATTGCCTCAAGATGCTGAGTACCCAAAGGAATTCTTCGTGAAGGACCTTGAGTACTTGCCACGCATAATATACCATATTCTGAGGCGTACTCTATGACCGATCAAGGGAGACACTTCTGAAGCTAAACTTGAAGGAGCCATGAAGACTTTGGTATTCTATATCATCAATGGCATCAGATTCAATACCCAGGATTTCTTCATCAGACAACTTGCTGCTTCTAGGATTGTTCTGTTTGGCCTGAAGTTCTATGCTCCGTGGGTGATGCTCTTGATTAAGCTCCACTCTACCATTGACTCTCAGCCATCAGCATGCAACCATGTCGTTTTTCCTGCCTGAGATTGATATGTCAGTTGAAGCCATCTACCCTGAGCCTTCCAAGGAGCCACTCCATCTTCACAATGTTGAACATCAAAGTTTCTCGCAGCCAATTGAAGGAATTCTTGTCCCCAATGTTGCAACCCCCGCTTATCCTCTAGATGGAAATATGAGAGTGCCACATCGTGCCAACACCGAAGCCATTACAAGTACGATTGCCCAAAGGCCTAAAAAGTGTTCTCGAGTACTCAATGACCGAGAGCTTCTTGTGGCCTTACATCAGAAGCAGGATAAGCATCATGACTGGCTAAAGCGTCAGATGTAGAGTATCTTGGTGGATGTCAATCGCATTCGAAACTTGGCCACCAAGAACTCGTTTGTTGCCCATGAAGCCTGTCGGCGGTCCTGGAAGAGTCTCACAATGGTGTGTCCTGAAGACGATCTTCGCGAAGATGGCTTCACTGAGGACTTCAAGTTTGATTCCAGGCCTACACCAAATGCAAGATGGCGTCGCATGTCATCTATTGAAGACTCTGAAAATTCGTCTTCGGCTGCAACTGTTGTTGCGGGAGTCGTCGATGAAGAAGACGATGCCACTTCACCAACCATGGCTGCACTGCATCTTGACACTGCGTCAGGCCCATCTGCACCACCAAACTCCAACGCCGACCCTGCTCCATCGTCTACTCCATCTGGAAACAAGTAGATACTCTATGTCTTCAAACATTTTTGGTCATTGCTGACAAAAGGGGGAGAAGCTTATGAGTTGATAGTCTTCAAGCGGGTCCTTATGGGTGGTTGCATTATTTTTTGCTAAGTCTTTACAACTCTCGTCTTTTGAAACTTTTGGTTCTTTGAGTTGTAACACTTAAACTCGATGGTCATCTGCTACTTTTTCTGCTACCTTGTTATGCGATGATAAATTCCGCGTGAAGTCATTCCGCAGACGTCCATTTTTCATTATGGATGTCATTATCTTCGTTATCTCTTTATATGCATGATGGATTGTCTTCATAAGTTGAAGAGGATCTCCACAAAGTAAAACCTTCCATGTGCAATTGCAATCGAAAGCAAACTACTTATATGCACATCTTCAGGGAAAACCTTTTACTGCTTATGAAGACTGTCGGTGTCAAAACTGGCGGATCTCGGGTAGGGGGTCCCGAACTATGCATCTAAGGCGGATGGTAACAGGAGGCAGGGGACACGATGTTTTACCCAGGTTCAGGCCCTCTTGATGGAGGTAAAACCCAATGTCCTGCTTGATTAATATTGATGATATGGGTAGTACAAGAGTAGATCTACCATGAGATCGGAGAGGCTAAACCCTAGGAGCTAGCCTATGCATGGTCTGATTGTATGTTGTCCTACGGACTAAAACTCTTCGGTTTATATAGACCCCGGAGAGGGCTAGGGTTACACAAGGTCGGTTACAAAGGAGGAGATATACATATCCGTATTGCCTAGCTTGCCTTCCACGCCAAGTAGAGTCCCATCCGGACACGAGACGAAGTCTTCAATCTTGTATCTTCATAGTCCAACAGTCCGGCCAAAGGATATAATCCGTCTATCCAGAGACCCCCTAATCCAGGACTCCCTCAGTAGCCCGCGAACCAGGCTTCAATGACGATGAGTCCGGCGCGCAATGTTGTCTTCGGCATTGCAAGGCGAGTTCTTCTCCAACTTTCAAGTGTTCGTAAGTAGTGTCCGGCTCCATAAATATTGAACCTCTTGGCTTATGTGCCCAATAAGGGCTATTTCCCACGCGTCGAATGAATACGAGGCACCAGGGCGTTTTTACATTCGCCCCCTAGCCAGATAAATAAATTGTCTATTAAAGGGATGGGGATTCTTAGATCCAATCCATATCATCCTCCCCCAGCGAGAAGTCGTCGGAGCGTGCTTCGGAAAGATCCATTCCAGCATGGCCGACCTCCGCAGCTCCTCCTCCCGCCCCCCTAGCCCTAAGCCCGGTGATTGGGAGAGGTGTTCAGTCCCGCATAGTCGATTAGTCGAGCTGCAGACTAAGGGATTTCTCCCTCCGGCGTACATGGTGCCCGTTCGAGCCGGGCTCGCCACCTACAATGGCGGGGAGCAAGCGGAGAATTTTCCCTGTCCCTCCATGGGGAATAGGTTTGCCTTGTTCCTTACTAACTAAGGGGACTCAGATTTCCAATTCATCCGTTCCTCCGTGGGCTCCTGGAGTTCTACGGCCTCCAACTACACAATCTCACCCCTGCCTCCATCCTACACATCGCCGGCTATGTTGCTCTCTGCGAGTTGTTCCTAGGCTGCGAGGCTCATTTCGAGCTGTGGAAAAGGCTATTTTGCCTTGTCCCTCGCACACAGAGGGAATGACTTTATCAAGTGGGCGGAGCCGAAGTATGGCGCATCGCCGATACCGGATATTTGCCCGGTACCCCGAAGAAGCCGTCTGAAGACTGGCCTTCAGAATGCTTTTATATAGAGGACGTCCCCCTTCCGGACCCTGTTCGGTAGGGTCTACCCGAGTTCAACAATGCTCCTCTGAAGAAGCGCCGAAGTTGGCGCCCACGGAGCCCCCAGGCGGAAGACAACGGAGAAGTCCTCTATCTGATGAACCGGATCAAAGCGCTAGCTCGATCCGGATTGACAATAATCAAAGTTATGTCGATTTGCATAATGCGGGGAGTGCAGCCACTCCAATATCATGGGCACCCCTTGTTGTGTTATAACGGGGCAGATGACGCCACCCGCTGCGGGCGTAAGGGTCCGGACAATGCTGCCGCTCTAGCGAAGATTCTGTCCGAACTGTTCAAGGGCGAGGAAGAGGAGTTCACCCGCATCGAGCCACAGGATGGATTCTCTATGTACAATCCTCCAAGATGGGTAAGTCATATTTCCCTGCTCCCATTTTTCCCGCATTCTTAGTCGTAAGTATTCACCTTGCCACCTTGCGGCAGGAACTGCGAAAAGCCATAAAGGAGGTCAGCAGCCCTTCTCCACAACCAGAGGACCCTGACCGGGCCATTGATTCCGGACTCGAAGAAGATCCGGTTATCTCCGTGGAACTGACAGACCGGCAGTTCTATCAGTTAAGCTGCGATGATGCCTCGGTGGCCATTACGGCCGACTATCCCGGACTGCTCCCTGCATCGCAGGTAAGAAAAATCAAAAAGTCCCAACTCCAAAACTAGGATCCCCTTTTAGGCACTTCACCCACCATATACACATGGCATCTTTTACAGGGAAGGCATTTGGGACGCCCTGCCGAACCTGCGGCAACTCGCCAACAAGAGGTGCCGAGGCCGGGTAGGCCAAAAAGGAAGGCGGTCAGGACGGAGACGCCGGTGCAAAGGTATAGAAAAAACCCCACTCTGTGGTTGTCGCCTTTCTCAAAATGTAATGATGCCCGTGTTTCTTTAATAGAAAGAACGCTCGCCGGAATATGTCCGGCGATGCTGCCAATCAAGCTTCCACCAGTCGGGCGCCAGGACCGGACATAGAGGCGGAAGGCGATATGGGGCAGGCGCCGGATAATCCCCCGACAGAGGATGCGGATAGATTGTCCGCTACAAACTCAGAAGTGGAAAGCGCCATGAATCATAGGCGCCGTCGGGCCGTACTCCGCGACGCTTGTTTCTCACCAGAGGCATCCGACGCCTTCAATTCTGGAGAGGCGTACCTCCGTGCTGCTCAAGATGGTCTAGCCAGAGCCACGGATCAGTATGTAAAGGATGTACGGGTGAGTAAATCTGACAATTTATATGTATCAGTAGCCCTTGAGTATTGAAACAGTTAGCAGAACTGATTTAAGGATCATTTACAATGTGCAGGTTCTTACAGAGAAGAATACTAGGCTGTCCCAGGAGCTGGAGGAATGCAAGACCCAACTGGGGGCCGCTCTTGCCGCATTGCAGGAACAAAAAAAGCCTCCCGCTGGTAACATTTACTTTAAAGAATGGTGGTTACCATATAGTGTGCGGCGTGTCTGCAGATCTAACAATTGATTTTGCAGATGAGTCCGGAGAAAGTCCGGGGGACCAGCATGTTATGCGACAGGTAGAGGCTGGCAAACGCGTGCTGACTAAGGTTATGGTGGAGAAAAACAGTCTCCAAGATGCCAATGTTAAGCTGAGCGTTGAACTAAAAGATGTTCGGGGCCAGCTTGCGAACTCCTGATAACCCACAAGTATAGGGGATCACAACAGTTTTCGATAAGTAAGAGTGTCAAACCCAATGAGGAGCTAAAGGTAGAACAAATATTTCCTCAAGTTCTATCGACCACCGATACAACTCTACGCACGCTTGATGTTCGCTTTACGTAGAACAAGTATGAAACTAGAAGTACTTTGTAGGTGTTGTTGGATAGGTTTGCAAGATAATAAAGAGTACGTAAATAAAAAGTAGGGGCTGTTTAGGTTAAGAAATAGTAAAGTAAATATAGCGAGTGTGGAAAAGTGGTGGTAGGAGTTGTGGAATTGCCCCTAAGCAATTGACTACTTTACTAGACCGATAGCAAGTATTATGTGGGAGAGGCCATTGCTAGCATGTCATCCCTGACTTGGAATTCTATGCACTTATGATTGGAACTATTAGCAAGCATCCGCAACTACTAATGTTCATTAAGGTAAAACCCAACCATAGCATTAAGATATATTGGCCCCCCTTCAATCCCGTATGCATCAATTTCTATGCTAGGTTGAAGCTTATGTCACTCTTGCCCTCCAATACATAGTCCTATCAACATACAACTAACCCTATGGTGTGATCCACACGCGCAATCATATGATGGGCACCAAAGGACAGCAACATAACCACAAGCAAATTAAATCAATCATAGCAATTCATCAACCACCATTAGGACAATGAAAATCTACTCAGACATCATAGGATGGCAACACATCATTGAATAATAATATGAAGCATAAAGCACCAAGTTCAAGTAGAGGGTACAGCAGGTTGCGGGAGAGTGGACTGCTGTAGATAGAGGGGGGAAGGCGATGGAGATGTTGGTGAAGATGGCGGAGGTGTTGGTGTAGATCGCGGTGATGATGATGGCCCCCGGTGGCACTCCGGTGCCACCGGAAGCGAGGGGGAGAGAGCCCCCCTCCTTCTTCTTCTTCCTTGACCTCCTCCCTAGATGGGAGAAGGGTTTCCCCTCTGGTCCATGGCCTCCATGGCCCCTCCGAGATTGGATCTGTCTCTCTGTCTCTCTCTGTTTCTGCGTTCTCAGATTCTTCCCTTTCACCCTTTCTTATATTCCCGGAGATCCGTAACTCCGATTGGGCTGAAATTTTGACACGATCTCTATCCGGAAATAAGCTTTCTTGCGGCGAAAGAAGGGCACCAACCGCCTTACGGGGTGGCCACGAGGGTCAGGGGCGCGCCTAACACCCTGGGGCGCGCCCCCCTACCTCGTGGGCCCCTCGAGCATCATCTCGCGTGGATTCTTCTTCCCAAAAATCATATATATTCCAAAAAAAATCTCCGTCAACTTTTATTCCGTTTGGACTCCGTTTGATATGGATATTCTGCGAAATAAAAAACATGCAACAGACAGGAACTGGCACTGGGCACTGGATCAATATGTCAGTCCCAAAAATAATATAAAAAGTTGCCAAAAAGTATATGAAAGTTGAATAATATTGGCATGGAACAATAAAAAATTATAGATACGATGGAGACGTATCAGCATCCCCAAGCTTAATTCCTGCTCGTCCTCGAGTAGGTAAATGATAAAAAAAAGATAATTTTTGATGTGGAATGCTACCTAGCATAATCTTGATCATATGTCTAATCATGGCATGAATATTAAGACACGAGTGATTCAAAGCAATAGTCTATCCTTTGACATTAAGACAATAATACTTCAAGCATACTAATAAAGCAATCATGTGTTTTCAAAATAACATGGCCAAAGAAAGTTATCCCTACAAAATCATATAGTCTGGCTATGCTCCATCTTCTCCACACAAAATATTCACATCATGCACAACCCCGATGACAAGCCAAGCAATTGTTTCATACTTTTGACGTTCTCAAACCTTTTCAACTTTCACGCAATACATGAGCGTGAGCCATGTACATAGCACAATATGTGGAATAGAATATGATGGTGGAGAAGACAAAAAGGAGAAGATAGTCTCACATCAACTCGGCGTATCAACGGGCTATGGAGATGTCCATCAATAGATATCAATGTAAGTGAGTAGGGATTGCCATGCAACGGATGCACTAGAGCTATAAGTGTATGAAAGCTCCAAAACTAAGTGGGTGTGCATCCAACTTGCTTGCTCATGAAGACCTCGGGCATTTGAGGAAGCCCATCATCGGAATATACAAGCCAAGTTCTATAATGAATATTCCCACTAGTATATGAAAGTGATAACTCAAGAGACTCTCTATATGAAGAACATGGTGCTACTTTGAAGCACAAGTGTGGAAAAAGGATAGTAGCACTGCCCCTTCTCTCTTTTTCTCAAATTTTTTTGTTTTTTATTTTTTTTATTTTTTTGGTAGGCTTCTTTGGCCTCTTTTTTTATTTGGGCTTCTTTAGCCTCTTTTATTTTGATAACCTCACATGGGACAATGTTCTAATAATGATGATCATCACACTTTTATTTACTTACAACTCAATATTACAACTCGATATCTAGAACAAAGATATGACTCTATATGAATGCCTCCGGCGGTGTACCGAGATGTGCAATGATCTAGCGTAGCAATGACATCAAAAAACGGACAAGCCATGAAAACATCATGCTAGCTATCTTACGATCATGCAAGCAATATGACAATGAATGCTCAAGTCATGTATATGATGATGATGGAAGTTGCATGGCAATATATCTCGGAATGGCTATGAAAATGCCATGATAGGTAGGTATGGTGGCTGTTTTGAGGAAGGTATATGGTGGGTTTATGGTACCGGCGAAAGTTGCGCGGTACTAGAGAGGCTAGCAACGGTGGAAGGGTGAGAGTGCGTATAATCCATGGACTCAACATTACTCATAAAGAACTCACATACTTATTGCAAAAATCTATTAGTCATCGAAACAGAGTACAACGTGCATGCTCCTAGGGGGATAGATTGGTAGGAAAAGACCATCGCTCGTCCCCGACCGCCACTCATAAGGAAGACAATCAATATAAAAATCATGCTCCAACTTCATCACATAACGGTTCACCATACGTGCATGCTACGGGAACCACAAACTTCAACACAAGTATTTCTACAATACACAACTACCCACTAGCATGACTCTAATATCACCATCTTTATATCGCAAAACTATTGCAAGGAATCAAACATATCATATTCAGTGATCTACAAGTTTTATGTAGTTTAATTCTTTCTACAAAAGATATGCCCGTGCTCTAACAAATATAAGTGAAGCAAAAGAGCATTCTGCAAATGGCGATTGTCTAAGTAAGGAGAAACATGCAATCCAAACTTCAAATGATATAAGTGAAGCACATGAAGCATTCTATAAAGCCATACTCAAAAAATATAAGTGAAGTGCAAAGAGCATTCTATAAATCAACCAAGGACTATCTCATACCAGCATGGTGAAAAGAAAAATAAAAACCTAAATGCAAAAGACGCTCCAAGACTTGCACATATCGCATGAACGGAACGAATCCGAAAACATACCGATATTTGTTGAAGAAACAGGGGATGCCTCCCCAGCATCCCCAAGCTTAGACGCTTGAGTCTCCTTGAATATTTACTTGGGGTGCCTCGGGCATCCCCAAGCTTGAGCTCTTGCCTCTCTTCCTTCTTCTCACATCGAGACCTTCTCGATCATCGAACACTTCATCCACACAAAACTCCAACAGAAAACTCGGTAAGATCTGTTAGTATAATAAAGAAAATCACTATTCTAAGTACTGTTGCAAACCAATTCATATTTTGTTTTTGCATTGTGTCTACTGTAATATAACTTTTTCATGGCTTAATCCACTGATATAAATTGATAGTTTCATCAAAACAAGCAAACTATGCATCAAAAACAGAATCTGTCTAAAACAGAACAGTCTGTAGCAATATGAACATTAACCATACTTATGATACTTGAAAAATTCTACCAAAATAAGGAAAAATAAACAATTTTTACAGCAAGACAGTGCAAAAAGAATCAGAACCATTTGACGTTCCAGCTAAAAATGTAAAATCGCGCACTACAGCCAAAGTTTCTGTCCTGCACCGTACAAACCATCAAGCAAATGTGAACATCCTAAAGGCAAACCTTGGCACATTATTTCTATAATACAATGGAATTGTACAAGGGGATAATTCTTTTTGTTGAAAAGTTTCTGTAATCAAGATTCACAAAGTTGCTGTGAGCATGAACAAAGTTCAAGGAGCTCTCCCACTTCAACAGTGCTTGTCTTTCTCACTTTCACTTTCCTTTTTGAAAAGTTTTGGGTTCCCCTCTTTATTTTTGTAGTTTTTAAACTATATGAAAGCACTCAACAGAAATAAATGACTCTCTAAAACTTCCGGGTTGTCTCCCTGGCAGTGCTTTTTTTAAAGCCATTAAGCTAGGCATATAGTGCTCGAGTAGTGAATCCACCCGGATCCCAAGGTATATCAAAGCCAATTTTAATTAACAATGATTTGTAATTTAGTAGTGAGCACAAAGTAAAATATATCATGTAACAACGAATTCTAACTCTCTTCCTATGCATCGGCATGTCATAAAAGAACAATTCATGCACACAAAGTAAAGGCCAATGCATAGTATAAACAGTTTCTTGCAATTTTATCGTATTGGAAACATAGAGAGGTGGAGATATAGTTCCTCTCTCATAATAACTGCAAGTAGGAGCAAGAAGCACATGCGTATTATATTCATCAAAATCATCATGTGTAGTAGTAAAAGGCAGCCCATCAATATAATCCTTAATAAGTGCAAACTTCTCCGATATAGTGTAGTCGGGAGAATTCAAAAAGATAATAGGACTATCATGTGTGGGTGCAATAGCAACAATTTCATGTTTAACATAAGGAACTATAGCAAGTTCATCTCCATAAGCATAAGTCATATTGGCATCTTGGCCACAAGCATCATCAAAAAGGGATATTTCAAGAGAATCAAAGGGATCATAACAATCATCATAGCAATCATCCTTCGGTAAGAACGAAGGGAAATTAAACAACGTATGAGTTGAAGAGTTACTCTCATTAGAAGGTGGGCACAGGTAGCTAATCCGCTCTTCCTCCTTTTGTTCTTCGCTCTCCTCATCATATTTTTCATCCAATGAGCTCATAGTTTCATCAATTTCTTCTTCCATAGACTCCTGCAAAATATTACTCTCTTTTTGGACAGCAGAGTAGTACTCAATATATGGTTCAACATAGGCATTAGAAGCATAATTATCATAGCAATATTTAAATATGGCAAAAATTTCAGATTTGTGAAGAGTAGCATCATACTTTTCAATCAAAGAAGCAATTTCAAAAGCACCGTAAAAGCAACAAATTCTTCAATTTGTTGAACATCATAGTAATTATAAACACCCTTAGCATATGAAGATAAGATTCCATTATCAATAAACTCACATTGGTAGGGAAGGTGTTTCTTAGGGTTTTCAGAACAACAAGTAAAATCATGTATTTCACATAAATTCCAAGCATAGCATTGTAAACATTGAATTTGACCCCATAATTGTTTCCCTTTTTCAGATATACGATGTCGCACATAACAAGCATGCTCATGTAAAGATTTGCCCTCAACTAAGCTAGTTGGGGTTTTGGCACGAGCACAAAGGGATCGAAGATGATCCAAGTAATAAGCTTCAATAGTGTGATAGATTTTGATTGGTTCTTCAACCATTGGTTCAGAGGGTACAACTAATTTTTTTGGTATTTTGCGTTTCCTACCCATAACTAAAGATAGAAAACAACTAAGAACAGCAAATAAAAATTACTTAGTGATAAAGCAAACAAGCACACACGAGAATGTTCACCCCCATGCTATTGCTCCCCGGCAACGGCGCCAGAAAAAGGTCTTGATAACCCACAAGTATAGGGGATCGCAACAGTTTTCGATAAGTAAGAGTGTCGAACCCAACGAGGAGCTAAAGGTAGAACAAATATTCCCTCAAGTTCTATCGACCACCGATACAACTCTACGCACGCTTGAGGTTCGCTTTACCTAGAACAAGTATGAAACTAGAAGTACTTTGTAGGTGTTGTTGGATAGGTTTGCAAGATAATAAAGAGTACGTAAATAAAAAGTAGGGGCTGTTTAGGTTAAGAAACAATAAAGTAAATATAGCGAGTGTGGAAAAGTGGTGGTAGGAGTTGTGGAATTGCCCCTAAGCAATTGACTACTTTACTAGACCGATAGCAAGTATTATGTGGGAGAGGCCACTGCTAGCATGTCATCCCTGACTTGGAATTCTATGCACTTATGATTGGAACTATTATCAAGCATCCGCAACTACTAATGTTCACTAAGGTAAAACCCAACCATAGCATTAAGATATATTGGGCCCCCTTCAATCCCGTATGCATCAATTTCTATGCTAGGTTGAAGCTTCTGTCACTCTTGCCCTCCAATACATAGTCCTATCAACATACAACTAACCCTATGGTGTGATCCACGCGCGCAATCATATGATGGGCACCAAAGGACAGCAACATAACCACAAGAAAATTAAATCAAACATAGCAATTCATCAACCACCATTAGGACAATGAAAATCTACTCAGACATCATAGGATGGCAACACATCATTGAATAATAATATGAAGCATAAAGCACCATGTTCAAGTAGAGGGTACAACAGGTTGCGGGAGAGTGGACCGCTGTAGATAGAGGGGGGGAGGTGATGGAGATGTTGGTGAAGATGGCGGAGGTGTTGGTGTAGATCGCGGTGATGATGATGGCCCCCGGTGGCACTCCGGTGCCACCGGAAGCGAGGGGGGGAGAGCCCCCCTCCTTCTTCTTCTTCCTTGACCTCCTCCCTATATGGGAGAATGGTTTCCCCTCTGGTCCATGGCCTCCATGGCACGGGAGGGGCGAGAGCCCCTCCGAGATTGGATCTGTCTCTCTATCTCTCTCTATTTCTGCGTTCTCAAATTCTTCCCTTTCACCGTTTCTTATATTCCCGGAGATCCGTAACTCCGATTGGGCTGAAATTTTGACACGATCTCTATCCAGAAATTAGCTTTCCTGCGGCGATAGAAGGGCACCAACCTCCTTACGGGGTGGCCACGAGGGTCAGGGGCGCGCCTGACACCCTGGGGTGCGCCCCCCTACCTCATGGGCCCCTCGAGCATCGTCTCGCGTGGATTCTTCTTCCCAAAAATCATATATATTCCAAAAAAATCTCCGTCAATTTTTATTCCGTTTGGACTCCGTTTGATATGGATATTCTGCGAAAGAAAAAACATGCAACAGACAGGAACTGGCACTGGGCACTGGATCAATATGTCAGTCCCAAAAATAATATAAAAAGTTGCCAAAAAGTATATGAAAGTTGAATAATATTGGCATGGAACAATAAAAAATTATAGATACGACGGAGACGTATCAGCATCCCCAAGCTTAATTCCTGCTCGTCCTCGAGTAGGTAAATGATAAAAAAAAGATAATTTTTGATGTGGAATGCTACCTAGCATAATCTTGATCATATGTCTAATCATGGCATGAATATTAAGACACGAGTGATTCAAAGCAATAGTCTATCCTTTGACATTAAGACAATAATACTTCAAGCATACTAATAAAGCAATCATGTATTTTCAAAATAACATGGCCAAAAAAAGTTATCCCTACAAAATCATATAGTCTCGCTATGCTCCATCTTTACCACACAAAATATTCACATCATGCACAACCCCGATGGCAAGCCAAGCAATTGTTTCATACTTTTGACGTTCTCAAACCTTTTCAACTTTCACGCAATACATGAGCGTGAGCCATGGACATAGCACTATAGGTGGAATAGAATATGATGGTGGAGAAGACAAAAAGGAGAAGATAGTCTCACATCAACTCGGCGTATCAACGGGCTATGGAGATGTCCATCAATAGATATCAATGTAAGTGAGTAGGGATTGCCATGCAACGAATGCACTAGAGCTATAAGTGTATGAAAGCTCCAACTGAAACTAAGTGGGTGTGCATCCAACTTGCTTGCTCATGAAGACCTCGGGCATTTGAGGAAGCCCATCATCGGAATATACAAGCCAAGTTCTATAATGAATATTCCCACTAGTATATGAAAGTGATAACTCAAGAGACTCTCTATATGAAGAACATGGTGCTACTTTGAAGCACAAGTGTGGAAAAAGGATAGTAGCACTGCCCCTTCTCTCTTTTTCTCTCATTTTTTGTTTTTTTATTATTTTTTTGGTGGGCTTCTTTGGCCTCTTTTTTTATTTGGGCTTCTTTAGCCTCTTTTATTTTGATAACCTCACATGGGACAATGTTCTAATAATGATGATCATCACACTTTTATTTACTTACAACTCAATATTACAACTCGATATCTAGAACAAAGATGTGACTCTATATGAATGCCTCCGGCGGTGTACCGAGATGTGCAATGATCTAGCGTAGCAATGACATCAAAAAACGGACAAGCCATGAAAACATCATGCTAGCTATCTTACGATCATGCAAGCAATATGACAATGAATGCTCGAGTCATGTATATGATGATGATGGAAGTTGCATGGCAATATATCTCGGAATGGCTATGGAAATGCCATGATAGGTAGGTATGGTGGCTGTTTTGAGGAAGGTATATGGTGGGTTTATGGTACCGACGAAAGTTGTGCGGTACTAGAGAGGCTAGCAACGGTGGAAGGGTGAGAGTGCGTATAATCCATGGACTCAACATTACTCATAAAGAACTCACATACTTATTGCAAAAATCTATTAGTCATCGAAACAAAGTACTACGCGCATGCTCCTAGGGGGATAGATTGGTAGGAAAAGACCATCGCTCGTCCCCAACCGCCACTCATAAGGAAGACAATCAATAAATAAATCATGCTCCGACTTCATCACATAACGGTTCACCATACGTGCATGTTACGGGAACCACAAACTTCAACACAAGTATTTCTACAATACACAACTACCCACTAGCATGACTCTAATATCACCATCTTTATATCGCAAAACTATTGCAAGGAATCAAACATATCATATTCAGTGATCTACAAGTTTTATGTAGTTTAATTCTTTCTACAAAAGATATGCCCGTGCTCTAACAAATATAAGTGAAGCCAAAGAGCATTCTGCAAATGGTGGTTGTCTAAGTAAAGAGAAACATGCAATCCAAACTTCAAATGATATAAGTGAAGCACATGAAGCATTCTATAAAGCCATACTCAAAAAATATAAGTGAAGTGCAAAGAGCATTCTATAAATCAACCAAGGACTATCTCATACCAGCATGGTGCATAAAAAGAAAAATAAAAACCTAAATGCAAAATACGCTCCAAGACTTGCACATATCGCATGAACGAAACGAATCCGAAAACATACCGATATTTGTTGAAGAAACAGGGGATGCCTCCCCAGCATCCCCAAGCTTAGACGCTTGAGTCTCCTTGAATATTTACTTGGGGTGCCTCGGGCATCCCCAAGCTTGAGCTCTTGCCTCTCTTCCTTCTCACATCAAGACCTTCTCAATCATCGAACACTTCATCCACACAAAACTCCAACAGAAAACTCGGAAAGATCCGTTAGTATAATAAAGAAAATCACTACTCTAAGTACTGTTGCAAACCAATTCATATTTTGTTTTTGCATTGTGTCTACTGTAATATAACTTTTTCATGGCTTAATCCACAGATATAAATTGATAGTTTCATCAAAACAAGCAAACTATGCATCAAAAACAGAATCTGTCTAAAACAGAACAGTCTGTAGCAATATGAACATTAACCATACTTATGATACTTGAAACATTCTACCAAAATTAGTTAAAATAAAAAATTTGTACAGCAAAACAGTGCAAAAAGAATCAGAACCATTTGACGTTCCAGCTAAAAATGTAAAATCGCGCACTACAGCCAAAGTTTCTGTCCTGCACCGTACAAACCATCAAGCAAATGTAAACATCTTAAAGGCAAACCTTGGCACATTATTTCTATAATACAATGGAATTGTACAAGGGGATAATTCTTTTTGTTGAAAAGTTTCTGTAATCAAGATTCACAAAGTTGCTGTGAGCATGAACAAAGTTCAAGGAGCTCTCCCACTTCAACAGTGCTTGTCTTTCTCACTTTCACTTTCCTTTTTGAAAAGTTTTGGGTTCCCCTCTTTATTTTTGTTGTTTTTAAACTATATGAAAGCACTCAACAGAAATAAATGACTCTCTAAAACTTCCGGGTTGTCTCCCTGGCAGTGCTTTTTTTAAAGCCATTAAGCTAGGCATATAGTGCTCGAGTAGTGAATCCACCCGGATCCCAAGGTATATCAAAGCCAATTTTAACTAACAATGATTTGTAATTTAGTAGTGAGCACAAAGTAAAATATATCATGTAACAACGAAGTCTAACTCTCTTCCTATGCATCGGCATGTCATAAAAGAACAACTCATGCACACAAAGTAAAGGCCAATGCATAGTATAAACAGTTTCTTGCAATTTTATCGTATTGGAAACATAGAGAGGTGGAGATATAGTTCCTCTCTCATAATAACTGCAAGTAGGAGCAAGAAGCACATGCACATTATATTCATCAAAATCATCATGTGTAGTAGTAAAAGGCAACCCATCAATATAATCCTTAATAAGTGCAAACTTCTCCGATATAGTGTAGTCGGGAGAATTCAAAAGGATAATAGGACTATCATGTGTGGGTGCAATAGCAACAATTTCATGTTTAACATAAGGAACTATAGCAAGTTCATCTCCATAAGCATAAGTCGTATTGGCATCTTGGCCACAAGCATCATCTAAAAGGGATATTTCAAGAGAATCAAAGGGATCATAACAATCATCATAGCAATCATCCTTCGGTAAGCACGAAGGGAAATTAAACAATGTATGAGTTGAAGAGTTACTCTCATTAGAAGGTGGGCACAGGTAGCTAATCCGCTCTTCCTCCTTTTGTTCTTCGCTCTCCTCCTCATCTTTTTCATCCAATGAGCTCATAGTTTCATCAATTTCTTCTTCCATAGACTCCTGCAAAATATTAGTCTCTTTTTGGACAGCGGAGTAGTACTCAATATATGGTTCAACATAGGCATTAGAAGCATAATTATCATAGCAATATTTAAATATGGCAAAAATTTCAGATTTGTGAAGAGTAGCATCATACTTTTCAATCAAAGAAGCAATTTCAAAAGCACCGTAAAAGCAACAAATTCTTCAATTTGTTGAACATCATAGTAATTATAAACACCCTTAGCATATGAAGATAAGATTCCATTATCAATAAACTCACATTGGTAGGGAAGGTGTTTCTTAGGGTTTTCAGAACAACAAGTAAAATCATATATTTCACATAAATTCCAAGCATAGCATTGCAAACGTTGAATTTGACCCCATAATTGTTTCCCTTTTTCAGATACACGGTGTCGCACATAACAAGCATGCTCATCTAAAGATTTGCCCTCAACTAAGCTAGTTGGGGTTTCGGCACGAGCGCAAAGGGATCGAAGATGATCCAAGTAATAAGCTTCAACAGTGTGATAGATTTTGATTGGTTCTTCAACCATTGGTTCAGTAGGTACAACTAATTTTTTGGTATTTTGCGTTTCCTACCCATAACTAAAGATAGAAAACAACTAAGAACAGCAAATAAAAATTACTTAGTGATAAATCAAACAAGCACACACGAGAATGTTCACCCCCATGCTATTGCTCCCCGGCAACGGCGCCAGAAAAAGGTCTTGATAACCCACAAGTATAGGGGATCGCAACAGTTTTCGATAAGTAAGAGTGTCGAACCCAACGAGGAGCTAAAGGTAGAACAAATATTCCCTCAAGTTCTATCGACCACCGATACAACTCTACGCACGCTTGAGGTTCGCTTTACCTAGAACAAGTATGAAACTAGAAGTACTTTGTAGGTGTTGTTGGATAGGTTTGCAAGATAATAAAGAGTACGTAAATAAAAAGTAGGGGCTGTTTAGATTAAGAAACAATAAAGTAAATATAGCGAGTGTGGAAAAGTGGTGGTAGGAGTTGTGTTATTGCCCCTAAGCAATTGACTACTTTACTAGACTGATAGCAAGTATTATGTGGGAGAGGTCACTGCTAGCATGTCATCCCTGACTTGAAATTCTATGCACTTATGATTGGAACTATTAGCAAGCATCCGCAACTACTAATGTTCATTAAGGTAAAACCCAACCATAGCATTAAGATATATTGGTCCCCCTTCAATCCCGTATGCATCAATTTCTATGCTAGGTTGAAGCTTATGTCACTCTTGCCCTCCAATACATAGTCCTATAAACATACAACTAACCCTATGGTGTGATCCACGCGCGCAATCATATGATGGGCACCAAAGGACAGCAACATAACCACAAGAAAATTAAATCAAACATAGCAATTCATCAACCACCATTAGGACAATGAAAATCTACTCAGACATCATAGGATGGCAACACATCATTGAATAATAATATGAAGCATAAAGCACCATGTTCAAGTAGAGGGTACAATGGGTTGCGGGAGAGTGGACCGCTGTAGATAGAGGGGGGGGAGGTGATGGAGATGTTGGTGAAGATGGCAGTGGTGTTGGTGTAGATCGCGGTGATGATGATGGCCCCCGGTGGCACTCCGGTGCCACCGGAAGCGAGGGGGGAGAGCCCCCCTCCTTCTTCTTCTTCCTTGACCTCCTCCCTATATGGGAGAAGGGTTTCCCCTCGGGTCCATGGCCTCCATGGCACGGGAGGGGCGAGAGCCCCTCCGAGATTGGATCTGTCTCTCTGTCTCTCTCTATTTCTGCGTTCTCAGATTCTTCCCTTTCACCGTTTCTTATATTCCCGGAGATCCGTAACTCCGATTGGGCTGAAATTTTGACACGATCTCTATCCAGAAATTAGCTTTCTTGCGGCGAAAGAAGGGCACCAACCGCTTTACGGGGTGGCCACGAGGGTCAGGGGCGCGCCTGACACCCTGGGGTGCTCACCCCTACCTCATGGGCCCCTCGAGCATCGTCTCGCGTGGATTCTTCTTCCCGAAAATCATATATTCCAAAAAAATCTCCGTCAGTTTTTATTCCGTTTGGACTCCGTTTGATATGGATATTCTGCGAAACAAAAAACATGCAACAGATAGGAACTGGCACTGGGCACTGGATCAATATGTTAGGCCCAAAAATAATATAAAAAGTTGCCAAAAAAGTATATGAAAGTTGAATAATATTGGCATGGAACAATCAAAAATTATAGATACGACGGAGACGTATCAACTCCGAGAAGGAGAATAAGCGGCTTCGACGAGGCATTTTTAGTAAGTGCTTGAACGAATCCTGCTAAAGGAGTTCGGCGAAGAAGTCGACTAACAGCGTTATGTCTGTAGGTATGCTGACGGGTCGTCCTGCGGAGGAAATGCCCGGGTCTGCGGGTGATCTTCTGTCCGAGCTGTCACATCTGCACGGAAAAGTTCGGCAGGTGATGCAAGGTGTTGCCTAGACTTTATGGCCATCTATCTCCTTGCCAAAGGGCGTTGCAGAGCTTACGGAGAAGCTCAAGGGAGCACGGCAGTGCCTCCGATTATGGAAGATATCGGCCTGTCGACAGGGTGCCAGAGAGGCCTGGGCCATGGTGAAGACTCGGTATACCAAGGCAGACCCAAATCACATGGCCGAGGTCAGACCTGTGGGGCCCGACGGAAAAGAGATCCCCGTTAGCTTAGTTTATGGGCAAGTAGAATTAGCCGCAAAGTATTCCCAACAGGATTGTAAGCTAGACCGCCTGTTGGATGGTATAGAAGAGGAGTTTAGTCAGTCTGCATGACTATGTAATTAAAGTGACATGTATAATGCCTTCTAGCCGGATTGTAGATCATTTGTCGTTGCAGACCTTTTCGCTTCAACCTCCGGGCCCGATAGTCCGGAGTGAATCCGAATACCCGCTCAGTTATATAAGAACCGGGGTATGTGTGGAGACCAGGCATAGGGGTCATTAGTGCTTTATCAGACAAGTGCCCAACTAGTTATGTTATATTACATGGGTAGTAAGAAACATCTTCCAGGGAGAATAGTTCCGTTAAGGGTTCCTTTCCCTGGGTAAGCATGCCCTAAAGTGCATGTCCGGACTGCGATAAGAAACGCAGGAAAAACATCTGGGGGCAGATATGGACAATAAATAAAAATCATCTTTTGTTCACCGACCGAATATTCCCTTAAGAATGCTAGCTTTCGGCTTCACCCAGTCTGAGGTACACATCCGGCTGACCCGGCAGTAACAATCGCAGAGGTGCTCCCCTTATGCCCTAGCCGAATTAACGGGAACGTAGGGCATAAATACAAGAGCCAGGCAACCCAGCTTGGCCAAAACTTAAGTCATATCGATGCATATAATGGTGACAAAAGGTACATGCGGAAGTATAACACATGTGTTGGGCGTGACGCCCAGGTAAATAATTTAAGCTTCTGTGAAAGAAGCCCCCAGGTATGGAGAGTGCGGCTAGCGCATCTGTAATGTACAAGTGAGGCACAAGGTGACCCTTGAAGGCCTAGAGAAATAATAAGAGAAAAAAGAAAGGGAAACAAGACAGATGATGCATATGCAGAAAATGGACAAAGGGAGGGGACTAACATAGAGTCCGGTGCTAGGCGTAGAATCTTCGGAGCCTGGCCGCGTTCCATGGGTTCGGCTCGAGTCGACTAGTCGATGCATCCCGCAGTCGGTACGCTCCACCGGTCAGAACTTGGTCAATAATGAAGGGACCTTCCCATTTGGGCTCGAGCTTGTTCTTTTTCTTATCCGGCAGGCGTAGCACTAGTTCGCCAACGTTATAAGTTTTGGCCCGTACTTCTCTGCTTTGGTATCTGCGAGCCTGTTGCTGGTAAAATGCGGAACGGGCTTTGGCTACGTCGCGCTCCTCCTCCAAGGTGTCCAGACTGTCCTACCGATCGAGCTCGGCTTCTCTTTCTTCATACATGCGCACTCAAGGTGAGTCATGAATTATGTCACAAGGAAAGACTGCCTCTGCGCCGTACACCATAAAAAACGGTGTATATCCGGTACTACGATTCGGCATGGTCCGCAACCCCTAGAGTACGGAGTCGAGCTCCTCTACCCAGTGCGTGTCAGACTCCGTTAAGGAACGCACTAATCTGGGTTTAATGCCGCTCATTATAAGACCGTTTGCTCGCTTGACCTGACCGTTGGTTTGTGGGTGATAGACTGAAGCATAATCGAGCTTGATGCCCATTTTGCTGCACCAGAGTTTTACCTCGTCGGCCGTGAAGTTCGTGCCATTATCAGTGATGATGCTGCGGGGGAAGCCGTAACGGTGTACAACCCCGGATATGAAATCTATCATCGGTCCGAAATCGGCTGTTTTAACCGGTTTGGCCTCTATCCATTTGGTGAATTTATCCACCATGACCAATAAGTATTTTTTCTTGTCGGTTCCCCCTTTAAGGGGTCCAACCATGTCAAGCTCCCAGACCGCAAAGGGCCATGTAATGGGGATTTTTTGGAGGGCGGTGGGTGGCATGTGGCTTTGATTTGCAAAGAGCTGGCAACCGGCGGAACGTTGGACCAAGTCCTCTGCATCTGCCTGGGCCGTTGGCCAATAGAATCTTGTACGGAAGGCCTTGCTTACAAGAGCCCGGGCTGCAGCGTGATGACCGCCGAGTCCGGCGTGAATTTCTGCCAAAAGATTCCGCCCTTCCTCTTCGGAGATGCACCTTTGAAGGACTCCGGTAGTGCTTTTCTTGTACAATTCTCCCTCATGGACCCTGTAGGCCTTGGATCGCCGCACTATACAGCGTGCCTCATTTTGGTCCTCCGGAAGTTCCTGTCTAGTTAGGTAGGCCAGGAATGGTTCTGTCCACGGGGCAATAATGGCCATTATTTCGTGGGCTGAAGGTGTTATTTCGGTGGCAGAGCCTCCGATTGTGTCAGAGAGTTCGGTATCGGGTATTTTGGCCGGGTTCGGACTGTTGTTACCGGTGTCCCCTTCCCATGCTATGCATGGCTTGAAGAGCCTTTCCAGAAATATGTTGGGGGGACCGCGTCGCGTTTTGCGCCGATGCGGGCGAGGATATCCGCCACCTGATTGTTTTCCGAGCCACATGGTGAAATTTGAGTCCCTCGAACCGAGCTGACATTTTTAGGACGGCATTTCGATAGGCCGCCATTTTCGGATCCTTGGCGTTGAAATCTCCGTTTATTTGGGATATTGCAAGGTTTGAATCCCCACGCACCTCCAGGCGTTGAATGCCCATGGAGACTGCCATCCGAAGACCATGCAACAGAGCTTCGTATTCGGCTGCATTGTTGGAATCTGTATACAATATTTGCATTATGTACCAAATGGTATCTCCGGTTGGGGACGTCAGGACGACGCCAGCCCCTAGACCGACCAGTATTTTAGAACCGTCGAAGTGCATGATCCAATTGGAGTATGCGCCGTACTCTTTAGGGAGTTCGGCCTCCGTCCATTCAGCGACGAAGTCGGCCAGTACTTGTGATTTAATGGCTCGGCGAGGTTTGTATGTTATGTCGAATGGGAGGAGATCAATGGCCCATTTGGCAATCCAGCCCGTAGCGTCGCGGTTGTTGATAATATCATTAAGTGGCACTTCCGAGGCTACTGTAATCGAACACTCTTGAAAGTAGTGTCGCGGTTTCCGCGATTCCATGAATACCGCATATGCTATCTTTTGTTAATGTGGGTACAGTGATTTGCATGGAGTGAGGATAGTGGATACATAGTATACCGGCTTTTGAAGAGGGAATTTGTGTCCGTCCGCTTCCCGTTCGACAACGAGCACCGCGCTTACAACTTGATGAGTCACCGCAATGTACAACATCATTGGTTCGCCGATGTTTGGTGCGGCTAGGATCGGGTTGGTTGCCAGAATGGCCTTTATTTCTTCCAATCCGGCTGTGGCCGCGTCCGTCCACTCGAAGTGTTCGATGCGCCGAAGGAGGCGATAAAGGGGCAAAGCCTTTTCTCCCAAGCAGGAGATAAAGAGGCTTAGAGCCGCCACGCATCCAGTTAGCTTCTGGATTTGTTTGAGGTTTGTTGGGGTAGCCAACTGTGACAACGCTCGGATTTTGGCCGGATTAGCTTCGATACCTCTACTGGAGACAATAAATCCCAGGAGCTTTCCGGCTGGTACGCCGAAAACACATTTTTACGGATTGAGCTTGATGTCATATGTTTGGAGGTTGTCGAATGTGAGCCTCAAGTCGTCTATCAAAGAGTCGATGTGTTTGGTTTTGACGACCACATCGTCCACGTATGCCTCTACTGTTTTGCCAATTTGTTTCTCCAGGCATGTCTGAATCATGCGTTGATATGTTGCGCTAGCATTTTTGAGCCCAAAAGGCATTGTGTTGAAACAGAAGGGACCGTATGGTGTGATGAATGCCGTTGCGGCTTGGTCAGACTCCGCCATCTTGATTTGGTGGTAACCGGAGTATGCGTCGAGGAAACACAATGACTCGTGTCCTGCAGTAGTATCAATGATTTGATCGATGCATGGGAGGGGGAAGGGATCCTTTGGGCAAGCTTTATTGAGGTCTTTGAAGTCGACACAAAGGCGCCAGGATTTGTCCTTCTTTGGTACCATCACCAGGTTTGCTAGCCAGTCCGGGTGTTTTATTTCTTTAATGAATCCGGCCTCCAATAACTTGGCTAGTTCCTCTCCCATGGCCTGTCTCTTAGGTTCGGAGAAACGCCGAAGAGCTTGCTTGACCGGCTTGAATCCCTTTAGGATATTGAGGCTATGCTCGGCCAGCCTGCGTGGGATTCCTGGCATGTCTGAGGGATGCCAGGCGAATATGTCCCAGTTATCGCGCAGGAACTCTCATAGTGCGGCGTCCACAGCGGGGCTTAGTTGTGCCCCGATGGAGGTTGTTTTTGTAGGGTCCGTTGGGTGGACTTGGAATTTGACTATTTCATCCGCTGGTTTAAAAGAGGTG
The DNA here is from genome assembly GCF_018294505.1 of Triticum aestivum. Classification (NCBI taxonomy): domain Eukaryota; kingdom Viridiplantae; phylum Streptophyta; class Magnoliopsida; order Poales; family Poaceae; genus Triticum; species Triticum aestivum. The sequence goes on from NC_057803.1 coordinate 174,468,134, forward strand.
GACTTGGATCTCTTGTCGAGTATCACGTCGTCCCTGTCCACTATGGAGTGTAGCGTAGTTAATTCCTCGGCCGAGAGGGCTTCAGATAGTGCCTCGAGGGCCAATGCGGTTGTTTTGTTTTCGACGCGGAGTGTTGTGTCCGGATTGCTGGCGAGAGTGATGATTCCGTTGGGCCCAGGCATTTTGAGCTTCATGTACCCATAATGGGGTATGTCTTGGAAGATTGCGAATGCCTCCCGTCCTAAAAGAGCGTGATAACCACTGCTGAACAGGGCCACTTGGAATGTCATTTCTTTGGACCTGTAATTATCCGACGTGCCGAATACCACATCTAGTGTGACTTTCCCAGCACATCGTGCTTCCCGACTGGGGATGATTCCTCTAAAGGTTGTGCTACTTTGCTCAATGCGGCTCCAGTCTATTTCCATCTATTGAAGAGTTTCCTCATAGATGAGGTTTAATCCGCTGCCGCCGTCCATGAGTACCTTGGTGAGTCGAAAGCCGTCCACGATTGGACTAAGGACCAATGCGGCTGGTGCTCGGGTTGTTCGGAATTTAGGTTCGTCACTGGCATTGAAGGTAATAGCCATGTCACTCCATGGATTTATTGCTGCTACGTGGCAGATTTCGGCCATGCTACGGAGTGTTCGCTTGCGTCTATTATTCGACGCGAAGGTCTCAAAGACCGTTAACACCATATTGTTGTCCACGGGATGGTGCTCTATGGTATTTGGGAGAAGTAGATCCTCACCACTTTTGGCCACCTGCCGGAGTATCCAACATGCTCTAAGGCTGTGCGTTGGTATTGTATCCATTGTACTATGAATTTTGCAGGATCCGTTGAGCCATCCCTCCAGTACGGTTCCTTGCCCCGTAGAGGTTTTTTGCTGTTTGGTAGTTAACCCGGGTGTATTGTGATAATGCACCCTTTTATTTCGGACTGGGTTTGTGTTCAGGGCCGGATTATCCCAAAAGTTTGTTTCGGTTTTCCAGGCACTTTCATCGCACAGTACTTTCGTACTATGGACGCCAAGTCAGCGAAGCGTGTTATCTCACGGCGATTTATGGCGTTAAGGATTCCCTTGTCCGTGCAATTATTGCGGAAAAATAAGATTGCGTCTTCCTCGCGACAGCCCTTAACCTTGTTCATCGCAAGGAGGAATCTGGCCCAGTAGTGATGTACTGTTTCCTAGGGCTCTTGCCTGATATGGGAAAGGTCGCTTGTGTTTGGGTGGGTGGGTGGAATTGAATCCAAACCCCTACCCGATCTAGGATCCAGGGGCCGAGGAGTTTCCAATTTTGGAAGTTCCAGTTCCAGGATGTTACCCGCTACTCCTGGTCCGCTGCCTGACTCTAAGTTCAGGGGTTGGATGTTGTCCTCCCGCGAATGGGCGTCCGGCTCGGAGAGCTCGGGAATCCGGACATATTTGGTCCTCAGGATAGAGGAAAGGTCGCCGCATTGTTCCTCCACCACTGCAATATGATGGGTGACCGGTGGAGAGTTAATCTCCCTTTGATCAGGTTTAAGCCCAATCCGATCATAGTCCGTTGCGACTCCCAAGGTGGTGATGCGATCCAAGAGCTCGTTTAAGGAGGAGAGATCCATTGGATCCATCTGTTCGGCGAGTGCCGATTTGACGTGGAGGCTGTTTTCGATGACCTGAGAATTCATCGTCGGCGCGGCGGCCGAACAGGCGGTCATGATGAACCCGCCTAGCCGGAGAGTTTGGCCGACAGCCAAAGCTCCCCCAACAGTAGTACCGTCTTTAAAGACGAGATGAGACATCCTTCCTTCTGGCGACGGCACAGAGGAACTCTTAATGAAAGCACCAATGTCGGTGTCAAAACTGGCGGATCTCGGGTAGGGGGTCCCGAACTGTGCGTCTAAGGCGGATGGTAACAGGAGGCAGGGGACACGATGTTTTACCCAGGTTCGGGCCCTCTTGATGGAGGTAAAACCCTACGTCCTGCTTGATTAATATTGATGATATGGGTAGTACAAGAGTAGATCTACCATGAGATCGGAGAGGCTAAACCCTAAAAGCTAGCCTATGGTCTGATTGTATGTTGTCCTACGGACTAAAACTCTCCGGTTTATATAGATACCAGAGAGGGCTAGGGTTACACAAGGTCGGTTACAAAGGAGGAGATATACATATCCGTATTTCCTAGCTTGCCTTCCACGCCAAGTAGAGTCCCATCCGGACACGAGACGAAGTCTTCAATCTTGTATCTTCATAGTCCAACAGTCCGGCCAAAGGATATAATCCGGCTGTCCAGAGACCCCCTAATCCAGGACTCCCTTAAAGACATTCCCTTAATCCTTAACTTTCACATACTTTTATCCCCGTTGAAAACTTCAACTAGTTTGTCATAAATCACCAAAAAGAGGGAGATTATAAGTGCATCTAGTTCCACCCCTAGTTGATTTTGGAGTATTGACGACAAACTTGGTTGAGGGACTAATGTGTTTGTGAGAATTGCAGGATAACACAGGTAGTAATCCCATATTGATTCGGTTTACCTACCAGAGATGACCCCTAAAAATGTGTGAAGACATTGAAGACAATGGTGGTCTATGAAGATATTCACGGTGAACATTATGACATGAGAATACATTCACATGAAGACTATGGAGTGCGAAGACATAGTTGTTTCGTAGTTTTCGTTTCTTCTTTGTTGAGTCATAGGAGCCACCGTACTGTTAAGCGGGGTCCAAGTGAACAAAGTTAGAGTGACTGATGTGATGCTCAACCAAATCTTATGTCTTCGGGCAAAGACAATGAGAGCAAATCTTATCCAGAGCTGGGTGAGTCAGCTTTACTTGTAGCCCAAGTCAAGCTGTCGCGTGTGTTTGAAATCTGACCGTTGGACACGTGTCAGTTCCTTAGTAACCCAGGGTCATTTTGGATAAATCAGGTCGGGTTGCCTCCTGGCTATAAATATCCCACCCCTACACCATAAATTGGTGGCTGCTCGGAGTTAGTGCACGGCTTTTGTCGTTTGAGAGAAACCCACCTATGAAGCATTTGAGAGAGAGATCCTTGCGAGGACAAAGCCCTAAACACGCAGAGCCAAAGAGTGTTAGGCATCACTGAAGTCTTTCTGTCTGCATGACCTGAAGACTTGTTACACTTGAGGACTGTGAATCCTCCAGCCGGTTAGGCGTCGCGTTCTGAGCATCCAAGAGTCATTGTGGATTGCCGGTGAACAAAGTCTGTGAAGGTTTGGAAGTCTACCTTGAAGACTTACCAGAGTGATTGGGCGAGGACTAGGTGTCCTTAGCTCAAGGGGAATAAGGTGAAAACGTGGTCTTCTTAGTTGAATCTCAGCCTCCCTAACTAGACGTACAGTTGTCACAGCAACTGGAACTGGTCTACCAAATCCGTGTCTTCACCAAGCAACTGGTTTTATCCATCACTTTTGTTTATTTTACAGTTTGTCTTCATGAAGTCATTGTTTGCCTGTATGATCTGGTTGACTTCACTGAGTGAAGACTGTTTGCTGTTTGGCTTCATATTGTCTTCCATCTTGATCCTTACTACCTAGTTGCTCATAGTCTTCGTGCTTTCACTTCATTACAATCTTCACTATGGCTTGTCTAGTGTAGTCTACCTTCCGCTGCATATCAATAGGTTCATTTCTATTGTTTGTCCTTAAAGACCTCGTGTTTTTGAAGACTTTCATAAAAATCGCCTATTCACCCCCTCCAGTCGATAACTAGCACTTTCAATGTTGCATTTGAAACTTGATGATGTTGTGTAATGGCGTAACTGAGTGCCGAAGCTATCTGATGTAATTTGATTATGAATCCTAGTTGCTATTATACGGATATGAAATATTTGGTGTGTTTTATAAGAAATATCAATTTGATTAGTACATGGATTATCAATAATAGGCTAATTACCCTTCTTATTGGGGTTTTCTATTGCAGACGGTTACTCAGACAGCACTGTGGGCGATAAACTCAAACAACCCGCACGGTTTCTAGAAAGTAGGCGTGTTCGATCAACTAACAATCACACACGGCTTCCGGCAGCGAACTGTTTGCGTTAGGCCACCTTGCACAAACGTTTCCACACAAAGAACTGTGTGTGATATACATACGAACGGAAAAATGATTTTCTAAGGTTCACCGTGTGGGATGTACATACGAACGAAAATGATTGGGTTTCGATGCCTCGTGCGATTGCACACGAGCTCATTTGGCACCAGCCTGTGTCCTATCCCCGACGGTTTCTGGGTCGTGTGAGAAGGACACCCATATCGCCAACACTCACTTGGCGACGGTTCCAAATGTCGTCGTGTAAAGGGGTTAAAACCGTTTGTATAGCACGTCGCTGTAGCAGTGAGAGGTCGGAGATGATTTTGCAACAAAGGTCTTGTTGCAATGGAGGTTTTGCAACAAGGAGCTTATTGCAGGAAAATAGAAAAGAAGGACGATCAAATGTCTCACGTCATACAATCGAATGGCTCATGACCCAAAAGTTCGGTCGGCAGACGCGTAGGCGTAGAACACCCCTTAAAATTGACGTTCGCGGCAACGCGTGTCATCAGGGTCAAGTTTTTTGTGAGGAAAGCTTCCGGTCTATTCATCAACTGTCAAGATAGTACAAAGAAAATACTCTCATAGACCACCTAGCGACGACTATACAAGCACTGGAGCGCCAAAGGCGTGCAGCCGTCATTGCCCCTCCCTCATCGGAGCCGGGCAAACCTTGTTGTATTAGACAGCCAGGAAGTAGTCGTGCTAAGGCCCCATAAGACCAGTGTAGCAGAACAACAATCGCCGTCTATGAAGAGAAGCGTCGATCGAAAGGATCCAACCTATAGACACATGAACACAATCGAATGAAGACCGGATACACGTGGATCCACTAAAGACAAACGCCGACGGAATCCCATAAGATCCGCCAGAGACAGACCTTCACGCGCCCTCCGACAATGCTAGAAACACCACCTCAACACTCATCATACGTGTTATTTTGGTGGCTTAAAAATAAGACGCCTCCTCCCCAGCTTTTCTCAGAAGCCGCCTCCCTTATTCATTAGGGCTTCTGAACTAGTTATGGGCTAACTAATATAGAAGCCTCAACAAAATTTGGGAGCGGCTTACTTTTTAAGCTGGGGGAGGCGGCTTATTTTTTAAGCCGCTCAAAAGAACTAGTCCGTTACGTGCCACTGCTAAGATATCATCATTGTACATGCCCTTATAGAGTCCCTCAAAAAAGGTTTATCGATTAGAAAATGTAACCCTCCCATCTTTGAGCAGAACATGAAATCTAACAGAAATTAAAAAAATAAGACCCTTCCATCCGCAAGGGCCAGGATCCATTGTGCCTCTGTGGTCCTAAAACCACTTAAGACGAAGGTAGACGTGCAACAACGACGCCGATGGGGAGGCAAGAGAAACCCGGTAGGTGCAGTGTACGACCGTACGAGTGGCCGCCGATTTGCGTAGCGCTGTACAGGTCTCTTCATGTTTGAGTTGTTGGAGAACGTAGCAGAAATTCAAAAAATTCCTACGTGTCACCAAGATCTATCTATGGAGAGACCAGCAACAAGGGGAAGGAGAGTGCATCTACATACCCTTGTAGATCGCTAAGCGGAAGCGTTCAAGAGAACGGGGTTGAAGGAGTCGTACTCGTCGTGATCCAAATCACCGGAGATCCTAGTGCCGAACGGACGGCACCTCCGCGTTCAACACACGTACATCCCGGTGACGTCTCCCATGCCTTGATCCAGCAAGGAGAGAGGGAGAGGTTGAGGAAGACTCCATCTAGTAGCAGCACAACGGCATGGTGGTGGTGGAGGAGCGTGGTACTCCAGCAGGGCTTCGCCAAGCACCACAAGAGACAGGAGGGAGAGGGGTAGGGCTGCGCCAAGAAGGAGATGAACTCGTGTGTCTTGCAGCCTCCAATACCTCAAGTATATATAGGGGAAGGGGAGGGGCTGCGACCCCACCTAGGGTTCCCTCCCTAGGGGTGGCGGCAGCCCCCAGATCCCATCTGGGTGGCGGCCACAAGGGGGAGAGGGGGAGGCGCACCTGGGGTGGGCCTTAGGGCCCATCTGCCCTAGGGTTTGCCCCCCTTCCCTCTTGGAGGAACCTTGGGCCTTGGTGGGGGGGCGCACCAGCCCACCTGGGGCTGGTCCCCTCCCACACTTGGCCCATGCGGCCCTCCGGGGCTGGTGGCCCCACTTGGTGGACCCCCGGACCCCTCCGGTGGTCCCGGTACACTACCGGTAAAACCCGAAACTTTTCCGGTGACCAAAACAGGACTTCCCATATATAAATCTTTACCTATGGACCATTCCGAAACTCCTCGTGACATCCGGGATCTCATCCGGGACTCCGAACAACATTCGGTAACCACGTATATCTATTCCTTATAACCCTAGCGTCATCGAACCTTAAGTGTGTAGACCCTACGGGTTCGGGAACCATGCAGACATGACCGAGACATTCTCCGGTCAATAACCCACAGCGGGATCTGGATACCCATGTTGGTTCCTACATGTTCCACGATGATCTCATCGGGTGAACCACGATGTCGAGGATTCGATCAATCCCGTATACAATTCCCTTTGTCTAGTGGTATGATACTTGCCCGAGATTCGATCGTCGGTATCCCGATACCTTGTTCAATCTCTTCACCGGCAAGTCTCTTTACTCGTTCCGTAACACATCATCACGTGATCAACTCCTTGGTCACATTGTGCACATTATGATGATGTCCTACCGAGTGGGCCCAGAGATACCTCTTCGTTTACACGGAGTGACAAATCCTAGTCTCGATTCGTGCCAACCCAATAGACACTTTCGGAGATACCTGTAGTGTACCTTTATAGCCACCCAGTTACGTTGTGACGTTTGGCACACCCAAAGTATTCCTACGGTATCCGGGAGTTGCACAATCTCATGGTCTAAGGAAATGACACTTGACATTAGAAAAGCTTTAGCATACGAACTATACGATCTTTGTGCTATGCTTAGGATTGGGTCTTGTCCATCACATCATTCTTCTAATGATGTGATCCCGTTATCAATGACATCCAATGTCCATGGTCAGGAAACCATAACCATCTATTGATCAACCAGCTAGTCAACTAGAGGCTTACTAGGGACATGGTGTTGTCTATGTATCCACACATGTATCTGAGTTTCCTATCAATACAATTCTAGCATGGATAATAAACTATTATCATGAACAAGGAAATATAATAATAATAATCAATTTATTATTGCCTCTAGGGCATATTTCCAACAGTCTCCCACTTGCACTAGAGTCAATAATCTAGTTCACATTGCCATGTGATTAACACTCACGGGTCACATCGCCATGTGACCAACATCCAAAGAGTTTACTAGTGTCACTAAACTAGTTCACATCATCATGTGATTAAGACTCAATGAGTTCTGGGGTTTGATCATGTTTTGCTTGTGAGAGAGGTTTTAGTCAACGGGTCTGCAACAATCAGATCCGTATGTACTTTGCAAATCTCTAGGTCATATTATAAATGCTGCTTCCACGCTCCACTTGGAGCTATTCCAAATGGTTGCTCCACTATACGTATCCGGTTTGCTACTCAGAGTCATTCGGATAGGTGTTAAAGCTTGCATCGATGTAACCCTTTACGCCGAACTCTTTATCACCTCCATAATCGAGAAACATGTCCTTATTACTCCAAGGATAATTTTGACCGCTATCTAGTGATCCACTCCTGGATCACCTTTGTACCCTCTTGCCAGACATGTGGCAAGGCACACATTAGGTGCGGTACTTAGCATGGCATACCGTATAGAGCCTATGACAAAAGCATAGGGGACGACATTCGTCCTTTCTCTTTCTTCTGCCGTGGTCGAGCTTTAAGTCTTAACTTCATACCTTACAACTCAGGCAAGAACTCCTTCTTTGACTGATCCATCTTGAACACCTTCAAGATCATGTCAAGGTATGTGCTCATTTGAAAGTACCATTAAGCGTTTTGATCTATCCTTATAGATCTTGATGCTCAATGTTCAAGTAGCTTAATCCAGGCTTTCCATTGAAAAACACTTTCAAATAACCCTATATGCTTTCCAGAAATCCTACGTCATTTCTGATCAACAATATGTCAACAACATATATTCATCAGAAATTCTATAGTGCTCCCACTCACTTCTTTGGAAATACAAGTTTCTCATAACTTTGTATACACCCAAAATCTTTGATCATCTCATCAAAGCATACATTCCAACTCCGAGATGCTTACTCCAGTCCTTAGAAGGATTGCTGGAGCTTTGCATACTTATTAGCATCTTTCAGGATTGACAAAACCTTCCGATCGTATCACATACAACCTTTCCTCAAGAAAATCGTCGAGGAAACAATGTTTGACATCCTATCTGCAAGATTTCATAAACAATGCTAATATAATTCCAACAGACTCTTAGCATCGCTATGAGTGAGAAAGTCTCATCGTAGTAAACTCCTTGAACTTGTCGGAAAACATCTTAACGACAAGTCGAGCTTTCTCAATGGTGACATTTACCATCATTGTCCGTCTTCCTTTTAAAAATCCATCTATACTCAACAGCCTTACGACCATCGAGCCGTTCTGCCAAAGTCTACACTTTGTTTTCATACATGGATCCTCTCTCAGATTTTATGGCCTCGAGCCATTTATCGGAATCCGGGCCCACCATCGCTTCTCCATAGCTCGTAGGTCCATTGTTGTCTAGCAACATGACTTCCAAGACAGGATTACGTACCACTCTGAAGTAGTACGCATCATTGTCATCCCATGAGGTTTGGGAGTGACTTGATCCGAAGTCTCATGATCAATATCATAAGCTTCCACTTCAATTGGTGTAGGTGCCACAGGAACAACTCTTTGTGCCCTGCTATACACTAGTTGAAGTGACGGTTCAATAACCTCATCAAGTCTCCACCATCCTCCCACTCAATTCCTTCGAGAGAAACTTTTCCTCGAGAAAGGACCCGATTCTAGAAACAATCCCTTATTGCTTTCGGATCTGAGACAGGAGGTATTCCCAACTGTTCTGGGTGTCCTATGAATATGCATTTATCCGCTTTGGGTTCGAGCTTATCAGCCTGAAATTTTTTCACATAAGTGTCGCAGCCCCAAACTTTTAAGAAATGACAGCTTAGGTTTCTCTAAACCATAGTTCATACAGTGTCATCTCATCGGAATCACGTGGTGCCCTATTTAAAGTGAATGTGGTTGTCTCTAATGCCTAACCCATAAACTATCGTGGTAATTCGATAAGAGCATCATGGTATGCATTATATCCAATAGGGTGCAGTTATGATGTTCGGACACACCATCACACTATGGTGTTCCAGGCTGTATTAGTTGTGAAACAATTTCCACAATATCTTAATTCTGTGCCAAACTCGTAATTCAAATATTCATCTCTATGATCATATCATAGATATTTTATCCTCTTGTCACAACGATCTTTCAACTTCACCTTGAAATTACTTGAACCTTTCAATAATTCAGACTCGTGATTCATCAAGTAAATATACTCAACATCTACTCAAATCATTTGTGAAGTAAGAACATAACGATATCCACTACACGCCTCAGCACTCATTGGACTGCACACATCAAAATGTATTACTTCCAACAAGTTGCTTTCTAGTTCCATTTTACTGAAAACGAGGCTTTCAGTCATCTTGCCCATGTGGTATGATTTGCATGTCTCAAGTGATTCAAAATCAAGTGAGTCCAAACGGTCCATTTGCATGGAGTTTCTTCATACATATACACCAATAGACATGGTTCGCATGTCTCAAACTTTTCAAAACGAGTGAGCCCAAAGATCCATCAACATGGAGCTTCTTCATGCGTTTTATACCGATATGACTTACGTGGCAGTGCCACAAGTAGGTGGTACTATCATTACTATCTTATATCTTTTTGGCATGAACATGTGTATCACTACGATCGAGATTCAATAAACCATTCATTTTAGGTGCAAGACCATTGAATGTATTATTCAAATAAACAGAGTAACCATTATTCTCCTTAAATGAATAACTGTATTGCGATAGACATAATCCAATCATGTCTATGCTCAACGCAAACGCCAATCTTGATGGTAGAGAGAGCGTGCGATGCTTGATCACATCAAGCTTGGAAAAACTTCCAACACATATCGCCAGCTCACCTTTAGCTAGTCTCCGTTTATTCCGTAGCTTTTATTTCGAGTTACTAACACTTAGCAACCGAACCGGTATCTAATACCTTGGTGCTACTAGGAGTACTAGTAAAGTACACATTAACATAATGTATATCCAATATACTTCTATCGACAGCCTTCTCATCTACCAAGTATCTAGGGTAATTCTGCTCCAGTGGTTGTTTCCCTTATTACAGAAGCACTCAGTCTCGGGTTTGGGTTCAACCTTGGGTTTCTCCACTAGAGCAGCAGCTGATTTGCCATTTCATGAAGTATCCCTTCTTGCCCTTGCCCTTCTTGAAACTAGTGGTTTCACTAACCATCAACAATTGATGCTCCTTCTTGATTTCTACTTTCGCGGTGTCAAACATCGCGAATATTTCAAGGATCATCATATATGTCCCTGATATATTATAGTTCATCACGAAGCTCTAGCAGCTTGGTGGTAATGAGTTCGGAGAAACATCACTATCTCATCTGGAAGATCAACTCCCACTCGATTCAAATGATTGTTGTACTCAGACAATCTGAGCACAAGCTCAACAATTGAGCTTTTCTCCCTTAGTTTGCAGGTTAAGAAAATCGTCGGAGGTCTTATACCTCTTGACGTGGGCACGAGCCTGAAATCCCAATTTCAGCCCTCGAAACATCTCATATGTTTCGCGACATTTCAAAAACGTCTTCGGTGCCTCAACTCTAAACCGTTTAACTGAACTATCACGTAGTTATCAAAATGTGTATGTCAGATGTTCACAACATCCACAGATGATGTTCGAGGTTCAGCACACTGAGCGGTGCATTAAGGACATAAGCCTTCTATGAAGCAATGAGGACAATCCTCAGTTTACGGACCTAGTCCGCATAATTGCTACTACCAACTTTCAACTAATTTTTCTCTAGGAACATATCTAAATAGTAGAACTAAAGCGCGAGCTACGACATAATTTGCGAAGACCTTTTGACTATGTTCAGGATAATTAAGTTCATCTTATGAACTCCCACTCAGATAGACATCCCTCTAGTCATCTAAGTGATTACATGATCCGAGTCAACTAGGCCGTGTCCGATCATCACGTGAGACGGACTAGTCATCATCGGTGAACATCTTCATGTTGATCGTATCTACCATACAACTCATGCTCGACCTTTCGGTATCTTGTGTTCCGAGGCCATGTCTGTACATGCTAGGCTCATCAAGTCAACCTAAGTGTTTCGCGTGTGTAAATCTGTCTTACACCCGTTGTATGTGAACGTTAGAATCTATCACACCCGATCATCACGTGGTGCTTCAAAACAACGAACTGTCGCAACGGTGCACAGTTAGGGGGAACACTTTCTTGAAATTATTATGAGGGATCATCTTATTTACTACCGTCGTTCTAAGCAAATAAGATGCAAAAACATGATAAACATCACATGCAATCAAAAAGTGACATGATATGGCCAATATCATATTGCTCCTTTTGATCTCCATCTTCGGGGCTCCATGATCATGATCGTCACCGGCATGACACCATGATCTCCATCATCATGATCTCCATCATCGTGTCTTCATGAAGTTGTCTCGCCAACTATTACTTATACTACTACAGCTAACAGTTAGCAATAAAGTAAAGTAATTACATGACGTTTCTCAATGACACGCAGGTCATACAAAAAATAAAGACAACTCCTATGGCTCCTGCCGGTTGTCATACTCATCGACATGCAAGTCGTGATTCCTATTACAAGAACATGATCTCATACATCACATATATCATTCATCACATCCTTTTGGCCATATCACATCACATGGCATACCCTGCAAAAACAAGTTAGACGTCCTCTAATTGTTCTTTGCATGTTTTACGTGGCTGCTATGGGTTTCTAGCAAGAACGTTTCTTACCTACGCAAAAACCACAACGTGATATGCCAATTGCTATTTACCCTTCATAAGGACCCTTTTCATCGAATCTGATCCGACTAAAGTGGGAGAGACAGACACCCGCTAGCCACCTTATGCAACTAGTGCATGTCAGTCGGTGGAACCAGTCTCATGTAAGAGTACGTGTAAGGTCGGTCCGGGCCGCTTCATCCCACAATACCGTCGAAACAAGATTGGACTAGTAACGGTAAGCATATTGAACAAAATCAACGCCCACAACTACTTTGTGTTCTACTCATGCATAGAATCTACGCAATTGACCTAGCTCATGATGCCACTGTTGGAGAACGTAGCAGAAATTCAAAAAATTCCTACGTGTCACCAAGATCTATCTATGGAGAGACCAGCAACGAGGGGAAGGAGAGTGCATCTACATACCCTTGTAGATCGCTAAGCGTAAGCGTTCAAGAGAACGGGGTTGAAGGAGTCGTACTCGTCGTGATCCAAATCACCGGAGATCCTAGTGCCGAACGAACGGCACCTCCGTGTTCAACACACGTACAGCCCGGTGACGTCTCCCATGCCTTGATCCAGCAAGGAGAGAGGGAGAGGTTGAGGAAGACTCCATCCAGCAGCAGCACAACGGCGTGGTGGTGGTGGAGGAGCGTGGTACTCCAGCAGGGCTTCGCCAAGCACCGCAAGAGACGAGGAGGGAGAGGGGTAGGGCTGCGCCAAGAAGGAGATGAACTCGTGTGTCTTGCAGCCTCCAACACCTCAAGTATATATAGGGGAAGGGGAGGGGCTGCTCCCCCACCTAGGGTTCCCTCCCTAGGGGTGGCGGCAGCCCCCAGATCCCATCTGGGTAGCGGCCACAAGGGGGAGAGGGGGAGGCGCACCTGGGGTGGGCCTTAGGGCCCATCTGCCCTAGGGTTTGCCCCCCTTCCCTCTTGGAGGCACCTTGGGCCTTGGTGGGGGGCACACCATCCCACCTGGGGCTGGTCCCCTCCCACACTTGGCCCATGCAGCCCTACGGGGCTGGTGGCCCCACTTGGTGGACCCCCGGACCCCTCCGGTGGTCCCGGTACACTACCGGTAAAACCCGAAACTTTTTCGGTGACCAAAGCAGGACTTCCCATATATAAATATTTACCTCCGGACCATTCTGGAACTCCTCGTGACATCCGAGATCTCATCTGGGACTCCGAACAACATTCAGTAACCACGTATATCTATTCCTTATAACCCTAGCGTCATCGAACCTTAAGTGTGTAGACCCTACGGGTTCGGGAACCATGCAGACATGACCGAGACGTTCTCCGGTCAATAACCCGCAGCGGGATCTGGATACCCATATTGGTTCCTACATGTTCCACAATGATCTCATCGGATGAACCACGATGTCGAGGATTCGATCAATCCCGTATACAATTCCCTTTGTCTAGTGGTACGATACTTGCCCGAGATTCGATCGTCGGTATCCCGATACCTTGTTCAATCTTGTTACCGGCAAGTCTCTTTACTCGTTCCGTAACACATCATCCCGTGATCAACTCCTTGGTCACATTGTGCACATTATGATGATGTCCTACCGAGTGGGCCCAGAGATACCTCTCCGTTTACACGGAGTGACAAATCCCAGTCTCGATTCGTGCCAACCCAACAGACACTTTCGGAGATACCTGTAGTGTACCTTTATAGCCACCCAGTTACATTGTGACGTTTGGCACACCCAAAGTATTCCTACGGTATCCGGGAGTTGCACAATCTCATGGTCTAAGGAAATGACACTTGACATTAGAAAAGCTTTAGCATACGAACTATACGATCTTTGTGCTAGGCTTAGGATTGGGTCTTGTCCATCACATCATTATTCTAATGATGTGATCCCATTATCAATGACATCCAATGTCCATGGTCAGGAAACCGTAACCATCTATTGATCAACCAGCTAGTCAACTAGAGGCTTACTAGGGACATGGTGTTGTCTATGTATCCACACATGTATCTGAGTTTCCTATCAATACAATTCTAGCATGGATAATAAACGATTATCATGAACAAGGAAATATAATAATAATAATCAATTTATTATTCCTCTAGGGCATATTTCCAACATGAGCTAGCAACTTTTCCCTTGGCAATGTCTCGCTCCCCCTCCTCGCCTCCTCCCACTCCGGGAGTGGCGACCACCCACGCGGTGCCGCCCACTCCGGGCACGCCGGACACCCCCAACTCCCCCGCCCCAAGCACTGCTGGAATCCGCACGGATCTGCCGAGTCCGCCGCGGCGCATCTCCACGCGCTGCACCCACCTCCCCCCAGATCGCCCCTCCCTGCGCTTCGGTCCGTTGTGTCGGTCGATGCCTCTGCATCCCTGGTTAGCGGCCATTATGAGGTGGGAGAGTCGAGCTGCTCTGGCTCGCTGCGGGCGCCATTACTGCCTGCGCCGGCCTCGGGTAGGCGCCTACGGTCTATCATCTGTGCCCCCGAGCGCCTTCAAGTCCGTCGCCGGTGCCCCGCCTTCAATCCCTCATCTGCGCTCTGCGTGAGCTCCTCCTTAACTCCAGGTCAGTCGCCTCGGCTGCCGCGAGGCCTCTGCATAAGGCGAGGGACAACAGCATGGACGAGGCCCCAGCTTCCCCGAAATGGCACACGGTCGTTTCGAGACGTCGGCGGTGTGCACCGCCCGTACCACTCGCGGCACACCGCGGTTATGGCCGCCTGCAATCCGAGGCTGCCCGCCTCGAGGCTCAGCGTCGTCGGGCCACCTTTTTAAGGAGGTTCAAGGGCTGCTGCTTGAGGTGTCTCGTTCCACACCACCGCGCCACCGACTGCCGCAACCCTGTTCGGTGCGCCGACTGCTGGGGGTTTGGGCACCGAGCTCGTGACCCGATCTGCAAGGGGAGCCCCAAACCCCGCACCCCTCCTCCACCGCCGCCTGCCGCCACCCCGTCCCTAGCCGCCATCACCTCCACGCTCCCTCACCCACCACCACCCGACCGGCCGCCCCTCCCGCTGCCACCCCCTCCTTTCCACCCACCACCGTGCCAGCTGCCCGTCCTGCTCCTGCGCCCCCGGCGTCCTGCTGTGACCATGGCGTACCGTCCTGGCAAGGCCTCGCAGCACCCGGGCACCGGCAACACCTTCACCGTGAGCACGCAGGCCATGGAGGATGCGGCACGCAATCTGCGCGCTTCAGTTGTGCTGGTCACCATGTCGGAGGCCAGACTAGACATCAACCTGCAGCTGGTGGCCAAGGCGTTGGAGCGCGAGCTCAATATCCCCTGGGACCAGATGCACGTCTCCAAGCATCACCCGGAGGATTTCCGGGTCAGGTTCGGTCACTCGCGTCACCGCGACACCGCCGTGGAGGCCGGGCCAGTTCCATGTCGGGGGGTGGCTCTGACTCTGGCCCCCTGGACGCCGGCGGCGCGCGGTCACCAGCGAGTCTCCCGCTTCTACTGTCGCCTGGCGGTCGAGGGCCTGCCCGTTCAAGCCTGGCGCAAGGATGCAGTTCAAGATGCCATTGGCCTCTCCTGCAAGGTCGATCGGCTTGAGCGCCAATCATCGTCCCTCTCCAACACCTCCCTGGCGTATGCGTGGGTATGGGCCTGGTCACCGGACGACATTCCCACGGCCAACGGCTTCTCCATCATCGATCGTCCGGCTGCTGATGTGCGCGGCCTCCCGCCGCCCCCTGAAGGCCCTCCGCGTGAAGAAGGTGTCCAAGGGCCGCAATTCCCCATCCTAATCCACCTCAACCAGACGCAAGACTACTCCCCGGTGTCCGAGCGTTCACCGGGGGCGAGCACCGAATGGCCGCTCATCGATCGCTTCCGCTGGGAGCGCTTCATCGAGGACGGTCAGGCGGGCACGGGTCGTCGCCGCGTGGCCCCCGCGTGCACGGTGGATAGGCACCGCTGGCGTGACGACGACGATGAGCACCACGACAGCAGGGGCCGTAGGCGCGCCCGCTCCAGGTCGTCTCACCGTGGAGGTTTACTGGGTTGCCGTTCAGACGGGACGGAGGGCAGCGCGCTCCGTATGCAGGCCAGCGGCCCCATGGGGCGGCACAGCAGGCGCCGCAGTGCCTTGCCCCGAGATGGCGTGTCTTCCCGTAGTCGCAGCCTGAGCCCTGTCTCTGTGGACTCCACCAGGCACAGCCGCTCGCGGTCCCGTGAGTGTTTCAGCAGTCTGTCCAGGCGCAGTCGCTCTCGTTCATCGCGGTCCTGCCTGCCCCTCGAGAGCGTGGTGGTGATGGGCCTTCCCCTGCCCCTGCTGCAGGGCATGCCTGCTCCGGAGGGAACGCCGACCGAGGATGCTCTGCATGGGCTGCCGCTCCTGGCCGAGCCGGACATGCACTCCTTCCAGGGCGAAGTAGAGGATGCATGGAACGAGCTCACGCGCGCTGACCCGTTGCTTTTGGAGATAGATGCTCTGTCCTCCTAGCAGCCGGGCCACGCCTCCGACCCCTTCCTATCAGCTGGTGCGTGGAACGAGGCCGCACGCACTGACCCGCTTCTCCTGGAGATAGATGCGCTATCCTCCTGGCAGTCGGGCCACGCTGCTAACCCTGTCCTGTCAGCTGACATGGGGTGGGCCTCTTCACCATCCTTTGGGTCCCCTCCCGCTGCCTGGGCCGGCCCCGAAGATGCCCAACTGGGCCTCCTCGAGCATGGGCAGGATGGTGGGCTAGCGCAGTCCACTGGACCTGCTTCTCTGTGTCAGGAGATGGTGCTTAAGCCTTGGCCCAGCCTGGGTTACCTCGTGCCAACTCCGCCGCCCCAGTTGCTCGCGCCGCCGCCAACTGAACTACTTTGTTGGCCCTCGGTTCAGGACTGCAACAAGAAGGATCGCCTTATGTCGGCCGACCAGCTGGCCATTCAGCTGCAAGGGCTCGAAGTGGATACCATGACGACCTTCCTCCACAAGGTGTTCAAGATGTTGCCTCCTTCCATCATGGGCGCACCACCGGACACGTCGCTGTTGCCCGCGGGAACGGTGGAGGCGCCACCACCCTGCATGGTGCCCACTCCTACCACCCAGCACCGCACCAGTGCCAGGATCGCCAAGACGGCAGTTGGCCTCACCCAGCTGCAGAAAGCACAGGCAAGACTGGCCCAACAGACGCTGTTCATTGACGGCCCCGAGCAGTTCAACTCGGCCGTGCGAGCCCGCTATGTAGATCGCTTCAAAGCCCCGCTTGGCAAGCTCACAGCTACCATCGCCAAGGCCACCGGGGCGCGTTCCAAGACCAAGATAAACCTCCCGGACGAGGACCTCCGCGGCCTTGCCGGTGAGGACGCAACCGAAGCGGTCTGAACCCCGCGCTAGGCTGCTCGGGATCCAGTAGCTCTCCATGTTAGCGCGGCCCATGGCGCGTTTGTCCGTGTTTGTGTACTGTCCGAACCATCACGCCGTCAGCAGACCGCGTCATAGGTTCCGTCTTAGCTTGTTGCGACCTCGCCCGGCGCCAGTGTCGTTCATCCGGCTGTACCTGTGTAACAATGTTGCTTGCCTAGCTGCTCTCTGTTGGAGCATGCTTATGAAAGGGATCCCATTTTGTGTCAATTATAAGTAGTTTCTCCTTGCTTAACTGGAACGTGCGTGGGCTAAATGGCTGCGCACGTCGGTGCGGTGTACACAGCCTTGTCAACCAAACCCGTTGCTCCCTGCTCTGTCTCCAAGAAACCAAGCGCGAGCACTTCTCTGATGCTCTGCTTGCCGAGGTGATGGGCGCACGGCTAATGGGCTCTGTGCTCTTGCCGGCCGTGGGCACTAGAGGCGGGATCTTGCTAGCCTGGGATGCAATCCATTTCGACGTCGACACACTTGATGTCTCTGCGTTCGCCATCTCGGTGCAAGTGCAGCCAAGAACTGGAGAGGCTGCCTGGACGCTCACCACCGTCTATGGGCCGACCGACGATGGTTTGAAGCCATTATTCCTTGATGATCTGCGTAGGATCAGGGGCCTGGTGAATGGAGCTTGGCTTCTAGTGGGCGACTTCAATCTTATTTATCAAACTAGGGACAAGAACAATGTGCATGTTAACCGTCGGCTGATGGCGCAATTCAGTGATGCGCTGCACTCCAGCGACCTCTTGGAGATCAAGCTGTGAGGGAGGAAATTCACTTGGTCGAATGAACAGCCATCACCCACTATGGTTCGACTCGACCGTGCTTTTTGTACACCTCAATGGGACTCAATGTTCGGTGCGGCCAGACTGCAGCCCCTTGCAACTGCAATGTCTGATCACTGCCCGTTGCTACTCACCTGTGACGCAACCACTCCTAGGCGACCCCGCTTCCGTTTCGAAGCTTTCTGGCCGCACGTAGATGGGTTCCAAGAAGTGGTTCTGCAAGCCTGGTCACAACCCTGCAGGGCGACCGGCGCCATCAAAACCCTTGACGAGAAGCTCAGGCGAATGGCACGGGCCCTTCGGCTTTGGCACAAGAATTACATCTGAGACACCAAAATGCAGCTGCTGATGGCCCAGGACACGGTGGCACTGCTTGATGCTGCACAAGAAGAGAGGCAGCTTCAGCCCGATGAGCTTCAACTTAGGGGCGACCTTAAATCGCGTATCTTGGGCTTGGCGGTCATTGAGCGCATCAAGGCTTGCCAGCGGGCAAGGGTGAACTGGCTCCGCGCTGGCGATGCAAACACGAAATTTTTCCACATCAAAGCGAATGCTAGAAGGCGAAAGAATTTCATTGTGACGCTTGCGGCCGACGGGGTGATTACCACTGAGCAGAAACACAAGGAGGAGATCGCCGCCCAATTCTTTTGTGGGCTACAAGGCACGGCTGCTGCTACGGCGTCCACGTTCAACTGGGACGTACTAGGCCTCCAAGCCACCAATCTTCAGGAGCTCGAAGCACACTTCTCCTCCGATGAGATCCTGGCTGCCATTCGTGACCTACCCGGGGATCGTGCGCCGGGCCCTGACGGTTTCTCGGGTGCTTTCTTCAAAGCAACATCGGGCATCATCATCCACGACCTCTTCCTAGCCTTTCAGCAGCTACATAGATGCAACAGCGCTGGACTACATTTGATCAATGGCGCCCACATGATCCTCCTGCCCAAGAAGGACGACCCTGCGACCATGTCTGATTACCGACCAATTAGCCTGCTACATGGTGTTATCAAGATATTTGCCAAAATTCTGGCCTCACGGCTAGCTAAACGGCTTGATAGCCTCATCGCGCCGGTGCAAAGCGCCTTCATTAAAGGCAGATGCATCCAGGACAACTTCTTGTTCGTCCAAGGAATGGCAAGGCACTTTCACCGCACCAAGAGACCTATGCTCCTGATCAAGCTCGACATTGCCAAAGCCTTCGACACAGTGTCTTGGACGTACTTGCTCGATATGCTACGAGCCAGGGGTTTTGGACAAAGATGGTGCGACTGGATCGCCCTGCTCCTTGCCTCAGCGTCCTCCAGGGTGCTTGTCAACGGGGTGGCAGACCCCGTGATTCGGCATCGTCGAGGGCTTAGGCAAGGAGACCCGCTCTTGCCTTTCCTCTTCATCCTGGCCATGGAGCCGCTGCAGCAGCTGCTCGTCAATGCCGTGCAGGAAGGAGCCCTATCCAAGATCAAAGGCAAGGTTCCGGCTTTCCGAACCTCTATGTATGCTGATGACGTCGCAATCTTCCTCAACCCCGACCAGCAAGAGGTGCTCACCCTTAGATCGATACTCCATGCCTTCGGAGATGCCACGGGATTAAGAATCAATTTCAATAAAAGCACAGTCCTAGCAATCAATGGCGCGAGCTTCTCAATTGATGACCTGGCTGGGTTGCTGGGGGCACCGCGTGGAACCTTTCCTTGCAAATTCCTCGGTCTCCCTCTGTCTCTTCGCAAGCTGCGCAAGATTGATTTCCAGCCGCTCATTGACAAGCTAGTGGCGAGGCTAGCAGGCTGGAAATTTATGCTGCTTGCGGCTGCAGGGCGTCTGGTACTGCTCAACTCCGTGCTCTCGGCCTTCACGGTTTATTGGATGTCCCTTCACGAGCTGTCGGCATGGGTTCGGCGCCAGATTGACAAGATCAGGCGTGCCTGGCTTTGGAAGGGCCAGGAGTTCTGTCATGGTGGGCACTGCAAGGTGGCGTGGGGATGCATCTGCCGACCGCGCGATCTCGGCGGCCTTGGCATCCTAGACCTCCAACGCTTTGGAGTGGCACTGAGGCTGCGATGGCTATGGCTGGAGCGCGTGGCCAGGGCAAGGCCATGGATCGGACTACCTATCCCCTGCTCCACCTCAGATCGACTGCTCTTCGCGGCTGCCACCACCGCTACGGTCCATGACGGCAAAGCTGCCAGCTTTTGGTTCGATAGCTAGTTGCGAGGGGAGGCCCCAATCACCATTGCGCCCGGGATCTTCATGCTCTCGCGGCGTAAAAACGGTCGGTCCAGGATGCTCTACGGGATGGGAGGTGGGTTAAGGATGTGCAAGGGTGCGTAACGCCTGCCTTTCTAATGGAGTTTGTGGCCTTGTGGTCTAGAGTTGCTTTGGCCGGCCCGCTCTCCGATGGCCACAACGAGTTCTTCTGGAACCTCACTGAATCCCGGAAATTCACCACGGCATCGGCATATCGCCTGCAGTTCCTGGGCTCTACGCGATCGCCTGCCCTCGAGATCATTTGGAAGGTGTGGGCTCCTGCCAAGATCAAACTCTTCGCATGGCTCCTATCTATTAACAGATTACTTACTGTCGATCGACTATTAGCACGGCAATGGCCCAATAACTATTTCTGCCCGCTCTGTCGCCGTAATCTGGAAATCAGCATACATCTTTTCAAAGATTGTCAGTGGTCAAGGCAGCTCTGGGCGGCTGCGGCGGTACGCCTCGCCATCCCATCACTGCACCCTGTGAGTTGGCCTGCCGACAGGGGTTTCCTTGTAGACTGGATGATGAGGCTTGGCGGATCAGCTACGCTTATCAAGCGGTCGCGCTCGATTGTGCTCCTTGTCCTCTGGACCATTTGGAAGGAACGTAATGACAGGATCTTCAATGACGCGGAGCATGACCCGGAGGAGGTTTTGAATCGGATCGGTGAGGAGCTCCGACTGTGGGCTCTGGCTGGGGGTAGTCATCTATTGCTGTGAGAGTAGAGCCAAGCCGCAGTTTTTTTTCTCTTTCTTTTATTTTTTTGTCTTGTCCGCGTGACAGGCCAAACCTTTGTACAGTTGACGTTCTCACGTCGTTTCTTCTGCAATGAGATCGCAGTTCTCCTGCGTTTCCTCAAAAATGTTTGAGTTAGCTTTACAAAAGCACGCCTCTGTCAATTACCATATTAATCTAACTTGAAGACAAGACAGTAACGCGGTGATTATCCTCGAAATCGAACTGTATAACGCGTTAACGGCAGTGCGTCTGATCATATGCACGGACCATGCTTCCATCACGTCCCCGCATCTGCCATGTAGGTAGTCAGAAAAAGAATGCGAGAAAAGGTACGCACTTTACATACCAGTTCGTTGCGTCCAAGCATCCGTTGAGTACGTGCAAGCTGGCGAGGCGGGATGAAAGATGGAAGACGGCGCCACGGAGGCAGCCGATGACCGGCCAGCTGACCTGCAAGCTTATTGTCACATCGAGGCGGCTGGTCGATCGTCCCTCTGGTTCTGTGCTCGTGTCGTGTGCGCGAAAGCGACAATGGTTCTGGCTAGGCCCACGCTTGGCCTCTGCGTCACAGAACGGTGGTACGCATGTCGTGGCTGGTGCGGTGTATGATGATCAGAGGACGCGCTCACGGGCATGGACTTGTTCGAGTAACGGCGTCACCTTGAGCCGTTTCTGTTGCTTTGCAGCGCATTTGGTGCATGCACATGCACTCTCGTCAGGCAGGGCATGTAGAATACTACTAGTTGATATGATAATCTTATTTATCTTTCACATAATTAAGTGATCATCACAATAAAAAGATGTGTATAGTGAGTTATCTCTTAGTCTTATTTTTAATAATTATCTATTTTTTAAAAACATGATGAGACATATTATGCTAAAGATCATCTCTCAATTAAGAGAAGGCAAGCCTTTTTTTCATAAGTTCATCTTTCTCTCACCTCAACACTCATCATATGTGACACTATTAAGATATTATCATTGTACATGCCCTTATAGAGTCCCTCAAAAAAGGTTCATCGGTTGGCTTATGCCTGAACGACGGGTGAAAATAGAGTAGCGTAGACTTCACAAATTCTATTCGGCGTCCGTTGCACGTTAATAGGTAGTTAGCGCCTAAGCCGTTTGTTATACGGTGGCTAAATAGGCTGGCGCAAAATGCGTGTTTATTAGTACTAGTTTGGGGATTTCTGGGCTGGTGTATTTATTCTTGGTTTTATTTTATCAGGTTTTTGTTGGGTTGTGTCGGTTTTCTTTAAAAAAAAAGACATTTTCATTTTTTCAAATTTATTTTTAAAATTCATGAACTTCTTTGTCAAATTATTTGTTGCTTTCCTTTTTAAGACAACTGGACTCTTGTGGGTGTTGTACGGCCACCTCGGCCCACTTTGTACAGTTAGCGCGCTGGACGTTAGTTCACCGTGGAGGACGGTCCAATCCTACTTGCCACTTACTGCGGCAAATAGTGGCACAATTGCAGGTGTGACCAAGCGAGATAGGCCGCCGGAATTACACATCTTACAAGGATTTTGATAACCTTCTAGAAGGTTCTTGTCACTCGGTTTGGGGCCTTCTAGAAGAATCAAGTCTGTTTATTTTATTAAAAAACAATCCTTTTTCTATTTCCTTTACCATTTTTTTCAGGTTTGGTTTTTTATTGTTCTTCAAAAATATCAAAAGATGTTCGAATTTTCAAATAAGGTTCGCTAAAAATGTGTAGAATTTTCTAAAAATATAAACAATTTTTTTGGAAATCTTAAAATTGAAATTTTTTTGAAGTTCAAAAAATTCAGAATTTTCAAAAATATTCAATGTTCCATCAAAAAAGTTTTATAAGATAATAAATGTTCACTTTAAAAAATAAAAAGTCTTGTTTCTTAAATGAACAAGAAAAAACATTAAAAACTAAAAAACTAGAAAAAATGTTAGAAAAAAATGCACTGTGAACATTAGCTTGTACACTAGTTAATTACTCGGCCTATTCTCACGCGCAGGTGTGAGATTGCTCTCCTATAAGAAGCTTCCAAATTTTCAACTAAGAGGTCCCAGCCCGAATCCGCTTTTAGCGCCCAAAAAAATGTATACGGTACTCAGGCACTCAGATCAATCGTCCCCCCCCCCCCCCCCCCCAACCACCACCACCAGCGAACCGGGTAGGGAAAATTTAGATCGGTGGCGGTAGTTATGCTCTTCTTGCGCTCTTTTTTTCTGGATGGTATTTTTTTCCCTATTTTGTTCTGTCCGATTTTAGCCCTTTTTTGGTTATTGTTTTTGTTTTTTCCTTTCCTTTCCTTTCTTTTCGTTTCTCGTTATTTTTATTTTTCCATTTAAAATTTCATGAACTTTTTCTCTTACATATTCATGAACTTTTCCCATATTCGGGGACATATTCAAATTCTTGAATGTTTTTAAATTTGTGATTTTTCCCCTCAAATGTGTGAACTTTTTTCAAATTCGTAAACTTTTTCCCTCAAATATGTGAAATTCTTTGAATTTTGTGAACTCTTTTGTCTCAAATTTGTGATGTTTTTTAATACATGATTTTGTTTCCTCAAATACATGGACCTTCTAATAAAATTTGTGAACTTTTACAAATATGTGATTTTCTCAAACCCGTGAGCTGCTTTCCTAAACTTTGTGATCTTTTCCCCAAATTCATGAACCTTTTGAAATTTGTGAACTTTTTGAAATTCATGATCTTCTTTTTTAAAATTCATGAATTTTTCCCCAAATTATTGAAACCTTTTCAAATTCATGTTTTTTCAAATCTATGAAATTTTTCCGAATTCATGAAAAAAATTGAATTCATGAATATTCGTGAACCTTTTGAAATTGTGATTTTTTTTAAATCTATGACCTTTCCTCAAGTTTGTGAACTCTTTTTAAATCCATGAACATATTTGAATTGAAAAAGGGAAAACTTTGTTTTTGCCACTCTAGTTTTTGCCCACTTTGCTTATGCCACTCTAGAATTTGACATTTCACTTTTGCCACTCTTAGCTTTTGACAATATATCACTTTTACCATTCAGTGGCAAAAGCAAAAAAATTAGAGTGACAATTATGATACATTCTCAAAAGCTAAGAGTGGCAAAAGTAAAATGAAAAATTATCGTTTTTGCCACGGAATGGTATTTGTGATGTATTGTCAAAAGCAAAGGGTGGCAAAAGTGAGACGTCAAATTCTAGAATGGCATAAGCAAAATTGAAAAAAACGGCAACCAGTTTTGTGTGTGAACAATAATACAACATCATAAGAGAAAACCAAGAGAAAAGAGAGAGCGAATTCAAGGCAAGCAAGCGAGCTTCCGAGGCAGCTAGCCTATGCCAGCGGTGCTGTGTTGGGCCATGGCCCACTTAGCGTGTCAAGGCCACTGGCAGGAGGGCTCCAGCAACTGACAGCCTCCCGGACCCGTATGCGCCACGGCCCAACCGCCAGCGACGGCCCAACCCAAAGGTGCATGGGCCAGAGTGGGTGTGATCTGCCAACCGCTCCCTATACCTACACGCTGGCGCAGAAGGGAAGACTCATCCAGTGGATCACGGCAACGGCGGCGGCGGCACCTGTTCCTCTCTATCCCTCGATCCCCTTCTTCCAGCTTTTGTACCAGCTACTGTAATCGCTACTTGAGACTCGAATTCGCGAGCCAGTGTAATAGATCGAGAGATATACTACTGGGTTCCTAACATCTGGTATTCAGAGCCTCTGATCCGCGTCCTGGCGCACTTGATCGAGACCAGGCTGCAGAAATCGATCAAGGACCGGATCTCTGCCATGGAGTCGTCTTTCAAGGACTACTTCGACAAGCTCACGGGTTCCCTCGACGCGATCCATGCCGACATCCGCGGCCACACCGCCAAGCTCGACGATCTGGCCCAGTGGCGGCCTGATCTGGAGAAGCGCGTGGACCAGCTCGCGGTCGCGGTCGCCGAGCTTCAACAAGCGCGACCAGCTCCGACTGCAGAAGGGCAGTCCGCGGTGGCATGCGCGCCGCCACTACCTACTCCACCGGCGCCTCTGCGTGACCACGTCGGCACCAACAAGAGCGCGGAGGGCGACGCCCTCGGGTCAATCGACCACGACATCGACGTCATACCTCGGGGCCTAGCACCGGCGTTCGCGTCGGTGGCCACCCCGGCCAACGGTCAGTTTCCGTTGATCTCACCTTCCATCACGTCTCCTTACGCGCACGCCAGTCAGTTGCTTGCGGGGATCGGGCAGGCCCATCCTTCGATCGGGTTTCCCCAGTTCACCGGAGAGAACCCCCGATTGTGGAAGACACTGTGCGAACAATACTTCCACATGTTTGGAATTCAGGAGAGGTACTAGGTTCCTATGGCGTCTCTGAACTTCACGGGAGCTGCGTCCGTGTGGTTGCAATCAGTTCAGAAAAAACTTTCTGAATTCGATTGGGAGTCGTTTTCGTCGCTGTTGTGTACGCGTTTTGGACGTGATCGACACCAGTTACTGATTCGTCAGTTTTATTCCCTGACGCAGAAAACTACCGTAGCTGAGTATATTGAGCAGTTTGAGTTGATTATCAGCCATTTATCTGCTTATTCCGAATCAATTCACCCTTACTATTATCTCACTCGTTTTGTGGAGGGACTTCGCGCCGACATCCGTGCAGTGGTGCTGGTTCAGCGACCACCGGACCTCGACACGGCCTGCGCTCTGGCGCTACTTCAGGAGGAGGTGGCGGACGGAGTGGCTCGGGAGCGTGTGCGCACTCCACCAGCGAGGCAGAACACCACTGACTGGGCGGGGCGGGGCAACGCAAGCACGCCCATGGTATTGCCCCCGCCTCCACCTCAAGGGCGCCCGCCTACTCCAACGACAGCCACCGACCGGCGGGCAGTCGACGCCAGCCGCGCCGAGGGAACCAAGCTCAAGGCCCTGCGTGAGTATCGGCGCGCTCGCGGTCTATGCTTCAAGTGCGGCGAGCGCTGGGGGCAAGAGCACACCTGTCCTACCAGCGTTCAACTTCACGTGGTGGAGGAGCTCCTGGAACTCTTCAGCATTGACAGCCCGGACGGTCCACCCACTCCAAGACGCGAAGAACAACATACAGAGACAGCAATGGCAATTTCCCGTCACGCTCTCACTGGCAGTTCAGCCCCGAAGGCAATTCGCCTACACGCGTGGCTGCAAGGGCGCGAGGTCCTCATTCTGGTGGACTCGGGGAGTTCAACTTCCTTCCTCGATGCGGGCCTCGCTTCCTCACTGTCAGGCGTGGTACACTTGCGTCGGCCCTGCCGTGTCAAGGTAGCCGACGGAGGCGAACTCTGCTGTGTATCTCACATTCCCAAGTGCTGTTGGACAACACATGGCCAAGAATTTATAACCGATATGAAGATATTACCGCTTGGAGCTTATGATGCCATTGTGGGCATGGACTGGCTAGAAGAACACAGCCCCATGAACGTGGACTGGCGTGGCAAGCATATGTTGATTACCACACCGCAAGGGCCAGCTCATTTGCAAGGTCACTCAGATGGCGTTGCTCCATGTTCAGAAATCAACGGCCTGCAACTGTACTCTCTTCAGCGACAGGGTGCTTTGTCCCAGGTCATTCAGCTCTGCCAAATCACAGAGGGGGATGAAATTTATGCACCAACTCCTGACAACATCCAGGCCGTCGTCGACCAGTTTTCAGATGTCTTTGGTGAGCCTACGGAGCTGCCCCCGCGCCGTGCGTGTGATCATCGGATACCTCTCATGCCCGGCGCGCAACCGGTGAACTTGCGGCCGTATCGGCACAAGCCAGAGCACAAGGATGAGATAGAAAAACAAGTGCGAGAGATGCTGAAGGCTGGAATTATACAACGCAGTCATAGCCCTTTCTCTTCGCCGGTGATCCTAGTCAAGAAAAAAGATGGAACGTGGCGATTGTGCGTCGACTACAGACACCTTAACGCAATGACAGTAGTGGGCAAGTACCCGGTGCCAGTGATTGAGGAGCTACTAGATGAACTACACGACACCAAGTGGTTTTCCAAACTAGACTTGCGCGCCGGGTACCACCAGATAAGATTGGCAGAGGGGGAGGAATTCAAAACAGCTTTCCAAACGCACTCGGGGCACTTTGAGTTCAAGGTGCTGTCGTTCGGGCTAGCAGGAGGGCCAGCCACTTTCATCGAAGCCGTGACTGATACTCTACAGCCACTACTGCGTGAGTGTGTGTTGTCATTCTTCGACGACATATTAGTGTTCAGCAAAACATTGGAGGCACATGCAGAACACCTCCGACAGGTCTTCACCCTCTTGCGCCGTGATCAATGGAAGGTGAAGCTGAGCAAGTGCGCTTTTGGGCAGCAGCGGATCTCTTATCTGGGGCATGTTATCAGCGCGGAAGGCGTTGCCACGGATCCAAGCAAAATCAAAGATGTGGCAGCTTGGCCGACGCCGACCAATGTCAAAGAAGTGAGGCAGTTCTTGGGTCTAGCTGGGTACTATCGCCGCTTTGTCAGGCAATTCGGTATTTTGGCACGTCCCCTTTTCAATCTCCTCAAAAAAGGGACACCATTTATGTGGACGGATAACACTGAGCAGAGCTTTCAACTCCTCAAGACGAGCCTGACATCCGCCCCAGTCCTTGCCTTACCCAATTTCCAGAAACAGTTTACAGTGGAGACGGATGCGTGCGATACAGGAATCGGCGCGGTATTGCAGCAAGAGGGGCACCCTATCGCGTTCATGAGCAAAGCACTCTGCCCAAAATACCGAGGCTTATCTACCTATGAGAAAGAATATTTGGCTATTATCGCTGCAATTGATCAATGGAGACCGTACCTACAGTCTGCAGAGTTTGTGATCAAGACGGATCAGCGCAGCTTGGTGTATCTGCAAGAACAGCGACTCAGCACACCGTGGCAACAGCGTGCATTTACAAAACTATTGGGGCTCCAATACAAGATCAGCTACAAGAAGGGAAGCGAGAACAGCGCGGCAGACGCCCTTTCTCGCCTTCAGCAAACAGAACAAGTCTTGGGCATCTCAAGTTGTCAGCCATCCTGGCTTGACGACATTGTGGCCAGTTACAATGCCAATCCACAAGCACAACGCCTACTCGAACAACTAGCTGTTAAGCCAGACCCCAAGGGGCGTTTCGCTCTGTCCCAGGGAGTGCTACGATTTCGCGACCGCATCTGGCTTGGCGGGAGCACCTCTCTACAACAACGAATCATCTCTGCTTTTCATGACAGTCCCGTTGGCGGGCACTCGGGTTTCCCTGTCACCTACAAACGCATCCGGCGGCTCTTTGCTTGGCCCAAGATGAAGCATCACATACTCCAGTACGTCCAGTGTTGCACAATCTGCCAACAAGCAAAATCTGAACGGGTTGCTTCCCCGGGGCTGCTACAACCTCTCCCAGTTCCTTCTGCACCATGGGATATGATTACAATGGATTTCATTGACGGACTTCCCCAATCAGGTCAGGCAAACTGCATTTGGGTTTTGATCGACAAAATGACCAAATTTGCTCATTTCCTTCCACTCACCCACCCATATACTGCTTCTCGAGTGGCTCTTCTCTACATGCAACGCATCTATCCCATCCATGGGTTCCCTCAGTCCATTGTTTCCGACCGTGATCCGGTCTTCACAAGCCATTTTTGGCAAGAACTTTTCCGCCATGCTGGTACTGAGCTTCGGATGAGCACTGCCAACCACCCACAGACCGACGGGCAATCCGAGCGCGTCAATCAATGTCTTGAAACTTTCCTCCGGTGCTTCACTCACTCATGTCCAAAAAGATGGAGCCACTGGCTTCCTTTGGCGCAATTTTGGTATAATGCTGCTCCACACTCAGCCATCCAAATGACTCCGTTCAAAGCCATGTTCGGCCATGAACCACGCCATTGGGGGATTACTGCTACCAATGCTTGCTCCGTCCCAGCACTACAGACTTGGCTGGACGAGCGCACCCTTATTCAAGAATTGCTCCAGCAACATCTTCAACGAGCGCGCTTGCGCATGAAACAGCAAGCAGACAAGAGGAGGTCTGAACGAACCTTTGAGGTCGGCGACAAGGTTTTTCTGAAACTCCAACCATACGTTCAGACTTCAGTGGCCAAACGAGCAAACCACAAGCTCTCGTTTTGCTACTATGGACCGTATGAGATTGTCGCCAAGATCAATGAGGTGGCGTATAAGCTTGCGCTGCCAGCGCACGCCTCCGTACACCCGGTCTTCCACGTATCCATGCTCCGGCGAGCTGTTTTACCAGGTACGCAAGTTCAACAAACACTGCCAACACCTTCTGATGTACCTGCAGTTCCAGCTGCTGTCCTAGATACACGTTGGCGCCGCAAGAGAGGAGCAATGGTGGAACAGGTACTGGTTAGGTGGTCGGACCCTGCTGCGATCGCCGACACTTGGGAAGACAAGCAAGAACTTCAAGCCCGCTTTCCAGAAGCTGAGGCTTGGGGGCAAGCCTCATCACAAGAAGGAGGGGGTGTCAAGGCCACTGGCAGGAGGGCTCCAGCAACTGACAGCCTCCCGGACCCGTATGCGCCACGGCCCAACCGCCAGCGACGGCCCAACCCAAAGGTGCATGGGCCAGAGTGGGTGTGATCTGCCAACCGCTCCCTATACCTACACGCTGGCGCAGAAGGGAAGACTCATCCAGTGGATCACGACAACAGCGGCGGCGGCACCTGTTCCTCTCTATCCCTCGATCCCCTTCTTCCAGTTTTTGTACCAGCTACTGTAATCGCTACTTGAGACTCGAATTCGTGAGCCAGTGTAATAGATCGAGAGATATACTACTGGGTTCCTAACATAGCGTTTCACGGGCGCCAGTGTGTGCTCGGGGGCACCTGAAAGGCTATTTAGGAGCTCTCACGTCCTGGGTGCACGCACATCCACGCGGTTGCCAGACCATATCCCTAGTTGTTTGTCGGGATTTTTTTCCATTTTTTATGAAATAAATATCACATGTTAAAAGATAAAAACAAATCTACTTTTAAAATGATTTTTTATAAAAAATCTGAAATGCTCCTTTCATGCGTATAAAATGTTTTTCATATAAAAAATAGTTATCACGTATTTATAAAATGTTCACCACATACATGTAAATTTTAATTGTGTGTTATAAAAAATCATGTATACAAAAAAACGTAGACATAGGAAACAAAACAAAAAAAGATGGCAAACCCCCATAAGAACATGAAAGAAAAGAGAAAACAGCAACAAATACAAAAGAAAATAAAGAGGAACAAAAATAAAAAGTCACACTCCCGTGCATCGGCTGGCTCAAGCGATGAGGAGGGATCCCCCATTCAGCGACTATTGATTTGTCGCGAGTCCTGATGACCCACAAGTGTAAAGGATCAATCGTAGTATTTTCATAAGTAAAAGTGTCAAACCCAACAAAGCGAGCGGAAGGAATTGATAGGCAGCTTTCAACCAGGATTTTACTGTAAGTGTTGTAAGATAGTTTTGATAGATGATTTGATAGCAATTAACAAGTAAAAACGTAGCAAGGTGCAACAAGTGGCACAATCCTTAATTGTACAAAGGACAAGCCGATGATACTTCTTATAATAATTAAAACGCTCCTGAGAATACACGGGAATATCGCCAAGTTATTTTCACCATGATTTATTGACTTAACGTACCTTGTCTTGATAAGTGTTACGTGGGTGGACCGAAGCTAAGATATTGTTCTTACTTGACACTATTAGGAAAATGCCTAGTAGTGACGTTCCAAAAATGTCGTTACCGGCACGGAGAGGAGATGCCAGTAATATAACGCCAGTGTTAACGGTCACTAGCGGTCTGGGATGCCGAGGC
Organism: Triticum aestivum; assembly: GCF_018294505.1. NCBI lineage: Eukaryota > Viridiplantae > Streptophyta > Magnoliopsida > Poales > Poaceae > Triticum > Triticum aestivum. The sequence goes on from NC_057803.1 coordinate 174,499,113, forward strand.
CACAAATGCAACCACTTTAGCGGCGCTTGGGACCGACCCAGGCAGTAATTTGGATACCAACAACGTTATAAGATAACTCACCGCAATGGGCAGTCTACTGTTGTGGCGTTGCAAGAAGTAGCCTTTACCAGACTTCCTGCATATTTTGCCTTTCGCTTCAATTTCTTGTTGGTCTTGTTGCCACAGTACCACTTTGTACATGGACAACATTCGTAGCAGTGCGCAGATCACATCTTTATTGCATTTGCATTAACAATTAGTATGCATCTTTCATATATACATATTATATAACGCCAGTGTTAACGGTCACTAGCACCCAGAATGACGAATAGCGCCAGTGTTAACAGTACATAATAACTATTCCTCACCTAGGATGACGAATAGCGCGACTATATATATATAGATAAAACTGTCTTTACCATAGCTTACCATAGAACTAGTTAAGTGTCCCTAAACTTTTAACGGTTCAAAAGTTATTAAAAAATATGAAATAAATATGGAAGCATCTCTCTAATGTAATAAGATGATCCAACGGAGGGATTGTCAAAATATGCATCTGTGTGTCCTCGGCAAAAATAATAAGCATTTCAGCTCACTGCGATATAAATATATACTGAACTATTTGTTTTTTTGTCCAGGACACATACAGTCGTATTTTTTAATCCCTCCGTTGGATCATGTTATATTATAGGTGTGTTGGTTCCTATTCGTCACCCTGGGTGAGGAATAGTTATTCTTCATCCCCTTCATTTTACCATCAATGCACCGTAATTTTACGTTCCGTAAGTTTTGTCTTATTTCCGACGCAAAAAGAGACCGCAAGAAAATATATAATCGCCGTAAAAAATAATTTATGTTATGTAAAATTACAAACGTAAAAACATAGTCTAAAATACACATAAACTGCAAATTTTTCTTGTCTTATGACCTATATTTTTATTTTCTTATGTCAAATTTTACGTAGTAAATCAATAAAAATGTAACTATTTGAATTTTAAACGTAATTTAATTATGAAATGATCATAAGATTACCTCAGTTGAAGAATAACTTATTCTGCACCCTGAGTGATGAATAGTAATATATATATATATACTCCCACCCTCAATGGATAAGGTTTAAAGGTGTGGACGTGCTAATTATTAGAAAAGAGTAACTAATTTATTTTGCATGCGTAGCTACTCCCTAGAAAGAAGGAACACTGCATGCTAATCTATTTGTCTAATCCGGTTGTTAATTGTTGGACGAGGCTATACTACTTTGATCTTATCGTATTGAGTATTACACCTTTTCTATTTTTATAGATATGGGAGTGTATGCTACTGTCGTGAGATGGTATATACTCAATTTTCCTACGGAGTAGTATATACTACATTTCTTTTTGAAGAAGTATATGCTTCTTTTTTATTGAAGTGTATAGACCTCATCTTTTGTGAGGAAGTATATACTACACCCAGTGATTTTGTACAGCTTCATTTATTAGGAAATACATTCTTAATATCTCATGGGAGAGTATGCAACACATTGTTTGTGAGGAAGTACACTTTTCAATTTTATGAGAGATCATATACTACATGGCTTGTGGGTAATATACTTCATTTTTTACACTAGTATACGCTACTTTTTAAAAAGAAGTACATAATACATCATCTGTGAGAAAAAATATGTCTTCCTTTTACAAGAGAGTATATACTGCAAAAATGTGATTGAGTATATATGTTATTTTTATATTCAAGAGTATATATGCCATTATTTATGAATTATTTACTTTTTTATTAAAGAGTATATACTGTGTTATTAAAAAAATAAAAACAATATGTTCAGCTGGCATAAGAATATATTCACCAAACAAGAGTATATGTATGTCTCTCGCAAAAAGAAGAGAGTATATATATGCACGTAAGAAGAAGTATGCACACCTTTAATCACCGGTAACAAAAATGGCGCTATTGCATAAGTGCAAAGAAACCTACTATGACCATTCCATTTATACAGTACATGACAAGGCATTCATGTATATGCATCATATCGCTGGCTATATGAATACATTCATATTTGCGTCGCGACATGTGCCGGATTACAGTAGATCAGACCCGCCACCGGCTGCGGACCTGCCGTCGTCTTCGCGCTGCACCCTTGGACGTCGATGCTCGTCATACGGAAACTGCATGGTATGGTAGATACAACATTCATCACTTCTACGGACCACAAAAATGACAAAAGAAAACTGCTTGTAGAAATCATGTACGATGGATACAAAAAATTACTTACTTGAGGTCAACAACTAGAGGATGGTCGGTGACCAAGAACAGCATGCGTACGATGGCCTCCGCCACTTACCCCACGAAAAAGATTGTCTACCGTTGGAGAGATGGAGAAGTTGTCTTCAGAATCAGAGCTGGCCCCCAATTAATAACACAAAAATCTTTCCTCTGAAATAAAATGGATCAAAGCTTCTCATGTATTAGATCGGATCCTATTTTGTATTCTTCAAAAGATCTGCAACAGATCGAATCCTAATTCTCAAAAGACAAGATCAAATCAATAAGAGGATGAGCCGCTGCCAATGGTGGTTGTCGCCGAGCGAGCTCCTTCTTTTCGAGGCCGTTGTAGTCCGCCGCCGCCGAGCCAGCCGTTGCCGTTGCCGTTATATGACGCAAATGAGACGGCAGGTCAGATGGATAAGATCTCATACTAATAAGAAGGTGCAATGACACATATAAAAACACCTGAAAAATAGGAGCAATTAGTTTGTTCTTTTCAGGTGAACCCTTTCCATGTTTAAATGAGAGACACGTGCATGGGAGTATGTACTCCTAGGAGTACTAACCCATTTTCCTATATATATATATATATATATATATATATATATATATATATATATATATATATATATATATATATATATATATATATATATATATATATAGGTGTGCTAAACTAAGCCTGCGCGTACAACACTAATAATGCGCTCCGCCCATCTCGCGCACACCGCCTGGCCAAGTCGCAGAAACTGCTTGTCTTAATCGCTCTTTTTCCCCCACCTGCTAGTAAATTCTAGGAAACATATAGTAACGGAGTTTTTTTGGTTACTGCCTCACGCGCAAATCCACGCCCGTGCCACCATATGCGGGCTTCTGGATACAAAATTGCTACTTTCATGGGCATAGTAATGAGACATGAGGAAGATGGTAACGGGATTGATTGGTTTACTGTCTGGCCCATTATTCTCACTAAATAATTAAGAAAAGTATATTACTAGTCACGTTGCCATTTTCTTTCTCCTAACTTAATTAGCATTGCAGTGGATGATAATTAGGTTAATATACAATCCGGGTGTTAATACCTGCTATATGTCTAGTAATTGGTTTACGGTAACGATTTAGCCATTTAACTGGAAAAATAGAAAATGTATTTCTTTCTTGAACTTGACTTGTTGATCACTAGTAAATTTCTTAATTTTGTTACCATAGTATACTAACACCATTACTATCATTTGCAATGAGGGATTGCGAGGCAAAAGTATAGCGCTATGCAGCCGGTAATAGAATTAATCATGTTACCATTGTATGCTACAATCTTTACGGTCATTAGTGAATAGTGGTCGTGAGCCGGAAGTGATGTGCTGCGTTGGGCAACCAGTAACGAAATTAATTACGTTACCGCATATACCAGTAGCCATTACTAGAAGCAGTAATGGATGTGGTTGGCCAAGCGGAAGATTAGATAGTGGCGCAACGGGTGGAGCATACGATTAGCGTTGGTGGTAACTGTCATCACTTCTTTTACTACATTTAGTAAAGGTTGTTACGGGTAGGTGGGAACAGAATATCATTTTGGGTCGTTACCATATTTCCCACATATATTACGAGGAGGTGGAGGAACTAGTGGAGGAAGTCAATGCGCGCGGCCTGGCCAGAGAGTAGAATAGCTAATTCTACGCTCAGGCTTAGTTTAGCGCCACCGTATATATATACGGTAGCGCTAAAGTGAGCGTGAGCGCAAATACTCTAATCCTGCGCTCCGGCTGCTGCGTGCGCGCCGCTCCACTAATCTCAGTAAAAAACCTATCAGACATAGTAAGGAAATTAAACGGTTATTGGTTGGGCCAAACCACTCCTCCGCCTTGTCCATGTGTGATCGTAAAATAAGTAATACTGGTAGTAATCCTATTACGGACTCCAACGAACCATTTCTCCAACCCTTAATCGTTTAGTAAAGTTGCCTGTTGAAAATAGTAATCTTGTTACTGCCTTGTATCATACTAGTCCTGCATTGAATCGGTATGGTAATCCAGTTACCATGCTGACACACACAAAATAATTCATAGTAACACGTGTATTGAGTATAGTAATCTTGTTATTGGCTATCATCAAAAAGTGTCACGCACCAATTCGTCACACACAAAAGTAATGGGACAAACCAGTTTTACTACCAGTACGATTTACTATCGTACTATGGGTCAATCCCTTGTAAAACACATCCGCTTTGGTTACGTTGATAGATGCTCATTACGGTTGATTCCTGGGACGTCTTGGCCTGGATGGATTAACTAACTAGCACGTCGGTTGAAAGATGGGTCGGAGCGTAGAATAAAGAAAATGCGCTCAGGCTCACTTTAACAACCCTATATATATATATATATATATATATATATATATATATATATATAGTAATGCTAAACTAAGCATGAGCGTAGAATAACTTATTCTACACCCCTAATAATGCTCTATACAAAATACAGTAACATAGCATATAAAATACAGTAACTTTTTTGAGAATATAGTAAATCAAAAACTTGGTTAGTAAAAAAAATATTTCAGAATTACTACATTTTGTATATTGTTTTACTAGATTTTGTACGTAGCGTTACTGGAGTGTAAAATAAGCTATTCTACACTCAAGCTTAAATATTCAAGACCCTGGGTGAAGAATAAATAATCGGGACTGCTAATTTTCATCCGGATGAAAATTATTGGCGTTCATCCGATTTGTGAGCGGTTTGATCTGTGTCCTGATATTCGTCTGATCTCTCGCTATGACCCGGGCTGGTTTATCGGGCGCGCTCAATTTCCGGGGGAGACCCGTTCTCGCTCGCGACCCGTGTCTGTGTTTTTTTTTCTTTTTTGAATTTTTTTCATTTCGCCCCTGTAGCTTCCAGGTTCCCTTCCCCTCCCTCTCGTTCCCTTGTCATTCCCAACACGCAACCAGAACAGAGTCCAGAGAGAGATTCATGGCGCCCCGGTGGTTCCCTATCCGCTTGATTAGCTAGGGTGTGGTGAGGCGTCCGGCGTTCGCCCTCCGGCTGCTTCGCTCCCGTCCGGCCGCCCATCCTCTCCTGCCCCCCCCCCCCCCCCCCCCCCCCCCGCTGTCAGCGCCGTTGGTCTGCAGCATCTCTCGACCACCGCACCCACCCCCGGCCTCTATTTCTGCCCCGGCGACTTCGCTGGTCTTCGTGATTCGGTATGTTCATGAGTTCTGTGTAGGATTTTATTCTCAGATCTATCCTCTTTTGTCTGATGCGTGTGGTTTGCGGTGTAATCTGGGATCAAATCTTGTACTCACAGCTAATTCTAGGGTGTGTACTTTGTGGTCTGATTTGATCTATTCTCTGGTTGTATCCGGTTGATTGAATCTCTAGATATTTGAGTTTGAACACACTGGATTCGTGTTTCAGTGTCTTCAAATACATGTTCATGGTTGTAGGTTTTGTACGCCCTATGCTGTTAGGTTTGTTTGTTGATTTACCACCTAAATCAGTAGCCGAATTGGTTTGCTCCAGCCATTCAAGCCGCTAAGCCAATTTCAGTGGCCTCTATAGCAGGCGGTTATTAGTTGCTGGTTGTCCTCGCTCTGCAAGTATCAGCCTCAAATCTAATGGTCACTGTTTTGTTGTTGTGATGTATTTTGGGTCAGCAGAGCAAAACTAGAGTAGAGTGTCTTCAGAGTTTGTTGGTTGTAATGTATGATCAGTGTTAATCCTTTGTGCAGCAAGCTTAATACTAGTAGGTGTTAATCCTGCAGTTAGTTGTCGCGGGAGTGTCCATGTCATGATCTGTAACCGTTGTGGGCTCCGAAGTACTTTTGGGTTCTCCGGAGCTCGTTAGCTTTTCCGTAGTGCTTTGTATCCGCGTCGATTGTATTTTCCGTTTCCTGTTGTCCTGTTGGTTGTAAGGTGTGGTTATTGCTTTATATATATAGCGGGGCGAAAGCCTTTTTCGGTAATCCTGCAGTTAGCAAGTACTAAGGCTCAGGTCTTCTGAATCTAACAAGCTTAGGTTCGATTCAGGGGGGCTTTGGTCTGTTCATCTTTTCAGGGGGAGTAGTAATTGTACATGTATTTTTCTAGTGGGCAGTAGTTCATGTTCAGGGGGGCTTGATGTGGGTTTTTCTTTATTAGATGTACTATTCAGGAATAGTAAGGGATATATATGTGAGATTGCTGTACTTCTCCACCCTGGTTTTTTTGTTAGTGTAATTTTAGTGGATTGTAAGTTGCATTTCTTAGTGTAATCCCTAGTGGATTTACACTGTAATTCTTAGTGGATTTACACTGTAATTACATTTGAATTTGCACTGTAATCTTCATCGGAATTCTAGTGTATTTTCTTCATGGTTTTTGCACTGTAATTATGGTTGGGTTTATATTGTAATTCTTAGTGGATTTACACTGTAATTCTTGGTGGATTTACACTGTAATTACATTTGGATTTGCACTGTAATCTTCATCGGAATTCTAGTGTATTTTCTTCGTGGTTTTTGCACTGTAATTATGTTTGGGTTTATATTGTAATTCTTAGTAGATTTACACTGTAATTATATTTGGATTTGCATTGTAATCTTCATCAGAATTCCAGTGTATTTTCTTCGTGGTTTTGCACTGTAATTATGTTTGGATTTACACTGTAATATTCATCGAAATTCCAGTGCATTTTCATAGTGGATTTAGACTGTAATTATATTTAGATTTACACTGTAATCTTCATCTGAATTCCAGTGTATTTTTCTTAGTGGGTGAAGTGTAATTCTCGGTTGGTTTCCACTGTAATTTGCAGGGGATTTCTTCACTCTAATTCTCAGTGGGTTTCCACTGTAATTCCACTTATTAGCTATAATTCCAATTGGATTTACAGTGCAAATCAAGTTGCACTGATATCGTCAGTGGGTTTAGTGTAATTGACGGTAATTCTTATTTTTGGATTTTTAGTTTTTGTGGTTTTTATGGAGTATTCCTTACTGGAATTTACACTGTAATTTGTAGTGTTTTGTTTCATCTTTTATAACTTACGGTCTATATTAATCTGAATACCTGTGTAGTTACCGTCTAAGTTAATGTACATTAACCCTGTAACTTACTATCCCATTTACAGTCTATTTTTCAGTGTACACTGTAAAGTCATTTGGATTCTATGTAATTACACCGTAATGTTAGTACACTTGCACTCTATTTCCCTGTGTAATTTTGTTGAATTTTATTTGTAATTGTAATGATTTACATTTGTAATTACAGTAAGTTAATGTAGATTTTTAACCCTGCAATTGTAATGATTTACAATTGTAATGACTTACATCTGTAATTACAGTCTGTAATTACTATCCTATTAGTGTAATTTCCAATCTATTTTCAGTATTTACACTGCAAATTCATTTGGATTGTATGTAATTACACTGCAATTGTAGTGCACTTGTACTCTATTTCCCTGTGCAATTTCAGTGAATTACATTTGTAATTGTAGTGACTTATATTTGTAATTGCAGTTTAAGTTAACTGTAAATTTTAACCCTATAACTTACTATATCCTATGTATTGTAATTTCCAGTCTTTTTTCAGTGTATTTACAAGGAAGGTCAGAGTAATTTACAGCCAAGTTGTAATGTGACAAAATATCACAGTAATCTCTCAAGATATGTTGATTTTTGTATTTTTTGAGTGTAAGTACAATGCGTAGCTTCAGAAATTTGGACCATACATCTAGGTGTTTTTTTATTCTATCTACTCAAGACTTAAATTTCTCTACTGTGTGCATATGACAGTTACTGGGGTCTAATAGCAAGAGAATTAAGTCGGTCATTTTGGCTTCATCTTACATGGAGTGCATCTTCATCTTGTTGGTATGACTTCTTGATGCTGAAATTTTCGAAGATAATGAAAGCATTCAATAGTGTTTGTTAGCAAGTGTACTCTACTTATTTTCCGATTTTCACTGCACTTATAAGCTGTTTACAGTGTAAAAAGTTGAGATGCAGTTTTGCAGGCATGATTTAAGACGATTACTATTTTTTACGCTGTAAATCTACTATAAAATGTCACTGTAACTTGTAGTAATCTATTCTGTAATCCTATTGTAAATTACTTTGTAATTGTGACTGGAACAATGGCTTTTCATTGCAATTCTACCGTAAATTAGCATTGTGATTTTGCAGTAACTCTACTGTGAATTATATTTTTAAATCTACTGCAGCTGCACTGTAAAAGTCACTGTAATTTGCTAAATTGATCACTGCTCACAGTATTTTGATTAATCTTTTTGTAGAGTTCCTGTTTTATGTTTCCGGTACTGCGTAAAGGGGGAATTTGACCATGCCTTTTCTTGCCAATGTTGATCCCATGACCTCCTTCTCCTTTTATAATCTGCTTTTCTTAATTTTCTGCAATGTAACGCTAGTTTTTCATGTCCATGTTTCGTGCAGATTCTGGGAAGTAGGAGAGGGAACTGTTCACAGGGAGGTAGAGAAGATTGCCAGGAGAGGATCTCTTACATGTGCATCCATGATTTTCTCCAGGTTTGCCCTCTGGATCTTGGAGGAATTCCCCCTGTGATTTCTTCTTTGATGGGGTGGACAAGCACATCGACACATTCAGGGGACAGGAGCAAAACGGAGGGCATGTGACACTTGTTGAACTCTGTGTTGCCAAAAAATATGACTAAAAGGATTTCAATCGAATGCAAAACAGACAGTCCCCGAAACACATATCATCTTGGATTTATTGGTGGATTTACAGTGTCTTTTTAGTGGATTTTACAGTAGTTTCTTTAATGTTCCTTACAGTGTAATTCTTAGTGTTTTATCTTATCAGTTTTTCAGTGCAAAAGTGTAATTCTAGTGGATTTTACACTGTAATTGTTAGTGTTTAATCTTAGCAATTTTTTAGTGGAGTTACAATGTAATTTTAGTGGATTTTTGCAGTGTCACTTTAATGCATCTTTCATTATAATTCTCAGTGGGCATGATAGAAATTAATGTGGTTTTTAGTGAATTTTACACTGTATTTGTCAATGTATTTTTTAGGTGACATGGTCTTGGTGTTTTTTCTCCCTTTATTAGCCTAGTGATCATGGAAAAGCTTTGGGTGTATCGTTGTGGTTCTTTCAATTCTTGGTTGTCATTCTGTCCGGGTTGGAAAAGTTGGGGTGTGGACCCGTTAATTTGTTTAAAAGCGGGGCAGAAAAGAAAACATGGGACAGGGGATAGTTGGCATACTGTGGTTGGCTGAAAATCTGGATAAAAGCTAATTGAATTTCATCCGGATGTAGAATAGACAGTCCCTAAATAATTCCTCATCCCAGTCGATCCACCCAGCCATCCGACACGTGACTGGACTCCATCTCACCCACCCGCCCGCACCGCTCACCAGACGAGGTAATTTATTCACTACCAACTGTTTTTTTACGATGGGAGCAGACCCCACTCTCCGCAGTTTCTGATGCTATTTGGGAACGGAAGCGGCGAGCGGTTCGGAGCTGAGCGACTAGGTTTCCGCGGTGAGCCGACGGCAGCTGCCGGTGGATTCGGGTCTGCGCGACGCTGGGAGTGGCCCTGTTGGCTGGGTGCAGCGTCCAGGCGAGCAGCGTTTTCCTCGTCGGCCGACGGCCATGCCACGACCAGCCTCCACCCTCCGCTCCCTTCGTCGCGCTGGCGATGGCCCGGCCTGCCTGCCATTCCCCGCCCCCGAGCCCTGCCATATCCTACCGTTGTCCCATCGGGGCCGGAATCCCTCCCACTTCCTTTTTCCTTTTTGTTCCGCATAACAACAGGGAGTCTCTGTATGTAGCAACGACAGCGGCCCCCTTCCTAGAACCTTTGAAAGCAGACTTCGCGTAAGATGCCCTTACTTCTTTAACGAGCTAGACGAGGCTCCATGGCCTTCGTGTCCTAGCTGCTACCCTCCGGACAGGTTTCTCTCTTTTCCTGTTTCCTTCTCCCCCTCTGTATGTGTGTGCATGAGTGCGTCTGTATTCTTCTGATTAGTCAAGTACTGATGGTTAGATTAATTGGCATGTTATGCAGGACGAGTATTTTGCAGGAAGCCCCATTAGTAGGTTTATATTATTGTTTGGCTTTGGCTTCTGTATATGTTTATTCCCAATTAGGAATCAGCTACTGTACTACAGTAGCATGTCTCCCATTCTGAATCTCCAATGTATTTTAGAAATCCTATATTAATCATTTAATTTATGACATAATTGGAGAATCCTCAAACAAAACTTGTTGATTTGATGGTTGCAAACCTTAATGTTTCCATTTTTCAAATGCCATGTAATGTTTCTCATAGGCTAGACATATACATGTTGGCTTAAATCTGCATTTATGCTTGGCTGTCTATCTAAATCCAATTTCTTCCTTTATTTTTGTTGGTTTGATGATGCATTTCTCTCAGAGCTTAGTTATACTGTTGTTAGCTGAATTTAATCGTAGAATGATCTTTCCATGTCATGTAAAAATATCAACCTTCTCTTCTTTATGTTATGATGATTTTAGAATGTTATAGGTATACTGTTGTTAACTGAATATAATTATGGACTGATCTGATTTCCATGCCATGAGCAAGTATTGATTTATTCTTTCATGGGAAGTATCTGCTCCATGCTCCAGTTTGGTCACATTTAGTAAGAAATTCAGTTATTTGAATTTGAATAGATTGCCCATATGCAGAGGTTAAAGCATTGTATTTTTTATTTTGATCTCAGCCCCATATTTACTTTTTTAGGGCATAGCTGTCCTACAAGCTAAATACTCGTTTCGAGCTGAGATTATGTGTCGCCACCTTCCCCTCTCCATAAACGATTGCCAGTGACACCTGCATCAACGACTGCTTGGTTCTCTCCTGTAAGTATTCCTCCATCATCCTCTTATTTTTCTTCCTTTTCGTTGCCCGAAAATCTAGGTTTTTCAGATTTCCATCTCTCCCAGGCTCCCCTTCTCCTGATTCTTTTGTTTGGTTATCTTAGATGATTGTAAAATTAACAAAAGTTTCTTGTAAAAAAATACTGTTGTTTAGGCACCATACTACTGCATGCTAAGATTATTGTTGTGTACTTACTTCAATACTTCCCACTCCTTTTTCTACAAAATGTGTAAATGTAGTTGGATTTAGGTAAACATGAGATTTTGTTTGAAAAACCTTCGGATATCTTTGTCGTTTGGATATCAAAGTTCAGTATTATTGCTGCTCTGAAATAGTCGTATTCATATGAGAAGTGTTCAACTACTTGTACACGCTAGTCTTTTTTATGAGGAATTGAGGAAAAAGGCCATCGAGTCGCCTTGAGGTTGGGTGCAGCGGCAACATCGATAAAATAATAATCTGATAGGTGTCATATATATCCAGTTTTCCATGCAAGGTCAATTGCACTGCATCGCCTTCAGTTTCCCAAACTAAGGGATGTATCTGGTGCGCCAAGGCAATTGGTGCTACCGGTGTGCCGGTCGTCCGTTGCACATTCAAAAATGTTCGAAAAAATCCGGAAAAAAATTAGTGTATTGACACAACATAAATGTCTGTTGTCACAAAAATTTAGATCAATATTCGAAACATTGCTCGAGATAAAAAATAACAAATTTGATACTGAATAGTACATAACACAAGTTGGGCTTCAATTTTGGCCCATTAGCACATTGATGTCAAATTTGTCATTTTTGTATCTTGACCATTATTTTGATTTTTGATTTGAATTTTTGTGACAACATAAATTGATGTTGTATCGATACACTAATTTTTTTTTCAGATTTTTTTTGAACATTTTTGAATGTGCAACGAGGTCCGGTGCACCGGTAGCACCAATTGCCTTGGTGCACCGGATATGTTCCCTCCCAAACTAAGCTTCGATCTACTTACTAGTAGCTACTAGACAATAACACATGTTTACCCTCCTTGTTTTCAGTCAACATAGTAATTTGTCATAATAAAGTTAGTTGTGTATGTAGCAAACTTACCACGCTTTCAAGTGAAATTAATTTAGTTAACTTACTAAATTTGAATCGGTATCGAAAATTGTGCCTACAAGCTCAAGTACTGGGGCTTATTCTTTCCTTCATGATATTATATCTAGTAGCCACCAGCTCAGACCATATTTATTAGTTACTTGTTCAATCCATTCTATATCAAAAATATAGAGCATGGTCTAGGAAATATCCTTGCAAATCAGTTCAAGTGTCATACCCTTGTTTTGTGTGGCAATCGCATGTATACATAGTCCATTATAAGATATTGGAAGAATGACTTTTGTTGTAGTGAGAAGAATGTACTACAACAAAGTCATTCTTCTACTATCGTATAATGGACTATGTATATGTGCGATTGCCACACAAAACCAGAGTATCACAAATATCTAAAAAATTCTTGTTTCTTCTCACTACAACAAAGTCATTATTCTACTATCGTACAATGGACTATGTATACGAGCGTTTGCCACACAAAACAAGAGTATCCACTTAAACTGATTTGCGAGAATTTTTTTAGATATCTTCCCACTGATTTGTACAAATGAGTCTTTTTCTCATGTTTTATCTGGCGCCATGGTTAAGGACAGCTAGCAAGGCTCTACCTACTTGGGTGCTTTTCTCGCATGCTTTTGCTGGACTATGTATCATCATTCTGGTCACACCAACAAAATGGTTGGGTATTGCTTGGTTTGCATGATAAGAGATAATGTTTGTGCATGGTTTTCTTTGTAAAATGCTCTCTCTGGTTGCCATATCTCTCGATTTGGAAAATATTGTGGTAGAAGATGAAAAAGTAGTGCGAAAAGAAACAGTAGTGTCTTTTATAGTGATCATGATATCTTCTGTTCTTTCACCAGGAGAAGACAAGTGTGCAAAAATCTTCCTACGAAATCTTGCTGTGGTTAAGCTGGCAATTTCCATCACAATCTGGGCAAAAGACATTCTGGCAGCCATTCTTCTACTTGCTGCACTGCATTTTTATGTATTTTCATTCCACATGAGCACGTTCATGTGTTTTCATTTTTTTTTTGAAGCTATGGCCATTCATATCTTGTATTCTGCTGAAATAATGAATGTAAATATTGTTTACTATAATTTTGTGCCAAAATTATTTGAATTTTCTGGTTGTCACCAAACCTGTGTGAACAATTGGTGTTGATGTTCCCTTTTCTCCTCCCTACTCTATGTACACTGTTTACATCACGATAGCTATATCTACATAGGAATTGAGCTACGCATGTTAGATACTAAAGTTCAGAAAGAACATAAATATACGCATCTCGCGTTTGGAACTGACAAGGGTACTAACGTGGAGGTGTGCATGGCTGGATGATGCGACAATGAGTTATTGTTGGCCATCGCAACAATTGGGCAGTCTTTTTTTTTTCTTTTGCGAGTGAACAATTGGGCAATCGACAGACGTCCAGAAATATGTTTGAGGAGGCAGACCGTGAGATACACAAAGATATTTGGAAAATCTTCATTGTCCAAAGATTGGAAAATACAAGACCACAACTATATGATGCCAATCCCCTCCTCGGTCACATAAAAAAAGTTCCATATAAATTATTATCCATAAAATAGCCAGACATACCTATAAAATAGGAACACATCATCAGCTACTCACTCCGTAAAATTACGGTAACATCATTTGATTTCGTTACAGCCACTTTTATGCGCCATATAGGTTGCACACATGCATGATGTAAAATTACTGGCATGCAGGAGGTAATATTACGGTGCTCTCCTTTGCTTTACGGAAGAGAGAAGTTCCTTTTTCAAACTGTAACTTTACCCCACATGCTTTTGTTTCTTACGTTTTGAGTTCTGTCCGTGAGAGATAGGCTGGGGTGAGGAGTAAGCATTCCCCACCCAGGATGACGAATAGCGCAAGTCAATGAACATTCAAATTTACACATCGATATCGCAAGTCAATGAACATTCAAATTTACACATCGATATCGCAAGTCAATGAACATTCAAATTAATTAACATGTTACTAACCTCTGCCTCACTCTGAACTGAAGACCCAGCCATCGTCGAGAAGTATGTTGGACTCCATTGATGCATATGATTTGGTTGATGCTCTTATTTGATCATCTTGTTACTTGTTCATCTCTAGAGAGTTGTAGAACATCCCACCCGTCCTGGCCACATCTTTGTTAATGATATCGGCCACTATGTTTTGAAGACGCGCACATTCTTTCAAGAAGTTTTGTTCCCTTTCTCGAGCTCTGTGGCCACATGGGCAAGGATGCATGATCACTCAATAGTGATTATGTGCGTACATAGTCATCCATCAGTGACATGACATAGTAGCTAGACAAGTTAGTGCTGACCTCATGTGGTTCTTGCTTGCAACAAAAGCTTGTATGGAACTAGAACTCCCCATAAGTTATGTGGGTTCCTTTGGAGCGATAACAAGAGCGAAGAGGATCATTCAGAATGAACTTCGGTTCAATCCAGTTCTTATTAGGGTGTCTCTTTGAATCGAAGAAATAACATTGGCCTTGGCACAACAATATCAAGATTAATATCCAGTGTCCATCGTTGCGCGATGAATTGAATAGTATTATGCATGAGATGAACATCAAGATTATGTATATCCATGTGTGTGCAAGCATAGAAGTATTGTGAAGGACTTGCTCGGCTAAGTAGGGCACTAGTATGTTTTCCTTGTCAGCATTCGCAATCATGCTTTCCCAGAGGTAGGTCGCCTTGATGTACCGCCAATGTTTGGCTCCAACATTGTTCACATGCATGTGATAAGAATCAAGGACGATGACACTAGATTTCTCGAGTATTAGTTGCGAGGCTTCATACAAAGCTCAGAACCAAATGAATGACAGGTACATTTCACAGATGTGGAAAAAAATTGTTGTGGACTCTCTCAAAGCAAAGATATACTTTGTCTGTGGGGTAATGTTCAACAAAATGATGCTCCTCTTTCACCTTAACCGTGTAACAGTTAGATGCTCTTTCCGTTTCAATTTTAACGCGTGCTAGTGTAGTAGCCTTAGTCTGATGGAGAGGTACTTCAACTCTTTATCCAAAACCAAGGGTTCACGATGAATATATGTGCACCCTCTATGAAGGAATATACGCCCACAAGCCTATTCTTTTGGTGCCATTCTGGCTTCTAGTTTCTTCAGTCTCTTTGTCTTCTTTTTGCCAGGTAGCCATCAGATGTGCTATCACTCCTTCATCCCTTGCTGCCATTGTATTGTCAAGGTGATTCGTGTCTGGGTGCATGTGGCCTAACTATATGGAGTAAACAAAGAAATAAGAAAAAATCGGCATGGCCTGAGTGCCAAAAATTTGACGAAACGAAAATCAATCAACGCTTCGCCAAAACATTGGCATTTATTTAATCTGTGAACATAAAATTAAACTATTGCATAGTGTACACTTAAAATAATGAACTTCATGTTGCACTACTTGTTGGGGAACGCAGTGATTTCAAAAAATTTCCTATGCACACGCAAAATCATGGTGATGCATAGCAATGAGAGGGGAGAGTATCGTCTACGTACCCTCGTAGACCGTAAGCGGAAGCGTTATGACAACGCGGTTGATGTAGTCGTACGTTTTCACGATCGACCGATCTAGCACCGAAGGTACGGCACCTCCGCGATCTGCACACGTTCGTCTCGGTGACGTCCCGCGAACTCACGATCCAGTAGAGCTTCGAGGGAGAGTTTCATCAGCACAATGGCGTGATGACGGTGATGATGTTGCTACCGGAACAGGGCTTCGCCTAAGCACCGCTACGATATTACCGAGGTGGATTATGGTGGAGGGAGGCACCGCACACGGCTAAAAGACCAATGATCAACTTGTGTGTCCATGGGGTGCCCCCCTCCCCGTATATAAAGGAGTGGAGGAGGGGGAGGGGGCCGACCTCCTAGGCGCGCCCCAAGGGGAGTCCTACTCCCACCGGGAGTAGGATTCCCCCCTTGCCTTGTTGGATTTAGGAGAGAAGGAAGGAGGAGGGAGGAGGAAGGAAAGGGGGGCCCGGCCCCCCTCCCAATTTGGATTGGGCTTGGGGGGGGGGGGGGCGCCCCCTCCTTTGCTCCTTTCCCCTCTCTCCCACTAAGGCCCAATAAGGCCCATATACCCCCCGGGGGGTTCCGGTAACCTCCCGGTGCTCTGGTATACTCCCGATTTCACCCGGAACCATTCTGATGTCCAAACATAGGCTTCCAATATATTGATCTTTATGTATCGACCATTTCGAGACTCCTCGTCATGTCTGTGACCAAATCCGAGACTCTGAACTACCTTCGGTACATCAAAACACATAAACTCGTAATACCGATCGTCACCGAACGTTAAGCGTGCGGACCCTACGGGTTCGAGAACTATGTAGACATGATCGAGACTCATCTTCGGTCAATAACAAATAGCGGAACCTGGATGCTCACATTGGTTCCTACATATTGCACGAAGATCTTTATCGGTCAAACCACATAACAACATACGTTGTTCCATTTGTCATTGGTATGTTACTTGCCCGAGATTTGATCGTCGGTATCGCAATACCTAGTTCAATCTCGTTACTGGCAAGTCTCTTTACTCGTCCCGTAATGCATCATCCTGCAACTAACTCATTAGTCACATTGCTTGCAAGGCTTATAGTGATGTGCATTACCGAGAGGGCCCAGAGATACCTCTCCGATAGACGGCGTGACAAATCCTAATCTCGATCTATGCCAACTCAACAAACACCATTGGAGACACCTGTAGAGCATCTTTATAATCACCCAGTTACGTTGTGACGTTTGATAGCAGACAAGGTGTTCCTCCGGTATTCGGGAGTTGCATAATCTCATAGTTAGAGGAACATGTATAAGTCATGAAGAAAGTAGTAGCAATAAAACTGAACGATCATTATGCTAAGCTAATGGATGGGTCTTGTCCATCAAATCATTCTCTAATGATGTGATCCCGTTCATCAAATGACAACACATGTCCATGGCTAGGAAACCTAACCATCTTTGATTAACGAGCTAGTCAAATAGAGGCATACTAAGGACACTCTGTTTGTCTATGTATTCACACATGTAATAAGTTTCCAGTTAATACAATTCTAGGATGAATAATAAACATTTCTCATGATATAAGGAAATATAAATAACAACTTTATTATTTCCTCTAGGGCATATTTCCTTCAGTCTCCCACTTGCACTAGAGTCAATAATCTAGTTCACATCGTCATGTGATTTCACACCAATAGTTCACATCTTTATGTGATTAGTTCACATCTTCATGTGACTAATACCCCAAGGGTTTACTAGAGTCAATAATGTAGTTCACATCGCTATGTGTTTAACACCCAAAGAGTGATCATGTTTTGCTTGTGAGAGAAGTTTAGTCTACGGGTCTGCAACATTCAGATCCGTATGTATTTTGCAAATTTCTATGTCTACAATACTCCGCATAGAGCTACTCTAGCTAATTGCTCCCACTTTCAATATGTATCTAGATCGAGACTTTGAGTCATCTAGATCGGTGTCAAAAGCTTGCATCGACGTAACTCTTTACGATGAACTCTTTTATCACCTCCATAACTAAGAAATTTTTCCTTAGTCCTCTAAGGATAATTTTGACCACTGTCCAGTGATTTACTCCTAGATCACTATTGTACTCCCTTGCCAAAATCATGCTAAGGTATACAATAGGTCTGGTACATAGCATAGCATACGTTATAGAACCTATGACTGAGGCACAGGGAATGAATTTTCATTCTCTTTCTATTTTTTGTCATGGTCGGGTTTTTGAGTCTTTACTCAACTTCACACCTTGTAACACAGGCAAGAACTCTTTCTTTGACTGATCCATTTTGAACTCCTTCGAAATTTTGTCAAGGTATGTACTCATTAAAAAATCTTATCAAGTGTATTGATCTATATCTGTAGATCTTGATGCTCAATATGTAAGTAGCTTTACCGAGGTCTTTCTTTGAAAAACTCCTTTCAAACACTCCTTCATGCTTTCTAGAAAATTATACATCATTTCCGATCAATAATATGTCAATCACATATACTTATCAGAAAGGCTGTAGTGCTCCCACTCACTTTATTGTAAATACAGGCTTCTCCAAAAGTCTGTATAAAACCATATGCTTTGATCACACTATCAAAGCATATATTCCAACTCCGAGAGGCTTGCACCAGTCCATAAATGGATCGTTGGAGCTTGCACACTTTGTTAGCACCTTTTGGATCGACAAAACCTTATGATTGTATCATATACAACTCTTCTTTAAGATATCCATTAAGGAATGTAGTTTTGACATCCATTTTCCAAATTTCATAATCATAAAATGTGGAAATTGCTAACATGATTCGGACAGACTTAAGCATCGCTATGGGTGAGAAGGTCTCATCGTAGTCAACTCCTTGAACTTGTCAAAAATCTTTTGCAACAAGTCGATCTTAGACAGTAATATTACCGTCAGCGTCAGTCTTCTTCCTGAAGATCCATTTATTCTCTATGGCCTGCCGATCATCGGGCAAGTCAACCAAACTCCACACTTTGTTCTCATACATGGATCCCATCTCAGATTTCATGGCCTCAACCATTTTGCGGAATTTGGGCTCATCATCGCTTCCTCATAGTTCGTAGGTTCGTCATGGTCTAGTAACATGACTTCCAGAACATGATTATCGTACCACTCTGGTGCGGACCGTACTCTGGTTGACCTATGAGGTTTGGTAATAACTTGATCTGAAGTTTCATGATCATCATCATTAGCTTCCTCACTAATTGGTGTAGGAATCACTGGAACTGATTTCTGTAATGAACTACTTTCCAATTCGGGAGAAGGTACAATTACCTCATCAAGTTCTACTTTCCTCCCACTCTCTTCTTTTGAGAGAAACTCCTTCTCTAGAAAGGATCCATTCTTAGCAACAAAATATCTTGCCTTCGGATCTGTGATAGAAGGTGTACCCAACAGTTTCTTTTGGGTATCCTATGAAGGCGCACTATTCCGATTTGGGTTTGAGCTTATCAGTTTGAAACTTTTTCACATAAGCATCGCAACCCCAAACTTTAAGAAACGACAACTTTGGTTTCTTGCCAAACCATAGTTCATACGGTGTCATCTCAACGGATTTAGATGGTGCCCTATTTAACGTGAATGCAGTTATCTCTAATGCATAACCCCAAAACGATAGTGGTAAATCGGTAAGAGACATTATAGATCGCACCATATCCAATAAAATACGATTACAATGTTCAGACACACCATTATGATGTGGCGTTCCAGGTGGCGTGAGTTGCGAAACTATTCCACATTATTTCAAATGAAGACCAAACTCGTAACTCAAATATTCGCCTCCGCGATCAGATCGTAGAAACTTTATTTTCTTGTTACGATGATTTTCCACTTCACTCTGAAACTCTCTGAACTTTTCAAATGTTTCAGACTTATGTTTCATCAAGTAGATATACCCATATCTGCTCAAATCATCTGCGAAGGTCAGAAAATATCGATACCCACCGCGAGCCTCAACACTCATCGGATTGCATACATCAGTATGTATTATTTCCAATAAGTCAGTTGCTTGCTCCATTGTTCCAGAGAACGGAGTTTTAGTCATCTTGCCCATGAGGCATGGTTCGCAAGCATCAAATGATTCATAATCAAGTGATTCCAAAAGCCCATCAACATGGAGTTTCTTCATGCGCTTTACACCAATATGCCTAAACGACAGTGCCACATATAAGTTGCACTATCATTATTAACTTTGCATCTTTTGGCTTCAATATTATGAATATGTGTATCACTACGTTCGAGATTCAATAAACCATTCACCTTGGGTGTATGACTTCAAAAGGTTTTATTCATGTAAACAGAATAACAATTATTCTTTGACTTAAATGAATAACTGTATTGCAATAAACATGATCCAATCATATTATGCTCAACGCAAACACCAAATAACATTTAGGTTCAACACTAATCCCGAAGGTAAAGGGAGTGTGCGATGGTGATCTTATCAACCTTGGAATCACTTCCAACACACATCATCACCTTGTCCTCAACTAGTCTTTGTTTATTTTGCAACTCCCGTTTCGAGTTACTACTCTTAGCAACTGAACTAGTATCAAATACTGAGGGGTTTGCTATAAACACTACTAAAGTACATATCAATAACATGTATATCAAATATACCTTTGTTCACTTTGCCATCCTTCTTATCCGCCAAGTATCTAAGGTAGTTCCACTTCCAGTGACCATTTCCTTTGCAGTAGAAGCACTCAGTTTCAGGCTTGGGTCAATCTTTGGGCTTCTTCATGGTAGTGGCAACTTGCTTGCCGTTTTTCTTGAAGTTCCCTTTCTTTCCCTTGCCCTTTTACTTGAAACTAGTGGTTTTGTCAACCATCAACATTTGATGCTTTTCTTGATTTCTACCTTCGTCGATTTCAGCATAACGAAGAGCTCGGGAATCATTTTTGTCATCCCTTGCATATTATAGTTCATCACTAAGTTCTAGTAACTTGGTGATAGTGACTAGAGAACTTTATCAATTACTATCTTATCTGGAAGATTAACTCCCACTTGATTCAAGCAATTGTAGTACCCAGACAATATGAGCACATACTCACTGGTTGAGCTATTCTCCTCCATCTTGTAGGCAACGTACTGTCAGAGGTCTCATACCTCTTGACACGGGCAAGAGTCTGAAATGCCAATTTCAACTCTTGGAACATCTTATATGCTCCGTGGCATTCAAAACATTTTTGAAGTCCTGATTCTAAGCCGTAAAGCATGGTGCACTAAACTATCAAGTAGTCATCATACCGAGCTTGTCAAAACGTTCATAACGTCTGCATCTGCTCCTGCAATAGTTCTATCACCTAGCGGTGCATCAAGGACATATTTCTTCTATGCAACAATGAGGATAATCCTCAGATCATGGACCTAGTCTGCATCATTGCTACTATCATCTTTCAACATAGTTTTTCTCTAGGAACATATCAAAAAATAAACGGGGAGCTACATCGTGAGCTATTGATCTACAACATAGTTATACAAATACTATCAGGACTAAGTTCATGATAAATTAAAGTTCAATTAATCATATTACTAAAGAACTCCCACTTAGATAGACATCCCTCTAGTCATCTAAATGATCACGTGATCCAAATCAACTAAACCATGTCCGATCATCATGTGAGATGGAGTAGTTTTCAATGGTGAACATCACTATGTTGATCATATCTACTATATGATTCACGCTCAACCTTTCGGTCTCCAGTGTTCCGAGGCCATATCTGCATATGCTAGGCTCGTCAAGTTTAACCCGAGTATTCCGCGTGTGCAAAACTGGCTTGCACCCGTTGTATGTGAACGTAGAGCTTATCACACCCGATCATCACGTGGTGTCTCGGCACGACGAACTGTCACAACGGTGCATACGCAGGGAGAACAATTATACCTTGAAATTTAGTGAGAGATCATCTTATAATGTTACCGCCGAACTAAGCAAAATAAGATGCATAAAGGATAAACATCACATGCAATCAAAATATGTGACATGATATGGCCATCATCATCTTGTGCCTTTGATCTCCATCTCCAAAGTACCATCATGATCTACATTGTCACCGGGATGACACCATGATCTCCATCATCTTGATCTATATCAACGTGTTGTCACATGGTCGTCTCACCAACTATTTCTATCGCATAGCGATAAACTAAAGCAATTGTATGGCGCTTGCATCTTATGCAATAAAGAGACAACCATAAGGCTCCTGCCAGTTGCCGATAACTTTAACAAAACATGATCATCTTATACAACAATTTATATCTCATCACGTCTTGACCATATCACATCACAACATGCCTTGCAAAAACAAGTTAGACGTCCTCTTCTTTGTTGTTGCGAGTTTTACTTGGCTGCTACGGGCTGAGCAAGAACCGTTCTTACTTACACATCAAAAACCACAACGCGGTATAGTGATTGCTTTTTGATCTTCAGAAAGAATCATGTTCATTGAATCCAATTCAACTAAAGCTGGAGAAATAGACACCCACTAGCCACCTATGTGCGAAGCACATCGGTAGAACCAGTCTAGCGTAAGTGTACGCGTAATGTCGGTCTGGGCTGCTTCATCCAACAATGCCGCTGAATCAAGAATCAACTAGTGACGGCAAGTAATATGTATATACCCACACCCACAACTCCTTTGTGTTCTACTCGTGCATATAACATATACGCATAAACCTGGCTCGGATGCCACTGTTGGTGTTGGGGATATAACTATTAGGTATGACCCGCCCAGGAGGGATCGGGTTATACCTATGGTGATTCATGAAGCCCAAGACAGCTCTGGAAGATGGCGGTTCAGTTAAGGACACAAGACCCAAAGGTGACTCAAGGCCCGTAGAGATAAACCGCCATATGTACATAACTTGTATTGTAAGGCAGGAATAGCTAGAGATCGAGCCGGACACTGTTTATGAGCCGGCCGGGATTCTATGAGCCGCCGGGTGTCAGCCTTTGTATATAAAGGGACGACCCAGCGGCGGTTCAGGACAAGGAAGATCAGATCGAAATCTAGGTCAAGCGGATTCGCTCCCTAGTAATCGAAACATAAGTAATACCACCTCAAACTGGATTAGGCTTTTACCTTCACCATAAGGGGCCGAACCAGTATAAACCCTCATGTCCTTTGTCCCGTTTAACCCCTTTAAGCTTCCTAGTTGTGATGGCTCCACGATTAAGTCCTTTCATCCGGACATCTGTCGTGACTATTCCACGACAGTTGGCGCCCACCGTGGGGCCTGCGCACGGTGGATCTGAGTTCTTGAAGGCCAGCTTCAAAGGGCTCAAGGGATATGTTGTGGGCCGGATGACCAAGAGTCGTTGCGGCAAGCTCTACATCGACGACGCAGGCTGGGGCCCCGACGCAGTTCAATTGAGTACGGGCACCGAGTCCCCTTCAGCGGAATCCACGTCTTCATCGACCAGGTCGGCGAGCTGGGCCCTGAGCCGGATATCTGCACCGACATCATCGAGACGGCTCAGTGTGCAAGACCCGCCCGGACTCAGCCTGCCATGAAGCATGCCTTCGTGGGATGCATCCATGGAGGAGAATTTTCTGAAGGATCTGTGTCTGGCGGTGAGACGGTCGTCTACTCTGATGGTGAGTCGCCCACAGGTGAGATGGATTCATTGTATCAATTGCAAGACGGTGGGCTTGGGGCCTGTTCCGATGGCAGCAGTATTCCGGACCCCTTTGAGCCGCCAAGCAGGGCAGGGATCTTCATGACTGGCATGCAACCCGTTCAAAATTCTATGGTTGCGGCAGCGATAACCTCCGGGTCAGCGGCAGCCGGGGCAGGAGGCCCTGCGTGCCCGCCGGCTCAGGTACTGATGGATCTCATGGATAGGATGACATCCCTGTTAACTGTCGTGGTTAACCCGGTGGATCAGGCTTGACATGATGCAGAAGTGGCACGGTTACGTGAGGAGGTAGCACAAGCCAAGGAAAACCTAGCAGCGGAGGACGTTAGGATGGCCGTAGAGCGGGCAGCTTTGGATGCTCGAGCTCAGCAGATTCAATCAGAGGCTTTCCAGCTTACGATGGATCTGAACGCATCAAATGAGGTCATGAGGAGAAGGCACCAGAAAACGCAATCCCGTCTGCCTCTTACTTATGATCCTAGAAACCTCTTCCGCACACCCGGTGCAGGCCCCAGCAACCCGCCGGAGGTAAACCGGGTCGCAACGCCCGGGGCAGGGACGTCGGTTCAACCACGGGTGATGGAACCTCCTCGTATGAATACTGCTCCACCTCATTATGTACCAACACCACCGGGTCATTATTCCAACCCTTTGGAAAACATGATCACTACGGCGGCACGATTGGCGGCTCTCCCAGCGGAGGGCGACTCTCCGGCGGCAATTGAAACACGAAGGGTTAGAGAACTTCTTCAGACGGCTCTGGCGCAGCAGGAGGCATATTCTTATAGTCGAGACAGGATCCATTCGACCCCTCGCCCAAGCTGGAGCCCGAGTTATAGCAGGCATATAGATTCAGCAGCCGTTTCAAGCAATGCCCGGCGCCGTGACTAGCCGTGCGGGCATGACCCGGCGCGTGATGGAGCTCCTAACTTGGTTGACCAGGACAGGATTCACCAAGAGGTTGAGCGGGCGGCTCAACAGGCAGCTGAGCAGGCGGCTCAGTGATGACCCACAAGTGTAGGGGATCTATCGTAGCCTTTTCGATAAGTAAGAGTGTCGAACCCAACGAGGAGCAGAAGGAAATGATAAGCAATTTTCAGTAAGGTATTCTCTGCAAGCACTAAAATTATTGGTAACAGATAGTTTTGTGATAAGGTAATTTGTAACGAGTAGCAAGTAATAAAAGTAAATAAGGTGCAACAAGATGGCCCAGTCCTTTTTGTAGCAAAGGACAATCCTAGACAAACTCTTATATGAAGGAAAGCGCTCCCGAGGACACATGGGAATTATCGTCAAAGTAGTTTTCATCACGATCATATGATTCGCGTTCGGTACTTTGATAATTTGATATGTGGGTGGACCGGTGCTTGGGTACTGTCCTTACTTGTACAAGCATCCCACTTATGATTAACCCCCATTGCATGCATCCGCAACTACAACAGAAGTATTAAGGTAAACCTAACCATAGCATGAAACATATGGATCCAAATCAGCCCCTTACGAAGCAACGCATAAACTAGGGTTTAAGCTTCTGTCACTCTAGCAAACCATCATCTACTTATTACTTCCCAATGCCTCCCTCTAGGCCCAAACAATGGTAAAGTTTCATGTAGTCGACATTCACATGACACCATTAGAGGGATAATAACATACATCTCATCAAAAATATCAAACGAATACCAAATTCACATGACTACTAATAGCAAGACTTCTCCCATGTCCTCGGGAACAAACGTAACTACTCACAAAGCATATTCATGTTCATAATCAGAGGGATATTAATATGCACATATAATCTTCCACCAAGTAAACCAACTAGCATCAACTACAAGGAATAATCAACACTACTAGCAACCCACAGGTACCAATATGAGGTTTGGATACAAAGATTGGATACAAGAGATGAACCAGGGTTTGAGATGAGATGGTGCTGGTGAAGATGTTGATGGAGATTGACCCCCTCCAGTTGAGAGGATTGTTGGTATGACGATGCTGATGATTTCCCCCTCCCAAAGGGAAGTTTCTCCGGCAGAACAACTCTGCCGGAGCCCTAGATTGGTTCCGCCAAGGTTCTGCCTCGTGGCGGCTGAGTTTGATTCTTTGGCCGTTCACCACCCTCCGATTTATGCCTTCGAAGTTGTTGATTTTTATGGCACTGGAACGATAGACCTCCTCGATGGCGTAAGGACCTTCCCATTTAGAGAGAAGTTTGCCTGCAAAAAATATTAAATGAGAGTTGTATAGCAATACATAATCACCTACATTAAACTCACATTTTTGTATCCTTTTATCATGCCATCTTTTAAATTTTTCTTTAAACAACTTGGCATTTTCATAGGCCTGGGTTCTCCATTCATCAAGTGAGCTAATGTCAAATAATCTCTTCTCACCGGCAAGTTTGAAATCATAATTGAGCTCTTTGATGGCCCAATATGCCTTATGTTCTAATTCGAGAGGTAAGTGACATGCTTTTCCATAAACCATTTCATACGGAGACATACCCATAGGATTTTTATATGCAGTTCTATAAGCCCATAATGCATCATCAAGTTTCTTGGACCAATTCTTTCTAGATCCATTAACAGTCTTTTGCAAAATTAATTTGAGATCTCTGTTACTCAATTCTACTTAACCACTAGACTGCAGGTTATATGGAGATGCAATTATATGATTAACATCATACTTAGCAAGCATTTTACAAAAGGCACCATGAATAAAATGTGAACCACCATTAGTCATTAAATATCTAGGGACTCCAAACCTCGGAAAAATAAATTCTTTAAGCATCTTAATAGAGGTGTTATGATCAGCACTACTAGTTGGAATAGCTTCTACCCACTTAGTAACGTAATCAACAACAACTAAAATATGTGTATACCCATTAGAGGAAGGAAGCGGTCCCATATAATCGAAGCCCCAAACATCAAATGGTTCAATAATGAGTGAATAATTCATAGGCATTTCTTGATGTCTACTAATATTACCAGTTCTTTGACATTCATCACAAGATAAGACAAACTTACGGGCATCCTTGAAGAGAGTAGGCCAATAAAAACCGGATTGCAATACCTTATGTGCAGTTCTATCTCCAGCATGGTGTCCTCCATAAGCTTCGGAGTGACACTTGCGTAGGATCTGTTCCTATTCATGCTCAGGTATACAATATCTAATAACATCATCTGCTCCTTCTTTATAAATGTGTGGGTCATCAAAGAAGTAATGTCTTAAATCATAGAAAACCTTTTTATTTTGCTGGTATGTGAAACTAGGTGGTATAAATTTAGCAACAATGTAATTAGCATAATTAGCATACCATGGAGCAGTGCGAGAAGCATTTATGACAACTAATTATTCATCAAGAAAGCTATCATCAATAGGTAGTGGGTCATCAAGAACATTCTCTAACCTAGACAAGTTGTCTGCAACAGGATTCTCAGCTCCCTTTCTATCAATAATATGCAAATCAAGTTCTTGTAGCAGGAGAACCCATCTAATAAGTCTAGGTTTAGCATCTTTCTTTTCCATAAGATATTTAATAGCAGCATGATCAGTGTGAATAGTTACTTTAGAATCAACAATATAAGGTTTGAACTTATCACAAGCAAATACAACTGCTAAGAATTCCTTTTCAGTAGTAGCAAAATTTCTCTGGGCATTGTCTAGAGTTTTACTAGCATATTGAATAACATTTAATTTTTTATCAACTCTTGGTCCTAGAACATCACCTACAACATAGTCACTAGCATCACACATGATTTCAAAGGGTAAATTCCAATCAGGTGGCTGATGTCGGTGTTCTGGGAACGGGGGTCCCTAGACTTGCCTGCCTGCGGCCTGCGGCGTGGCTCGAGTGGGGGCCCAGTGCGGCCCAGCTTCATCAGCTCAAGCTCAAGACCCTCGCAAGGGGCCAAGCCTTGCGTGGCGGACGATAGGAGGCTTCCTCAGGAGCAACCTCATCAGGCAGGCTCACAAAAAGCGGAGACATCAAGGCAGGGGTGCCTCCCGAGGGGCCCGTGACGCAAGCCATGATGATCGAGATTAGGCGGGCGCCGGCCTGCGCAGTGTCCTTGTTTCCCCTTCGGTGCAAAGGGAGCAAGCGCAGGCCAAGGCATTTGGAAAAGGTTACCATTCCGGTGCAATGAGACCAAGACCAGCAGAGCGGCAGGACGGAGGTCACCATGGAGCCCAAGACGGCGTCATCACCAGTGCTTTTGGCAGCCGAAGACCACCTTTGATCAGGATAACTTGTACTAGATGTTCCCCTTCAAAATGGCCAATTATTGGCGCCGTTCCCGCTCATTATTTGGGTAGAGGACCAGAGCCTCTATAAATAGGACTAACTACCATAAGGAAAAAGGGGAGAGGAAAGGAGAGAAAAGGAGAGAGAGGAGAAGAGAGAAAAGGGGAGAGAGGGAAAAAGAGGGAGAGAAGAGAAAGAGGGAGAGGGATCCAGACCGAGTAGAGCATACCGCACCAGCTCAAGAACACCTCTCGCGAGGCCGTTCTTCCCCCTGTATTGTTCATCACCAGCCCCAGAGGCAATCCACCACACCACACACTGGAGTAGGGTATTACACCACATCGGAGGCCCGAACCAGTATAAACCTCGTGTCCCTTGAGTGTTCTTCTTTCCAGCCTAGATTTCTTGCGAGCCATAGAAGGCGAGTCGGTAGGGGAAAGATCTCCGTGCGCACCCCAGATTTCGAACCTTAAGGGTCCGCCGGAACCCGAAATCCGACATTTGGCGCGCCAGGTAGGGGTGCGCCGGAATCTTTCTTCACTGTTCGCATGTGATCTTCCGTCGTGTCCATGGCTGACGCTCGTCGGGCTCGCGCCGAGCGCCGGGCTGCACTCGCCACCCGCGTCGCCCAGACGGCGCTCGTCGGCAGACGCCCTCATCGTTCCCCGTCGCCTGCCGTGAACGCCGCCACTAGCCCGGCGGGGAACAAGCAGCAGGCCTAACCCCGTCACTGACTCCAGCCGGTTCGTCGTCCCACGCCCGTCGCGCCCCCACGGACGCGCACGCCGCGCTGCTCCTGGCAAGAGAGCTCCTGCACTACCGCCCCGTCGACGACCTCTACGAGGACTGGCTCGCTCGCATCACCAAGCTCGTCAGCGCCGCAGGGGGCTCTCCTTTGCCGTCCTTCTCGCTGCCTCGCCATCCATTCCGCGTAGGGGGCGAGGATCAGGAGGCGCCTCTGCCACCTCCTCCCCAAGAAGGCACCCTGGCTCCAAGGCGTGCAGCCCCAGGGCGAGACCCTCCACGTCCAGCGCCTGCGCAACAAGAAGGGAGCTGCCAAGAGATCCCTCGTCCCCAAGAAGGTGCTCGCGCGCTCCCAGCACCGGCGCACCAAGATCGCATCCCTGCGCCTCCACGCCGAGACCCCGCGCTGCTCCAAGCGGCGGCGTGTGGTAATCAGTAGGAGCAGGCCCAGCACCAGCAAAGGGTGCCGGTGGCCACAGCAGGCTGCCGCACCTTCACCCTCGAGCTACACGGCGTCACGTGGCCAGGCAAGTTCAAGCCTGATCTGCCCCCTCGCTACGATGGCACGGCGGACCCCGCGGAATTCCTATAGCTCTACGAGCTGGGCATCGAAGCCGCCAACGGGGACGAAAAGGTCATGGCAAACTGGTTTCCCATGGCGCTCAAGGACGGCGCCCGCACCTGGCTCCTGAACCTGGCTTCCAGCACGATCTCCTCCTGGGACGAGATGCGCACTCGCTTCATTGCCAACTTCCAGGGCACTCGCGACTGGCCCCCGGCCATAAGCGACCTGCGCCGCATCAAGCAACAGCCAGGGGAAACCCTGCAGAAATACATCCAGCGCTTCAACAACGCTCGCCTCAAGATCCCTAGGGTGACTGAGGAAGCCATTATCTCAGCCTTCTCCGATGGCGTGCGCGACATCAAGATGAAGGAGGAGCTGGCAATCCATGAAGACCTGTGCACATCCCTGGAGTTGTTCAACTTGGCGACCAAGTGCGCCAGGGCTGAGGAAGGACGCCTCTCCCTCCTCGAGCTCTCGGCTGCCGACCCAGAAGAGAAAAAGCCCAAGGCCAAGGACGTGAAGCGTATGGGAGCTGCCGTGCTCGCAGCGGAACCAGACACCAAGCGAGGCAGGGATCAACCTGAGTCATCCAAGGGCAGCCGATACTGCGTGTACCACGACCTCCACACCCACAACACCAATGAATGCCAAGAGCTTAGGGCCGTGCGAGATGGGCGTATCGGCCGACGCCCCGAGCGCAACGACAGGGGCTATGGCCGAGGAGGAGGAAGAGGTGGAGGACGATGGGAAGACCATGGCCCTCGCCAAGGGTGGCATGACCGACCTCGCGAGGATCGCTGGCAGGACCAGCCTTGCGAGGGAGGCTGGAGGGATCAGCCTCGTGAGGATCGCCCGCACGGCAACGCAGGCCTCCCTCCTCTACCGCCACCACCAAGAAGGAACGAAGACCAACATCAAGACGAGGGGGCTGGGGGGCTTCCAGGAGCCGCGCGCAATCGCTTGCATCTTGGGTGGCGCCCAGGCCCCAGCATCACCGCGCATCTTCAAGCAGTTTGCTCGCGAGGTGAATGCAGTCCTCCCCAAGCTTGAGACCACGCGCCCTCTCAGGTGGTCTGTGTGCGCCATCATGTTCAGCTCAACGGATCAGCTCAAGTGCGCGGTGACGGCCGGGGTCCTCCCGATGCTTTGCTCCCCAGTCATCAGTAATGTGCAGGTCACCAGGACCCTCGTTGATGGCGGAGCAGGACTCAATGTCCTGTCCGTTGAGACGTTCGACAATCTCCAACTGTCGTATGATCAGCTCCAGCTAACCAAGCCTTTCTCAGGAGTCACTGATGGTTCCACTGTTCCGATAGGGCAAGTTCGCCTGCCAGTCACCTTCGGGAAGCGCAACAACTACCGCACCGAGCTCATCGACTTCGACATCACCCACATTCGCCTGCCATACAACGCCATCCTCGGGTACCCAGCCCTAGCCAAGTTCATGGCAGTGACTCACCATGGCTACAATGTCCTCAAGATGCCAGGAAGCGGTAGAGTCATCACCGTACCCTGTGAGGAAAGGGACGCGGTGTGTTCACTTGAGCGTGTGTTCCAAGCCGCATCAATCAAAGACCTAGATCACAGGAGCAGAAGACTTCCCAAGGCGACCCTTAAGAAGAAGAAGGCTTCGCCTGGCCCAAGCCATAAGGAGGCAGGCGCCTCCAGAGGCGTTGCGTCAGGATTTGCACCCGTTCAGGGAGCGCCACCCTTTGTCGCATAGGAAAGCGCGCCAGGCGCCCTCCTCAGGCAGGGCTCGGGGGCTCTTTATTGGAGAGCCACCGACTTTGCCAAAGTCAGAAGGGAGGCACTCGGTCACCACTTGGAGGGGTGCTTCCAGGCACGTTTCCCTCAGGAAGGTACGAGACAAGGAAGACCAAACCCTCAGGAGTTCATCGCAGGAAACACCCAGGAGCTACAGGAGTCGAGAGTCATGCGCGGCAGCCGCCGCCTGCCCTCTATGGCTCCACATCCAGGCAAGGATGGTGGGCTGCACGTCTGCATCGACGTGCCAGGGCTCAACCGAGCCGCGTCTCAGGAGCGCCTCTGGCCTTCGCGCGTGGGGCGTTGCGAGGGTCCACCTCACAACTACATTCGCATGCCTT
The DNA here is from genome assembly GCF_018294505.1 of Triticum aestivum. NCBI lineage: Eukaryota > Viridiplantae > Streptophyta > Magnoliopsida > Poales > Poaceae > Triticum > Triticum aestivum. Next base: position 174,530,194 of record NC_057803.1, read on the forward strand.
TCGGCCTGCCGAACGCGGTCGCCGCTCATCAGCGCTGCCGAGGAGCATTCTAGAGGCTCAGGAGGTCAGGCATTGTGCGGTCCTGGCGGAGGTGGAGATGGCCCTCGAAGACCTACCCGTGCCCCCGGAGCCTCCCGGGGCTCCTGGGCCTGGGGGCTCGTGAGGGTCGATGTCTTCACCGCGCGTCGCCCACTTCTTCGGCATCACTTCATCTTCAACGGCATCAGGTGACATCTTTCAAGTTCCATTTTTAGCTGGGAGAGCCCATAGGGCCGCGTCGTTCCCAGGTCGCGTGGGTCCGTCCCTGCGGCATGTATCCGTTTTGCTTACGCTCTTTACCTACCTTGTTGGGGGCGCCCCTCGGGCTGCATCATCCCCAAGCTGCTCGGGCCTGGCCCAGTGGCGTCTGCTTTTCCCGCATCTACGTGAAACGGATTTGCTCCTTCATACTTAACATACCTGACCTAATCGCTTGCTCGATTAACACCTACCCATGGAGCCGCTCGCTCTGGCACGACGTCTGGGTACGGGTCCATCCCCGCAACGCCGATAAATCTGAGTGGTCGAGCTCTGGCCGCGGCAGCCTCGCAAGGCGCCACCTCACCAGGCCGTCAGTGCCCCAATCACTTCCTCGGAGCGACCAATGGTTGGCTGGCAACCGCAGCGACAGATCTTGTCTCTCCTTATGATTGGTATGCAGGACCCACTCCAGGAGCAACGTTGGGGACACCGCAGGCTATCTCTCCCTCTCTATGGCATGGACCGCTTGCACGTTAAAAGGGGGGCGTCTGAGCATCGCGACTCATGGGATCCTACTGGCTCTCCAGCCCTCACCCCCTGGCCTTGACCCACGGCATCGCGACCTGTCATACCAGCGGCAGCTGAGCTCGCTCGAGGGCCGGGACCTAAGGACGTAGACATTAAGGAAAGTGTAGGGAAGTGGGAAGAAGCTCGCGAGGACCTAACCCAGCAGCACCTCAGCTACCGCCACTCGGGCCGGGCGCCCCGTCGAAGAACTACTCCAAACTCAAAAGATAAGTCACACCTTACAGGAGCTGGACCAAGGCAGCACCAAACCCTCGCCTAGTGCAGCTCTGTCACGACGATGTTGCCTTCCTTTCTCGCCCAGCGAGGGCTGCTCGAGCGCTAAAGGGGACCTCCTGAGCATCGCGACTCGGGGGATCTTACCGGACCTCAGGCCGCTCACCTCCTGGCCTTGACCACGGCATCACGACCTGGCATACCAGCGACGGCTGAAGCCGCCTGGGGACTGGGACCTGTCAGCGTAGAGCGCTAAGTCCTCGTGAGGATAGAAAGGGGCCGGGATAGGACAAGCATCTTGCATCGATTCATATTAGGAATATAATGTTCGCAAAAGACATGGCAGGCGCCTTACATACCCACGCGTGGCGTTGCTTTGATTCCTCGCAGGGAACAAAAGGTGCTAATCCTAAGGAATGCTAATTGCCCGCGCCTCCGCAAGCGACGCCATCATCAACAGTGGACTGCCCGGCACCGGCGCCAACCCCACCCAAATCAGTGGCGTCGGCGACCCGATGCAGTTGCCCTACTCCGAGCACGGCGTGAGCTCGGAGGCTCGTAGCTGTCATCGCTTGTCTCCGGAGTCACGAGAAGCTCGGGGGAGCCGCTAGATTCCCTAGCTCCTCCGCTGCCGCCTGAAGAGCTGCTGGAGGGCCGATGGGTAGGCTAGGTCCTCGCCAGTCCGATGCCCCTGCCACTTTCCTTGGGGCAGCACTCCAACCGGCGTCCTTCAGCATCGAAGACCTTGAAGAACATCAGTGAGGTGCCGTCGTATTCAAGATGAATTACGAGGGCATTCTCCGTCCGGCAGACCCGGGCGATCTCACCCCAGCCCCGGGTCATGTAGACCTTGCCCAGAGCGATGACCGCGACCTCCGCTCCGGTCGCGAGGGTGCTGCAGTCGGCGTGCTGCAGCCAGAGCTCCAGAGACCCGCTCGGCGGCATCTCGAAGGCGAAGGAGGGAGGAAGGCGGATCCAAGAGCATGGGGGCATGGCGGCGTGAAGCCCGAGCTCACAGGAGGAGCCTTCAGCGTGGACTCCAGGAGGAACAACGCGCGCCACCGTGACTCGCCAGCGTCGGCGGCGGCACCGTTGGTGTCGCTCGACGCCCTCTTCCCCAGGGCCCTCGATTCGGGCATACAAGGGCAGTGGAAACCCAGGCGGCGGCCGCTCGTACCAGGGCCTCGATGCCTCCTGCCAAGAACCCTCATCTCGGCGGCTGGGGACTAGCCGTTTCTTCGGCGGAAGAGGGCCAGGACCTTCTCGGGGGGCCTTTCCCTTCTCTTCTGCAGAAAACCGGCGGATTGGTGCCATTGGCATAAGGAGAAGCAAGGACGAGGAAGAAGAAGGAAAGGAGTAGCAGGAAGGGATAAGCTAACGGGCTCACGCGGCCCCATACTTATAGCCGGAGAAGGCCAACCGCCGGCCACCACGATCGCAGGTAATCATGACCCATTTCTCTGCATGCAGGGACTTGTCAAGTCGAGCGGTTGCCGAGGCATCATGGGGGAGCGCAGACGCTCACGTCCAATCAATCGCCACGCGGCGCCCAAGACCGCAGGCTATTGGGCCTGCGGCGCTTCACGCTTGCCCCTTCGCTTCTCTGCTAAGCCAAGCCCGGGCGCGCCTTGGGCCCGGGGGCTATTGTCGGCGTTCTGGGAACGGGGGTCCCCAGATTTGCCTGCCTGCGGCTTGCGGCATGGCTCGAGTGGGGGCCTAGTGCGGCCCAGCTTCATCAGCTCAAGCTCAAGACCCTCGCAAGGGGCCAAGCCTTTCGGGGCGGACGACAGGAGGCTTCCTTAAGAGCAACCTCATCAGGCAGGCTCGCGAGAAGGCGGAGACATCAAGGCAGGGGTGCCTCGCGAGGGGCCCGTGACGCAAGCCATGACGATCGAGATTAGGCGGGCGCCGGCATGCGCAGTGTCCTTATTTCCCCTTTGGTGCAAAGGGAGAAAGTGCAGGCCAAGGCATCGAGCAAAGGTTACCATTCCGGTGCAACGAGACCCAGATCAGCAGAGCGGCAGGACGAAGGTCACCATGGAGCCCAAGACGGGGTCATCACCAGTGCTTTTGGCAGCCGAAGACCACCTTTGGTCAGGATAACTTGTACTAGATGTTCCCCTTCAAAATGGCCAATTGTTGGTGCCCTTCCTGCTCATTATTTGGGAAGAGGACCAGTGCCTCTATAAATAGGACTAACCACCATAAGGAAAAAGGGGAGAGGAAAGGAGATAAAAGGAGAGAGAGGAGAAGAGAGAAAAGAGAGGGAAAAAGAGGGAGAGAAGAGAAAGAGGGAGAGGGATCCAAACCGAGTAGAGCATACCGCACCAGTTCAAGAACACCTCTCGCGAGGCCGTTCTTCCCCCTATATTGTTCATCATCAGCCCCAGAGGCAATCCACCACACCACACACTGGAGTAGGGTATTACACCACATCGGTGGCCCGAACCAGTATAAACCTCGTGTCCCTTGAGTGTTCTTCTTTCCAGCCTAGATTTCTTGCGAGCCATAGAAGCGCGAGTCGGTAGGGGAAAGATCTCCGTGCACACCCCAGAGTTCGAACCTTAAGGGTCTGCCGGAACCCGAAATCCGACAGCTGAACAATAGGTGCAGAAATCAAGGCTTTCTTAAGTATTTCAAATGCTTCTACACAATCATCATCAAAGACAAAATGAATATCTTTCTGTAATAGGTTAGTCAGAGGCCGGGAAATTTTTGAGAAGTCCTTAATGAACCTCCTATAAAAACCGGCATGACCAAGGAAACTTCTTATACCTTTGACATCCTTGGGACATGGCATCTTTTCAATAGCATCAACTTTAGCTTTGTCAACTTCAATACCTCTTTCAGAAATTTTATGCCCCAAGACAATACCTTCATTAACCATAAAGTGGCACTTCTCCCAATTCAAGACAAGGTTAGTTTCTTCACATCTCTGCAAAACTCGATCAAGGTTGCTCAAGCAATCATCAAAAGAGGATCCATAAACAGAGAAATCATCCATGAAAACTTCACAAATCTTTTCACAAAAGTCAGAGAATATAGCCATCATGCATCTTTGAAAAGTAGCAGGTGCATTACATAAACCAAAAGGCATACGTCTATAAGCAAAGGTACCGAAAGGGCAAGTAAAAGTAGTCTTTTCTTGATCATCAGCTGACACAGGTATTAGAGAGAAGCCAGAGTAACCATCTAGAAAGCAAAAATGTGTATGTTTGGATAATCTTTCTAGCATTTGATCAATGAAAGGCAAAGGGTAATGATCTTTTTTAGTAGCTTTATTTAATTTGCGGAAATCAATCACCATCCTATAACCTGCAATAATTCTTTGTGGAATCAATTCATCTTTATCATTAGGAACGACAGTAATACCTCCCTTCTTAGGGACACAATGGACAGGGCTTACCAGCTGACTATCAGCAACGGGATAAATTATACCTGCTTCAAGGAGTTTTAATATTTCCTTTCTTACCACTTCTTTCGTCTTAGGATTTAGCCATCGTTGGTGACCAATAACTGGTTTGGTGTCTTTCTCCAAATTTATTTTGTGTTGACATAGAGTGGGACTAATGCCCTTAAGATCATCAAGAGTATATCCAATAGCACCACGGTGCCTCTTCAGAGTTTTCAATAATTTCTCTTCTTCATGCTCTGAAAGGTTAGTACTAATAATAACAGGATATATCTTCTTTTCATCAAGATAAGCATATTTAAGAGTATCAGGCAATGGTTTAAGCTCAAACACAGGATCACCCTTTGGTGGAGGAGGATCCCCTAGGATTTCAACAGGCAAGTTGAGTTTCAGAATAGGTCCCTGTTTAAAGAATACTTCATCTATTTCCCTTCTTTCATTCATATACACATCATTTTCATGGTCTAGCAAATACTATTCTAAAGGATCACTAGGAGGCACGACAATAGAAGCAAGACCAATAATTTCATATTTACTAGGCAATTCCTCATCACGGGGTTGTCTACTAAATTTAGCAAAATTAAACTCATGAGACATATCACCCAAACCAATAGTAACAACATCCTTTTCGCATTCTATCCTAGCATTAACAGTGTTCAAGAAGGGTCTACCAAATATAATGGGACAAAAGCTATCTTGTGGGGAAACAAGAACAAGAAAATCAGCAGGATATTTAACCTTCCTACACAAGACTTCAACATCTCTAACAATCCCAACCGGTGAAATAGTATCTCTATTGGCAAGTTTAATGGTAACATCGATATCTTCTATCTCAGCAGGTGCAATATCATGCATAATTTCTTCGTATAAGGAATGAGGTATTGCACTTGCACTAGCACCCATATCACATAAGCCATGATAACAATGATCTCCTATTTTAATGGAAATAACAGGCATGCCTACAACAGGTCTAGGTTTATTTTTAGCATCAGGTCTAGCAATTCTACCAGCTTCATTGCAGAAGTAAATAACATGCCCATCAATATTATCGGCCAAGAGATCTTTAACCATAGAAATTTTAGGTTCAACTTTAACTTGCTCAGGGGGTTTGTGTGTCCTAATATTACTTTTGTTGACTACAGTTGAAGCTTTAGCATGATCCTTTATTCTAATAGGGAAAGGTGGTTTCTCAACATAAGCAGCAGGAACAACAGGATCATTATAGGTGATAGTCTTTTCTTCAACTTTAATAGGTGCAACTACTTTTACTTCAATGGGAGGATTATATTTAAACCACTTCTCCTTAGGGAGATCAACGTGAGTAGCAAAGGATTCACAAAAAGAAGCTACTATCTCAGAGTCAAGTCCATATTTAGTGCTAATTAAATTCACGGAAAACATCGGTATCCATAAAAGATTTAACACAATCAAACTTAGGTGTTATACCTGACTCCTTACCTTCGTCGAGGTCCCAATCTTCAGAGTTGCGTTTAATTCTTTCCAATAAATCCCATTTGAATTAAATAGTCTTCATCATAAAAGATCCAGTACAAGAAGTATCAAGCATGGGGCAATTATTGAGAGAAAGCCGAGCATAAAAAATTTGAATAATCATTTCTCTTGAGAGCTAATGATTGGGGCATGAATATAACATTGACTTAAGCCTCCCCCAAGCTTGAGCGATGCTTTATCCTTCACGAGGCCAAAAATTATATATATAATTATGATCTCGATGAACAAGATGCATAGGATAAAATTTCTGATGAAATTCCAATTTCAATCGTTTGTAGTTCCATGATCCCATATCATCACATAGCCTATACCATGTCAATGCCTCTCCCTTCAAAGATAAAGGGAATACCTTCTTCTTGATAACATCATCGGGCATACCTGCAAGCTTAAATAATCCACAAACTTCATCCACATATATTAAGTGTAAATCGGGATGCAATGTTCCTTTTCTGGCAAAAGGATTAGCTAGCAGTTTCTCTATCATACCCGAAGGAATTTCAAAGTAAACATTTTCAGTAGGTTCAGTAGGTTGAGGAGAAACTCTTTGCTCCACTGGTCGGGGTGAAGATACCCCGAACAAGCCCCTCAAAGAATTATGTTCCATAGTAACAAGTGACAGTAAATTTCAGCACACTATATAAAATTTTCCTTACCAAATTCCACCTACCAAAGGCGCTTCACTCCCCGGCAACGGCGCCAGAAAAGAGTCTTGATGACCCACAAGTGTAGGGGATCTATCATAGCCTTTTCGATAAGTAAGAGTGTCGAACCCAACGAGGAGCAGAAGGAAATGATAAGCAGTTTTCAGTAAGGTATTCTATGCAAGCACTGAAATTATTGGTAACAGATAGTTTTGTGATAAGGTAATTTGTAACGAGTAGCAATTAATAAAAGTAAATAAGGTGCAGCAAGATGGCCCAATCCTTTTTGTAGCAAAGGACAAGCCTGGACAAACTCTTATATGAAGGAAAGCGCTCCCTAGGACACATGGGAATTATCGTCAAGCTAGTTTTCATCACGTTCATATGATTCGCGTTCGATACTTTGATAATTTGATATGTGGGTGGACCGGTCCTTGGGTACTGTCCTTACTTGTACAAGCATCCCACTTATGATTAACCCCCATTGCAAGCATCCGCAACTACAACAGAAGTATTAAGGTAAACCTAACCATAGCATGAAACATATGGACCCAAATCAGCCCCTTACGAAGCAACGCATAAACTGGGGTTTAAGTTTCTGCCACTCTAGCAACCCATCATCTACTTATTACTTCCCAATGCCTCCCTCTAGGCCCAAACAATGGTGAAGTGTCATGTAGTCGACGTTCACATGACACCACTAGAGGGATGACAACATACATCTCATCAAAATATCGAACGAATACCAAATTCACATGACTACTTATAGCAAGACTTCTCCCATGTCCTCAGGAACAAACGTAACTACTCATAAAGCATATTCATGTTCATAATCAGAGGGGTATTAATATGCATAATGGATCTGAACATATGATCTTCCACCAAGTAAACCAACTAGCATCAACTACAATGAGTAATCAACACTACTAGCAACCCACAGGTACCAATATGAGGTTCGGATACAAAGATTGGATACAAGATATGAACTAGGGTTTGAGATGAGATGGTGCTGGTGAAGATGTTGATGGAGATTGACCCCCTCCCGATGAGAGGATCGTTGGTGATGACGATGGTGATGATTTTCCTCTCCCGGAGGGAAGTTTCCCCAGTAGAACAACTCTCCCGGAGCCCTAGCTTGGTTCTGTCAAGGTTCCGCCTCGTGGCGGCGGAGTTTCTTCCCGAAAGCTTGCTTGTTATTTTTTTCTCAGACGAAAGACTTCATATAGCAGAAGATGGGCACCGGAGGCCTGCCAGGGGGCCCACGAGGCAGGAGGGCACGCCTAGGGGGGTAGGGCACACCCCCACCCTCGTGGCCAGGGTGTGGGCCCCTCTGGTGGATTCTTTCTCCAGTATTTTTTATTAATTCCAAAAATAACTTCCGTGAAGTTTCAGGACTTTTGGAGCTGTGCAGAATAGGTCTATAATATTTGCTCCTTTTCCAGCACAGAATTCCAGCTGCCGGCATTCTCCCTCTTCATGTAAACCTTGTAAAATAAGAGAGAATAGACATAAGTATTGTGACATAATGCGTAATGACAGCCCATGATGCAATAAATATCGATATAAAAGCATGATGCAAAATGGACGTATCACTCAGCGGGCGGCTTACCAGTCTTTTCCGGTTTATCCGATGACTTCTCTTGAGGCAGGCGTGACCACGAGGACTGGAGGTGTCCCTTGCTTGGTGCCAGCTCTGTGTAACGAACGTTTGCCTAAGGATTTCAAGGGGCCTCGAAAGGTGCCTAATTACACGGACGATTTACAGCCCAGGGCGTGGATTGAAAGTTATGGGATGGCCATGGAACTACTGGAGGTCAGTGACGCTGCAATGGCCAAGTACTTCACCATGATGTTGGACGGGATGGCCCGCACTTGGTTAAAGGGGCTGCCGCCTAAATCCATTGGCTCATGGGCAGAGTTAAAGGCCCGGTTTATTCAGAACTTCAAAGACACATGCAAGCAGCCCATGTCAATTGTGGATTTGACTCATTGCAAGCAAGAGGAAGGTGAGTCCACGACCCATTGGGTGCGCCGGTTCAAAGCCATAATACATTCATCTGATAAGATGGATGCTGGCTCTGCAGTCTTAATGTTGGAGAAAAATTGTCGTTTTACGCCTCTGAAACAGAAGCTGGGGCGGCTCAAGCGCGATTGTAATGACATGGGCCAGCTAATGGCGGCTCTAGTCAAATACGCTGACTCTAATAGTACCAAGGATCCCGAGTCTAACGATGAGAAGACAGGGAAGGGAAAAAAGAATGGTAATGCCAAAGGTCATCAGCATAACCCGGTGAATCAAGGAGGCAATAATAAACATAAGGCTGATGGTAGCTCAGAATTTGTGGCTAATACCGATGCATAGGGCAACAATCAACGACATAAGGGGAGACCACCTCCTCGGTCTGGCGGCTCAGGTCCTACTCTTGAGCAGTTATTAAATGAGCCCTGTCCGAGGCACGATACTTGATACGTCTCCAACGCATCTATAATTTTTGATTGCTCCATGCTATTATATTATCTACTTTGGATGTTAATGGGCTTATTTTTACACTTTTATATTATTTTTGGGACTAACCTATTAACCGGAGGCCCAGCCCAAATTGTTTTTTTTTCCTATTTTAGAGTTTCGCCGAAAAGGAATATCAAACGGAGTCCAAACGGAATGAAACCTTCGGGAGCGTTATTTTTGGAACATACGTGATCTAGGAGACTTGGGGTGGACATCAAGAATCAATCGAGGAGGCCACGAGGCAGGGGGCGCACCCACCCCCCTGGGCGCGCCCTCCACCCTCATGGGCCCCTCATTGCTACACCGACGTACTTCTTCCTCCTATATATATATCCATGTACCCCGAGAACATCCAGGAGCACCACGAAACCCTATTTCCACTGCTGCAACCTTCTGTACCCAAGAGATCCCATCTTGGGGCCTTTTCCGGAGCTCCGCCAGAGGGGGCATTGATCACAGAGAGCCTCTACATCAACTCCATGGCCCCTCCGATGATGTGTGAGTAGTTTACTTCAGACCTTCGGGTATAATTGGTTTATCTTCTCTGAATCTCTTCACATCATCTCTTCGAATCTTCTCTGAATTATTTTATGTATGATTGGTTTATCTTTGCAAGTCTCTTCGAATTAAACTACTCACACATCATCGGAGGGGCCATGGAGTTGATGTAGAGGCCCTCCGTAATCAATGCCCCTCCGATGGAGCTCCGAGAAAGGCCCCAAGATGGGATCTCTTGGGTATAGAAGGTTGCGGAGGTGGAAATAGGGTTTCGTGGTGCTCCTGGATGTTTGCGGGGTATGTGAACATATATAGGAGGAAGAAGTAGGTCGGTGGAGCTATTAGGGGCCCACGAGGGGGAGGGCGCACCCAGGGGGTAGGCGCACCCCCTGCCTCGTGGCCACCTCGTTGATTGCTTGACGTCCACTCCAAGTCCTCTGGATCACGTTTGTTCCAAAAATCATGTTCCCGAAGGTTTCATTCTGTTTGGACTCCGTTTGATATTCCTTTTCTACGAAACATTGAAATAGGCAAAAAAACAGCAATTTGGGTCGGGCCTCTGGTTAATAGGTTAGTCCCAAAAATAATATAAAAGTGTAAAATAAAGCCCATTAACATCCAAAACAGATAATATAATAGCATGGAACAATCAAAAATTATAGATATGTTGGAGACGTATCAGCATCCCCAAAATTCCTGGTCGTCCTCGAGTAGGTAAATGATCAAAACAGAATTTTTGATGTGAATGCTTTCTAGAATATTCTTCAATGTACTTCTCTCTATTATGGCATGAATGTTCAGATCCGAAAGATTCAAGATAAAAGTTTATTGTTGACATAAAAATAGTAATACTCCAAGTATGCTAATCAAGCAATTATGTCTTATAAAAATACCATAGCCAAAGAAAACTTATCCCTACAAAGTCATATAGGTTGGACATGCTTCATTTTCGTCACACAAAATGCTCTCATCATGCACAACCCCGATGACAAGCCAAGCAATTGTTTCATACTTAGCCTTTTCAAACTCTCTCAACTTTTACGCAATATATGAGCGCGGGCCATGGGCATAGCACTATGGGTGGAATAGAATATGATGATTGAGGTTGTGTGAGAAGACAAAAAGGGAGAAAGTCTCACATTGGCGCGGATAATCAATGGGCTATGGAGATGCCCACCGATTGATGTCAATGCAAGGAGTAGGGATTGCCATGCAACAAATGCACTAGAGCTATAAATATATGAAAGCTCATCAAAGAAACTAAGTGGGTGTGCATCCAACTCGCTTGCTCACGAAGACCTAGGGCATTTTAGGAAGCCCATCATTGGAATATACAAGCCAAGTTCTATAATGAAAAATTCCCACTAGTATAAGAAAGTGACAAAATAAGAGACTCTCTATCACGAAGATCATGGTGCTACTTTGAAGCACAAGTGTGGAAAAATGATAGTAACATTGTCCCTTCTCTCTTTTTCTCTCATTTATTTATTATTATTTTTTATTTGGGCCTTCTTTTTTTTTCTTTTGGCCTCCTTTTTTTCGTCCGGAGTCTCATCCCGACTTGTGGGGGAATCATAGTCTCCATCATCCTTTCCTCACATGGGACAATGCTCTAATGATGATCATCACACTTTTATTTTCTTACAACTCAAGAATTACAACTCGATACTTAGAACAAAATATGACTCTATGTGAATGCCTCCGGCGGTGTACCGGGATTGCGATGAATCAAGAGTGACATGTATGAAAAAATTATGAACGGTGGCTTTGCCACAAATACAATGTCAACTACATGATCATGCAAAGAAATATGACAATGATGATGCGCGTCATAATAAATGGAACGGTGGAAAGTTGCATGGCAATATATCTCAGAATGGCTATGGAAATGCCATAATAGGTAGGTATGGTGGCTGTTTTGAGGAAGATATAAGGAGGCTTATGTGTGATAGAGCGTATCATATCACGGGGTTTGGATGCACCGGCGAAGTTTGCACCAACTCTCAAGGTGAGAAAGGGCAATGCACGGTACCGAAGAGGCTAGCAATGGTGGAAGGGTGAGAGTGCGTATAATCCATGGACTGAACATTAGTCATAAAGAACTCACATACTTATTGCAAAAATCTACAAGTCATCGAAACCAAGCACTACGTGCATGCTCCTAGGGGGATAGATTGGTAGGAAAAGACCATCGCTCGTCCCCGACCGCCACTCATAAGGAAAGCAATCAAAGAACACCCCATGCTTCAAATTTGTCACATAACGTTCACCATACGTGCATGCTACGGGACTTGCCAACTTCAACACAAGTATTCATCAACTTCACAATTACTCAACTAGCACACTTCTAATATTACCACCTTTATATCTCAAAACCATCTATCAAGCATCCAACTTCTCTTAGAATTTAAAATTGATAACCAAAGTGAATTACCATGCTGTTCTAAGGATTCTCAAAATGATATAAGTGAAGTATGAGAGATCAATTATTTCTATAAAATAGAACCACCGCAGTGCTCTAAAAGATATAAGCAAAGCACTAGAGCAGAAACTATCCAACTCAAAAGATATAAGTAAAGCACATAGAGTATTCTAATAAATTCCAATTCATGTTTGTCTCTCCCAAAAGGTGTGTACAGCAAGGATGATTGTGGTAAACTAGAAATCAAAGACTCAAATCATACAAGATGCTCCAAGCAAAACACATATCATGTGGCGAATAAAAATATAGCTCCAAGTAAAGTTACCGATAGACGAAGACGAAAGAGGGGATGCCTTCCGGGGCATCCCCAAGCTTAGGCTTTTTGGTGTCCTTGGATTTTACCTTGGGGTGCCTTGGGCATCCCCAAGATTAGGCTCTTGCCACTCCTTGTTCCATAATCCATCAAATCCTTACCCAAAACTTGAAAACTTCACAACACAAAACTTAAAAGAAAATCTTCATGAGCTCCGTTAGTAAAAGAAAACAAACCACCACTTCAAGGTAATGTAATGAACTCATTATTTATTTATATTGGTGTTAAAACTACTGTATTACAACTTTTCTATGGTTCAAAAACTCTATTACTAGCCATAGATTCATCAAAATAAGCAAACAACACACGAAAAACAGAATCTGTCAAAAACAGAACAGTCTGTAGTAATATGTAGGTTTCGAATACTTATGGAACCCCAAAAATTCTAAAATAAATTGCTGGACGTGAGGAATTTATCTATTAATCATCTTCAAAAATAATTAACTAAATATCACTCTCCAATAAAAATGGCATGAATTCTCGCGAGCGCTAAAGTTTCTGTTTTTTACAGCAGGATCAAAAAGACTTTCCCCAAGTCTTCCCAACGGTTCTACTTGGCACAAACACTAATTAAACACAAAAAACACAGCCAAAACAGAGGCTAGATAAATTATTTATTACTAAACAGGAGCAAAAATCAAGGAATACAAATAAAATTGGGTTGCCTCCCAACAAGCGCTATCATTTAACGCCCCTAGCTAGGCATAAAAGTGAAGATAGATCTAGGTATTGCCATGATAATGATAAGATAAATCGCGAAAGCTCATGTCATACTCCCTTCGTTCAGCAGGAATCTTCCTTTGTGGCAAGCAAAAATAATCAAAAGGGCTAAATTTAATGGGACAAAAGTCCCCAAGATCAAGCTCGGGAGGTATTGGTTCCTCCTTTGGCCCCTCATATTGCACAATCAATTCATCATTATAAGCATTCTTTTGGCAAAAAGTCATGAGCTTTTGTTCAAGGGAAAAATCTAGCCCATTGTTCTGGATGGAAAAATTATCATTAAGTTCAGAGATCCTATTAACAAGAGCATCAGTAGGAACCTTTTTTTATAAGGTTTTCATTAAAAGCAACATGATCTAAAGATCGTAAACGCAAATATCTTCTTGATAGAAAAGAATTGCTTCTATGGGAAGACGGACGACATCCACCCTATAATGCGCAAAAATTTCATTGGCCTCTTTTATTATAAATCTGAACTCATGAGCTAAAAAGATGGTCGTTGCTCGCTTAACAGAAGAATGCTCAATATTAGAAAATTCTAGGAAAATCCTTTGTATGGAAGGATGCATATGTAAAAATTGTCTCTCGAGTTCAACTATGAGCAAGGATATAGCATCTGCGAGACTACTAGTTTTATGAAGGATAGATCCACTCATAGTGGGCAAAGCACCGGCACAAGTAAATAAATCTTGAATAACTCCTTTCCCAATAATATTACCGCTGCCAATACGGAACTTTTAGTGTGCAAAATAATAGGATTTTAAAGAGGATCATCAACAGCATCAAAGTTTTCCATATCATTATCCTTATCAATGATAACCTCCCCAGTTTCAGACATGATGGCAACAAATTGCAAAAAGAACAAGCACATAGAAGGCAGGAAGGAAAAAGAGGCGAACGGAAAAGAGAGGGCGAATAAAACGGCAAGGGTGAAGTGGGGGAGAGGAAAACGAGAGGCAAATGGCAAATAATGTAATGTGAAGGATAAGAGTTGTGATGGGTACTTGGTATGTCTTGACTTGGCGTAGATCTCCCTGGCAATGGCGCCAGAAATCCTTCTTACTACCTCTTGAGCACTGCGTTGGTTTTCCCTTGAAGAGGAAAGGGTGGTGTAGTAAAGTAGCGTAAGTATTTCCCTCAGTTCTTGAGAACCAAGGTATCAATCCAGTAGGAGACCACGCGCGAGTCACCTCATACCTACACAAACAAATAAGAACCTCGCAACCAACGCGATAAAGGGGTTGTCAATCCCTTCACGGCCACTTGCAAGAGTGATATCTGATAGAGATGATAATAATACGATAAATATTTTTGGTATTTTTATGATATAGATTGAAAGTAAAGATTGCAAAATAGAATAGATTGGAAACTTGTATGATGGAAAATAGACCCGGGGGCCATAGGTTTCACTAGTGGCTTCTCTCAAGACAACATAAGTATTACGGTGGGTGAACAAATTACTGTCGACCAATTGATAGAAAAGCGAATAATTATGAGAATATCTAGGCATGATCATGTATATAGGCATCATGTTCGTGACAAGTAGACCGACTCCTGCTGCATCTACTACTATTACTCCACACATCGACCGCTATCCCGCATGCATCTAGAGTTTTAAGTTCATAAGAACAGAGTAACGCCTTAAGCAAGATGACATGATGTAGAGGGATAAACTCATGCAATATGATGTAAACCCCATCTTTTTATCCTCGATGCCAATAATACAATACGTGTCATTTCCCTTTCTGTCACTGGGATCGAGCACCGCAAGATTGAACCCAAAGCTAAGCACTTCTCCCATTGCAAGAAAGATCAATCTAGTAGGCCAAACCAAACTGATAATTCGAAGAGACTTGCAAAGATAAACCAATCATACATAAAAGAATTCAGAGAAGATTCAAATATTTTTCATAGATAAACTTGATCATAAACCCACAATTCATCAGATCTCGACAAACACACCGTAAAAGAAGATTACATCGAATAGATCTCCAAGAGAATCGAGGAGAACTTTGTATTGAGATCCAAAGAGAGAGAAGAAGCCATCTAGATACTAGCTATGGACCCGAAGGTCTGAAGTAAACTACTCACACATCCTTGGAGGGGCCATGGAGTTGATGTAGAGGCCCTCCGTGATCAATGCCCCCTCTGGCGGAGCTCCGGAAAAGGCCCCAAGATGGGATCTCTTGAGTGCAGAAGGTTGCGGTGGTGGAAATAGGGTTTCGTGGTGCTCCTGGATGTTTGCGGGGTATGTGAACATATATAGGAGGAAGAAGTAGGTCGGTGGAGCTACGAGGGGGGAGGGCACGCCCAGGGGGGTAGGCGCGCCCCCTGCCTCGTGGTCACCTCGTTGATTTCTTGACGTCCACTCCAAGTCCTCTGGATCACGTTTGTTCCAAAAATCACGTTCCTGAAGGTTTCATTCCGTTTGGACTCCGTTTGATATTCCTTTTCTACGAAACACTGAAATAGGCCACTGAAATAGGCAAAAAAACAGCAATTTGGGCTGGGCCTCCGGTTAATAGTTTAATCCCAAAAATAATATAAAAGTGTAAAATAAAGCTCATTAACATCCAAAACAGATAATATAATAGCATGGAACAATCAAAAATTATAGATACATTGGAGACGTATTAGCAACCCAATTTTATTTTTATTCCTTGCTTTTTTGCTCCTGTTTAGTAATAAAAAAATTATCTAGCCTCTGTTTTGGTTGTGTTTTTTGTGTTTAATTAGTGTTTGTGCCAGATAGAACCGTTGGGGAGACTTGGGGAAAGTCTTTTTGATCTTGCTGTAAAAAACAGAAACTTTAGCGCTCACGAGAATTGCTGCCATTTTTTATTGGAGAGTTTTATTTAGTTAATTCTTTTTGCAGATAATTAATAGATAAATTCCAAACGTCCAGCAATTTATTTTAGAATTTTTGGGGTTCCATAGGTTTGCGTTAGTTACAGATTACTACAGACTGTTCTGTTTTTGACAGATTTTTTTTCGTGTGTTGTTTGCTTATTTTGATGAATCTATGGCTACTAAAAGAGTTTATAAACCATAGAGAAGTTGGAATACAGTAGGTTTAACACCAATATAAATAAAGAATGAGTTCATTACAGTACCTTGAAGTGGTTATTTGCTTTCTTTCGCTAACGGAGCTCACGAGAATCTCTTGTTAAGTTTTGTGTTATGAAGTTTTCAAGTTTTGGGTAAAGATTTGATGGATTATGGAACAAGGAGTGGCAAGAGCCTCAGCTTGGGGATGCCCATGGTACCCCAAGGTAAAATACAAGTAACCAAAAATCCTAAGCATGGGGATGCCCCGGAAGGCATCCCCTCTTTTGTCTTCGTTCATCGGTAACTTTACTTGGAGCTATATTTTTATTCGCCACATGATATGTGTTTTGCTTGGAGCGTCTTGTATGATTTGAGTCTTTGCTTTTTAGTTTACCACAATCATCCTGGCTGTACACACCTTTTGAGAGACACACACATGAATTGGAATTTATTAGAATACTCTATGTGCTTCACTTATATCTTTTGAGCTATATAGTTTTTGCTCTAGTGCTTCACTTATATCTTTTAGAGCATGGCGGTGGTTCTATTTTATAGAAATAACTGATCTCTCATGCTTCACTTATATTATTTTGAGAGTCCTTTAGAAGAACATAGCAATTTTCTTTTAGGCATAATAAAGCTTTCACATAAGTGCATTGAATACTAAGAAAAGTTTGATACTTGGTAATTGTTTTGAGATATGGAGATGGTGATATTAGAGTCATGGTAGTTGAGTAGTTGTGAATTTTAGAAATACTTGTGTTGAAGTTTGTGATTCCCCTAGCATGCACTTACGGTGAACCATTATGTTATGAAGTCGGAGCATGATTTATTTATTGGTTGCCTTCCTTATGAGTGGCGGTCGGGGACGAGCGATGGTCTTTTCCTACCAATCTATCCCCTAGGAGCATGCACGCAGTACTTTGTTTCGATAACTAATAGATTTTTGCAATAAGTATGTGAGTTCTTTATGACTAATGTTGAGTCCATGGATTATACACACCCTCACCCTTCCACATTTGCTAGCCTCTCTAGTACCACGCAACTTTCGCCGGTACCATAAACCCACCATATACCTTCCTCAAAACAACCACCATACCTACCTATTATGGCATTTCCATAGCCATTCCGGGGTATATTGCCATGCAACTTTCCACTGTTCCATTTGCTATGACACGCTTCATCATTGTCATATTGCCATGCATGATCATGTAGTTGACATCGTATTTGTGGCAAAGCCACCGTTTATAATTTTTCATACATGTCATGATTCATTGCATATCCCGATACACCGCCAGAGGCATTCACATAGAGTCATATTTTGTCCTAAGTATTGAGTTGTATTTCTTGACTTGTAAGTAAAAAAGAAGTGTGATGATCATCATTGTTAGAGCATTGTCCCAGTGAGGAAAGGGTAATGGAGACTATGATGCCCCCACAAGTCGGGATGAGACTCAGGATGAAAAATAAAAAAAGAGAAAAGAGGCCAAAAAGAAAAAAAGGAAGAAGGCCCAAAAAAAATGAGAGAAAATGAGAGAAGGGACAATGCTACTATCCTTTTTCCACACTTGTGCTTCAAAGTAGCACCATGATCTTCATGATAGAGAGTCTCCTATGTTGTCACTTTCATAAACTAGTGGGAATTTTACATTATAGAACTTGGCTTGTATATTCCAATGCTGGGCTTACTCAAATTGCCCTAGGTCTTCGTGAGCAAGCGAGTTGGATGCACACCCACTTAGGTTCTTTTGTTAAGCTTTCAGACACTTATATCTCTAGTGCATCCATTGCATGGCAATCCCTACTCACTCACATTGATATCTATTAATGGGCATCTCCATAGCCCATTGATACACCTAGTTGATGTGAGACTATCTTCTCCTTTTTGTCTTCTCCACAACCACCATTCTATTCCACCATAGTGCTATATCCATGGCTCATGCTCATGTATTGCGTGAAGATTGAAAAAGTTTGAGAACACCAAAAGTATGAAACAATTGCTTGGCTTGTCATCAGGGTTGTGCATGATTTAATACTTTGTGCGATGAAGATAGAGCATATCCAGACTATATAATTTTGTAGGGATAACTTTCTTTGGCCATGCTATTTTGAGAAGACATGATTGCTTAGTTAGTATGCTTGAAGTATTATTATTTCTATGTGAATATTAAACATTTATTTTGAATCTTTCGGATCTGTACATTCATGCCACAATAAAGAAAAATTACATTGAGAAATATGTTAGGAAGCATTCCACATCAAAAATTCTGTTTTCATCATTTACCTACTCGAGGACGAGGAGGAATTAAGCTTGGGGATGCTTGATACGTCTCCAATGTATCTACAATTTTTTATTGGTCCATGCTATTACACTATCTATTTTGGATTTTAAGGGGCTTATTTTTACACTTTTATATTATTTTTGGGACTAACCTATTAACCGGAGGCCCATCCCAAATTGCTGTTTTTTTGCCTATTTTAGAGTTTCGCTGAAAAGGAATATCAAACGGAGTCCAAATGGAATGAAACCTTCGGGAGCGTTATTTTTGGAACAAACATGATCCAGGAGACTTGGAGTGGATGTCAAGAATCAATCAAGGAGGCCACGAGGTAGGGGGCGCGCCCACCCCCCTCGGCGCGCCCTGCACCCTCGTGGGCCCCTCGTTGCTCCACTGACGTACTTCTTCCTCCTATATATATCCATAAACCCCGAGAACATCCAGGAGCACCACGAAACCCTATTTCCACCACCGCAACCTTCTGTACCCAAGAGATCCCATCTTGGGGCCTTTTTCAGAGCTCCGCCGGAGGGGGCATTGATCACGGAGGGCCTCTACATCAACTCCATGGCCCCTCCAAGGATGTGTGAGTAGTTTACTTCAGACCTTCGGGTCCATAGCTAGTATCTAGATGGCTTCTTCTCTCTCTTTGGATCTCAATAGAAAGTTCTCCTCGATTCTCTTGGAGATCTATTTGATGTAATCTTCTTTTACGGTGTGTTTGTCGAGATCTGATGAATTGTGGGTTTATGATCAAGTTTATCTATGAAAAATATTTGAATCTTCTCTGAATTCTTTTATGTATGATTGGTTTATCTTTGCAAGTCTCTTCGAATTATCAGTTTGGTTTGGCCTACTAGATTGATCTTTCTTGCAATGGGAGAAGTGCTTAGCTTTGGGTTCAATCTTGCGGTGCTCGATCCCAGTGACAGAAAGGGAAACGACACGTATTGTATTGTTGGCATCGAGGATAAAGAGATGGGGTTTACATCATATTGCATGAGTTTATCCCTCTACATCATGTCATCTTGCTTAAGGCGTTAGTCTGTTCTTATGAACTTAATACTCTAGATGCATGCTAGATAGCGGTCGATGTGTGGAGTAATAGTAGTAGATGCAGAATGTTTTGTTCTACTTGTCGCGGACGTGATGCCTATATACATGATCATGCCTAGATATTCTCATAATTATTCACTTTTCTATCAATTGCTCGATAATAATTTGTTCACCCACCCTAATACTTATGCTATCTTGAGAGAAGCCACTAGTGAAACCTTGGCCCCCGGGGTCTAATCTTGAAAGTGCGTTATATCGACTAGAGGGGGGGGTGAATAGGCGATTTTTATGAAAGTCTTCAGAACATAGAAGTTTTGAAGACAAACGATAAAATTAAACCTATTACCATGCAGCGGAAGGTAGACTACACTAGGCAAACCATAGTCAAGTATTCAATGAAGTGAAAGCACAAACACTAATAGTAGCTAGGTAGTAAGGATCAGGTAGGAAGATATTGTGAGGCCAAACAGAACACACAGTCACTCAGTGAAGACAAATGATAGAACAAACATACAATGACTTCACAAGGAGTAACAGTAAGTAAAGTGAAGTGAAGATGAAACCAGTGACTCATTGAAGACAATGATTTGTTGAACCAGTTCCAGTTGCTGTGACAACTGTACGTCTGGTTGGAGCGGCTAGGTATTTAAACCTTAGGACACACAGTCCCGGACACCCAGTCCTGAACACACAGCTCAGGACACCCAGTCCTCACCGTATTCTCCTTGAGCTAAGGTCACATAGACCTCGCCCAATCACTCTGGTAAGTCTTCAAGGTAGACTCCCAAACCTTCACAGACTTTGTTCACTGGCAATCCACAATGTCTCTTGGAAGCTCAGAACGCGATGCCTAACCGGCTGGAGGATGCACAGTCCTCAAGTGTAATAAGTCTTCAGATCACACAGACAAGAAGACTTAAGTGATGCCCAATTCTCTCTGGCTCTGGTGGTTAGGGCTTTATCCTCGCAAGGAATTCTCTCTCAAAGGCTTCGAGGTGGGTTGCTCTCAAACGACAAAAGCCGTGCTTTCAATCTGAGCAGCCAACCGTTTATGGTTGTAGGGGGTGGGCTATTTATAGCCACTTGGCAACCCGACCTGATTTGTCCGAAATGACCCTGGGTCACTAAGGAACTGACACGTGTTCCAATGGTCAGATTTCAAACTCACACGACAACTTTACTTGGGCTACAAGCAAAGCTGACTTGTCCGACTCTGGACAAGATTCGCTCTCATAGTATTCACTCGAAGACATAGGTTTTTGGTTTAGGCATCACTTCAGTCAGTCTGACTGGTTCTCTTGGACCCCATTTAACAGTACGGTGGTTCCTATGACTCAACACAAAAGAAAAAGAACTACGAAAGATCTAAGTCTTCGAGCTCCATAGGCTTCATATAGTGTCTTCTCTTGTCATAGTCTTCAATGTGAATATCTTCATATACCACCTTTGACTTCAATGTCTTCATACAGTTTTAGGGGTCATCTCTGGTAGTAAAACCGAATCAATGAGGGACTTCTACCTATGTTATCCTGCAATTCTCACAAACACATTAGTCCCTCAACTAGGTTTGTCGTCAATACTCCAAAACCAACTAGGGGTGGCACTAGATGCACTTACAATCTCCCCCTTTTTGGTGATTGATGACAAACTAGTTGAAGTTTTCAACGGGAATATAATCTGTGAAATTGTAAAGGATAAGGAATTGTCTTCATAAGTTGCAAGGGCTCCCCTGAAGATGTGCATATAAGTTAATTTGCTTTTGGAATGCAAATGCACATGGCAAGTTGTACTTGTGGAGATCTACTTCAACTTATGATGACAATCCACTATGCATGTGAAAGTATATGAAGATAATGACATGCATAATGGAAAATGGACGTCTGCAGAATGAGCTAAGTGCGGAATTTATCGTCGCACATGCGGAATTTATCTTCGCAAAACAAGGTGGCAAATAAGTAGTAGACGACCATCTAGTTTAAGTGTTACAACTCAAAAGAACCAAATGTAGCAAAAACGAGAGTTGTAAGCACGAAGCAAAATATAAAGCACCCGCCCATATGGACCCGCTTGAAGACTATCAATCTCATATGCTTCTCCCCCTTTTGTCAGTAATGACCAAAAAGGTTTGAAGACATAGAGCCTCTACTCGTTCCCATGAGGAGTAGGTGAAGTAGCAGGGTTGTTGGTGTTGTTTGGCGGTGCAGAAGAGCTTGGAGGTGCTGAAGGAGGTGGCGGTGAAGTAGCATCGTCTTCTTCCTCAATAATTCTGGCAGTCACTGTGGCAGCAGAGGAAGAGAACTCAGAGTCTTCAAGGGATGGAGTTCCTAGCAGCACAACCCTTCGAGGAGGTGTGGAGTCAAACTTGAATCTCTTAGAGAAGCCATCCTCTTGAAGATCAGCTTCAGAACACATCATCGTGAGCCCTTTCCATGTGCGGCGACAGGTTTCATGGGCAACAAAAGCATTCTTGGTGGCAAGATTTCGAGTGCGATTAACATCCACCAAGAGGCTTTTCATCTGACGCTTCAGCCAGTCATGATGCCTATCCTGTTTCTGATGTAGAGCCACAAGAAGCTCTCGGTCGTTGAGAACACGAGTGCGCTTCTTGGGTCTTGGAGTAGTGGCACTGTCAGTGGCTTTAGTGGAAGCAGGGTGTGGTGCACGTGTAGTGCCAGCCAAAGGATACACCCGAGAAACTGCTTCAACGCCTTCAACATTCTGAGTAAAACTCTGATGGTCTACATTCTGAAGACTTAGAGGTTGCTTGGCAGGCTCAGAATATATGGCTTCAGTAGACATGTCCATGTCAGGCATGAAGATCCGATGGTTGGCTGAGGGCTGATACGAGATCGCGGAGTGTAGCTTGATCAGCCGCATGACCCAAGGGGTGTAGAACTTCAAACCAAACAGATCAATGCCTGATGCAACAAGTTGGCGTATGAAGAAGTCCTGTGCATTGAAGCATTTTCCATGAAGTATATAGAAGACCAAAGTCTTCATTGCACCTTGAAGCTTGGCATTTGGAGAGTGCCCTTTGATAGGCCAGAGAGTTCGCCTGATGATGTGATAGATGGTTCTGGGCAGGTACTCAAGGTCTTCAACAAAGAACTTTGTGGGATAAGCAGCATCTTGGGGCAATGGCTTCATCATGCTGAGCATTTGACTCATATCAGGTTCTGGCCGCTGAAAGATGCTCTCAATAGCTTCAGCATGCAACTGACAGCCTTGCTCGAAGAGATCGCCAGGAGTGGGCAAGCCAGTGAGCTCAATGATGTCAAATGCATTGGCTTCATGATGAAAGTTGCCAGTCATCCACTCCAGGACCCAAGTCTTCGGATCTCTGCTGTACCCTTTGATGTGAAGTGTGGCATAGAATTGTAGCAGCAGCTCTTCATTCCAATGCTCTTCATCAGTAACAAACTGCAGCAGACCCACTTGCTTGAAGCAATCCAACGCTTCTTCTAGACAGGGCAGACCAGCTATAGCTTCAACGTCAAGGCGCTTGTGTGGGAAGATGCGACCTTGGTTGTAAAGAATGCAAGAGTAATAGCTTCACTGAGGATAGCTCCAAAACCGATCAGATGATATCCTTTCCCTTGAGTAGGGGTTCCTGGAGCTATTGAAGAACGTGTTGTCTGCCCTGAAGCCATTGATGTTGAAGGAGCCAGGTGCTGATGCAGGACCTGGAAACCTTGGCGGTCTTGGAATTGGCTTCTGGACCTGAGGTCTATGCTCAACATGATAGTTGAATTGGGGACCGACAGCAGACTCAGGAACAGAAGTGGCGGGATCAGTGGCTTCGCTGTCTTCTAAAGCTTTTGCTGGGGAGGGCTCCACATTAGCTTCATTGGTGGTTGTGGCAGCCTCACGATTTTCATCCTCCACTTGACTAGCTGGAGGGTCGGTCACAAGCACATTCTCCTGGAGAACTGCTTCTTGGTGGAACAGGGGAGTGGGATCTTGTGGTACTTCTTCTTCCGCGGCTGTTGCAGCCGGAATGTCTTCAGCAGAGACTTGAGGCCTTGGACCTTTGCGAAGCCTGCGGAGCGCAGATGACGCATGTGGAGTTGGAGTGGGCTGGGCCTCATAGTCTTCTTCCTCTTGTGGGCGATCCGCCCATGAAGCATCCTGTGCAATTGGCGTCAGTGGACGACCAATGCTGATGAGTTTGCTGTTTTCAAACTGAGGAAGGACTGCATCATCTTCTACATTGTCATGATGACCAATGTCTTCAACAGCGATGGGATCAGCTGCTGGAATGTCTTCAGCTTCAGGAGCCTCTGTGGAAGCAGGCTCATGAACTGTCAGTTGACGTTCTGCGTCAGGATAAACCATAGAAATGGGTTCAACTATCAAGGGCTCTGTGGCAGCAGCCCGAGCTTTCTTGGTCTTTCTCTTTTTCTTGGTGGGGGCAGTAGGAGAGGCTTCAGAGTGTTTCCTCTTCCTGGCTTCAGCCTCAGCAGTTCTTGTCTTCTTTAGCTCTAAAGCTGTTGACCGGCTTTTTGGCTTCGAGCCAGTCAGTCTAGTTGGGAAGACAATCGGAACTACTTCTTGCCTTGGTGCATCAGGTTCAGCCATAGCAGGTTTCTTCTTCTTCTTTGTGGCCATCCTGGGGTCGATGCCAGGACGCCCAAGTGCCTTGCGCTTCTCAGCCTCATTATAGGCTTGCACACATCTGTCAGCCAGAGTCTTCATGCGCTCATGCGAACCCTGAGCTTCTGCATGCTTCTTCACAAAGGCTTCCTTGAGCTCGTGCATCATTGTCTTGAAGTTCTTCACTTCTTGCACGCTGAGCTTGTCCATATGCTTCTTGAACTGAGCCTTTTCATAGTCAATCTTCTGCTTCAGTTCAACAATGCGCTAGGCAATAGCAAGTTCTGAAGCAATGGCGCCTTGGAAGGTGACACTAAGGCCAATGGGTAGCTGCAGATCTTCAAAGCGGATGTTTGGCGTGTCAAACCACTCGTCAATGAAGTTGTGGATGATGGTGACATCAAAGAGAGGCAGATCATTGAAGATTTCTGCTTCTTCTTTGCTCTTGATGAGTTGCTCAAGAGTGTCATCTGCAAGATCTTCATCACTTGACAGATCAATGTCGTCGTTGCGCAGAATGGCAGCAGCTGTTAGCTCTTTTCCAGTGTGAGACAGAGGCATCTTGGCCTTCTGGGGCTTGGAGACGCGTGATAAGTCTTCAGACTGCACACTGTCTTCAGGAGGTGCAGTTGCCAATGGCTTCGCCCTTGAGATTTTTGGTGAAGGGGCCGGCTTTGAAGCTTTTAGCTTCTTCAACTCCTTTGGCTTCGGCACTGCAGGCGCGTCATCAGACTCAGTGTCAGCTGCAGGCTCATTCACTGCAGTCCCTTGAACCAAGATGTAGGTGATGAGGCCTTCAAGGTTGGCGAAAGGACCGATGACATTGGGTGTCGTGTGCCATCTGCCCTTGGAGATGAGGGACTAGGGTTGAAGTCTAACCCAAAAGTCTTCTTGTTCTGCTTCGCTGAGTTCTGAGCAAACTGGAAGTTGCGCTTGAACAGATTGTCGTCACGACACCATAGCAGTGACGACGAGTGTGCATCAGCAAGCTGTGGTCCACGGACCATGCATGGATAGAAGCCTTGAGCAATGGCTTCATCTCTGAACCTGGGTAGAAGATTCTTGAATAGGATGTCACCCCACGGTCTCTTGATGGCGTTTTTCTCAGCATACTCCTGGGTCACAAATCTGTATTTGAACCATTGTTCTGCCCAATATCTTCGAATCCATTGGATTCGGGTCTTACGCTGACTGTAATCCTCTTCAGGATCTGTCTTGTACATTTCTGAGAGTTCATCTGGCAGATCTCTGGAGGTCTCACCACGACGCTTTCTGCCACCCTCCCTTGCTGCTTTCTCTGAAGCCATAAACTTTAACTTGAAAGGCTTTAAGACGTTCAAAGGCTTCAAAGGTTTTCGTTTGCTGGACCAACAGGAACTGGCTTCGGGAGAATTTATGTGATGTTGTAAGAATTTTGCAAATGAATGCAGACTATGAGAACCAAAGGATTCTCCCACGGACATGTACCTGGGACAACATTAAGGTGCGAGGGAAGGGGAAGAGGTCATATGCATTCTCAGAAGATTTTGAAGATAAATCTGTTTAGAAGACATTGACCTCATCGTGCGAAGACATTCACTCATAGATAAGAAGTTGATTCCAGATTTGTACGAATCCACAGATCAGTACAAGTGAGGAATCTAACTACTTTGTGAAGCACAAGTGAATATACTAGGCATGTTATGAGATGCAGTATGAGAGAGATCTAGCTTGTGTGAACAGAAACTGCTTGTGGTAGAAAGTGACAGACCAATAGGATCAACGGTGCTATAAAAGGGAGTTTTATTTACCACACTGAGAACTGCTAGACGGAGTGGGAGATGAGGCCGAGCAGTTCACTCTTCCGTGCCCTAACTTGGCGACGGAGGACACCTACGGCGACGGCGGAGAGGACGATGTCCGCGGTTGGCGTGAAGACGATGTCAGAGAGGTTGCGGCAGCGAAGCGCTTCATCGCCGGCGTCGTCGAGAGCTAGCGGTGGTGCTAGGGTTCGTGCGAGGGTGGAAGAAGTGATAATGACCGCTGTGAGTTTGTATTTATAGGCACAGGGGTGGCACTGTGCTATTACACAGGTGCCCCTGGCGATTCGCATTTGAGGAACACGTGGCCATTATGCAGAATTTTGGGGTTTGTTCCACGTCCCACGCACGCCTGGATTGTCGGGTGGTCGTTCCTACTTCTCCGGATTTCATGTGGAGGAATGAGCATTGAAAACGGACTTAATGGTTGTCTCTGTATCTTCTGCTGACAAGGACGCAGAGAAGACATTCGACAGTTTCAATAGAATGCATATGACTTGGAGAGATAGAGTTTGAGATAGAAAGCATAGAGAGGTTAGGGTCCGATCACATTCACTTAGTTCAAAAGATTCAACACGAAGACATAGCTATAAGTGAATGTTGTAGAGGACAGAACACTAGTATATATATATATATATATATATATATATATATATCTATAATCAACATAGTGAAGATAATCATGAAAATATGTTGAGATTGAAGCCAAACCAAATGTGAAGACATTGCAAGGTAACGCCATGAGTGAAACACTTCAAAATAGAACGTTTGGTGGTGGCGTTACCCACCGTATAGGAAGTATTAGACCAGACACGGCACACAATTATCGTGGCGCTCCGAAGTCAAATTCCACATTAATGTATTCACACTTAGAATGTATGTCTTCATTGATTGAAGATATACTTTACTTTGTGTGTTGCACATCTAAGTCATCAATATGCATAAGGGTTAGGATGAGTGCCTGATCACAGGACATTTGAGGATTCTAGGATATTTAGCTCACACCGTAACTTGCAAAACCTCTTCTCATACAAGGGTTTGGTGAAGATATCTGCCAATTGCTCTTCAGTGTTGACGTGTATGATATCAATGTCTTCCTTCACAACATGATCTCTGAGAAAGTGATGACGAATTTCAATGTGCTTTGTCTTCGAGTGCTGAACTGGGTTGTTGGCAATCTTGATGGCGCTTTCGTTGTTGCAGTAAAGTGGCACTTGCTTCAGATGAATGCCATAGTCCTTGAGTGTTTGCTTCATCCACAGAAGCTGAGCGCAGCAAGATCCAGCAGCAATGTATTCAGATTCAGAAGTGGAGAGAGATACACAATTCTGCTTCTTTGAAGACCAACATACAAGTGATCGTCCCAGAAAGTGACATGTGCCTGATGTAGACTTGCATCAACTTTTTCACCAACATAATCAGCATCCGAGAATCCAACCAGATCAAACTCTGAGCCCTTTGGATACCATAATCCTAGAGTTGTGGTGTGAGCCAAGAATTCGCTTCACAGCTAAGTGATGCGACTCCTTTGGTGCCGCTTGAAATCGAGCACACATGCAAACACTAAGCATAATATCTGGCCTAGATGCACATAGATAAAGTAAAGAACCAATCATGGAGCGGTATACCTTTTGATCGAACTCTTTACCATTGTCGTCAGGACCCAGATGATGTTTGGCTGGCATTGGTGTTGTGAAGCCTTTGCAGTCTTGCATACCGAATTTCTTCAGGCAATCTTTGAGATACTTCTCTTGAGATATGAAGATGCCATTGCGTTGTTGTCGTATTTGAAGACCGAGGAAGAACTTTAGCTCTCCCATCATAGACATCTGATATTGCTCTTTCATCATATATCCAAACTCTTCACTGTACTTTTGATTGGTGCAGCCGAAGATAATGTCATCCACATATATTTGGCACACAAACAGTTCACCATCATATGTCTTCGTGAAAAGAGTGGGGTCTAGGGAACCAGGTATGAAGCCTTTGCTCTTTAGGAAGTATTTGAGTGTGTCATACCAGGCCCGAGGGGCTTGTTTGAGGCCATACAGTGCCTTGTTGAGCTTGTATACCATGTCAGGATGTTTTGGATCTTCAAAGCCAGGCGGTTGTGCAACATACACTTCTTCTTCAATCTTGCCATTGAGAAAGGCACTCTTCACATCCATTTGATATAGAAGTATGTTATGATGATTTGCATAGGCCAGCAGTATGCGTATGGCTTCAAGTCTAGCCACAGGAGCAAATGTTTCATCGAAGTCAATGCCTTCCACTTGAGTATATCCTTGAGCAACGAGACGAGCTTTGTTTCTGACAAATTGACCATGCTCATCTTGCTTGTTGCAGTATATCCATTTGGTGCCTATTATATTGTGCTTCTGTGGATTAGGACGCTTAACCAGTTCCCATACATTATTCAGCTCAAACTGTTGAAGCTCTTCTTGCATAGCTTGAATCCGTTCAGGTTCCATGAAGGCTTCTTCAACTTTCTTGGGTTCTGCTATTGAGACGAATGCGACGTGCCCACAGAAATTTGCTAGCTGAGTTGCCCTTGAACGAGTGAATGGACCAGGTGCATTGATGCTATCAATTATTCTTTCAATCTGCACTTCATTGGCAACGCGAGGATGTACAGGGCAAAGACTTTGCTCTTGCTGTTCATTGTCGTTGTTGGAAGGAATGTCTTCATGCTGAGCATTGTCTTCATGTTGATCAGGTGCTGAAATGATAAGTTCTTCTTCAGGATGAGCTTCAGAAGGTATAATTTCTCCAGTTCCCATTAGCTTGATTGATTCACTGGATGGAACTTCATCTAGCACATTTGGCAGCTGCTCTCTTTGTGAACCGTTGATCTCATCGAACCACACATCCACTGTTTCAACCACTTTGTAATGAAAAAGATTGAAGACTCTGTAGGAGTGCGAATCCTTTCCATATCCAAGCATAAAACCCTCATGTGCTTTTGGTGCAAATTTTGAGGTGTGATGTGGGTCCTTGATCCAGCACCTTGCGCCAAATACTCTGAAGTAACTGATATTTGGATTCTTGCCAGTAAGGAGCTCATAAGATGTCTTGTTCAGTAGCTTGTGAAGATAAACACGATTAATTGTATGGCATGCAGTATCAATGGCTTCAGGCCAGAATTTTCTTGGTGTCTTGTATTCATCTAGCATCGTTCTGGCCATCTCAATTAGTGTTCTGTTCTTGCGTTCGACGACGCCATTCTGTTGTGGCGTGTACGGGGCTGAGAATTCATGTGTGATGCCCAATGTATCAAGATATGTATCAAGGCCAGTGTTCTTGAATTCAGTGCCATTGTCACTTCTGATGTGCTTTATCTTGGCGCCAAAATTGTTCATAGCTCGATTGGCGAAGCGTCTGAAGACATCCTGCACTTCAGTCTTGTAAAGGATTATGTGCACCCAAGTATATCTAGAATAATCATCAACAATAACGAAGCCATAGAGGCAAGCAGTAGT
Organism: Triticum aestivum; assembly: GCF_018294505.1. Taxonomy (NCBI): domain Eukaryota; kingdom Viridiplantae; phylum Streptophyta; class Magnoliopsida; order Poales; family Poaceae; genus Triticum; species Triticum aestivum. The sequence continues at coordinate 174,559,579 of NC_057803.1, forward strand.
AGTTAGAGTTGAGTAATGAGTGGGACCAAAAAGATCCATGTGAAGCAGTTCGAAGGGTCGAGTAGTGGTCATGATTGTCTTCGAGGGATGTTTGGCCCTCGTCATCTTCCCTGCTTCACAGGCACCGCATAAGTGGTCTTTCTTGAACTTGACGCCCTCGATGCCTATGACATGCTTCTTCTTCGCAAGGGTGTGAAGGTTCCTCATGCCAGCATGTCCAAGCCTCCGATGCCAGAGCCAGCATTCTGAAGCCTTTGCTAGAAGACATACTGCAAGCTGTGGCCCTGCTGAGAAATCTACCACGTACAAATCATATTTTCGATACCCTTCAAACACTAGAGACTTGTCAGATTCCATTAGTACAAGGCAACGATATTTTCCAAACATTATGATCATGTTCAAATCGCAAAGCATTGAGACAGACATTAAGTTGAAGCCAAGGGATTCAACAAGCATGACTTTATCCATGTGTTGATCCCATGAGATTGCAACTCTACCTAGACCCAATACCTTACTTTTACCAGTGTCAACAAATGTGATGTGGCTCTTGTCGGATGGACATAAGGTTGAGTCCATAAGAAGACTTCTTTTGCCAGTCATGTGATTTGTACACCCACTGTCAATAATCCATTCTGAAGACGCTGGTGTCGTACCCTACAATGCAGTTAGGGGGATAGGCTTCACCAAGAGCATTGTGAAGCAAAAACATTTGACGAACCAGTGGGTTATGAAAGCTTAGATCCAGGTTAGGACTAATAGGGAGAGTAGCAAGCGATTCAGGTACGAAGTACATAGTAAGACCATTTGGGCATTTGATCTTGCGCCCTACAAGATGTTTAAGGTCCCCAGCAATGGCATCCGACGATTTTGGTTTTCTGCTGGAGACCTTTCCCTGCAAAAGAGAGTTAAGCTTTCTTAGCCACCCACATCTTCAAGGGTGGCTTAGAAGCAATTAGTCTAAGTGCAGCATCTGAGAATTTTGGCTTTGAAGCCCTAGCAAACAGTCTTGCAGGCGGACAACAGTACTCATAAGAATAAGCAGAATAGTTCTTGGTCTTATGAACATGGCGGTTTGATGAACCGCTCTCATATTCATATGCCTGAGTGTGGTTTCCCTGCAAAACGTTTGTGTTAGTGCGACTCAGGTGAGTCCTCTGTCTGTATGAAGCCTTTGGACCGTATGAAGCCTTTGGTCTGAGGTTTGTCTTCTTCACGTGAGGTGTCATGATGACATTCACAGGAAGACTCTCCAGACACCTTTTCGAAACCCAGATCTTCTTCATAGGCGGTCCATTCCTGCAGTTAGTACCAATGTACCTGGCAAATACTTCACCATTCTGATTCTTAAACAGTATATAGTTTGCATCAAAGGATTCATTAATGATAATGGGGTTAGCACAAGTGAAGCCAGATAGATTGGATGGATCTGCTGAAGGTTCCTTTGCAGCAACCCACATGGTTTTGGGGTACTGCTCAGGTTTCCAGTAAGAGCCATCTGCATTCATTTTCCTTACGAACCCTATACCCTCTTTCCTAGGGTTTCAGTTCAGAATCTGCTTTTTCAGGACATCACATAGCGTCTGATGCCCTTTAAGACTTTTGTACATCCCTGTTTCAAGCAATGTCTTCAACCTAGCATTCTCATCAGCAATAGCGGTGGTATCCTCAGCAGAGGGGTTAGTTACCACATCAACAGTTGAAGATATTGCAACAGCAGTAGCAGTAGAACATTTAGCAACAGAAATAGCATTATCACGCTCAATGCATTTAAGACATGGTGGTTCAAATCCTTCCTGAGCGGGACTGATCTGTTTGGCGCGAAGTGACTCGTTTTTCGTTTGAAGATCTTCATGAACCGCTCTGAATTTCTCAAGATCTTGCTTCCTTTGAAGATAATCATAGGAAAGCTTTTCATGAGTTGTTGAGAGAGTTTCATGACGACTTTCAAGTTCTTGATACTTAACATGAAGATTTTTTATGTCTTCAATTAAGGATTCAGATCGAGTCATTTCAGCACCTAACAGATCATCGCTTCTGTCTAACAGTTTTTGAATATGTTCCATAGCTTTTTGTTGTTCAGTTGCAATTTTAGCAAGTGTTTTGTAGCTAGGTTTTGAACCACAATCAGAGTCATCGTCACTAGATGTTTGATAGTGACTAGTGCGTGTGTTTACCTTGGCACCGCGTGCCATGAAGCAGTAGGAAGAAGCGGAGTAGTCCTTGTCATTTGCATCGGTGTCGGTGATGAAGTCATTGTCTTCAGTGTTGAAGATGGACTTGGCAATGTATGTTGTAGCCAGACTTGCGACGCCTGAGTCGGATTCCTCCTCAGACTCCACCTCCGCCTCCTCAGAAGTAGACTCCTCCTCTGAATCCATTTCCTTGCCAACAAACGCATGTGCCTTGCCAGATGAGCTCTTCTTGTGTGATGAAGACTTTGAGGAAGACTTGGAAGAAGACATTGAGTATTTCTTCTTCTTCTTGTTGTTGTCAGAGTCATATTCCTTGCTCTTCTTCTTCTTTTTGTTCTCATTGTCCCACTATGGACACTCAGAGATGAAGTGGCCAAGTTTCTTGCACTTGTGACATGTTTTCTTCTTGTAGTCATGAGAAGGAGCTTCATCATTCCTTGAACTTGATCGGGAAGACTTTCTGAAGCCTTTCTTCTTGGTGAATTTTTGGAACTTCTTGACAAGCATAGCAAGTTCCCTTCCAATGTCTTCAGGATCATCAGAACTGCTGTCAGATTCTTCTTCAGATGAGGAGATAGCTTTTGCCTTCAAGGCACGAGTTCACCCATAGTTTGGACCGTATATATCTCTTTTCTCCGAAAGCTGAAACTCATGTGTGTTGAGCCTCTCAAGTATGTCAGACAGATCGAGTGTCTTGAAATCAGGACATTCTTGAATCATCAGGGCCAGGATGTCAAACGAACTATCAAGTGATCTCAGCAACGTCTTGACGACTTCGTGTTTGGTAATCTCAGTGGCGCCGAGGGCTTGAAGCTCATTTGTGATGTCAGTGAGTCGGTCAAATGTGTGCTGGACATTCTCATTGTCATTTCGCTTGAAGCGGTTGAAGAGGTTGCGAAGGACACTGATTCTCTGATCTCTCTGGGTTGAGATGCCTTCATTGACCTTGGAGAGCCAGTCCCAGACCAGCTTGGATGTCTTCAAAGCACTCACACGACCATACTGTCCTTTGGTCAGATGACCACAGATGATATTCTTGGCAGTAGAGTCCAGTTGAACGAATTTCTTGACATCAGCAGCAGTGACACCTTCTCCAGCCTTGGGAATGCCGTTCTCGACGACATACCATAGGTCGACGTCAATGGCTTCAAGATGCATGCGCGTCTTATTCTTCCAGTAGGGATATTCAGTTCCATCAAAGACGGGGCACGCAGCTGAGACTTTAATTATCCCTGCAGTCGACATAGCTAAAACTCCAGGTGGTTAAACCGAATCACACAGAACAAGGGAGCACCTTGCTCTGATACCAATTGAAAGTGTGTTATATCGACTAGAGGGGGGTGAATAGGCGATTTTTATGAAAGTCTTCAGAACATAGAAGTTTTGAAGACAAACGATAAAATTAAACCTATTACCATGCAGCGGAAGGTAGACTACACTAGGCAAACCATAGTCAAGTATTCAATGAAGTGAAAGCACAAACACTAATAGCAGCTAGGTAGTAAGGATCAGGTAGGAAGATATTGTGAAGCCAAACAGAACATGCAGTCACTCAGTGAAGACAAATGATAGAACAAACATACAATGACTTCACAAGGAGTAACAGTAAGTAAAGTGAAGTGAAGATGAAACCAGTGACTCGTTGAAGACAATGATTTGTTGAACCAGTTCCAGTTGCTATGACAACTATACGTCTGGTTGGAGCGGCTAGGTATTTAAACCTTAGGACACACAGTCCCGGACACCCAGTCCTGAACACGCAGCTCAGGACACCCAGTCCTTACCTTATTCTCCTTGAGCTAAGGTCACATAGACCTCGCCCAATCACTCTGGTAAGTCTTCAAGGTAGACTCCCAAACCTTCACAGACTTCGTTCACTGGCAATCCACAATGTCTCTTGGAAGCTCAGAACGCGATGCCTAACCGGCTGGAGGATGCACAGTCCTCAAGTGTAATAAGTCTTCAGATCACATAGACAAGAAGACTTAAGTGATGCCCAATTCTCTCTGGCTCTGGTGGTTAGGGCTTTATCCTCGCAAGGAATTCTCTCTCAAAGGCTTCGAGGTGGGTTGCTCTCAAACGACAAAAGCCGTGCTTTCAATCTGAGCAGCCAACCGTTTATGGTTGTAGGAGGTGGGCTATTTATAGCCACTTGGCAACCTGACCTGATTTGTCCGAAATGACCCTAGGTCACTAAGGAACTGACACGTGTTCCAACGGTCAGATTTCAAACTCACACGGAAACTTTACTTGGGCTACAAGCAAAGCTGACTTGTCCGACTCTGGACAAGATTCGCTCTCTTAGTCTTCACTCGAAGACATAGGTTTTTGGTTTAGGCATCACTTCAGTCATTTTGAATGGTTCTCTTGGACCCCACTTAACAGTACGGTGGTTCCTATGACTCAACACAAAAGAAAAAGAACTACGAAAGATCTAAGTCTTCGAGCTCCATAGGCTTCATATAGTGTCTTCTCTTGTCATAGTCTTCAATGTGAATATCTTCATATACCACCTTTGACTTCAATGTCTTCATACAGTTTTAGGGGTCATCTCTGGTAGTAAAACCGAATCAATGAGGGACTTCTACCTATGTTATCCTGCAATTCTCACAAACACATTAGTCCCTCAACTAGGTTTGTTGTCAATACTCCAAAACCAACTAGGGGTGGCACTAGATGCACTTACAATTCTCTATCATATAAGTTTCCAATCTATTTTATTTTGCAATCTTTACTTTCAATATATATCATAAAAATACCAAAAATATTTATCTTATTATTATCATTTCTATCAGATCTCACTCTTGCAAGTGGCCCTGAAGGGATTGACAACACCTTTATCGCGTTGGTTGCGAGGTTCTTATTTGTGTGTGTAGGTACGAGGTGACTCGCGCGTGGTCTCCTACTGGATTGATACCTTGGTTCTCAAAAACTGAGGGAAATACTTACGCTGCTCTACTGCATCACCCTTTCCTCTTCAAGGGAAAACCAACGCAGTGCTCAAGAGGTAGCAGTACTCAGCAGAAACCAGCCACTCACCTATGGAAGGACTGTACGATCATGAAGGCTTTCAAGAACTCTAACATGTTCAACGACAATCATGGGCCGGGCGGCGGCTCAGGTGGCGGCGGTTTTCATGGCCTGGGTGGTGGTTCAAATTCCACCTTTCAAGGCTCTCAAGGAAATCAAGGTGGCTATAATCAGCAATCTAGCCAGGGAGGTCAGCAGCAGCAGTCTGGATATCAGAGCAATCCAAAACAGCTGAGTAGTGGACAATATCATGTGTTCACCACCAGTCTGTGCAAACGGGACCAGAAGCTTCGTAAGAGGGCTATGAACGCTTTGATCCGGTAGTTCCCTCGTTATTTGAGATGTTCTGAGTAGCCTACTCTATGGAGTAGGGAAGATCACCCTCCCCGGGTTGACAATCCGGGTCACCTGGCCTTGGTGGTGGCACCTCGGGTTGGTGGATATAAATTCACTAAGGTACTCATGGACGGAGGCAATAGCATTAACATCCTCTATTGTGAGACCTTCCGTCGCATGGGGTTGACTGATAAAAGTCTTAAGTCATCCAACACTGTTTTCCATGGAGTGGTGCCTGGTAAGTCGGCATACCCAGTGGGTAAGATTGAATTGGAAGTAGCCTTTGGAGATGAGCATGATTCTAGGGCCAAGAAGTTAACTTTTGAGGTAGTCAAAATCAAGAGACCGTATCACGCCCTGTTTGGACGGACGGCTTATGCCAAGTTCATGGCACGACCGTGTTATGTTTATCTGCAGCTCAAGATTCCAGGTCATAAGGGCACCATCACAGTGCATGGGAGTCGGAAGATAGTTTATCTGCAGCTCAAGATTCCAGGTCATAAGGGCACCATCACAGTGCATGGGAGTCAGAAGATAGCCTTGGGATGTGAAGAAGGCGATCCTGCTTATGCGGAATCTGTTTGTGCAATAGAGGAGTTGAAGTACTACAAGGATAATGTTGACCCGGCGGATATGACGTCTTTGAAGAAGCCAACCACAGAACATGAGCCAGTACTGAAGTTTAAGTCGACTGATGACACCAAGCTTATCGATTTTGTTCCACGTGACTCATCTAAGCAGTTTAGTATCAGTGCTAATCTGGATCTTAAATAGGAAAGCGCACTCATCGAGTTCATCCGTGAGAACCGGGACATCTTTGCATGGAAACCTTCTGACATGCTGGGTGTACCGAGAGAACTTGCTGAGCACACTCTCAATATTGACCCAAAGTTTAAGCTGGTCAGGCAGTTTCTTCGGCAGTTCAATGAGGAAAGGCGTAAGGCCATTGGTGAGGAAGTGGCCCGGCTCTTGGCGGCCGGGTTCATTATTGAAGTTTTCCATCTAGAGTGGTTGGCTAACCCGGTGCTCGTGCTTAAAAAGAACGACACCTGGCGTATGTGTGTGGATTACATGGACTTAAACAAGGCTTGTCCGGCTGATCCTTTCGCGCTCCCTCGTATTGATCAAATCATTGATGCTACGGCGGTTTGTGAGCGTTTGAGCTTTTTGGATGCTTATTCTGGTTATCATCAGATCAAGATGGCAGTTAAGGACCAGGAGAAGACGGCTTTTATTACTCCGTTTGGAGCCTTCTGATATGTGTCTATGCCTTTTGGGCTTAAGAGTGCCCAGGCGACTTATCAGCGGTGTGTGCAGAACTGTCTTCACAGTCAGATTGGGCGCAATGTTCATGCTTATGTGGACGACATCGTGGGGAAGTCCAGAGAGAAGGAGACCTTGATAGATGATCTAAAGGAAACCTTTGATAACCTCTAGGTCTACAAGATGATGCTTAACCCGGCCAAGTGTGTTTTTTGAGTGCCAACAGGCAAGCTTTTGGGTTTTCTGGTTTCTAATAGAGGCATCGAAGCTAACCCGGAGAAGATCAAGGCAATCACTTCTTTGGCTAAGCTGGCGTGTATCAATGATGTTCAGCGTTTGGCGGGTCGTATTGCTGCTTTAAGCCGGTTCATAAGCCGGTTAGGTGAGAAGGCCATACCGCTATATCAGATGATGAAAAAGACAGACAATTTTGTCTGGAGTGATGCTGCTAATACTGCCTTTGAAGATTTGAAGAGACAGCTCGCTGAGCCGCCGATCCTTGCTGCTCCTATTGATAAGGAGCCATTATTATTATATGTGGCTGCTAACACACGTGCTATCAGTGTGGCTATTGTAGTAGAGCGCAAGGAGGCTGGCAAGGAATATTAGGTTCAACGGCCAGTTTACTACGTTAGTGAGGTGCTTATTGAGTCCAAGCAAAGATATCCACACTCGCAGAAGCTTGTTTATGGGGTGTTCATGACGAGCTGGAAGCTTAAGCAATATTTTCAGGGTCATCCCATCACTGTGGTTAGTTCTGCTCCTTTAGGAGATATCATTCAAAATAGAGAAGCCACAGGACGAGTCGCCAAGTGGGCCATTGAACTGCGACCTCATGGTTTAAAATATGTGCCACACACTGCTATCAAGTCTCAAGCACTGGTGGACTTCATTAACGATTGAACAGAACTACAGATGCCTGAAGAGAAGCCGGGCAACACATATTGGACTATTCATTTTGATGGGTCCAGGCAATTGGAGGGCTCTGGGGCTAGAGTTGTTTTAGCTTCCCCTCGAGGTGACAAATTTTGTTATGTGTTAGGTCGATGTTTCCTTGTACTAACAATGCAGCTGAGTATGAGGCCTTGCTCCATGGTCTTCGGATGGCCAAGGAGATGAGCTTAAGCCAGGTAAGGTGCTTTGGCGACTCCGATTTGGTGGCTCAACAAGTATCAGGCAAGTGGGATTCAAAGGACCCACTCATGGCGGCTTATCCCCGTGAAGTTGATGCCATTGCTGGACACTTCAAGGGTTACCAAGTGGAGCACATTGATCGCAGAAAGAATGAGGCGGCTGATGCTTTAAGTCGGCTGGGGTCTCAGCGTAAACCGCTGCCACCTAACACCTTCTTAGATATTCTCCATAACCCTTCTGTCAAGTTGCCTACGGAGGAAGACTTGGTTGTTCCAGACCCGGAAGCACAATTGGTGGTGGCTCTTCACGTCATCCCAGATTGGACAGTGCCATATTTGGCTTATATGACCCGACGCAAGTTGCCTGAGGATGAAACCTTGGCTAGACAGATAACCCGACGGTCTAAGTCAATGACAATTGCCAATGGTGAGTTGCATCATCGCAGTGTCATTGGGTGTTTCAACGATGTGTCTCTCCTAAGGAAGGTCAAGAAATTCTTCGTGAGATCCATGAAGGAGATTGCGGCCATCATGCCGGTTCAAAGTCTCTTGTGGCCAAAGCTTTCCGTCATGGTTTTTATTGGCTGACGGCTCACGCTGATGCGGAGGATCTAATCAGTAAATGTGATGGTTGCCAGAAATTCTCACGACGGGTTCACGTGTTGGCTCAATAATTGAGGATGATTCCAATTACTTGGCCATTTGCAGTCTGGGGGCTTGACATGGTTGGGCCTTTCAAAAGGTCCAAAGATAAAAAGACACACCTTCTGGTGGCGGTTGATAAATTCACAAAGTGGGTTGAGGCAGAGCCGGTTAGTAAGTGTGATGCAGCCATGGCGGTTCAATTCATAAAGAAAGTGATCTTTCGATTTGGCTTTCCACACAACATTATAACTGATAATGGTACTAATCTATCCAAGGGTGCCATGGAGGAATTCTGTCAACGTGAGCATATCTGGCTTGATGTTTCATGAGTAGCTCACCCCCAATGCAATGGTCAAGCTGAAAGAGCCAATCAGGAAATCTTGAAAGGCATCAAGCCCCGGCTTATGGTTCCTTTACAATGGACGCCGGGCTGTTGGGTGGAGGAGTTACCTTCTGTGATATGGAGCATCAATACCACCCCTAATAGGTCTACGGGTTATACACCTTTCTTCATGGTCTACGGAGCCGAAGCGGTTCTCCCTAGTGACATCCGTCATGACTCGCCCCGTGTGGCGGCTTATGTTGAGGCTAATAATGAACAAGTGATACGTCTCCAACGTATCTATAATTTTTAGTTGTTGCATGCTATTATATTATCAACCTTGGATGTTTTATATGCATTTATATCCTATTTTATATGATTTTTGGGACTAACCTATTAACCCAGAGCCCAGTGCCAGTTTCTGTTTTTCCCTTGTTTCAGTGTTTCACAGAAAAGGAATATCAAACGGAGTCCAAACAGAATGAAACCTTCGGAAAAGTTATTTTTGGAAAGAAAGCAATGGAGGAGACTTAGAGTGCACGTCAGGGGACCAACGAGGAGAGCATGAGGCAGGGGGCGCGCCCACCCCCCTGGGCGCGCCCTCCACCCTCATGGGCCCCTCGTGGCTCCCCTGATGTATTTCTTCCGCCTATATATACCCATATACCCTAAAACCTTCGGGGAGCACAATAGATCAGGAGTTCCACCACCAGAAGCCTCCGTTGCCACCGAAAACCAATCTAGACCCGTCCCGGCACCCTGCCGGAGGGGGGCAATCCCTCTCCAGTGGCCATCTTCATCATCCCGGTGCTCTCCATGACGAGGAGGGAGTAGTTCTCCCTTGGAGCTGAGGGTATGTACCAGTAGCTATGTGTTTGATCTCTCTCTCTCTCTCTCGTGTTCTTGAGGTGGTACGATCTTGATGTATCGCGAGCTTTTCTATTATAGTTGGATCTTATGATGTTTCTCTCCCTCTACTCTCTTGTAATGGATTGAGTTTCCCCTTTGAAGTTATCTTATCGGATTGAGTCTTTAAAGATTTGAGAATACTTGATGTATGTCTTGCCGTACGTATCTGTGGTGACAATGGGATATCACGTGATTCACTTGATGTATGTTTTGGTGATCAACTTGCGGGTTCCGCCCATGAACCTATGCATAGGGGTTGGCACACGTTTTCGTCGTGATTCTCCAGTAGAATCTTTGGGGCACTCTTTGAAGTACTTTGTGTTGATTTGAATAGATGAATCTGAGATTGTGTGATGCATATCATATAATCATACCCACAGATACTTGAGGTGACTGATGACCCACAAGTATAGGGGATCTATCGTAGTCCTTTCGATAAGTAAGAGTGTCAAACCCAACGAGGAGCAGAAGGAAATGATAAGCGGTTTCCAGCAAGGTATTCTCTGCAAGTACTGAAATAAGTGGTAACAAATAGTTTTAAGATAATTTGTAACGAGCAACAAGTAACAAAAGTAAATAAGGTGCAGCAAGGTGGACCAATCCTTTTTGTAGCAAAGGACAAGCCTGGACAAACTCTTATATGATATAAAGCGCTCCCGAGGACACATGGGAATATCGTCAAGCTAGTTTTCATCACGTTCATATGATTCGCATTCGGTACTTTGATAATTTGGTATGTGGGTGGACCGGTGCTTGGGTAATGCCCTTACTTGGACAAGCATCCCACTTATGATTAACCTCTATTGCAAGCATCCGCAACTACAACAAAAGTATTAAGGTAAACCTAACCATAGCATGAATCATATGGATCCAAATCAGCCCCTTACGAAGCAACGCATAAACTAGGGTTTAAGCTTCTGTCACTCTAGCAACCCATCATCTACTTATTACTTCCCAATGCCTTCCTCTAGGCCCAAATAATGGTAAAGTGCATTGTAGTTGACGTTCACATAACACCACTAGAGGAGAGACAACATACATCTCATCAAAATATCGAACGCATACCAAATTCACATGACTACTAACAGCAAGACTTCTCCCATGTCCTTAGGAACAAAAGTAACTACTCACAAAGCATAAACATGTTCATAATCAGAGGGGTATTAATATGCATATAGGATCTGAACATATGATCTTCCACCAATTGAACCAACTAGCATCAACTACAAGGAGTAATTAACACTACTAGCAACCTACTAGCACCAATCCCGGACTTGGAGACAAGAATTGGATACAAGAGATGAACTAGGGTTTTGAGATGAGATGGTGCTGATGAAGATGTTGATGGAGATTGCCCTCTCCCAATGAGAGGAGCATTGGTGATGACGATGGCGATGATTTCCCCCTCCGGGAGGGAAGTTTCCCTGGAGAACAGCTCCTCCAGAGCCCTAGATTGGTTCCGCCAAGGTTCCGCCTCGTGGCGGCGGAGTTTCGTCCGAGGAGATGGCTTATGATTTTTTTCCCATCAAAAGACTCCATATAGTAGAAGATGGCCACCGGAGGGCCACTAGGGGGCCCACGAGGTAGGGGGCGCGCCTAGAGGGGTAGGGTGCGCCCCCCACCCTCGTGGGCAGGGTGTGGCCCCCTGGTGAAGTTCTTGCTCTCAGTATTTATATATTTGGAAAACATATTCCGTGAAGTTTCAGGACTTTTGGAGCTGTGTAGAATAGGTCTCTAATATTTGCTCCTTTTCCAGCCCAGAATCGCAGCTGCCGGCATTCTCCCTCTTTATGTAAACCTTGTAAAATAAGAGAGAATAGGCATAAGTATTGTGACATAATGTGTAATAACAGTCCATAATGCAATAAATATCGATATAAAAGCATGATGCAAAATGGACGTATCAGTGACATTGGAGTATCTAGGTGGCACTAGGGTTTTGGTTGATTTCTGTCTTAAGGTGTTATTCTAGTACGAACTCTAGGGCTGTTTGTGACACTTATAGGAATAGCCCAACGGATTGATTGGAAAGAATAACTTTGAGGTGGTTTCGTACCCTACCATAATCTCTTCGTTTGTTCTCCGCTGTTAGTGACTTTGGAGTGACTCTTTGTTGCATGTTGAGGGATAGTTATGTGATCCAATTATGTTATTATTGTTGAGAGAACTTGCACTAGTGAAAGTATGAACCCTAGGCCTTGTTTCAACACATTGCAATACTGTTTGTGCTCACTTTTATCATTAGTTACCTTGCTGTTTTTATATTTTCAGATTACAAAAACCTATATCTACCATCCATATTGCATTTGTATCACCATCTCTTCGCCGAACTAGTGCACCTATACAATTTACCATTGTATTGGGTGTGTTGGGGACACAAGAGACTCTTTGTTATTTGGTTGCAGGGTTGCTTGAGAGAGACCATCTTCATCCTACGCCTCCTACGGATTGATAAACCTTAGGTCATCCACTTGAGGGAAATTTGCTATTATCCTATAAACCTCTACACTTGGAGGCCCAACAACATCTACAAGAAGAAGGTTGTGTAGTAGACATCAACAAGCACGTCAATATGCACTTGACCTGTTAGATGAGAAGCGTGACTTAGCAGCAGCCCGCTCGGCGATTTACCAGCAGGACTTGCGCCGTTATCACAACCGCCGGGTTAAGTCTAGAACCTTTCAAGAAGGTGATTTGGTGCTCCGGATCATCCAGGATCAAGCTGATGCTCACAAGTTATCTCCACCTTGGGAAGGGCCCTTTGTGGTCAGCAAGAACTTGCACAATGGGTCATACTACCTCATCGATATTCGAGAGCACAAAGACTCACGTAAATCGGAAGAAGAAACCCGCCGGCCGTGGAATATCGCTCATCTTCGGCCTTACTATACTTGAGCCATCGGCTCTCATGATGTGCATACTTTTACGATGTATATATTATGATAAGTAATAAAGCAGGACCTATGTCCTTTTTTTTATCGTCAGATGATCATATGTCTTCATCATCATAATTTCAAACGACCAATTGGGGGTTGATCGTGTTTGAATCTAGCTTAACCCTTGGGTCCGGCTCATGATCATATTCGAATCTAGCCATTAAACCTCATGATCACTAGGGGGCTTCATGTTCAAACATAGGTTGTATTCGAACCAAAGAGAACATAGCTGTCGGTACCCTCTTGATCGGTACAATGCCAAACTCACTAGGGGGCTTCTTGATCGAATTCGAATCATAGCTTAACCCCTTTTGGGTCTGACTTTGATCGTATTCAAATCAGAGTCATTAAAAAATTCTCAAGGTCATTTGGGGGCTTCCTGTTCAAACATAGGTCGTATTTGAACCAAAGGGAACATAGCTGTCGGTACCCTCTTGATCAGCGCAACGCCAAAGCCACTGCGTGCTACATGATCGTATTCGAATCCTAGCTTAACCTCTTTATTCTGGTTTGCTGACCATATTCGAATCAGAAGCCTCTAAATTTTTCTTTTTATTTGGCTTAAGTTTTTGAAAAACAATCTTTGTTTTTATTCTGCGGCTTTTCGTCTAGATCTAAGTATAAGTATGGTTTCAATTTAACCCGGCTTGGTTTTTGACGATAAGTCGCCAGTGTATGACAATCATCATACATGTGGAAGTCTTGGCTTCTAAAAGATTGGGTTATCACCCTTACTATTCAGGTCACATGAACCGGCAGTGCAAATTCAAAATCACAGGTATGATATTGCCGTTGTGTTTCAAAGCTAAAATTCATAACAGGCTTATCTGTGTCTCTTCTTTCAATATTAATGGCCGTATGTAAGATATTATGACCCACCCTGTGGTAAGACACCAATATAATTCAATATCATAGGAATGATATATTTCATGTTTGATTATTCTTACATCCAGCCTTGGTTATAAAGCTATGTTGGTTTCCATGGTTGTGTATTGGGCGTTATGACCCGTCCGTCGATAAACCGCGAGGACAATTTTCCTATATTGCATGCAGGAACAAATTCAACACTACTGATATTGTAAGGGATGTAAAGTATATCTTCACATGACAGATAAAAGTGTTGTACGCAGCACAATATACATGATAACACAAGCAAAACATGAAGTTTTAAGCTAGCCTATTACAAGGCACTGATGTCTACTACACAACCTTCTTGTAGACGTTGTTGGGCCTCCAAGTGTAGAGGTTTGTAGGACAGTAGCAAATTTCCCTCAAGTGGATGACCTAAGGTTTATCAATCCGTGGGAGGCGTAGGATGAGAATGGTCTCTCTCAAGCAACCCTGCAACCAAATAACAAAGAGTCTCTTGTGTCCCCAACACACCCAATACAATGGTAAATTGTATAGGTGCACTAGTTCGGCGAAGAGATGGTGATACAAGTGCAATATGGATGGTAGATATAGGTTTTTGTAATCTAAAAATATAAAAACAACAAGGTAACTAATGATAAAAGTGAGCACAAACGGTATTGCAATGCTAGGAAACAAAGCCTGGGGTTCATACTTTCACTAGTGCAAGTCCTCTCAACAATAATAACATAATTTGATCATATAGCTATACCTCAACATGCAACAAAGAGTCACTCCAAAGTCACTAATAGCAAAGAACAAACGAAGAAATTATGGTAGGGTACGAAACCACCTCAAAGTTATCCTTTCTGATCGATCTATTCAAGAGTCCGTAGTAAAATAACATGAAGCTATTCTTTCCGTTCAATCTATCATAGAGTTCGTACTAGAATAACACCTTACGACACAAATCAACCAAAACCCTAATGTCACCTAGATACTCCAATGTCACCTCAAGTATCTGTGGGTATGATTATACGACATGCATCACACAATCTCATGTTCATCTATTCAACCAACACAAAGAACTTCAAAGAGTGCCCCAAAGTTTCTACCGGAGAGTTAAGACGAAAACATGTGCCAACCCCTATGCATAAGTTCATGAGGTCATGGAACTCGCAAGTTGATCACCAAAACCTACATCAAGTGGATCACATGATATCCCATTGTCACCACAGATAAGCACGTGCAAGACATACATCAAGTGTTCTCAAATCCTTAAAGATTCAATCCGATACGATAACTTCAAAGGGAAAACTCAATTCATCACAAGAGAGTAGAGGGGGAGAAACATCATAAGATCCAACTATAATAGAAAAGCTCGCGATACATCAAGATCGTACCACCTCAAGAACACGAGAGAGAGAGAGAGAGAGAGAGATCAAACACATAGCTACTGGTACATACCCTCAGCCCCGAGGGTGAACTACTCCCTTCTCGTCATGGAGAGCGCCGGGATGATGAAGATGGCCACCGGAGAGGGATTCCCCCCTCCGGCAGGGTGCCGGAAAGGGTCTAGATTGGTTTTCAGTGGCTACGGAGGTTTCTGGCGGCGGAACTCCTGATCTATTGTGTTCCCTGATGTTTTTATGGTATATGGACATATATAGGCAAAAGAAGTCGGTCAGGGGAGCCACGAGGGGCACACGAGGGTGGGGGAGCGCCCAGGGGGCAGGCGCGCCTCCCTGCCTCGTGGCCACCTTGAAGCTTCCCTGACGTCTACTCCAAGTCTCCTGGATTGCTTTCGTTCCAAAAATAACTCTCCCGAAGGTTTCATTCCGTTTGGACTCCGTTTGATATTCCTTTTCTTCGAAACACTGAAATAGGCAATAAAACATTATTTTGGGTTGGGCCTCCGGTTAATAGGTTAGTCCCAAAAATAATATAAAAGTGTATAATAAAGCCCACAAACATCCAAAACAGATAATATAATAGCATGGAACAATAAAAAACTATAGATACATTGGAGACGTATCAGCACCCCTAAGCTTAATTCCTGCTCGTCCTCGTGTAGGTAAATGATAAAAACAGAATTTTTGATGTGGAATGCTTCCTAACATATTTATCAATGTAATCTTCTTTATTGTGGCAAGAATATTCAGATCCATAAGATTCAAGACAAAAATTTAATATTGACATAAAATAATAATACTTCAAGCATACTAACAAAGTAATCATGTCTTCTCAAAATAACATGGCCAAAGAAAGCTATCCCTACAAAATCATATAGTCTGGCTATGCTCTATCTTCACCACACAAAATATTTAAATCATGCACAACCCCGATGACAAGCCAAGCAATTGTTTCATACTTTTGATGTTCTCAAACCTTTTCAATCTTCACGCAATACATGAGCGTGAGCCATGGACATAGCACTATATGTGGAATAGAATGGTGGTTGTGGAGAAGACAAAAAAGGAGAAGACGGTCTCACATCAACTAGATGTATCAACGGGATATGGAGATGCCCATCAATAGATATCAATGTGAGTGAGTAGGGATTGCCATGCAACGGATGCACTAGAGCTATAAGTGTATGAAAGCTCCAAAAAGAAACTAAGTGGGTGTGCATCCAACTCGCTTGCTCACGAAGACCTAGGGCATTTTGAGGAAGCCCATCATTGGAATATACAAGCCAAGTTCTATAATGAAAAATTCCCACTAGTATATGAAAGTGACAACATAGGAGACTCTCTATCATGAAGATCATGGTGCTACTTTGAAGCACAAGTGTGGTAAAAGGATAGTAGCATTGCCCCTTCTCTCTTTTTCTCTCATTTTTTTATTTTTTTATTTTTTTATTTGGGCCTTTTCTCTTTCTTTTTTATGGCCTCTTTTCCCCCTTTTTTCGCCCGGAGTCTCATCCAGACTTGTGGGGGAATCATAGTCTCCATCATCCTTTCCTCACATGGGACAATGCTCTAATAATGATGACCATCACACTTTTATTTACTTACAACTCAAGAATCACAAATCGATACTTAGAACAAAATATGACTCAATGTGAATGCCTCCGGCGGTGTACGGGGATGTGCAATGACTCATGAGTGACATGTATGAAAGAATTATGAACGGTGGCTTTGCCACAAATACAATGTCAACTACATGATCATGCAAAGCAATATGACAATGATGAAGCGTGTCATAATAAACGGAATGGTGGTACGTTGCATGGCAATATATCTCGGAATGGCTATGGAAATGCCATAATAGGTAGGTATGGTGGCTGTTTTGAGGAAGGTATATGGTGGGTTTATGGTACCGGCGAAAGTTGCGCGATACTAGAGAGGCTAGCAATTGTGGAAGGGTGAGGGTGCGTATAATCCATGGACTCAACATTAGTCATAAAGAACTCACATACTTATTGCAAAATCTATTAGTTCTCAAAACAAAGTACTACGAGCATGCTCCTAGGGGGATAGATTGGTATGAAAAGACCATCGCTCGTCCCCGACCGCCACTCATAAGGAAGGCAATAAATAAATAAATCATGCTCCGACTTCATCACATAACGGTTCACCATACGTGCATGCTACGGGAATCACAAACTTCAACACAAGTATTTCTCAAATTCACAACTACTCAACTAGCATGACTCTAATATCACCATCTCCATATCTCAAAACAATCATCAAGTATCAAACTTCTCTTAGTATTCAATGCACTTATATGAAAGTTTTTATTATGCCTAAAAGCAAATTGACATGTTGTTCTAAAGGACTCTCAAAATAATATAAGTGAAGCATGAGAGACCAATTATTTCTATAAAATAAACTACCGCCATGCTCTAAAAGGATATAAGTGAAGCACTAGAGCAAATAACAAACTACTCTGAAAGATATAAGTGAAGATCAATGAGTAATCGAATAATTATGCAACTATGTGAAGACTCTCTAACATTTAGTAATTTCAGATCTTGCTATTTTATTCAAACAGCAAGCAAAACAAAAGAAAAGAAAATGACGCTCCAAGCAAAACACATATCATGTGGTGAATAAAAATATAGCTCCAAGTAAAGTTACCGATAGACGAAGACGCAAGAGGGGATGCCATCCGGGGCATCCCCAAGCTTAGGCTCTTGGTTCCTTGAATATTACCTTGGGGTGCCTTGGGCATCCCCAAGCTTAGGCTCTTGCCACTCCTTATTCCATAGTCCAACGAATCTTTACCCAAAACTTGAAAACTTCACAACACAAAACTTAACAGAAAACTCGTAAGCTCCGTTAGTATAAGAAAATAAGCCACCACTTAGGTACTGTTGTGAACTAATTCCAAATTCATATTTGTGTAATATCTACTGTATTCCAACTCATCTATGGTTCATACCCTCCGATACTACTCATAGATTCATCAAAATAAGCAGACACCACAATGAAAACATAATCTGTCAAAAACAGAACAGCCTGTAGTAATCTGGATCAAACGTATACTTCTGGAACCCCCAAAATTCTAAAATAAATTGATGGAAGTGAGGAATTTATCAATTAATCATCTTAAAAAAATTAACTAAATATCACTCTCCAATAAGAAATGGTAGCAAATCTCGTGAGCACTAAAGTTTCTGTTTTTTACAGCAAGATCAACAAGACTTTCCCCAAGTCTTCCCAACGGTTCTACTTGGCACAAACACTAACTAAAACATAAAAACTCAATCATAAAAGAGGCTACATAAATTATTTACTACTAAACAGGAGCAAAAAGCAAGGAATAAAAATAAAATTGGGTTGCCTCCCAACAAGAGCTATCATTTAACGCCCCTAGCTAGGCATGATGATTTCAATGATGCTCACATAAAAGATAAGAATTGTAACATAAAGAGAGCATCATGGCGAAGATGACTAGCACATTTAAGTCTAACCCACTTCCTATGCATAGAGATTTTGTGAGCAAAGAACTTGTGGGAACCATAATCAACTAGCATAGGAGGGCAAAACAAGTATAACTTCAAAACTTTAAGCGCATAGAGAGGAAACTTGATATTATTGCAATTCCTACAAGCATATGTTCCTCACTCATAGTAATTTTCAGTAGCATCATGAATGAATTCAACAGTATAACCAGCACCTAAAGCATTTTTTCATGATCTAGAAGCATAGAAATTTTATTACTCTCCTCATAAGCAAAATTCCTCTCATCCGGAATAGTGGAAGTATCATAAGAGACTCGAATACTATAAATTGTTTCCACATTAAAAGAGTAATGTTCAGAAAAAGGGTAATCATAATCATGACAAGTTTTATAAATATAATCATCACTACTTTTTATAGCATAAGTGTCATCACAATAATCATCATAAGTAGCAACTTTGTTCTCATCATAATCAATTGAGACCTCTTCCAAGATAGTGGAATCATTACTAAATAAGTCATGACCTCTCCAAATCCACTTTCATAATTGTCACAATAAGATTCAACACCCTCCAAAATAGTGGGATCATTACTTCCTAAAGTTGACACTCTTCCAAACCCACTTTCATCAATATAATCATCATAAGTAGGAGGCATGCTATCATCATAAAAAATTTGCATATCAAAACTTAGGAGGCTAGAAATATCATCTTCATTAAACATTGCATCCCCAAGCTTGGGACTAACATTAATTGCAGCAAATACATTTTCAAACATGTCATTCTCATCAAACATAGCATCCCCAAGCTTGGGCCTTTTCATATCATAAGCATAATCACTCTCATCATTAATAGTATGGATAGCGCCAATAGTATAACAATTATCATCATCACAATGAGTAATAGGAGCAACATCATTTGGGAGGATTACCTTATTACCTTTGTTTCTCCGTCTTTTCGTTTTCTTCTTCACATTATGTGTGGGTTCAATCCTCTTTTTGGAGCTCCTTATTGATGAGATTGGTTGAATAGAAGGCTCCTCCTCGTTACCTGATTCATCATAAGAAATAATAGGAGGATATTTGGAAGCCTCTTCCCTTTCATTAGTATTCTCTTCATCCTCTATTTGTTTTCTTTTCTTTATGTAATTGGCAATATAAGGATTTTCAATGCAATTCACCGCACAATACATAAAAATTTCTTCTAGATCAATACCGAGGAATTTCTCAAGGTTATATTCTGGAATATGCTTAGTTATACGTATCATTTCTTCATAACCCAAAAGAAAACTAAGTTCATTATGATGTGCAAGGGAAATCAAATCATCACAATTTTTGGACATGATACGATCATGGAACAATTTTCATCGGAGATTTAAATGACCATGTTCATTGCAAAGTTCACAAGTATCGTGAAGGAATTTTAAATTTTCAGCACAAACATTTAGCCTCTCTTGCAACCATTTAGTTTCCAAATACTTATGCCTCTTGCAAAATCTATTTTCCCTAATTGGTGTGTACTTGCAGGCTCTATATATTCCACAAAAGTTGACATGCTTATAAGAGACATTTTCATCATGACTAGTGCAATCATCATTAGTACTACGGATATTCAAGGAGTTCATACTAACAACATTGCAATCATGCTCATCATTCCAAGATTTACTGCCAAACATTTTATAGACTTCTTCTTCTAGCATTTGAGCACAATTTTCCTTTCCATCATTCTCATGAAAGATATTAAAAAGATGAAGCGGATGAGGCAAACTCAATTCCTTTTTTTGTAATTTTATTTTATAGACTAAACTAGTGCTAAACCAAGAAACGAAAAGATTCTATTGCAAGATCTAAAGATATACCTTGAATCCCTCACCTCCCAGGCAACGGCGCCAGAAAAGAGCTTGATGTCTACTACACAACCTTCTTCTTGTAGACATTGTTGGGCCTCCAAGTGCAGAGGTTTGTAGGACAGTAGCAAATTTCCCTCAAGTGGATGACCTAAGGTTTATCAATCCGTGGGAGGCGTAGGATGAAGATGGTCTCTCTCAAGCAACCCTGCAACCAAATAACAAAGAGCCTCTTGTGTCCCCAACACACCCAATACAATGGTAAATTGTATAGGTGCACTAGTTCGGTGAAGAGATGGTGATACAAGTGCAATATGGATGGCAGATATAGGTTTTTGTAATCTGAAAATATAAAAACAGCAAGGTAAATAATGATAAAAGTGAGCACAAGCAGTATTGCAATGCTAGGAAACAAGGCCTAGGGTTCATACTTTCACTAGTGCAAGTCCTCTCAACAATAATAATATAGTTGGATCATATAACTATCCCTCAACATGCAACAAAGAGTCACTCCAAAGTCGCTCATAGCGGAGAACAAACGAAGAGATTATGGTAGGGTACGAAACCACCTCAAAGTTATCCTTTCTGATCGATCTATTCAAGAGTCTGTAGTAAAATAACATGAAGCTATTCTTTCCGTTCAATCTATCATAGAGTTCATACTAGAATAACACATTAAGACACAAATCAACCAAAACCCTAATGTCACCTAGATACTCCAATGTCACCTCAAGTATCTGTCGGTATGATTATACGATATGCATCACACAATCTCATATTCATCTATTCAACCAACACAAAGAACTTCAAAGAGTGCCCCAAAGTTTCTACCGAAGAGTCAAGACAAAAACGTGTGCCAACCCCTATGCATAAGTTCACGAGGTCACGGAACTCGCAAGTTGATCACCAAAACATACATCAAGTGGATCACATGATATCCCATTGTCACCACAGATAAGCACGTGCAAGACATACATCAAGTGTTCTGAAATCCTTAAAGACTCAATCCGATACAATAACTTCAAAGGGAAAACTCAATTCATCACAAGAGAGTAGAGGGGGAGAAACATCATAAGATCCAACTATAATAGCAAAGCCCGTGATACATCAAGATCGTACCACCTCAAGAACACGAGAGAGAGAGAGAGATCAAACACATAGCTACGGGTACATACCCTCGGCCCCGAAGGTGAACTACTCCCTCCTCGTCATGGAGAGCGCCGGGATGATGAAGATGGCCATCGGAGAGGGATTCCCCCCTCCGGTAGGGTGCTGGAAAGGGTCTAGATTGGTTTTCGATGGCTACGGAGGCTTCTGGCGGCAGAACTCCCAATCTATTGTGTTCCCCGATGTTTTTAGGGTATATGGACATATATAGGCGAAAGAAGTCGGTTAGGGGAGCCATGAGGGGCCCACGAGGGTGGGGGCACGCCCAGGGGGCAGGTGCGCCTCCCTGTCTCGTGGCCACCTCGAAGCTTCCCTGACGTCTACTCCAAGTCTCGTGGATTGCTTCCATTCCAAAATTAACTCTCCCAAAGGTTTCATTCGATTTGGACTCCGTTTGATATTCCTTTTCTTCAAAACACTGAAATAGGCAATAAAACAACATTTTGGGCTGGGCCTCCGGTTAATAGGTTAGTCCCAAAAATAATATATAAGTGTATAATAAAGCCCATAAACATCCAAAACAGATAATATAATAGCATGGAACTATCAAAAATTATAGATACGTTGGAGACGTATCAGGCCCTTGGAGCCCAAAAGGATAATACTGTTTTTTATTCTCGCACATAGCAGATGATAAACTAGAGCCGGTTCATGAATCCTGGCCGGGTTGACTGGATGGTTGCGACTCATCCCTTGCCGGTTCATCCTCCTCCATCGTTTGGAAATTGGGTTTGGACCAATCAAAGCCATGAAGGGCGACGAACTCAGCCTCATCATCAATCAAACTAGACGGGTCAATTTCAGGGACGAAAGTGTGCTTACGAATCGGTGGGATTAAGTCCGTCACTTTATATGAAGGAGTCGCCATCTTCTTATTTTCTGCAACAAAACCCGACTGATACTTGGTGAGATTGGTTTCTTCAGCAATGATTGTGGCATGAGGACGAATCTCTTTCACACATAGGCAGCAAAGTCTTCTTGGTCGAAGGGAGTCCCATCTTCCTTAAGGCTGGGGTACCCCCTGGCTACGTCCGCCGGGTCTAACTCCGGTACGTAGGCTTTGGAGCGGCTCAAAGTAGTTACGGCTCCGGCTCTCGCACAAGAACGCTTGATTTCCTGGAACCTGGCGGGTAAGATGGATAGCTTCTTCAAGACATCACTCAATAAGTTTGGTCCTTGGTTCACTGGGGAGATAATGGCAAGAGCCCGCTGAACTCCAGTATACAATTGCTCCACAAGAGTGTAAACTGCCTTGAGCTTTATCAGAGTATCTTGACTCAGATTGCTGCTCCGGGGACATGTGAAGTTTTACCAATGAGTTAAGTATGCGGCTTACATTATGGTGACAAATATAGACTTTGAGTAAGTAATAAGGTGATTTACCGAAGATTGCAGAAACCATCTGAGACACACAGTTCTTTAAACCAGTGAGTTCAGCGGTAACTTCTTTCAGACCCGCCTCGACCGTTTTAGCATGCTGCGTCAGGGCAGTCTTCTCATTGGCCCAAGCCTTTTTCTCTGCACTAAAACTGGTCTTCAGTTTTTCTGCTTTAGACACACTCAATTGGCGTTTGGATTCCGTTTTCTTTGTTTCAGTCTCCTGAGTCGACAGCCGGATCTTGGCTTCAGACAATTGGGATTCCAGTTCTGCGGTTGCATCCTGTATACAGAATAAGGTTGTTTAGTTTCATGGCAGATTATAAAAACAAGTCCCGAGTGCTTTGCAAGCAATAACACTTGGCACTTGGGGGCTCATGTCTTACAACGCAATTTTTTTCCAAAGGAATTGGATTTTTTCTAGAAGTCCCAAGTGCTTTGCAAGCAAGACCACTTGGCACTTGGGGGCTAATGCATATTGTTGTTTTTCCTACCGAAGGTAAGCCGGATGTGTTATTGATAGCCTGAGCTGGCTCATAAGGATATCTGGTCAAAGTATTTGTCTCTTACATATTGGCTAATAGGACCGGCTCATTCATACTGATTAAATCCGCCCTTGGGGACTACACATGCAAATTGAAAAACTATCAGCAACCGGTTTGGTTGTAAACTGGGAATCGGAAGGAGTCTAAGGCAAAAGCTTATAAGTCTATTAAAATTCTATAGATCATTCACTCTTATCATATTCCGCAGACTTGGGGGCTTTCAGGGTACATAACTTATATAAACCGGAGAACATACCTCATATTTTTGGTACATCTGTTTGACCATTTCAATCTCTGAATCACGGCTGGAGTGGACTTGACTAAGATAGTCAGATAGTACTTCACCAATACTCAGATGAGCATAGTGGGAGACATCAAACCTCACTTTCTACCTCTCCATGACTTCTTGTTTTGCGGAGTGTCTTGCCAGCACAGTCGGATTACCCGGTTCAATGAATCTGGTGCCAATGATTAAAACATCATTGCCGTAAGTCTCTGGCGGGTTAGCTGAGCTTGATGGTTCAGCAGTGGATGGATTAAGAATGGTTTTGTCAAAAGACGGCTCAGGTAGATCTGATTGAACATTGATAGCAGGGTCTTCCGGTGCTTCAGTTTGTTCCGGGGCAAGAGTCGGTTGCGCCGGTTCAGCGACTTTTGGATCCTTGGCCGGTTTTGCCACCTTTGCTTTCTTGGGCTTTGCTTGACCACTAAGAAGAATTTGATGAGTCGGTATAATGATACGGGCATAAAGGTGCAGAAGAAGGATAATTATCTTTACCCTGGGGCGGTCTTAAAAGCCGGCAGCTGAGTTTGTGAAGAATCACCAGAGGAGGAACGAGCAATCTCCTACAAAAGTGGAATTATAATTGAGTGACTTATAAAAGTGACTCATTCATCAGAGTTAAGGTTTAAAAGAACCTCATTTTGGCGTTTCCAAGGGGTTTTCGGTAAGCCGGAGGGTAACTCATCATCTCCACTGGTCCGGGTCTAACGGCGGCTCTCATGTTGCTGTTGTTTCAAAAGAAAATGAGGATCTAAATAAGCCAAGGGGTGTGAAAACCTTACTTTCAGGGTTACCCGCCGAAGTTTTTGCCTTGGTAAAGGTTCTGAGTCGGAGGAAATAATAGTTACCTCTTCTTCAACTGCCTGGCTAGCCCCCGTGTCCTCCTGGTAATAGTCAGTGTCAATAAAGTTGTTAAAAAGCAGGCCAAGAGAGTCAAGGGCTACCTCCGACTCAGAGGTGTCATCCAGCTTGAGTAAGTCAGAAGCAGTTGTTTTCTTCTTAGACTTTCTAGCGGTTTTCTTGGCGGCTATTGCGGTAGCTCTAGCTTTTTTGGCAGCCTCATGATCATATTTGGCCTTCCAAAAGTTAGATTTAGCCTGTAGAAAAATAACATGTTGAAACTCATGCAAATACTTAACTATTGAGGAAAAAGGAGTCAAGAAGATTTACCTCTGGTGCCAGGTTAAGCTTGCAGAAAGGATTCAACCCTACTATGCTGCAGTCTTCATATTTGGTGTTGACGAGGGTGGTCGCCATTTCAACAATGGCTTCTTCAGTCAGACGCAGGAAGCTATGACGTAATGGATCATCTATTCCTCCGGTATAGTTGCACATCAAGTCAGATCGGCGGCTCAGAGGGATGATCCGCCAATGCGATCCAACAGCGGATCAAGTCAACTCCAGTTAAGCCGTTTCCCAGAAAGGCTTGAACATTTTGATTGTTGGGACAAGTTTCTTGCGTTTAGCGGTAGAAAGTTTATCAGGGAGTAAATATTTAGCGTTAAGATGCTCAGCACGATAACCTAACATTGGATTTTCATCAACCGACGACGTGTCTTTGGAATAGAACTAGCTTTGGTTCCAGTCCTTGGGATGGCTTGGCAAGACTATTAGAGGAAAGATAGCATCTCGTCTGTGCTGAATCGAAATCCCGCCAAGTTCCAAGCTGGGACCGTTAGTGTACTCATTCTGGCAGTTCAAATAGAAGTATTCTCTGAAGAGTTCAATAGTAGGTTCTTCTTGAAGATAAACCTCGCAGAAAACTTGGAAGTTACAGATGTTTGATATGGAATTGGGTCCAATGTATTGCGGATGAAGCTTGAAAAAATGCAAAACATCTCTAAAGAATTTTGAGCCGGGCGGCGAAAAGCCCCGGTTCATATGATCAGTGAAGACGATGATTTCACCATCCTTTGGCTGAGGTCTCTCTTCAGCCGGGTCAGGGGCGCAGTAAGACATGACACTCTTCTCTGGTAAGTATCCGACAGTGACAAAATCCTTTAGAGTATGCTCAGTGACTGTGGAAGGGACCCAGTTGCAAGTTGTCATCGTCTTCGGCGGCATCGCGAAAAGAAAATCTAAAAGGAAGTAATTTGCCGGCTCAAATTAATTGGTGGAATTGCAAGCTAATGATTGCAGTACAGATGCATAATGGTGGCATAAATAAAAGGCTAGTGGTATATGAACGAAAAATAAACTAGCATGGTAAGCCGCTATGACTAAAGATATTCAAGAGTTGCCAGCAACGAAAAATTGGCGAAGTACTGAGATAAACAAGTTTCACAGGCTGCAGCTATTATTTTGGATCAACGGCTGTTCAGGAAAAGAAAAATAAATCTAGACCTAAAAATCAGTACAGATGAGTTCATGAGCTTGCACAAGATTTTTCTTCCAGGAAAGGGGATCTACTGATATCAAAAGTGGAAATAAAACAACTACCGCATTGGTTTAACGCCGTTTTCAGATCAAAGAAGCTCGCGGTACAGCCTGGAAGATGAACTACGATGAACTACGAAGAACACAGAGAAGCTCACAAACCCTAATGCGGATCTAAGGTATGAGAAGGCAGAAACATACAGCTGCATATCTGCTGCGGAGGGTCGCCACCATTATCTGGATCGACTCAGGTTGATGCAGCAGCCAAGGTTGAGGAAGACGAGGTGCTCTGCGGCGGCGGTGGAGCTCGAGCGGTAGAAGGGTTGCGAGAGAAAGAAGGAAGAAGGAGAAAAATGGGAGATGGCTTTCGGATCCTATTTATAAGGAGACAGGGAACAGGCAGGTGCGAAATACGAGGAGGCCGAAAATATGGTCATCCAGCTACCAGGATGCCTCAATTCTCGGGATGATCATTAAGATAAAGATCCATTGAGATATGTTAGATGAAGTGTGAAGTAAGGGCAGATAATGTCATGGCGGGTTATCACAAATCTTGGAGATGACATCATGGCGGGTTACAAATTTACGCACAATAAAGAGCAGAAGATTTCCTATAAGTGTTGAAGATTGACATGAACCAGTTCAAATCAATCTGGGGCCTAATGTTGGGGATATAACTATTAGGTATGACCCGCCCAGGAGGGGCCGGGTTATACCTATGGTGATTCATGAAGCCCAAGACAGCTCTGGAAGATGGCGGTTCAGTTAAGGGCCCAAGACCCAAAGGTGACTCAAGGCCCGTAGAGATAAACCGCCAGATGTACATAACTTGTATTGTAAGGCAGGAATAACTAGAGACCGAGCCGGACACTGTTTATGAGCTAGCCTGGATTCTATGAGCCGCCGGGTGTCAGCCTCTGTATATAAAGTGACGACCCGGCGGCGGTTCAGGACAAGGAAGATCAGATCGAAAGCTAGGTCAAGCGGATTAGCTCCCTAGTAATCGAAACATAAGTAATACCACCTCAAACTTGATCAGGCTTTTACCTTCACTGTAAGGGGCCGAACCAGTATAAACCCTAGTGTCCTTTGTCCCGTTTAACCCCTTTAAGCTTCCTAGTTGCAATGGCTCCATGATTAAGTCCTTTCACCTAGACATCTGCCGTGACTATTCCACGATAGTTGGGGAACGCAGTGATTTCAAAAAATTTCCTACACACACACAAGATCATGGTGATGCATAGCAACGTGAGGGGAGAGGATTGTCCACGTACCCTCGTAGGTCATAAGCGGAAGCGTTATGACAACGCGGTTGATGTAGTTGTATGTCTTCACGATCGACCGATCTAGCACCGAAGGTACGGCACCTCCGCGATCTGCACACATTTGGCTCGGTGATGTCCCGCGAACTCACGATCTAGTAGAGCTTCGAGGGAGAGTTTCGTCAGCACGACGGCATGATGACGGTGATGATGTTTCTACCGGAACAGGGCTTCACCTAAGCACCACTACGATATTACCGAGGTGGATTATGGTGGAGGGGGCACCGCACACGGCTAAATGATCAATGATCAGCTTGTGTGTCCATGGGGTGCCCCCCTCCCCCGTATATAAAGGAGTGGAGGAGGGGGAGGGGGCGGCCTCCTAGGCGCGCCCCAAGGGGAGTCCTACTCCCACCGGGAGTAGGATTCCCCCTTGCCTTGTTGGATTTAGGAGAGAAGGAAGGAGGAGGGAGGAGGAAGGAAAGGAGGGGCTGCCCCCTCCCAATTCGGATTGGGCTTGGGGGGCGCGCCCCCTCCTTTTCTCCTTTCCCCTCTCTCCCACTAAGGCCCAATAAGGCCCATATACCTCCCGGGGGGGGGTCCAGTAACCTCCCTCTGCTCTGGTATACTCCCGATTTCACCCGGAACCATTTCGATGTCCAAACATAGGCTTCCAATATATCGATCTTTACGTCTCGACCATTTAGAGACTCATCGTCATGTCTGTGATCAAATCCGGGACTCCGAGCTACCTTCGGTACATAAAAACACATAAACTCGTAATACCGATCGTCACTCAACGTTAAGCGTGCGGACCCTACGGGTTCGAGAACTATGTAGACATGACCGAGACTCATCTCCGGTAAATAACCAATAGCAGAACCTGGATGCTCATATTGGTTCCTACATATTCTACGAAGATCTTTATCGGTCAAATCGCATAACAACATACGTTGTTCCCTTTGTCAACGGTATGTTACTTCCCCGAGATTCGATTGTCGGTATCTCAATACCTAGTTCAATCTCGTTACCGGCAAGTCTCTTTACTCGTTCCGTAATGCATCATCCTGCAACTAACTCATTAGTCACATTGCTTGGAAGGCTTATAGTGATGTGCATTACCGAGAGGGCCTAGAGATACCTCTCCGATAGACGGAGTGACAAATCCTAATCTCGATCTATGCCAACTCAAAAAACATCATTGGAGACACCTGTAGAGCATCTTTATAATCACGCAGTTACGTTGTGCGTTTGATAGCACACAAGGTGTTCCTCCGGTATTCGGGAGTTGCATAATCTCATAGTCAGAGGAACATGTATAAGTCATGAAGAAAGCAACAGCAATAAAACTGAATGATCATTATGCTAAGCTAACGGATGGGTCTTGTCCATCACATCATTCTCTAATGATGTGATCCCGTTCATCAAATGACAACACATGTCCATGGCTAGGAAACTTAACCATCTTTGATTGATGAGCTAGTCAAGTAGACGCATACTAGGGACACTCTGTTTGTCTATGTATTCACATATGTAATAAGTTTCCGGTTAATAAAATTCTAGCATGAATAATAAACATTTATCATGATATAAGGAAATATAAATAACAACTTTATTATTGCCTCTAGGGCATATTTCCTTCACTACTACCGTCGTTACTCCTGCCCATCTTGCGTAACCAAGGTCTCATAGAAAGAGACAAGGAGTAACAACCACTACATAATTTAAATTCAACACACAATGCCAAGATTATATACATTACCTTGAATAGCATGCACTTCTAAGGTAAGATATGTAAGTTATTCATAGAATAAGAACATCATATGAAGGTTGTGCACCATTTTAATAAAACTAGATGATACCTGCTATGGGAATGTTTTGTAATATATTCAGTTAGAATTGGTTGTATGAAACACGAACATTTAGAATAATAATATGAGAACTAAAGCTTAAAATAAATATGATTTGTGGTGTTTGATTATTGTATAATGTAAAGAATGTAAATCCTCATGCATGTTTGCATGATGAGGTGCCTTTTTATTATGCATGATTGCATCTTGTGGTGGACCTTTCTCCATGCATGTTGAGTAATGTGGTGGCATACTTGCATGTTGAGAGAAATAGCCTAGTGGGGCTAGCTATTTAGATATAGAAGATGAGTCAAGTAATTTAATAAGCTAATTGGATAAATCAGAAGTATGAGGTATTTAATGCTCATCCGATTCATTACTTCCAATAGAACAACTAGTTATGCCTTTTGCACACACAAGCTAAGACTTTTCTTCCCATCAAACATGGTTCCCATGCGATAGCGAGAAGTTTATATCGTGTCTATCTCTCCTTATCTGCAGGGAGCATGATAGAAGCGAGGGGCCCGATCTTTCGATGAGATGATAACTATCAATTTGGTGGAGTCGACTTTGATGATTCGACTACAAACATGCACAACGTTGCGCCTTAGCAATCGCTAAACCAATCTCCCGAGGTTACTGACGGTTCCGGAAGCATGATCAGCCTGACCACGAAGGTCTATTCCTACATGCAATCAAAGAACAAGCAACAATATGATAATGCAATCTGAATATTGTGAATATATATGAAGTATTGATATAAAGTGAGGATCCGAAAGCGGTCTTGGTCTGGCCATTGGACACAAACGAAGTACACAAAGTTGCAATGGCTAAGTTTTAACTAATCAAATTCCAAGAAAAAAGCTGCTAGATTGATCTACTTATATAGGAGACAGGGGTGGCGAGCAAGGAGGTGGGAGGACGCCCCAAGGGGCTAAATTTCATGTTTTAACCCTTTTGGAGAAGTTGTTCGAGATCTGGCCCTAGTTTGCAAAAAGATCAGGATTTGACCCTTTTCCTACCGCCAGGGGGTCTGGCGGTAGGGTATAGCAGCCTACCGCCAAGGCCCCTGGCGGTAAGAAACTTGACCACATCAGCGCAATGCATCCCTACCGCCACAGGGGATGGCGGTAACATGTGTAACCCTACCGCCAAGGTGCCTGGCGGTAGGTGCACACACGCATTGTGTCTGAAACTTAGAATATTTGCGGTAGGGTGTGCAACCCTACCACCATGGACCTCGGGGTAGGCTGTTATACCCTACTGCCATGCTCCTTGGCGGTAGGAAAATGGTCAGATCCTGAAATTTTTGCAAACGAGGGTGAGATCTCGAACAACTTCTCCAAAAGGGTCAAAACACAAAATTTTGCCGCCCCAAGGCAGCCTAAAACTAATCATATGTTGTACAAAGCTCATGGGCCCAAGTAGGGGTGATGCAACACCTTTGGACTTGTAATTTGACTCGGATTCTGCTGCGGTATCAGATTGTTTCATCAATATCTCAATGCTCGAAACGAATTTGAAGGTGAATCCAATTGGGTTGGAAAGTGCACAAAATAAACTTTCCAACAAAAAAACCACCCAATTTGGAGTCCGGATGAAAGAGATCTTGGCGTTTTGAGTCAGGTATGTCTGTGTAGTCCGAATATGAGTTCAAAACGTGTAGGACTTGGACTTTATTTTCTCTTGGCCCAAAAGTGACGTGAGATGACTTTTTGAAGAGCACCTAAACTTCTCTTTTTCCTCATATTCATATGTGGATTGTACAAAAGTCCCATACACCTGCAATTAGACATGGCACAGAAGTCTGTGAAGTATTTTTGTCCTGGATAACATAAATAAATTATTGCATAGTTTGCATTATAAATCACCTCACAAATATGCATGTATGCAATATTTGGTCGCATCCAAGGTAGTCATGTCCTCATCATCATTCCCTTCTTGAAAACAAAGCCGCCCTCAGTGTTGCTTAATCTGAAATGTGGCTAACAAAAGAGACAATGTGTACATGTTGTATATGTATATGTCATCCATTTTTTACTTCCCTTGGTTTTGGACATATGAAACATGTATACATGAGTAGCTTTCATAGTTCATAAAATATAAAGTCAAAATATTATCACAAGAAGTAGAAGGCATGAAAATATTGCAACTCAGTTTGCACATATAAGTGAAGCTCTTATTCATATCAAAAGATTGACAATGTTCATCATTAAACCATCCCAACATTGGTGAATAAACCTTACTTGCATCAAATTTACATGCTACGACATGCTTAAATAAGCAAACATGCAATAAATCATTTGACACAGAATCATCACCAAGATTAGGGTCATATCAAAATGATTAAACATTGGCACACTTATTTTCAAATGTATTTGATCCAAATCTGATTTATTCCCTGATTCACATGGTTCTTTTGGATTAACAGTTAATTCAATGGGTGCACTCATTGTTGGTATTTCAGTTGTTTGATCACATGACACATTCATAATAGTAACATGATTCTCTAAAATAGGCGTTGTGCTCAAAACAATAGCTAACTCAACACATGATGTGTTCAAGTGAACTAGGCATTCATCATCCTCATGTGAAGTTATTTCATCAATACCTTTAGTGTTATCTTGTTGCAGTGACTCAAATGATGTAGGTATAGACGATGGTAATGTACCATAGAATTGAGGCGATGTCGCGCTCACAATCTAAGGTGTTGTCGTTGTAGTAGGTGCACCGAGGGAGGATACAACCAATGGTGGTGAGCATGAACTGGAATAGTAGTTGTCACAGTCTCCTAACACATCTTTCTGCATTTATCTCTCAAAGGTGCAAGCACGAACATACATACCAATAATGCAACGCAGAATATAATGAAGTCTTGCGCAAATGTCATGGTTCAAACCACGAAAAAATCTATTCTTTGTATCATTCTCAGATTCATCTATGTCACAGTGATGCCTGTAAGATTTGAACTCTTGGTAGTAAGCATTAATAGTGTTACTACCTTATTTTAATTGTTCTAATTTGTGAAGCAATTCATGACGATAGTAAGCAGGAACAAATTGATATCTCATTATAGCTTTCAAATCTTTCCAAGTTGTGGGTTGGTTATCAATGTTTTTCTTACAATGCACACTCCACCAAATAGAAGCAAAACCAGTAAATGCTCCAGTGGCAGCTCGTACTCTCTCAAGTTTGGAAAAATCATGGTGACTAAAAACTTGTTCTACTTCAAGCTCACAAGCTAGATAAATAGCAGGATTAAATCTATTCTCAAATGATGGTAAAGAGATAACCTGGCCATGTGCTTGTGTGTGCTGTCCCACCTCTCGTGATGGTGAAGATGTGTCCGTCGTCCAAGAACTTCTATCTCCAAAACCTATCATGATTAGTACAAACAAGAAACAAAATTTGAGAATAACATTCCTGTGAACTACGATCCAACAGATGGTGACTGGCAACCAGCGGTGTAGAATAACTCCGAAGATTGAGTAGCGAATGTCAGGTGAAGTAAATATGCACGGTGTAGAAATATGTGGAGTTGGATTGGCTTTATATATATGGTAGCAAAATATTAGCAATAATCAATTCAGAGATGCAATGTTGAATGAACGCTCAACAACGGTACTGTGCTGGTCCTAGGCTACAACGGATTAGAGACGCGAGCATAGACCACTAATGAGGTCACGGCATAGCACATCTAGCAATAATAAAGGATATGAACTAGCTCTGGACAGTAAGATATAAGTGAAGATCACAATGACAGTAAAGATAATGATGAGAAACAAGCTCCAAACAACATATACCAAAAATCTATCTCCAACTTTCCTCTAGAAAATTTTGTGCCAATATTTCTCAAGAATGCTACTGACTCAAGCTTTACAATGCAAAAAGAATCAGTCAATTCCAAGTTCGTATGAGGAGTCAATTTTTTTGGAAACTCGCTTGAAAAACAGTGAGAAAGTGTGTTCGTGAACTTCAGAGGGCAAAAATACCTATTTAGAAGCCAATTTTGAGGTGCCGCCTATTAAATTAGCTTCTGCAACTATTCAGATGTGGCTTGTCGCTAGCTTTAATTGAAGTACTTGTGGAGCAAAAAGGGCCTTCGTATGAGAAAGATATGTCTGTTTTACTGAACAGTGCGCAAAACAGAATCCAATCCGAATTCAGGTACAAGATTGAATCTAGATAGATCCAAAATTAGTTTTTTTCTTCTCTTTTCTCTCTCACTTTTTTCCTTTCTTTTCTTTTTTTATTCGACTACAAACGTGCATGACGTTGCGTCTTAGCAATCGCTAAACCAATCTCCTGAGGTTACTGACGATGTCGGATGCACGATCAGCCTGACCATGATGGTCTATTCTTGAATGCAATCGAAGAACAAGCAAGAATATGATAATACAATATGAATATGGCGAATATATATGAAGTATTGATAAAAGTGGGGATCCGAAGGTGGTCTTGGTCTGGTCGTTGGATACAAACGAAGTACACGAAGTTGCAATGACTAAGTTTTAACTAAACAAATCACAAGGAAAAAGCTACTAGATTGATCTACTTATACAGGAGCAAGGGGTGGCGGCCAAGGAGGTGGGAGGATGCCCCAAGACAGCCTAAAACTAATTCTATGTCGTATAAGGCTCATGGGCTCAAGTAGAGGTGATGCAACACCTTTGGACTTGTAGTTTGACTCGGATTCTGCTGGAGCATCAGATTGTTTTGTCAATATCTTAACGCTTCGGACGAATTTGAAGGTGAATCCAGTTGGGTTGAAAAGTGCATGAAATAAATTTTCTAAAAAAAGAATCACCCAGTTCGGAGTCCGGATGAAAGAGATCTTGACGTTTTGAGTCAGGTATGTTTGTGCAGTCCGAATCTGAGTCCAGAATGTGGGGGACTTGGACTCTATTTTCTCTTGGTCCAAAAGTGACGTGAGAGGACTTTTAAACAATACCTAAACTTCTCTTTTCCCCTTATCTTCGTATGTGGATTGTACAAAAGTCTCATACACCTGCAATTAGACATGGCACAAAAGTCTGTGAAGTATTTTTGTCTTGGATAACGTAAATAAATTATTGCATAGTTTGCATTAAAAATCACCTCACAAATATGCATAAATGCAATATTTTTGGTCGTATCCAAGGTAGTCATGTCCTCATCAGAGCACCTTGTATTGTATCTCCAACCTAAATGCCTTGTATATTGCTGACTTAAAACCAATAATAGACAAGATAATTAGGTAGTAAATACAATACAAGGAACTTCCCACATATGATGAGCAATGACACAATACATACTCCATGGCTACATTGGAACAAGGTTTGTGTGACAGAAAATTCCTTGTTCGATATGTAAAGACAGAGCAACTTGACCTGCCGCAAATAATGGATCAAAGATCCTTTAGTATCCCATTTGTCTAATTCATCAAGTTAGCTTTTTAAGTCTTAGCCAAATCTTAATAAGACGATATCCAATCCTCACCAAATGTTGTTATTCCGTGGTTCTATTCTCTATCCCGTTGTGTCTAAACCCTAACCTAGACATCCGTGCCCATTTGTGTATAAACCCTAACCTAGACATATGAACCCATTTCTACAAATATATACCAATTTGTACACACATAGACTACAAAATCCTAAAACAACTATCTATAACACATTTGTATAACAAAATTGATTAACCTATAACAAATTTGATTAATAAATAACAAAATTGTATAACGAACTGACATAAAACAAGCAATTATATACATAACACATTTATAAACAAGTGGACCACCTTGGTTAGGGTAGAAGTTCAACTAGGTCGGGGTCGGCAAGGTGGAGTTGCTAGGCTGTCGGGATCGAGTGGCGGATCTGCTCATCTGCGGGCTCCTGGAGGATATGCTCGCTGGCGGCCGCGTGGTGGATCTGCTCCTCGCCGGCCTCATGGAGGATCTGCTCTTTGGGGTGCGCGTAGAGGAGCTGCTCGTCGGTGGCTGCGTGGCGCATCTGCTCCTCGTCGGCCTCGTGGAGGAGCTGTTCATCGGCTTGCCGCCTGGCGGATCGGCTCCTCTGGTAATGTGTGGATGAGCATGACGGCAGCGATGGTCGAGGTGGAGGATGACGGCAGTGCCAGCGCGTTGTGGTGGTGTGGGTAGGGGCAGAAATAAATGGATTTTGGAGGGATCGACGGCTACGTGGGGAAGAAAGGCGGCCGTGTGTTTTGGGGGTCAGGGCGGGAGGTGGTGTCCACGCTCTGCGGCAATTAACGTAAAAACTTGAACCAAATAATTTGTCTTAGATTGTATGTAGGCATATTAAAACATAGAACGGTTATATGTTCAATACGAGCCTTATGTCCAATCAGGACTCATTTTCCGAATCCGTAAAGGATATGCAACCGAGAGGATTCCGGGAGCATCTAAGCCTAGGCATCAAAACACCATGTTTGTAGGGTCTACCTAGATATATTGGCAAACCGTTTGTGTGAATCCCTCATCACCGTCAAAAATGCCGGTTAAAAGTAATTATTTGATCAAATTTGATTGACACACTAACGACTTTAGTTCGACCGAGGCTTGCGGTATTCTCATGATGGATCTTACTTTGAAAGAACACCAGCGTTTTGTCGATAGAATTGCTTCGGACAAAGGCGACGGATTCGGCTCGCGATCATACCAGCGACCAGACGTGGGGGACGGCCGGATAGATTGGAGTGTGAGAGCATCAAGACGATGTGCTCGGTGTTGTACAAGGGCGGCGGCGCGGCACTGCGGACGGATTGTGTCGGTGACGTGGATGGCCAGGGTACGGCACGGCTCGTGCACGGACGATGCGTGAGGTGGCAACTATTACGGCAGGGTTGGCGTTGATGATTACGTGCGACAGGGCTGAACAGATTGCTGGCGAAGAACCAAGATCAGAGACGCGAGCTGTCGGTGAGATTAGCGGCGAGTTCTTCTCATTGTGAACGGATCGATGAGAGAAGGAAAGTTACGATGGTCGTGCTGCGTACGCGTGTCAGGCGTGGTAGCGTGCGGCAGCAGATCTCCTCAGGCAGTGCGCAACGCAAAGGCGTGGCCGTGCAGGGTTCCAAGGATTAGCAATGCAGTGGCGATGCGTGTACAGATTGGATTTTCTAAGTTTCCTTGTGCATGCATGTGGGGTTTGTTGTTGCCGGATTAGTGTACATGTACCGGAGTCCATGGCTTGCACGCATATACGGTTTGGATTAAGGAAAATATATCTGCATGTTGGGCTGAGGTGTGATTGCAGTGTTGGATTCATCTACCGCTGCTGCATGGACTTTGTGAGACCGTGACGGTTCAGGCTCGGTTTCCGTGTCAGGGAAAGGTAAAGCAAGGCCGGCTGTATCCAGCGGTAATAAAAAGCTGGCAACGCGAGGGAGAAGGCGCACACAGAATAGTCTGCAGGTTCGGGAAAACGTGGAGCGGTCAGTTTCGGCAAAGATATTCGTCTGCGCGTTTCGGTGACAGATTGCACGGCAATTCCTGAAGGGCGGACTCGGACGGTGCAAGTCATATTTCTTGGTAGATCATGGACTGCGTTGTGGCTTTAGACGAGGAATACGGGATCGGTGATCTTTTTCGTGAGGAAGTCGCGGAGGAAAAGGGCGGTAAGACCGGCGGCAACAGGTCGGTTAGATCGCGGCTCGGCATGGCGCCGGGATTCACCAGGTTTGATGTGGAGAAATTTGATGGCACGGGTAACTTCGGTCTATGGCAGACAAGTGTCAAGGATATTCTGGCGCAGCAGGGAATCTTGAAGGGTTTGCAGGAGACGAAGCCGGCCAAGGTTGACAACGATGCATGGGAGGATATGCAAGTGCAAGCGGCCGCTACCATACGACTTTGTCTTGCGGATCAGGTCATGTATCATGTCATGGACGAAGATACTCCTAAGGGAATTTGGGACAAGTTGACAAAAATCGTTATATCTCCAAGTCAGCGACCAATAAGCTGTATTTGAAGCAAAAGTTTTATGGGCTGAAGATGCAGGAGGGGTCAGATCTTATGGAGCATGTGAATGCCTTTAATCAGTTGGTCACGGATCTAGCGCGTCTGGATGTGAAGATTGAGGACGAGGATAAGGCACTACTTCTTCTTGTTTCATTGCCACCGTCCTATGAGCATTTGGTCATTACATTGACACATGGAAAGACAACCGTCAATAATGAGGAAGTCACTACAGCGTTGCTTGGACATGAGTTGAGTAAGCAAAAGAATGCTACGGAGGAGAGTACTCAAGGTTTGGGGTTGGTAGTTAAAGGTTATCAGCTCAGAAAGGGACAAGAGGCGGAGAAGAAAAAGAAGAAGAAGGTGCAGTGCTACAGGTGCAAGGATTGGGGACATATAAAGAGGGAATGCCCAGAACTGAAGGGTGGGGCAAGTGCTAATGTGGCTATTCATGGTGATGGCTCGGACAGTGATAGTGATGTTCTTGTTGTATCAAACAGACGGTCAACAAAAACTGAAGCATGGATGTTGGATTTAGCTTGCTCTTTTCATGCGACGCCCAACAGGGAGTGGTTCTCTTCGTACAAGTCTGGTGAGTTTGGTTTAGCCTATGTGGGCGATGACCATTGTTGAGGAAATCGTTAACTGGTAGCTGCTCGGTTGGCTAGCGAGTAGGGGATTAATCGGCTAATCGGCAAGTTAATCGGCCATTTAATCAATTAATCAGACGATTTTTCGGTTTATCGGCGGCTCGGTGACCCTATGAGTAGGGATTAGTCGGCAAGTTAACTGGTTAATTGGATGAATTCTTGAACAGGGGCGATGACACGGGTTATCGTGTCGCTGGAGTAGGTGACATCAAAATCAGGATGTTTGACGGAGTTGAGCGGATGCTTCGGGGAGTCAGCATGTGCCATGGCTAAGGAGGAATCTAATTTCGCTTGGTGTTCTTTACGATGGTGATATGAAATTCCATTCTGATCGGGATAAGAAGACCATGAAAATCATGGAAGATGGGGTGACCATGATGATAGGAGAGAGTACGGCTTCGCATCTTTACAAGTTGCAAGGGAGCACTATTGCAGGTGGAGCCATGAGTAGCAGTGAAGTCCCACAGTGGCGGCGGGTCTGGCCCGTCGGGTAGCTCTCAGTAAGCTACAAAGGAGACAACCCAAGTCCGAAGTACATGGAGGTTCGAGCATGGACGACTTCTAGGTGGTGGAGAATATTCGCCAAGATGAAATTTGTTATATTTGTGTCGAATATTATGTACACAAGGGGTTACGTGGACTTGGAGTTGTAATTGGTGTGGTTAGGTACGAGTTGTGTAGGAGTCGGATACTTGTATCCTAGACCTCTTATATACGGAGGGGCACCACACGTTGTAACCCATAATGACAACTTGATAGCAACAGATACGCGGGGGAGCCGACGGCTTATGCCGACGCCCGGGCGGCCGGTGTTGCGGTATCTTGGGAAGGAGTGTCCGTAGTCATGCCCCGAAAATATAGCCATATCGATAAACTTCGTTAACAAATATCGTGCCTTGGTATGTCGTCTATGATTTTGCATTACCGTTTTATTCTAACAGAATTGCTTCGGTGGATCTTTCAAAGTTTGGTGTTTCGGCGTTCGCGGAAAGAAAAATGGTTGGGCG
The DNA here is from genome assembly GCF_018294505.1 of Triticum aestivum. Taxonomy (NCBI): domain Eukaryota; kingdom Viridiplantae; phylum Streptophyta; class Magnoliopsida; order Poales; family Poaceae; genus Triticum; species Triticum aestivum. Next base: position 174,598,417 of record NC_057803.1, read on the forward strand.
GCCAACAAAATCTAAGCCGCCGTAATGAGTAGGTATATAATAGCAAAAAAAAAAAATGAGCATTGCAGTTTTGGCTCGGTGCGACTCTGCCGTCCAAGCATCTTACAGCGAGGAGCCACACGATACATAGCTGTACAGTTCAATTGCTACACTGACTAAAGAAGTGTTGGTTCAGAAGGAGGATACAGGTCAGAAAGGAAGGAGCACACACTAGAGAGAGAGGAAAAGGTAGAGATATTTGTATGAGTCTGGAGCAAGCAAGAGGAGGAGGAAGAGCACGGTGGTTTTTGCGGGGTTCCGAAGGGATCACGGGGGGCGTACTGGAGTGGAGCGGCGTGGGGGCGTAGAAAGACGACGACGGCGGCCCACGCATCCATAGAAAAAGCTATCGTCCCTTTCCCTTGGCACGGGTTCCTTTGGTTTTACGCCTGTGTAATTTTCTGGCCACGTCTGTCGGTTGTGCCGGCCAGTACAGAGAGTAGACGACGCCGCTTTATGGAATTCGTAGGCCCACCTGTATGTATAACTGCGCTATCATTGCCGATGAGAAGTGTGTGGTCAGGTGCGACGCATGCATGATCACTATCGGGGGAATTTTCTGCCGAAGCATGCATGGTTTTAGATCTGCCCATGTCTCCTCGCAAATAAGAGTGGAGCAAAAGCGTCTTGATGGGTTGGAGCTTCCGATTCCTTTGCCCAGATGAAAAAGCATATCAGGTTGAGACCAAAGATGGGATTTCGTTCATGTTCCTTTGCCACAACGAAAAAGCATATCAATTTCTTTGGTGATTGGTTGGAATAGCACTAAGACGTACGTACATTCATTGCCAAGGAATAATTACACCTGAAGTTATCTCATCTCTTTATGCGTTCAACGACCCGTTACCACCGTGAGTCCGTGACCTGTCATGAAGTACTGTAAGGGCATGTATACGCAGGTCCTTGCCACCGCCACCGCCGTCGCGCCGCCACCCCCGCCGGCCCTTACCGCCGCTGTGCCATCCTCCTCGCGCCGCTGCCGCATCTCACCTTCCTCCGTAGCCGATGCACCTCCTGCCATTGCTGCGCTTCTTCTCACCCAGCCCGATTGCTAGCTAGTCAACCAGATCGCTAGTCAAATCCATCTAGCTATGTGCCTGGGTGCTTGCCAGTAATCCAGATCGCCGAATCCATGCAGCTGTGTGCCTGGGTGCTTGCTAGCTTATACATGCCCGTGTGCTTGGTTAGCCGCCGCCGCTTTCTTTTTCTTGCCCTAGCCGCCGCTGGCCCGCTGCTATGGCCTCCCCTGGCTTCTCCATCTACGGTTCCTGCACCATGCCCGTCATGCTCATGCAGCACATACAGCCGGGTGCGTCAACCCCTCACGTATATATGCAGGTGAGCGTGTTTGCTCCCTTCGCCGACCTGCAGCAGTCGGGCGCGTCCACTCGCTTCGACCCCATGCAGCCGGACGCCTCCGCTCCCTTCGGCCAGATGCAGCCGGACGCCTCTGCGGCTCTGCTCGCCATGCCGATGGCCGGCGGACATACTCCGCCCGCCCCGGTTTAGCCCTACGGCGGCTTCGCCTCGCTGCCGGTCTCACTATCATGGGACACTACTTCCTTAGCTGCCCTGCGCTCGGCTCCATCCCCGCTGGCGCTTGGTACCTGCGGCGTTTGGTACATGGACTCGGGCGCCACCGCCCACATGACATCTCATCCCAGTACTCTAACCTCCTCCACTTCGGTTCATACTCCTACTTGCATCACCGTTGGCAACGGTTCCTCTTTACCTATCACACATGTTGGTTATGCTTCGTTTCCTTCCACATCTACACCTATCACTATGTCTGATGTTCTTGTGTCTTCTGATTTAGTTACGAACCTTGTATCTGTTCGTCGTCTTGCCCGTGAGAATCCCATTACCCGTTGAATTTGATGATGTCAGTTTTTCTGTGAAGGACGCCCGTACTCGGATGGCCCTTCACCGTTGCGATAGTCCTAATGAGCTCTATCCGATGCACTCCTCCACCACCGCCTCCACCACCCCAGTCGCCCTCGCCGCAGGTGTCGACCTTTGGCATGCTCGTTTGGGACAGCCGAACTCCACCGCTTTGCGTCAAATACTTAAGAGTTTTTCATTCTCATGCAATAAGATCAACGACCATACTTGTGAGGCTTGTCGTCTTGGCAAGCACGTTCTTCTTCCCTTTAGCGCATCTACCACTATTTCCACTTTTCCGTTTTTGTTATTGCATAGTGATGTTTGGACATCCCCGGGTGCAAGCAACACGGGCTACTGATACGTCCATTTTGCATCATTCTTTTATATCGATATTTATTGCATTATGGGCTATTATTACAGATTATGTCACAATACTTATACCTATTCTCTCTTATTTTACAAGGTTTACATGAAGAGGGGGGGTGCCGGCAGCTGGAATTCTGGGCTGGAAAAGGAGCAAATATTAGAGACCTATTCTGCACATCTCCAAAAGTCCTGAAACTCCATGGGGGAACTTTTCAGAATATATAAAAAATACTGGGCGCAAGAAGTACCAGAGGGGGGGCACACCCTGGCCATGAGGGTGGGGGCGCGCCCTACCCCCTGGGCGCGCCCCCCTGCCTCGTGGGCCCCTTGGTGTCCCTCTGATGCCCATCTTCTGCTATATGAGGTCTTTCGTCCGAGAAAAAATCATAAGCAAGTTTACGAGACGAAACTCCGCCGCCACGAGGCGGAACCTTGGCGGAACCAATCTAGGGCTCCGACGGAGCTGTTCTGCTGGGGAAACTTCCCTCCGAGAGGGGAAAATCATCACCAGCGATCCTCTCATCGGGAGGGGGTCAATCTCCATCAACATCTTCACCAGCACCATCTCATCTCAAACCCTAGTTCATCTCTTGTATCCAATCTTTGTATCCAAACCTCAGATTGGTACATGTGGGTTGCTAGTAGTGTTGATTACTCCTTATAGTTGATGCTAGTTGGTTTACTTGGTGGAAGATTATATGTTCAGATCCATTATGCATATTAATACCCCTCTGATTATGAACATGAATATGCTTTGTGAGTAGTTACGTTTGTTCCTGAGGACATGGAAGAAGTCTTGCTATTAGTAGTCATGTGAATTTGATATTCGTTCGATATTTTGATGAGATGTATGTTGTTATCCCTATAGTGGTGTCATGTGAACGTCGACTACATGACACTTCATCATTGTTTGGGCTAGAGGGAGGCATTGAGAAGTAATAAGTAGATGATGGGTTGCTAGAGTGACAGAAGTTTAAACCCTAGTTTATGCGTTGCTTCGTAAGGGGCTGATTTGGATCCATATGTTTCATGCTATGGTTAGGTTTACCTTAATACTTCTGTTGTAGTTGCGGATGCTTGCAATGGGGGTTAATCATAAGTGGGATGCTTGTCCAAGTAAGGACAGTACCCAAGCACCGGTCCACCCACATATCAAATTATCAAAGTACCGAACGTGAATCATATGATCGTGATGAAAACTAGTTTGACGATAATTCTCATGTGTCCTCGGGAGCGCTTTCCTTCATATAAGAGTTTGTCCAGGCTTTTCCTTTGCTACAAAAAGGATTGGGCCATCTTGTTGCACCTTATTTACTTTTATTACTTGCTACTCGTTACAAATTACCTTATCACAAAACTATCTGTTACCGATAATTTCAGTGCTTGTAGAGAATACCTTGCTGAAAACCGCTTATCATTTTCTCCTGCTCCTCGTTGGGTTCGACACTCTTACTTATCGAAAAGGCTACGATAGATCCCCTACACTTGTGGGTCATTAAGACTCTTTTCTGGCGCCATTGCCGAGGAGTGAATTGCCTTTGGTAGGTGGAATTTGGTAAGGAAAAATTTATATAGTGTGCTGAAATTTACTGTCACTTGTTACTATGGAACATAATCCTTTGAGGGGTTTATTCGGGGTATCTTCACCTCATCCGGAACCACAATTAGTTACCCCTCAATCTACTGAACCTACTGAAAATGTTTACTTTGAAATTCCTTCGGGTATGATAGAGAAACTGCTAGCTAATCCTTTTGCAGGAGATGGAACATTGTATCCCGATTTGCACTTAATCTATGTGGATGAAGTTTGTGGATTATTTAAGCTTGCAGGTATGCCCGATGATGTTATCAAGAAGAAGGTCTTCCCTTTATCTTTGAAGGGAGATGCATTGACATGGTATAGGCTATGTGATGATATGGGATCATGGGACTATAAGCGATTGAAATTGGAATTTCATCAGAAGTTTTATCCTATGCATGTTGTTCATCATGATTGTAATTATATATATAATTTTTTGCCTCGCGAAGGAGAAAGCATCGCTCAAGCTTGGGGGAGGCTTAAGTCAATGTTATATTCATGCCCCAATCATGAGCTCTCAAGAAAAATGATTATTCAAAACTTTTATGCTCGGCTTTCTGACAACAATCGCTCCATACTCGATACTTCTTGTACTGGTTCCTTTATGATGAAGACTATTGAATTCAAATGGAATTTATTGGAGAGAATTAAATGGAACTATAAAGATTGGGACCACGACGAAGGTAAGGCGTCAGGTATAACACCTAAGTTTGATTGTATTAAATCTTTTATGGATACCGATGTTTTCCATAAATTTAGCACTAAATATGGACTTGACTCTGACATAGTAGCTTCTTTCTGTGAATCCTTTGCTACTCACGTTGATCTCCCTAAGGAGAAGTGGTTTAAATATAATCCTCCCATTGAAGTAAAAGTAGTTGCACCTATTAAAGTTGAAGAAAAGACTATCACCTATAATGATCCTATTGTTCCTACTGCTTATGTTGAGAAACCACCTTTCCCTATTAGAATAAAGGATCATGCTAAAGCTTCAACTGTGGTTCGTAAAAGTAATATTAGAACTTATGCACCCCCCTGAGCAAGTTAAAGTTGAACCTAATATTGCTATTGTTAAAGATCTCTTGGCTGATAATATTGATGCGCATGTTATTTACTTTTGTGATGAGACTGCTACAATTTCTTAACATGGTGCTAAAGATAAACATAGACCTGTGGTAGGCATGCCTGTTATTCTGTTAAAATAGGAGATCATTGTTATCATGGCTTGTGTGATATGGGTGCTAGTGCTAGTGCAATACCTATTTCCTTATACAAAGAAATTATGCATGATGTTGCAGCAGCTGAGATAGAAGATATCGATGTTACCATTAAGCTTGCTAATAGAGATACTATTTCACCAATTGGGATTGTTAGAGATGTTGAAGTCTTGTGTGGGAAGGTTAAATATCCTGCTGAATTTCTTGTTCTTGGTTCCCCACAAGATAGCTTTTGTCCCATTATATTTGGTAGACCCTTCCTAAATACTGTTAATGCTAGGATAGACTGCAAAAAGGATGTTGTTACTATTGGTTTGGTTGACATGTCTCATGAGTTTAACTTCTCTAAATTTCATAGACAACCCCGTGATGAGGAATTACCTAGTAAGGATGAAATTATTGGTCTTGCTTCTATGGTTGTGCCTCCTAATGATCCTTTAGAACAATATTTGCTCGACCATGAAAACGATATGTTCATGAATGAAAGAAGGGAAATAGATGAAGTATTCTTTAAACAAGGACCCATTCTGAAACACAATTTGCCTGTTGAAATCCTAGGGGATCCTCCTCCACCCAAGGGTGATCCCATGTTTGAGCTTAAACCGCTACCTGATACTCTTAAATATGCTTATCTTGATGAAAAGAAGATATATCCTTTATTATTAGTGCTAACTTTCAGAGAAGGAGGAAGAGAAATTATTGAAAACTCTGAAGAAGCACCGTGCTGCTATTGGATATACTCTTGATGATCTTAAGGGCATTAGTCTCACTCTATGTCAACACAAAATAAATTTGGAGAAAGACGCCAAACCAGTTATTGATCACCAACGATGGCTGAATCCTAAGATGAAAGAAGTGGTAAGAAAAGAAATACTAAATCTCCTTGAGGCAAGTATAATTTATCCCGTTGCTGATAGTCAGTGGGTAAGTCATGTCCATTGTGTCCCTAAGAAGGGAGGTATTACTGTTGTTCCTAATGATAAAGATGAATTGATCCCACAAAGAATTATTACAGGTTATAGGATGGTAATTGATTTCCGCAAATTAAATAAGGCTACTAAAGAAGATCATTACCCCTTACCTTTTATTGATCAAATGCTAGAAAGATTATCCAAACATACACATTTGTGCTTTCTAGATGGTTACTCTGGTTTCTCTCAAATACCTGTGTCAGCTGATGATCAAGCAAAGACCACTTTTGCTTGCCCTTTCAGTACTTTTGCTTATAGACGTATGCCTTTTGGTTTATCTAATGCACATGCTACCTTTCAAAGATGCATGATGGCTATATTCTCTAACTTTTGTGAAAAGATTTGTGAGGTATTCATGGATGATTTCTCCATTTATGGATCCTCTTTTGATGATTGCTTGAGCAACCTTGATCGAGTTTTGCAGAGATGTGAAGAAACTAATCTCGTTTTGAATTGGGAGAAGTGACACTTTACGGTTAATGAAGGTATTGTCTTGGGGCATAAAATTTCTGAAAGAGGCATTGAAGTTGATAAAGCTAAAGTTGATGCTATTGAAAAGATATCGTGTCCCAAGGACATCAAAGGTATAAGAAGTTTCCTTGGTCATACCGGTTTTATAGGAGGTTCATTAAGGACTTCTCAAAAATTTCTTGGCCTCTGACTAATGTATTACAAAAAGATATTCCTTTTGTCTTTGATGATGATTGTGTAGAAGCATTTGAAATACTTAAGAAAGCATTGATTTCTGCACCTATTGTTTATCCACCTTATTGGAATTTACCCTTTGAAATTATGTGTGATGCTAGTGATTATGCTGTAGGTACTGTTCTAGGGAAAAGAGTTGATAAGAAATTAAGTGTTATTCAATATGCTAGTAAAACTCTAGACAATGCCCAGAGAAATTATGCTACTACTGAAAAAGAATTTTTAGCAGTTGTATTTGCATGTGATAAGTTCAGACCTTATATTGTTGATTCTAAAGTAACTATTCACACTGATCATGCTGCTATTAAATACCTTATGAAAAAGAAAGATGCTAAACCTAGACTTATTAGATGGGTTCTCCTGCTACAAGAAAAATGTTCTTGATGACCCACTACCTATTGATGATAGCTTTCCTGATGAACAATTAAATATCGTAAATGCTTCTCAAACTGCTCCATGGTATGCTGATTATGCTAATTATATTGTTGCTAAATTTATACCACCTAGTTTCACATACCAGCAAAAGAAAAATTTCTTCTATGATTTGAGACATTACTTTTGGGATGACCCACATCTTTAAAAAGAAGGAGTAGATGGTATTATTAGACGTTGTATACCTGAGCATGAACAGGAACAGATCCTACGCAAGTGTCACTCAGAAGCTTATGGAGGACACCATGCTGGAGATAGGACTCCACACAAGGTATTGCAATCCGGTTTTTATTGGTCTACTCTCTTCAAGGATGCCCGTAAGTTTGTCTTATCATGTGATGAATGTCAAAGAATTGCTAATATTAGTAGACGTCAAGAAATGCCTATGAATTATTCACTTGTTATTGAACCATTTGATATTTAGGGCTTTGATTATATGGGACCTTTTCCTTCCTCTAATGGGTATACACATATTTTAGTTGTTGTTGATTACGTTACTAAGTGGGTAGAAGCTATTCCAACTAGTAGTGCTGATCATAACACCTCTATTAAGATGCTTAAAGAAGTTATTTTTCCACAGTTTGGAGTCCCTAGATATTTAATGACTGATGGTGGTACACATTTTATTCATGGTGCCTTTCGTAAAATGCTTGCTAAGTATGATGTTAATCATATAATTGCATCTCCATATCACCCATAGTCTAGTGGTCAAGTAGAATTAAGTAATAGAGAGCTCAAATTAATTTTGCAAAAGACTGTTAATAGATCTAGAAAGAATTGGCCCAAGAAACTTGATGATGCATTATGGGCTTATAGAAATGCATATAAAAATCCTATGGGTATGTCTCCGTATAAAATGGTTTATGGTAAAGCATGCCACTTACCTCTTGAATTAGAACATAAGGCATATTGGGCTATTAAAGAGCTCAACTATGACTTCAAACTTGCTGGTGAGAAGAGACTTTTTGACATTAGCTCACTTGATGAATGGAGAACACAGGCTTATGAAAATGCCAAGCTGTTTAAAGAAAAAGTTAAAAGATGGCATGACAAAAGGATACAAAAGCATGAGTTTAATGTAGGTGATTATGTATTGTTATATAACTCTCATTTAAGATTTTTTGCAGGCAAACTTCTCTTTAAATGGGAAGGTCCTTACGTTATCGAGGAGGTCGTTCCGGTGCCATAAAAATCAACAACTTCGAAGGCACAAATCCGCGGGTGGTTGATACGTCTCCAACGTATCTATAATTTTTTATTGTTCCATGCTATATTATATTCTGTTTTGGACATTATTGGGCTTTATTATACACTTTTATATTATTTTGGGGACTAACCTATTAACCGGAGGCCCAGCCCAGAATTGTTGTTTTTTTGCCAATTTCAGAGTTTCGCAGAAAAAGAATATCAAACGGAGTCCAAACGGAATGAAACCTTCGGGAACGTGATTTTTGGAATGAACGTGATCCAGAGGACTTGGAACCTACGTCAAGACATCAACCAGGAGGACACGAGGTAGGGGGCGCGCCTACCCCCCTGGGCGCGCCCTTCACCCTCGTGGGCCCCCTGTTGCTCCACCTACGTACTCCTTCCTCCTATATATACCTACGTACCCCCAAACTACTAGATAGGGAGCCAAAACCCTAATTCCATCGCCGTAACTTTCTGTATCCACGAGATCCCATCTTGGGGCCTTTTCCGGAGCTCCGCCGGAGGGGGCATCGATCACAGAGGGCTTCTACATCAACATCATAGCCCCTTCGATGAAGTGTGACTAGTTTACCTCAGACCTACGGGTCCATAGTTATTAGCTCGATGGCTTCTTCTCTCTTTTTGGATCTCAATACAAAGTTCTCCCCTCTCTTGTGGAGATCTATTCGATGTAATATTCTTTTGCTGTGTGTTTGTTGAGACCGCTTAATTGTGGGTTTATGATCAAGTTTATCTATGAACAATATTTGAATCTTCTCTGAATTCTTTTATGTATGATTGGTTATCTTTGCAAGTCTCTTCAAATTATCAGTTTGGTTTGGCCTACTAGATTGATCTTTCTTGCAATGGGAGAAGTGCTTAGCTTTGGGTTCAATCTTGCGGTGTCCTTTCCCAGTGACAGTAGGGGCAGCAAGGCACGTATTGTATTGTTGCCATCGAGGATAACAAGTTGGGGTTTATATCATATTGCATGAGTTTATCCCTCTACATCATGTCATCTTGCTTAAAGTGTTACTCTGTTCTTATGAACTTAATACTCTAGGTGCATGATGGATAGCGGTCGATGTGTGGAGTAATAGTAGTAGATGCAGGCAGGAGTCGGTCAACTTGTCTCGGACGTGATGCCTATATACATGATCATACCTAGATATTCTCATGACTATGCTCAATTCTGTCAATTGCTCAATAATAATTTGTTTACCCACCATGAATACGTATGCTCTTGAGAGAAGCCACTAGTGAAACCTATGGCCCCCGGGTCTATTTTCCATCATATTAATCTTCCAACACTTAGTTACTTTTATTGCCTTTTATTTTACTTTGCATCTTTATCATAAAAAATACCAAAAATATTATCTTATCATATCTATCAGATTTCACTCTCGTAAGTTACCGTGTAGGGATTGACAACCCCTTATCGCATTGGTTGCGAGGATTTATTTGTTTGTGTAGGTGCGAGGGACTCGTGCGTGGCCTCCTACTGGACTGATACCTTGGTTCTCAAAAACTGAGGGAAATACTTACGCTACTTTGCTGCATCACCCTTTCCTCTTCAAGGGAAAACCAACACAGTGCTCAAGTGGTAGCAAGAAGGATTTCTAGCGCCATTGCCGGGGAGGTCTATGCAAAAGTCAACACACCAAGTACCCATCCCAAACACTTATCTCCCGCATTACATTATTTGCCATTTGCCTCTCGTTTTCCTTTGCCCCACTTCACCCTTGCCGTTTTATTCACCCTCTCTTTTCCGTTTGCCTCTTTTTGCCCGTCTCTCGTTTGCTCGTGTGTTGGATTGCTTGCTTGTCACGATGGCTCAAGATAATACTAAATTGTGTGACTTTACCAATACCAACAACAATGATTTCCTTAGCACTCCAGTTGCTCCTCTTACCGATACTGAATCTTGTGAAATCAATGCTGCTTTGTTGAATCTTGTCATGAAAGATCAATTCGCCGGCCTTCCTAGTGAAGATGCCTCTACCCATCTAAATAGCTTCATTGATTTGTGTGATATGCAAAAGAAGAAAGATGTGGATAATGATATTATTAAATTGAAGCTATTTCCTTTTTCGCTTAGAGATCGTGCTAAAGCTTGGTTTTCATTTTTGCCTAAAAATAGTATTGATTCTTGGAATAAGTGCAAAGATGCTTTTATCTCTAAGTATTTTCCTCGTGCTAAGATTATCTCTCTTAGAAACGATATTATGAATTTTAAGCAACTTGATCATGAACATGTTGTACAAGCTTGGGAGAGGATGAAATTAATGATACGTAATTGCCCTACGCATGGTTTGAATTTGTGGATGATTATACAAAAAATTTATGCCGGATTGAATTTTGCTTCTAGAAATCTTTTAGATTTGGCCGCGGGAGGCATTTTTATGGAAATAACTTTAGGAGAAGCTACTAAACTCCTAGATAATATTATGGTTAATTATTCTCAATGGCACACTGAAAGATCTACTAATAAAAAAGTGCATGCGATAGAAGAAATTAATGTTTTGAGTGGAAAGATGGATGAACTTATGAAATTATTTGCTAAGGAAAGTGTTTCTTCTGATCCTAATGATATGCCTTTGTCTACTTTGATTGATAATAATAATGAATCTATGGATGCGAATTTTGTTGGAAGGAATAATTTTGGTAACAACGCGTATAGAGGAAACTTTAATCCTAGGCCGTATCCTAGTAATTCCTCTAATAATTATGGTAATTCCTACAACAATTCTTATGGAAATTTTAATAAGATGCCCTCTGATTTTGAAACTGATATTAAAGAATTTATTACTTCACAAAAGAATTTCAATGCTTTGATTGAAGAAAAATTGCTTAAGATTGATGAGTTGCCTAGGAACGTTGATAGAATTTCTCTTGATGTTGATTCTTTGAAACTTAGATCTAATCCACCTAAGCATGATATCAATGAGTCTCTCAAAGCCATGAGAATTTCCATTGATGAGTGCAAAGAAAGAATCGCTAGGATGCGTGCTTGATGTCTACTACACAACCTTCTTCTTGTAGACGTTGTTGGGCCTCCAAGTGCAGAGGTTTGTAGGACAGTAGCAAATTTCCCTCAAGTGGATGACCTAAGGTTTATCAATCCGTAGGAGGCGTAGGATGAAGATGGTCTCTCTCAAGCAACCCTGCAACCAAATAAAAAAGAGTCTCTTGTGTCCCCAACACACCCAATACAATGGTAAATTGTATAGGTGCACTAGTTCGGCGAAAAGACGGTGATACAAGTGCAATATGGATAGTACATAAGGGTTTTTGTAATCTGAAAATATAAAAACAGCAAGGTAACTAATGATAAAAGTGAGCGTAAACGGTATTGCAATGCGTGGAAATAAGGCCTAGGGTTCATACTTTCGCTAGTGTAAGTTCCCTCAACAATGATAACATAATTGGATCACATAACTATCCCTCAACATGCAACAAAGAGTCACTCCAAAGTCACTAATAGTGGAGAAAGAACGAAGAGATTATGGTAGGGTACGAAACCACCTCAAAGTTATTCTTTCCAATCAGTCCGTTGGGCTATTCCTATATGTGTCACAAACATCCCTAGAGTTCGTACTAGAATAACACCTTAAGACACAAATCAACCAGAACCCTAATGTCACCTAGATACTCCAATGTCACCTCAAGTATCTATGGGTATGATTATACGATATGCATCACACAATATCAGATTCATCTATTCAACCAACACATAGAACCTCAAATAGTGCCCCAAAGTTTCTACCGGAGAATCACGACGAAAACATGTGCCAAGCCCTATGCATAGGTTCATGGCCGGAACCCGCAAGTTGATCACCAAAACATACATCAAGTGAATCACGTGGTATCCCATTATCACCACAGATACGCACGTCAAGACATACATCAAGTGTTCTCAAATCTTTAAAGACTCAATCCGATAAGATTACTTCAAGGGGAAAACTCAATTCATTACAATAGAGTAGAGGGGGGAAGAAACATCATAGGATCCAAATATAATAGCAAAGCTCGCGATACATCAAGATCGTATCACCTCAAGAACACAAGAGAGTGAGATCAAACACATAGCTACTGGTACATACCCTCAGCCCCGAGGGAGAACTACTCCCTCCTCATCATGGAGAGCACCGGGATGATGAAGATGGCCACCGGAGATGGATTGACCCCTCCGACAGGGTGCTGGAACGGGTCTAGATTGGCTTTCGGTGGCTACGGAGGCTTCTGGCAGCGGAACTCCCGATCTATTGTCTGTTTTGGAAGTTTTAGGGTACGTGAGTATATATGGGTGCAGGAAGTACGTCAGTGGAGCTTCGGGGGCCCAACGAGGCAGGGGGACGCGCCCTAGGGGAGGAGGCGCGCCCCACCCTCGTGATCACCTCCCTTGGCTCCTGACGTGGGGTCCAAGTCCATCCGGTAGCTTTCCTTCCAAAAATAACTTCTCTAGTTGATTTCATTCCGTTTCGACTCCGTTTGATATTCCTTTTCTTCGAAACACTGAAATAGGCAAAAACAACAATTCTAGGTTGGGCCTCCGGTTAATAGGTTAGTCCCCAAAATAATATAAAAGTGGATAATAAAGCCCAATATTGCCCAAAACAGTAGATAACATAGCATGGAGCAATCAAAAATTATAGATACGTTGGAGACGTATCAAGCATCCCCAAGCTTAATTCCCGCTCGTCCTCGAGTAGGTAAATGATAAAAATAGAATTTTTGATGCGGAGTGTTACTTGGCATAATTTCAATGTAATTCTTCTTAATTATGGTATGAATATTCAGATCCGAAAGATTCAAGACAAAAGTTCATATTGACATAAAAATGATAATACTTCAAGCATACTAACTAAGCAATTATGTCTTCTCAAAATAACATGGCCAAAGAAAGTTCATCCCTACAAAATCATATAGTTTAGTCATGTTTCATTTTCGTCACACAAGAATGCTCTCATCATGCACAACCCCGATGACAAGCCAAGCAATTGTTTCATACTTTAGTAATCTCAAACCTATAAACTTTCAGCAATATATGAGCGCGAGCCATGGACATAGCACTATGAGTGGAATATAATATGATGATGATAGTTATGTGGAGAAGACAAAAGGGAGAAATTCTCACATCAACGAGGCTAATCAATGGGCTATGGAGATGCCCACCGATTGATGTTAATGCAAGGAGTAGGGATTTCCATGCAACGGATGCACTAGAGCTATAAATGTACGAAAGCTCAACAAAAGAAACTAAGTGGGTGTGCATCCAACTTGCTTGCTCACGAAGACCTAGGGCACTTGAGGAGGCCCATTGTTGGAATATACAAGCCAAGTTCTATAATGAAAAATTCCCACTAGTATATGAAAGTGACAAAACAAGGGACTCTCTACTATGAAGATCATGCTTCTACTTTGAAGCACAAGTGTGGTAAAAGGATAGTAACATTGTCCCTTCTCTCTTTTTCTCTCATTTTTTTGGGCCTTCTCTTTTTTTATGGCCTTTCTCTTTTTTTGGGCCTTCTCTTTTTTATGGCCTTTCTCTTTTTTCCTCACTTGGGACAATGCTCTAATAATGATGATCATCACACTTCTATTTATTTACAACTCAATGATTACAACTCGATACTAGAACAAAGATGACTCTATATGAATGCCTCCGGTGGTGTACCGGGATTGCGATGAATCAAGTGTGACATGTATGAAAAATTATGGACGGTGGCTTTGCCACAAATACGATGTCAACTACATGATCATGCAAAGCAATATGACAATGATGAATGTGTCATGATAAGCGGAATGGTGGAAAGTTGCATGGCAATATATCTCGGAATGGCTATGGAAATGCCATAATAGGTAGGTATGGTGGCTGTTTTGAGGAATATATAAGGAGGTTTATGTGTGACAGGGCGTATCGTATCATGGGGTTTGGATGCACCGACGAATTTTGCGCCAACTCTCAATGTGAGAAAGGGCAATGCACGGTACCGAAGAGGCTAGCAAGGATGGAAGGGTGAGAGTGCGTATAATCCATGGACTCAACATTAGTCATAAGAACTCACATACTTATTGCAAAAATCTACAAGTCATCAAAAACCTCGGCACTACTCGCATGCTCCTAGGGGGATAGATTGGTAGGAAAAGACCATCGCTCGTCCCCGACCACCACTCATAAGGAGGACAATCAAATAACACCTCATGTTTCAAATTTGTTACACAACGTTTACCATACGTGCATGCTACGGGACTTGCAAACTTCAGCACAAGCATTTCTCAATTTCACAACTACTCAACTAGCACGACTTTGATATTATTAACCCATATCTCAAAACAATCATCAAGCATCAAACTTCTCTTAGTATTCAACACACTCATAAGAAAGTTTTATTATTCTTGAATACCTAGCATATTAGGATTTGAAGCAAATTACCATGCTATTAAGACTCTCAAAATAATCTAAGTGAAGCATGAGAGTTCATCTATTTCTTCAAAATAAAACTACCACCATGCTCTAAAAGATATAAGTGAAGAACTAGAGCAAATGACAAACTACTCCGAAAGATATAAGTGAAGATCAATGAGTAGTTGAATAATTATGCAACTATGTGAAGACTCTCTAACATTTAATAATTCCAGATCTTGGTATTCTATTCAAACAGCAAGCAAAGCAAAATAAAATAACATTCTAAGAATGGAAAACATCACGTGAAGAAGCAAAAACTTAGGACCAACCGAAACTAACCGATAGTTGTTGAAGAAGAAAGGTGGGATGCCAACCGGGCATCCCCAAGCTTAGAAGCTTGAGACTTCTTGAAATATTATCTTGGGATGCCATGGGCATCCCCAAGCTTGAGCTTTTGTGTCTCCTTAATTCCTCTCATATCACGGTCTCCCTAAATCTCAAAAGCTTCATCCACACAAAACTCAACAAGGACTCGTGAGATAAGTTAGTATAAACCATTGCCAGAACCTTATCATACTCTACAGTAGCAAATCACTAAAATTATTATTCAACATTGCATACTAGTAAAAACTTTCTTATGAATGTGTTGAATACTAAGAGAAGTTTGATGCTTGATGATTGTTTTGAGACATGGAGGTAGTGATATCAAAGTTGTGCTAGTTGAGTAGTTGTGAATTTGAAAAATACTTGTGTTGAAGTTTGCAAGTCCTGTAGCATGCACGTATGGTAGACGTTATGTAAAAAATTTGAAACATGAGGTGTTCTTTGATTGTCCTCCTTATGAGTGGCGGTCGGGGACGAGCGATGGTCTTTTCCTACCAATCTATCCCCCTAGGAGCATGCGCATAGTGCTTGGTTTTTGATGACTTGTAGATTTTTGCAATAAGTATGTGAGTTCTTTATGACTAATGTTGAGTCCATGGATTATACGCACTCTCACCCTTCCATCATTGCTAGCCTCTTTGGTACCATGCATTGCCCTTTCTCACATTGAGAGTTGGTGCAAACTTCGCCGGTGCATCCAAACCCCATGATATGATACACTCTTTCACACATAGACCTCCTTATATCTTCCTCAAAACAGCCACCATACCTACCTATTATGGCATTCCCATAGCCATTCCGAGATAATATTGCCATGCAACTTTCCACCGTTCCGTTTATCATGACACGTTCATCATTGTCATATTGCTTTGCATGATCATGTAGTTGACATAGTATCTGTGGCAAAGCCACCATTCATAATCCTTTCATACATGTCACTCTTGCTTTGTTGCATATCCCGGTACACTGCCGGAGGCATTCATATAGAGTCAAACTTCGTTCTAGTATCGAGTTGTAATCATTGAGTTGTAAATAAATAGAAGTGTGATGATCATAATTTTCTAGAGCATTGTCCCAAGTCAGGAAAAAAAGAAAGGCCATAAAAAAGCGAAGGCCCAAAAAAATGAGAGAAAAAGAGAGAAGGGACAATGTTACTATCCTTTTTACCACACTTGTTCTTCAAAGTAGCACCATAATCTTCATGATAGAGAGTCTTTTGTTTTGTCACTTTCATATACTAGTGGGAACTTTTCATTATAGAACTTGGCTTGTATATTCCAACAATGGGCTTCCTCAAATGCTCTAGGTCTTCGTGAGCAAGCAAGTTGGATGCACACCCACTTAGTTTCTTTTGTTGAGCTTTCATATATTTATAGCTCTAGTGTATCCGTTGCATGGCAATCCCTACTCCTTGTATTAACATCAATTGATGGGCATCTCCATAGCTCATTGATTAGCCTCGTTGATGTGAGACTTTCTCCCTTTTTTGTCTTCTCCACATAACCCCCATCATTATATTATATTCCACCCATAGTGCTATATCCATGGCTCACACTCATGTATTGCGTGAAGGTTGAAAAAGTTTGAGATTACTAAAGTATGAAACAATTGCTTGGTTTGTCATCGGGGTTGTGCATGATGAGAGCATTCTTGTGTGACAAAAATGGAGCATGACTAAACTATATGATTTTGTAGGAATGAACTTTCTTTGGCCATGTTATTTTGAGAGGACATAATTGCTTAGTTAGTATGCTTGAAGTATTATTATTTTTATGTCAATATTGAACTTTTATCTTGAATCTTTCGGATCTGAATATTCATACCACAATTAAGAAGAATTACATTGAAATTATGCCAAGTAGCATTCCACATCAAAAATTCTGTTTTTATCATTTACCTACTCGAGGACGAGCAGGAATTAAGCTTGGGGATGCTTGATACGTCTCCAACGTATCTATAATTTTTGATTGTTCCATGCTATATTATATTCTGTTTTGGACATTATTGGGCTTTATTATACACTTTTATATTATTTTTGGGACTAACCTATTAACCGGAGGCCTAGCCCAGAATTGCTGTTTTTTTTCCTATTTCAGAATTTCATAGAAAAAGAATATCAAATGGAGTCCAAACGGAATGAAACCTTCAGGAATGTGATTTTCGGAACAAACATGATCTAGAGAACTTGGACCCTACGTCAAGACATCAACCAGGAGGCCACGAGGTAGGGGGCGCGCCTACCCCCCTGGGCGCGCCCTCCACCCTCGTGGGCCCCCTGTTGCTCCACCGACGTACTCCTTCCTCCTATATATACCTACGTACCCCCAAACTACCAGATACGGAGCCAAAACCCTAATTCCACCGTTGTAACATTATGTATCCATGAGATCCCATCTTGGGGCCTTTTTCGGAGCTCCGCCGGAGGGGGCATCGATCACGGAGGGCTTCTACATCAACACCATAGCCCCTCCGATGAAGTGTGAGTAGTTTACCTCAGACCTACGGGTCCATAGTTATTAGCTAGATGGCTTCTTCTCTCTTTTTGGATCTCAATACAAAGTTCTCCCCCTCTCTTATGGAGATCTATTCGATGTAATCTTCTTTTGCGGTGTGTTTGTTGAGACCAATGAATTGTGGGTTTATGATCAAGTTTATCTATGAACAATATTTGAATATTCTCTGTATTCTTTTATATATGATTGGTTATCTTTGCAAGTCTCTTCGAATTATCAGTTTGGTTTGGCCTACTAGATTGATCTTTCTTGCAACGGGAGAAGTGCTTAGCTTTGGGTTCAATCTTGCGGTGTCCTTTCCCAGTGATAGTAGGGGCAGCAAGGCACGCATTGTATTGTTCCCATCGAGGATAACAAGATGGGGTTTATATCATATTGCATGAGTTTATCCCTCTACATCATGCCATCTTGCTAAAAGCGTTACTCTGTTCTTATGAACTTAATACTCTAGATGCATGCTGGATAGCGGTCGATGTGTGGAGTAATAGTAGTAGATGCAGACAGGAGTCGGTCTACTTGTCTCAGACGTGATGCCTATATACATGATCTTACCTAGATATCCTCATAACTATGCTCAATTATGTTAATTGCTCAACAGTAATTTGTTTACCCACCATGAATACTTATGCTCTTGAGAGAAGCCACTAGTGAAACCTATGGCCCCCGAGTCTATTTTCCATCATATTAATCTTCCAACACTTACTTATTTTTATTGCCTTTTATTTTACTTTGCATCTTTATCATAAAAATAACAAAAATATTATCTTATCATATCTATCAGATCTCACTCTCGTAAGTGACCGTGTAGGGATTGACAACCCCTTATCGCGTTGGTTGCGAGGATTTATTTGTTTGTGTAGGTGCGAGGGACTCATGTGTGGCCTCCTACTGGATTGATACCTTGGTTCTCAAAAACTGAGGGAAATACTTACGCTACTTTGTTGCATCACCCTTTCCTCTTCAAGGGAAAACTAACGCAGTGCTCAAGAGGTAGCAGTGGTGAACGGTCAAAGAATCAAACATTATATCTCAAGTAATCCTATAAATATTGAAACTAATATCATTGAAACTGTAACCCCGGAGGAATACATAAGGGACACTTTCCGGAACATTTCAGACTCCGAAAAGGAATAGGTATGTGGTACGGTAAGTAAACCGACTCCAAAATAGTTCTAATGGAAATATTTCTCCGTTTTGGAATATATAAAAAATAGGAAAATAAGAATAAGACCGGAAAGGACACGGGGCTTCCACGAGGCTGGAGGGCGCGCCCTACCCCCTGGGTGCGCCCCCCTGCCTCGTGGGCACCTCGTGCGCTCTCCGGACTCCGTTTTTTTGCATGTGAAGGAAATATGCCCTAGAGGCATGATACGTCTCCAACGTATCTATAATTTTTGATTGCTCCATGCTATATTATCTACTGTTTTGGACATTATTGGGCTTTATTATCCACTTTTATATTATTTTTGGGACTAACCTATTAACCGGAGGCCCAGCCCAGAATTGCTGTTTTTTGCCTGCTTTAGGGTTTCGAAGAAAAGGAATATCAAATGGAGTCCAAACAGAATGAAACCTTCGGGAACGTGATTTTCTCACCGAATACAACTCAGAGACTTGGACCCTAAGTCAAGGAACGTAACAGGAGGCCACGAGGTAGGGGGGTGCCCTAGCCCCCCAGGCGCGCCCCCCACCCTCATGGGCCCCCTGTTGCTCCACCGACGTACTTCTTCCTCCTATATATACCCACGTACCCCCAAACGATCAAATACAGAGCCAAAAACCTAATTCCACTGCTGCAACTTTCTGTATCCACGAGATCCCATCTTGGGGCCTGTTTCGGAGCACCGCCGGAGGGGGCATCGATCACGGAGGGCTTCTACATCATCATCCAAGCTTCTCCGATGAAGTGTGAGTAGTTTACTTCAGACCTACGGGTACATAGCTAGTAGCTAGATGGCTTCTTCTCTCTTTTTGGATCTCAATACAATGTTCTCCCCCTCTCTCGTGGAGATCTATTCGATGTAATCTTCTTTTTGCGGTGTGTTTGTTGATATCGATGAATTATGGGTTTATGATCAAGTCTATCTATTAATAATATTTGAATCTTCTCTGAATTCTTTTATGTATGATTGGTTATCTTTGCAAGTCTCTTCGAATTATCAGTTTGGTTTGGCCTACTAGATTGGTTGTTCTTGCCATGGGAGAAGTGCTTAGCTTTGGGTTCTGTTGACACCTGATTTTGGCAAGATATAGATTGCAATGAAGATGGTCTCGAGTGAACGGGTTTTCAGCATGAAAAGATTCACGTCGCCGAGTGGAACAACTTTGATGTTTCGGTTATATTCATTCGACCTTATCTTACGGACCGAAACTATACTCCGAGTGTCATAATTCAATGTTTTGAGTGGTTTTTGGCCACTCACGTTTTCAAAATGACCTCAGATGAAGGATCACTCTTAAGGAATTGTCTTCGTCTCGTCGAGCCAATCGATTTTGATATATAAATCATTTCAATCTAGTTCATATGCAAAAGTTAGAGGCAATACACTGCAGACCAAACCTCAACGGAAATATGGCGCGAGGTGCGAGACACTTGACTGATAGGTTGCGCGAGTAATTCGGCCATCAAGGAGGCCTTGAATCTAAAAACCTTCAACACGAAGAAGTTTTGTCTCGTCAAGACGATCGTTTTTCATATAAAATTTGTCTCGATCCGAGATCGTATGCAACCTGGAGAGGCAAATCAAGATCAGGTCGTGTTTTCAGTCGGGAAATCCGAGTGAAAAGTTTACCATCCGAGTGAAAACCTACCGATCGAGTAAAAGGTCAAGTGAAAAACTTATTGATCGAGTAAAAGATTGGCTTCTGAGTGAAAATATAGTAATCCGAGTGAAATTATCATCCGAGTGAAGTTATTCCGAGTGAAAAGATTACCATCGGAATGAAAACTTGACGTTCGAGTAAGATATTGCCTTCCGAGCGAAATATAGTCATCCGAGTGAAAGATTGTCTTCCGAGTGAAATTATAGTCATCCGAGTGAAAGATTGTCTTCCGAGTGAAACACTCTAACATCCGAGTGAAAAGGTCCAGTCGGACGAAAAACTCTAATATCCGAGTGGATGAGCTCGGATCCGAGTGAAACTGAAGATGTGCTCGAAAGGTAATCCAGATGACCTCGGATGGAAAAGTGATCAACACGGAAGTTGTGCACATCGTCAAAACGGTGAACTTTGGTTTTGGAGTCATTATCATATGAGATAGTATATGGCCTGTAAGTTCACTACGAGACTCAGACAATCTAGTCCGTTACATGACCGAGTCCGACTGGATATTAAAGATGACTTCGTAGAATATTCCAGATGGTCTTATTTGGAAAAGTGTTCAACATAATAATTGTTTGTCTCGTCGAGGCGCACAAGTTTCATATTTTGGCCGTCTTGATCGGAGGTCATATGCAAGCTCGGCGGCCCGCGCAAAGAGGAAGACAGAAGTTGGGTCAGATTCAGACTGAATCCGAGTTGGAATAGAACTAGGACTCTAGGACGTGAATTGATGTAATTTTTTGTAAGGAAAGCCTAGATGAATCCTTTGCTTGTACGGGAAGTCCAGCTGCCTCTTATATATGTTGGGGGTGATGGCCGATTGAACAACACCAATCGAATAAACACATCTACTACTTTTTCGTGTTCATCTACTTTTTATCTTTCCCTTGTATCTTTCTTATCGTTCTTCGCTAGTTATTCATGCCAGAGGGCTGCGGAATCACGAGGCTCTAGGGGCGAGCGAATTGACCTAGAGCAGCCCATAGCCGCCGCGAGCCCTGACGGGGTCCCTCCCAGGTAAGCGGGGCTTCGGGTCTACAAAAGCGTCTGTAGGCTGTCCTGCGTAACGCGCTGCCGGTCATACCTCCTTCGACGCGAGCTGCGGTGCATCACCCCCGGCGTCGAGGATACACGGTGACGTGTTCGTGTGCGAACAGGTTCGATCTTGCGGTGTCCTTTTCCAGTGACAGAAGGGGCAGCAAGGCACGTATTGTATCGTTGCCATCGAGGATAACAAGATGGTTTTTTTTATCATATTGCATGAAACTATCCCTCTACATCATGTCATCTTGCTTAAGGCATTACTCTGTTTTTAACTTAATACTCTAGATGCATGCCGGATAGCAGTCGATGAGTGGAGTAATAGTAATAGATGCAGAATCGTTTCGGTCTACTTGTCTCGGTTGTGATGCCTATATAGATGATCATACCTAGATATTCTCATAACTATGCTCAGTTCTGTCAATTGCTGAACAGTAATTTGTTCACCCACCATAGAATACTTATGCTCTTGAGATAGGCCACTAGTGAAACCTATGGCCCCCAGGTCTCTTTCTCATCATATCAATCTCCACCACTTTATTATTGTGTAAGTGAATCTAGTGCCCCTTAGTGATTTTGGTGTATTGAAGACTTATAGGTTAAGGGACCAATGCATGTGTGAGTGTACACAGGTCTATAAGTCTATGAGGAGTTTGATATTTACAGGAAAAGTCGACCCCTAAAAATGAATATCTTCGACTAAAGATTTTGGTATTTCTGAAGACTTTCATGAAGACTTTGAAAGTGAAGAAATTGGTGTGTCTGTGAAGACTTGATATTCATGCGAGGAATATGAAGCTTGAAGACTTTCATTTTCATAGTTTTGTTTTTCTCTTTCTTGAGTCATAGGAAACACCGTACTGTTAAAGGGGGTCGAGGAAATACTAAGGAAAAATTTCCATGTGATGCTCAACTCAAAATCCTACACCTACCAATCCCTTCGAGTGAAGCCATTGGAAATCTCATACAGTTCAGTCAATTTCTTCAGTGACAGAGACGAAGTTCTTCTGGTCTCTGAGGAATTTGTCCTAACTGAGGAGTTAGGAATTCGCTAGTGCGGATTGCCTACACAGTGAGGAACATGATAGCCCTGAGGATTTTGCTACTCAAAATTCCGACTGTTGTTGTGCTATGCGCCAGCTGTTCCAAAATATCTATCCACCTAACGGTCATATTATTGAAGGGCATTTATGTCTTATCATGTCGGGCTGCTCCCTAGGCTATAAATAGCCGCCCCCTACAACCACTAGGCTAGAGGCTGCTCCAAAAGAAATCGACACTTGTCAATTTAGAGCAACCCATCCTTCTAGGACTTTGAGCGAAAATCATCAAGTGAGGAAAAACCAAAAACCCAAAACCCAAACACCTACAAACCCCAAGTGATTGAGCATCACTGAAGAAATTGATCCTGAGTGGATCCGACGCTTGTTACCTTTGAAGACTGTGCTTCTTCCAGACGGTTAGGCGTCATGGTCTAGAGCATCCAAGAGGAATTGTGGATCGCCGAGTGACCAAGTTTGTGAAGGTTTGGAAGTCGCCTGAAGACTTACCACGAGTGATTGGACGAGGTCTGTGTGACCTTAGTTCAAGGAGAATACGGTGAGGACTGGGTGTCTTGGACTAAGTGTCCTTGACTGGGTGTCCGGGACTATGTGTCCTCGAGTTTAAATACTCAGCCGCTCCAACCAGACGTACAACTGAGACAGCAGTTGGAACTGGTCTACCAAATCATTGTCTTCACCAAGCTTACTGGTTCTATTTCCTCAACTCTTTCATTTCCTCATAACTGTGATGTGTGTTTGTTCATATCTGTGTTTGAAGACTTTGACTGAAGACTTTCTCAATTTCCTCAGTTCAATTTCTTCAGTCTATTTGTCTTCATCCTGTGTTATCCTGTGATTACGCTTCCTGTACTCTGTGCCTGTCTTCATTTCATCATGATGACTATGCTTGTATTCTGTTATGTTTACCTTTGAGTACTTATTCCACTGCTAGTAGTTCTTCGCTAAGGAATTTCCTCACCGGCAAATTCCTCAGTGAAGAATTTCATAAAAATCGCCTATTCACCCCCCCTCTAGTCGATATAACGCACTTTCAATTGGTACCATAGCAAGGTACTCCCTTGTTCTATGTGATTTTGGTTTAACCGCCTGGAGTTTTAGTTATGTGGACCGCATGTATGATCAAGGTCTCTGCTGGGTGTCCTACCTTCGATGGGACAGACTACCCCTACTGGAAGAATAAGATACGAATGCATCTTGAAGCAATTGATAACGATCTCTGGTATGTTGTGGAAAATGGTGTTCCCTCAGTCACACCTTCTCTGAATGCTACCGACGTGTAGAGATTCAAGCAACTCGACTCTCAAGCGAAGAATATCATATGTGGCCATCTGAGCAAAGGACAATATGGCAGAGTGACTGCTTTGGAAACAGCGAAGCTTATCTGGGATAAGTTGTCCAAAGTGAATGAAGGAGTCTCAACTCAGCGTGACTCTCGAGTTGATGTTCTTCGCAATCTCTTCAACCGCTTCAAAAGACTCGACAATGAAAATGTTCAACAAACCTTTGATCGCCTCACTGACATCTCAAATGAGCTTCAAGCACTTGGTGCCACTGACATCACCGACCATGAGGTGGTG
The DNA here is from genome assembly GCF_018294505.1 of Triticum aestivum. Classification (NCBI taxonomy): domain Eukaryota; kingdom Viridiplantae; phylum Streptophyta; class Magnoliopsida; order Poales; family Poaceae; genus Triticum; species Triticum aestivum. Next base: position 174,622,612 of record NC_057803.1, read on the forward strand.
AAGAAATTGCTCAGATCGCTTGATTCTTCATTTGACACTCTGGCATTGATGATACAAGAACATGCTGATTACAAGTCACTCGATCCCGCTGATATTCTTGAGAGGCTAAATACTCATGAGTTCCAACTTGCTGAAAAGAGAGATCTTTATGGTTCAAGCTATGGCAGAACACGTGCACTGAAGGCCAAGGCAGTATCTGAGTCCGAAGATGAAGACTCTGGTAGCAGCCTTGGTGATCCTGAAGAACTGAGCCATGATCTGGCTCTGCTCGTGAAGAAGTTCCAAAAGTTCTCAAGACGTGGTCGCATTGGAAGATCCTCAAGGAGCAATGATTCCTCATCCAGTGACTACAAGAAGAGGCTCTGTCACAAGTGCAAGAAACCTGGACATTTCATTCAAGATTGTCCTCAGTGGGAAAAGGAATCAAAGAAGAAGAAATACAAGGATTACAGTTCTGATGATGCAAAGAAAAAGAAGAAATCCACAAAATCTTCATCATCAAAATCCTCAAAGCCTTCATATCACAAGAAGAGTAGCTCCAAGAAGGCCAGGGCATTCATTGGCAAGGAAATGGACTCTGAGGCTGAATCTGAAGAAAATGAGGAAGAGGAGTCATCTGAGGAGTCCGAATCCGGAGTGGCGAGCCTTGCTCTCGCTACTGCATTCGTCAGCAAGTCTATATTCAACATTGAGGAAAATGACCTCACCAACAAGGCTGATGAAGGGGATGATGACTACGCTCCCACCTATTGCTTGATGGCAAAGGGTGCCAAGGTACTCAAATATACCTCCTCTGAATCAAGTGAGAATGAATCTAATGAAAACCTTAAGCCCAGCTATTCTAAACTTGCTAAGATTTATATAAAACAACAAAGAGCTTTAGAAAAGGTTCAAAACATGCCAAATAAAAGTGATGATATGTTGGGTGAGGAAATGGATCGCACTGAAACTTTGACTGAAAATCTTCAGAGACTTCAGTCCAAGCTTGACAAACTTCAAAGTCATCATAACACTCTCTTATCGGATCATGAGAAGCTTTCTTATGAATTTCTTCAAAGAAAGCAAGACCTTGAGAAGCTAAGAGTGAGTTATGAAGATCTTCAGACGGAGCGCGATTCATTACTTGCTCAACAAATCAGCGCATCTCAGGAAGAATTTGTTCCTCCATGCTTGAAGTGCATTGAACGTGAATCTGCTAATTCTTCACCTGAATGTTCAAATGCTGCTAATGTTTCAAATTCTTCACATGCCTCTGCTATCACTAATTCCTCATCTGAGGACATTGCTAGTATCACTGACGATGCAGGGCTGAAGGAATTGTACACGACAGGCATGTACAAAAGCCTCAAAGGGCATCAGGCTCTTTGTGATGTGCTTAAAAAGCAGATCCTCAACAGGAACCCTAGGAAAGAGGGTATCGCCTTTGAGAGGAAAATCAATGCTGATGGTACATATTGGAAGCATGAGCAGTACCCCAAAACTACATGGGTTGCTGCAAAGGGACCTCCAGTTGATCCATCTAACTTATCTGGATTTGCATGTGAATCTCCTCATTCTGATGATGAGTCAATTGACTCCAACTATAAACTATTCAAAAATCAGAATGGTGAAGTATTTGCTAGATATGTTGGCACTAACTGCAGGAACGGCTCCCCTGTGAAGAAAATCTGGGTTCCCAAAAGATGCCTTGAAAATCTTCAGGTGAATGTCATCATGACGCCACCTGTGAAGAATAGGAACCCTAGATCAAATTCTTCATATGGACCAAATTCTTCATATGGATTTAAGTCCTCATACGGACCAAATTCCTCATATGGATCAAAGTCCTCACATGAACATCATCGTGCTAACCCATCTGTTTCGTAGGGAAGATCTAAGGATTATGGATATGTGCATTATTCTTCAAATCATTATGTCCATAAGTCCTTGAAGAATTTCTCTGCTTACTCTTATGCTTACTCTAACCCCTCTTATGTGAAACGAAATGGACTGGCTGTTATGCCATCCTTCTCGTATGGAGCTCGCAGAATGATGAACTCTTTGCCACCCCTTCAGATGTGGGTGGTGAAGAAAAGGAACTAATATCTTCTGCAGGGTCAGGTCTCCAGACGCACATAATCGTCTGAAGAATTTGCTGGAGACCTGAGCATGCCTGAAAGGACGCAGGCTAATCATGAAGAAATGAACTTTCATTTCTCACGTCCTCATATTGCTTTATCAGTTCTTTTACTTGATGAAATTGATCTGATGAATTGATGTCATATTCTTCACTGATGAAGTATATGAGTTTGTAAGTTGCACTAATTCATCTGTAGGATGATCAACCCAAAGCCACTGAGTGGGTCCTCGATAGTGGATGTACAAACCACATGACTGGTGACAAGAATCTATTGATGGATGCTCTATTATCACCGTCGCATCAGAAGCATATCATCTTTGCTGACAAAGGCAAAAGTCAGGTATTGGGTCTAGGTAAGGTTGCGATTACAAAGGATCGACACGTGGACAAAGTCATGCTTGTTGAGTCCTTAGGATACAACCTTATGTCTGTCTCAATGCTTTGTGATCTTGATATGGTTGTTGTCTTCGGCAAGTACCGTTGTGTTGTGGTTATGGAAGCTGACAATTCCAAAGTCTTCGAAGGCTTTAGGAGAGGAGACCTGTATATTGTTGATTTCTCTACAGGACCACAACCAGCCGTGTGCTTACTTGCAAAAGCTTCAGAAGGCTGGCTCTGGCATCGATGACTTGGTCATGCAGGCATGAGGAATTTGCACACGCTTGCGAAGAAGAAGCATGTCATTGGCATCGAGAATGTCAAATTCCTCAGGGATCACCTATGCGGAGCCTGTGAAGCTGGGAAGATGACCAAGGCCAAGCATCCAGCGAAGACTATCATGACCACCACTCGACCATTTGAATTGCTTCACATGGATCTCTTTGGTCCTAATCATTATTCTGCTATCTCAAATGAAGCATCTCAATATGGCTTTGTTATTGTTGATGATTATTCTCGTTACACATGGGTACACCTTGCTACTTACAAACATGAAGTGCAGGAAGTCTTCAAACGATTTTCCTCGAGGGCTTCAACCAACTTTGGTGTGAAGATCAAGCACATCAGAAGTGACAATGGCACTAAGTTCAAGAATTCTGGTCTCGATGACTATCTTGATGAACTTGGTATTACTCATGAGTTATCTGCTCCTTACACTCCTCAGCAGAACGGCGTCGTGGAGCGCAAGAACAAGACTCTTGCAGAGATGGCTCGCACTATGCTTGATGAATACAAAACGCCTCGTCGTTTCTGGACTGAGGCAATTGATACTGCGTGCCACATCATCAACAGAGTATATCTTCACAAATTCTTCAAAAAGACTGCCTATGAACTCCTCACTGATAAGAAACCCAATGTAAGTTATTTCAAAGTCTTCGGTGCTAAATGTTGGATTAGAGATCCTCATCACAACTCAAAATTTGCACCGAAAGCACATGAAGGTTTTATGCTTGGTTACGGAAAGGACTCGCACACCTACAGAGTCTTCAACAACGTTCTTCGCAAAGTTGTTGAAACTGTAGATGTGTGGTTCGATGAAACTAATGGCTCGCAAAGAGAGCACCTACCTACTGTGATAGATGAACCAGCACCTGAGGAAACTATCAAGTTCAAGGCTACTGAGGATGTCATTCCTACTAAAGAATCTACTGAAGAATTCATTCCAGAACATGAAGAACATCGAGCTAATGCACCTGAAGAAAATGGTGCTGAAGAAAACGCTGATCAAACTCTTCAACGACAACCAGCTCATCCTCGCATTGCAAAAGAAGTGCAAGTTGAAAAGATCATCAATGACATCAAAGCGCCAGGTCCTCTCACACGCTCAAAAGCTTCACATTTGTCTAACTTTTGTGGGCAGTATGCTTTTGTCTCTATTACAGAGCCCACTAAGGTAGATGAAGCATTTCTGGAGCCTGAGTGGATTCAGGCCATGCAAGAAGAATTACATCAGTTCGAGCTCAACAATGTATGGGAACTGGTCAAACGTCCAGATCCTCGCAAGCACAATATCATCGGCACAAAGTGGATCTACCGCAACAAGCAAGATGAAAATGGCCTTGTTGTGAGGAATAAGGCACGGCTTGTAGCTCAAGGCTACACAGAGGTTGAAGGAATTGATTTCGATGAAACTTTTGCACCTGTTGCTAGACTTGAGGCTATTCGCATATTACTTGCTTATGCTAACCATCATGATATCACTCTATATCAAATGGATGTGAAAAGTGCATTCCTCAATGGTAAGCTTAGGAAAGAAGTATATGTTGCTCAACCCCCAGGTTTTGAAGATCCAAAGAATCCTGACAAAGTCTTCAAACTCAACAAGGCCCTCTATGGCCTCAAGCAGATCCCACGGGCTTGGTATGATACTTTGAAGGAACTCTTCATGAAGAAAGGCTTCAAACCCAGTTCACCCGACCCTACTCTTTTCACTAAATCTTATGATGGTGAATTGTTTGTGTGCCAAGTATATGTTGATGATATTATCTTTGGCTATACTGACCAACGTTATAGTGATGAATTTGCCTATATGATGAGTGAAGAATATCAAATGTCTAGTATGGGAGAGTTGAAATTCTTCTTAGGTCTTCAAATTCGTCAACAACACAATGGCATATTCATATCTCAGGAGAAATACCTCAAGGATGTACTGGGGAAATTCGGCATGCAAGATTGCAAAGGCGTCAAAATTCCTATGCCCACAAATGGCCATCTGTGAACTGATGAAAATGGTATTGACTTCGATCTTAAGGTATACCGCTCCATGATAGGTTCCTTATTATACTTATGTGCATCTAGGCTAGATATAATGCTTAGTGTTTGCATGTGTGCCCGATTTCTAGCTGCACCGAAGGAATCACACCATAAGGCTGTGAAGCATATTCTTCGATATCTACCTCACACACCAACACTTGGATTATGGTATCCCAAGGGCTCGGCTTTTGATCTTGTTGGATATTCTGACTCTGACTATGCTGGTGATCGTGTGGATCGCAAGTCAACATCTGGTACATGTCATTTCCTCAGACGATCTTTGGTCTGTTGGTCCTCGAAGAAATAGAACTGCATATCACTATCTACTGCTGAAGCTAAGTACATTGCCGCTGGTTCTTGCTGTGCCCAATTGCTATGGATGAAGCAAACTCTCAAGGACTACGGCGTCAACATGAAGAATGTACCTCTCTTCTGTGACAATGAGAGTGCCATCAAGATTGCTCACAACCCAGTTTAGCACTCGGAGACAAAGCACATTCAGATTCGTCATCATTTTCTTCATGATCATGTGTTGAAGGGCGACATTTCTATTGAGCATGTGAAGACTGAAGAACAGCTAGCCGATATCTTCACAAAGCCCTTGGATGAGAAGGGATTTAACAAGTTGCGGTGTGAGCTAAATATCCTAGAATCTTTGAATGTTCGTTGAAAAGGACACTCATCCTAACACTTATGCAAAATTGATGACTTAGATGTGCAACACATGAAGAAACGTTTTACTTCAATCAATGAAGAATAACACTCTTAGTGTGAAGAAATTAATGAAGAATTTGATTCTCAGAACCCTACAATAATTGTACGCGGTGTCTGAAATCATCATTCTTATACGGTGGGTCACGCCACCACCAAAAGTTGAAATTCCTCAAATTATTCATATTCTTCAACTTTGCATAGTCTTCACTGGTTCCGTTGTTTTTCTTCATTGGCTATATATATATATGAGTTTATGTCCTCTACAAAATTTACTTATTGCTATTTCTTCAAGTTGGTTTTCTGCTAAGTGAATGTGATCGGACCCTTCCCCTCTATGCTATACTCAACCCAATCTGTTCACAAATTCTTCATGTGCGTTCTATTTGAAACTCGTTCAAAATCTTCACTGTGTCCTTGTCAGCTGAAGAAATTGAGAACGGAACTTTAAAACTAATCTTATCCAAATTTTCGGTTTTGCCGCTCAAATCGTTCCGCATCCCATGATAAATTTTTAATTCACCCACGATCTTACACGATCTCCACTACACAGTACGTGGGTGACACATGTCGTGCGAAGGAGAAGGGTCAGGGGCGCGTTCGTCCCAAATCTTCGGGCGAACAGTTTTCACTGCTACTATAAATACCCCCTCATCCCTTCCTAACTTCCTTTACTCCGCTCGATCTCTCTCTCCCACTCGAGCTTCCCAAACCCTAGCGCCGCCGCTACTCCATCATCGCCGGTGAGGAAGAGCTTCACTGCCTCGACCTCGTCGTCGTCGTACTCGCGCCAACCGCGGAAATCTTCACCTCCGCCACCGCTGTAGACGTCTTCCTCCGCCAAGTTAGGGCGTGGAAGATCTACACCGACGAACTCCACTGTTTCACCTCACTGTTCGTCGTGTTCTTCATTTCAGGGTAATTAAAAGTTACTTTTACTGCCCTCTTTGATTCGAAGTTTCTCTACAAAATCTTCAAAGGTGTTTTATTCTTCAAATCTTCACACACTAAACACCTCACATGTCATCTGTTCTTGATTCGTTTCTCTAAGCATCATTTTTCTTCAAGATTCCTCAATTGTGTGGATCTTCGATCTATAAAACTCTGGAACCTAAGACAAAGAACGCTTAGTGAAAATCTTCAAGACTCATCTGGTCAAATTCCTCAAACTTGTTCTTTTAAAAAAACCTTCTGAGAACGCATATGACCTCTCCATATTCCTCACAACTATACTCTATTCACAGGTACACATGTCCGCTGCTGAATCACTAGGTTCTCATCAACTTAACTCATTTTCAGCGTTCCTCGAAGAAAAGTTGCATACTTCTTCAGAGAATTTGATTGTTAAAATTCCTCAACTGAAGAAAATGGCTGATGGTAAAAGGCCATAGAAGGGAGGAAAGAGGCCTGAGGTAAATACAGTGTTTGAGATCCCAGATGACATATATGTTGGGTACTGCACACCTACTGAGGAAACCAAGAATGAGCGCAAACTGCGCAAACAGAGGATAGAGAGGAGATGGGCAAGAGAATGGAGGGAGTACAGATATGTCACTCCTAAGTACATGAAGAAATTCGCACTCAATCCTCCATGCCCAAGAGCTCCATTGGCACCTGGCCAAGTAGCTGATCCCACCAGCCTCAAGCATGGTGAGGACTATCCTGATGAATGGGCCAAGCGCCAAGGCAAGTTGGCCAAGCAAGCTAGAGAAGTAGTGAGGAAATTCAATGAAGACTCTGCTGTGGCTGATGCTGCCTCTAGTGAGGCCTCTGTCAAGCCGAGGAAATCCATGACTAAGAAGCATGCTCGTAAGACAAGTGCTTCACCAACAGTGCCCTCACGGCCAAGTTCCTCAGCTGCGCCCTCATGGCCAGACTCTTCAAGGTCCTCATGACCAATCCCTCAAGCTGCTCCTTCAAAATCCTCAGCACCTCCTCCAAAGTCCTTAGCTGTTCCGACAAAGTCCTCAGCACCTACGCATCTGGCCACATGCCAAAGGACTACAGGCATCTCCATTGCCTCTGGTGTCTCAGCAAGCTCCTCAGCTGCACCAAATTCTTCATCTGGGCCCACTCTGATGAAGACCAAGGCAACTGCTGGACGAGGTCCTCGGCCAAGTATTCAAAAGAAGCAAGTCGCTTTCCAAGTGCCATCTGAAGAAGATGAAGCTGATGATGATGAACTTGCAGAAATCATCAGAGACAGACAAGTTAGGGCCGCTAGAGCCAAAGGCACACCTGTGCCACTGCTTTTGGATCCCAAGCTGGTCCTCGACTACATTGATCTCTGGCACAAGGACCCAAATACTCTTATGCCTGACTTCAAGCTGACGCCTCGTCAAAATCACATGCTGACTCATTTCATCCAAGAGGAGAAATGGAAATATGATCAGGCCAGGCAGATCAAGAAGGCCCAGTACAGAAAGGAGAAATATCTGAAGAACAACATTGTCACTATGACAACTGATGAACTTGTAAAAATCCAATCTGAAATCAAAACCCTCAGCGATAACTTCAAAGCCTACTATGCTGATTGGCAAGGAGCCAAAGTTAGATTTGTAAAGATAACTAAACAGTTCACTTCAAATGTTGCTGCCCCAACGCAACAGGAAATTCCTCAGGCTGAAGCATCTGCTCAGCCGACTGAAGAACATGCTAGCACCGCTGATGATAATCAGGCTGCTGAAGAAAATGTGAGTTCCAGGGCTGATGTCTGCATTCCAGCCACTGAAGAAATTGCCAGGGCACCCACTAGTGGTGTGCCTGAAGAAACTGAAGAACTCAGGGCAACTTCATCAGTTGTGCCTGAAGAAAATCAACCAGATTCCTCAGCTGCCCCCGCACCAACTTCAAATCCAATCCTTCCATCTACATCAGATGTGAAGAAGACCAAGGCTGCAGAGCATGCTGCAGTGAAGAAAAGGAAAGCATCAGCTGCTTCAGATTCTTCAGCTCTGAAGAAAATGAAGCCTATGACAAGCTCATTTGCACATCCGATTGATGTTGTTCCCATCTCAACCAGGCCATCAAAGGACCTTGTTCCTTTTGATGAAGAATATGTGATCCCTAATGGATCTGATGAAGAAACTCCTTCTGCTGCTTCGTCTGAACCGTTGGATGAAGAAATTGAAGTGGATGTGATCCCTTCAATACCTATCATCTCCACATCTATGCCTCAGTTCACAGCTGAAGAGGTTGGTGTTGAAGAAATGGAAGATGAAGATGTGGACATTGGCTGCTCCACACCCGTAATCAGTGATGAATTCTGGGAAAGTCAGCATCCAAACTCTCCAATGTTCACCCCTCTACAGCAAATTCCTCAGTTCCCCACACAAATTGTTCACATGGGCTCTGAAGAAACTCATCCCACTACATCTGTCCATGAGGACATTGCAGCCACTAGCGTTGAAGAAACTGCTGCTGCTGAACAACCAACTACGCAGACTGCCACTGAGGAAGAACCAGAAATTCCTCAGCCTGAAGAACCTGCGATTGAGATTCCTGAGGTCGTGATGCAACTCACGGACACTCCTCTGCCAAAGCCAAAGGATCCATTCTCACGCAAGAAAAAGTTCAAGGCTGATGATTTCTTCGGCGAGCATGTATTCTTCAAAGATTATAACCCATATGACTCTGCTCGCATTAGGAAGAGGCGTTTCTGGACTGCTAGTCAAGCAAATTTCTATTCCTCAGTGCTGTTCAACAAGGAGAAGATTTTCTACCATGTGCATATTCCTCACGTGGATATGGAATCTCTGCCATGCTTCGCACCAGTCCTTAGTGTTCTTCACGATGCTGGACTGCTCAATTTTTGCTCTGACATCTGCGATTGGAATGAAGAACTGATTCTTCAATTCTATGCAATGTTGCACATCACCGGAAATGCTGAAGATGTGAATTCATGGGTGTTGGACTGGATGTCTGAAAACACTCACTACACTGCACCAGCCTCTGAATTGCTTCATGCTCTACCACTCAGTCCTCCCCTTGAAGAAGCTCGCTGCATCTACAGTGAACCTGAGCTCACACATCATTACATGCAAGTGTTGATGAAGCCTTTGAAACCAGGTCAGGCACCACGAACCAAATTCCTTGTGAAGGAATTGCTATACGTGCCCAGAACTGTCTATCGTATTCTTACGAGGACAATCAGTCCTATCAAAGGCCACGACTCATCTGATGAGGAAATTGTTGGCATCATGAAGAATTTGGTATTCAACATCGTTCATGGCATTCCTGTCAACTATCACAATTTCTTCATGAGGACTATGGCCAATGTTGCACTGTCTCCGTTTGAGCTGAAGCATTATGCACCTTGGATCATGAGATTCCTCAGGACAAGGTCTTCACTCAACTACAAAGCTGATTTCCAGAATCATCTCAGCTACTTGCCCCCAATTGAAGTCCTCAAGCAGACATATTCCTCAGTTGATGGAAAGGGCAAGGCACCAGCTGTAATTGATGAAGGCATTCGTCCATTGGATGGTCAGTTTCGCAAAGCTGCATCTTATTCCACCAATGATGACTCTACCACACATGACTCTGCCAATGCTCCCAAGTCCACTCCTCAAGCCACTGCTCCGCGCGTGATGATAGACCGTGAACTTCTGCTTAGTCTTCACCAGAAGGTGGATCGAAATCACAAATGGGTTAAGCGTCAGTTTGGTTCACTTCTTCACAACATGACTGCCACACACAATGCAGTGAAGAAAAACCACTACTACCTCCATCAAGTCTTCGGTTGCACCTGGGCAATCCTGTCACATCTGTATGGTGAAGAAGATCTGAAGAACATGGGTCTTAATGAAGATTTTGACTGGTCTGCACCTCCACCGAAGAAATTCAAGAAGGTCAAGGTTCCTTCTCTGGTGGCCAGCTCATATTCTTCATCGCACGACACTGATGAACATGAAGATTTAGACGACACTGCGGCAGGCCCTACATCAACCAATGACCCCAACAACACTGGCGCTCCTTCATCAACTTGATTATCTTCAGGGGCGTTAGTCCTTAGTTTTGATCCTTTTGGTCAGTTGATGACAAAGGGGGAGAAATTTGAGTTAGTCTTCAAGCGGGTCTATTTTATCGCCCATATAGAACGTTTTTTTTTGCTAAGTTACAACTCTCGTTCTTCTAAAACTTTATTGGATCGAGTTGTAATCTTAAACCCGATGGTGCTCTGATACTTTTGATGCACTATGCTCTGATACTCTTTTCTGCATGCTTATTCCTCGTTAATATTACTGCACGCATGCTGAATTTCATCAGGCACCATATTTCATCATGCATTTCAAATTCTTCATATTATATGTTAAATGCGTGTATGAATTACAAGATATAGGGGGAGATCTCCATGATTCAACTCTTCAAGTGTGCATTGCTTCAAAAGCAAATTCCTCACTATGCACATCTTTAGGGGGAGTTCTTCTATATCTTGCAATCAAATTCCTCAATATCAGTATTTACACTTCATATGTTTATCCCCGTTGAAAACTTAACCTATATTGTCATCAATCACCCAAAAGGGGGAGATTGTAAGTGCATCTAGTGCCCCTCAGTGATTTTGGTGTATTGAAGACTTATAGGTTAAGGGACTAATACGTGTGTGAGTGTACACAGGTCTATAAGTCTATGAGGAGTTTGATATTTACAGGAAAAGTCGACCCCTAAAAATGAATATCTTCGACTGAAGATTTTGGTATTTGTGAAGACTTTCATGAAGACTTTGAAAGTGAAGAAATTGGTGTGTTCGTGAAGACTTGATATTCATGCGAGGAATATGAAGCTTGAAGACTTTCGTTTTCATAGTTTTGTTTTTCTCTTTCTTGAGTCATAGGAAACACCGTACTGTTAAAGGGGGTCGAGGAAATACTAAGCAAAAATTGCCATGTGATGCTCAACTCAAAATCCTACACCTACCAATCCCTTCGAGTGAAGCCATTGGAAATCTCATACAGTTCAGTCAATTTTTTTAGTGACAGAGACGAAGTTCTTCTGGTCTCTGAGGAATTTGTCCTGACTGAGGAGTTAGGAATTCCCCAGTGCGGATTGCCTACACAGTGAGGAACATGATAGCCCTGAGGATTTTGCTACTCAAAATTCCGACCGTTGCTGTGCTATGCGCCAGCTGTTCCAAAATATCTATCCACCTAACGGTCATATTATTGAAGGGCATTTATGTCTTATCATGTCGGGCTGCTCCCTAGGCTATAAATAGCCGCCCCCTACAACCACTAGGCTAGAGGCTGCTCCGAAAGAAACCGACACTTGTCAATTGAGAGCAACCCATCCTCCTAGGACTTTGAGCAAAAATCATCAAGTGAGGAAAAACCAAAAACCCAAAACCCAAACACCTACAAACCCCAAGTGATTGAACATCACTGAAGAAATTGATCCTGAGTGGATCCGACGCTTGTTACCTTTGAAGACTGTGCTTCTTCCAGACGGTTAGGCGTCATGGTCTAGAGCATCCAAGAGGAATTGTGGATCGCCGAGTGACCAAGTTTGTGAAGGTTTGGAAGTCGCGTGAAGACTTACCACGAGTGATTGGACGAGGTCTGTGTGACCTTAGTTCAAGGAGAATACGGTGAGGGCTGGGTGTTCGGGACTGTGTGTCCTCGAGTTTAAATACTCAGCCGCTCCAACCAGACGTACAACTGAGACAGCAGTTGGAACTGGTCTACCAAATCATTGTCTTCACCAAGCTTACTGGTTCTATTTCCTCAACTCTTTCATTTCCTCATAACTGTGTTGTGTGTTTGTTCATATATGTGTTTGAAGACTTTGACTGAAGACTTTCTCAATTTCCTCAGTTCAATTTCTTCAGTCTGTTTGTCTTCATCCTGTGTTATCCTATGATTATGCTTCATGTACTCTGTGCCTGTCTTCATTTCATCATGATGACTATGCTTGTATTCTGTTATGTTTACCTTTGAGTACTTATTCCGCTGCTAGTAGTTCTTCGCTAAGGAATTTCCTCACCGGCAAATTCCTCAGTGAAGAATTTCATAAAAATCGCCTATTCACCCCCCCCCCTCTAGTCAATATTACGCAGTTTCATATTGCTTTGCTTTTACTTTTTACTTTGCATCTCTATACCAAAAATATTATTTATCATCTCTATCAGATCTCACTTTCATTAGTGACCGTGAAGGGATTGACAACCCGTAAGCGCGTTGGTTGCGTTGAGCTATTGTTTTTGTGTAGGTACGAGGGACTCGAGCGTAGCCTCCTACTAGATTGATACCTTGGTTCTCAAAAAACTGAGGGAAATACTTACGCTACTTTGCTGCATCATCCCTTCCTCTTCGGGGAAATCCAACGCAGTGCTCAAGAGGTAGCAAGAAGAATTTCTGGCGCCGTTGCCGGGGAGTCTGCGCAAAAGTCAACATGCCAAGTACCCATCACAATCCCTATCTCCCGCATTACATTATTTGCCATTTGCCTCTCATTTTCCTCTCCCCCCAATTCACCCTTGCCGTTTTATTCGCCCTCTCCCTCTCTATCCTCGCTCTCTCTCTATTTGCCTCTTTTGCCCGTTTGCTTTTTGTTTGCTCGTGTGTTAGTTTGTTTGCTTGTCGTCATGGCTAGTCTCATATGTCTCCATTGTCTCCCGAGAATGAAGTTCTAAACTTTAAACAAAGGGAGGGAGAAAATCTAAAAGATGCTTGGTATAGAATTTGCAATGTTCAAAATAGATCTACCAGGAAGCAATCTACTTCAGTTCTTCTCCGCAATTTTATGTAGGTGTTAGTCCTTGGTATAGATATATCCTTGATACCATTACCGGAGGGAATTTCTTGGGTAGCCATACTTTTGATTCTTACAATGCTATGTTAGATTTATTTGGCTCACCACCTCTTTTGGTTAATGGAACTATGTTAACTTTGGAGCATGTTATGCAAAGACTTGAAATTATTGAAAATAAAGTTGCTACTATTGAATTATTTGAAAATCTAGATAAAAAGATCCACAATCAAATTACCCAATATGGACCTAAGGTAGCAATGGCTTCGAAAAATATTAAGGAATAGGAACCCATAGTTAATGAGAAGATAAACTTAGATTCTACTACAATTGATAAACTTGAGGGTATCATTACGAACTTGGGAACCGCTTTTTCTTCCGTAAAGAATACTCCAAGTCCTCCTACTAAAATTTCCAAGCTTATGTATGTTCCTAAAAATAAGGGTGAATCATCTAGTAAGGAAACTGCGGATCTTAAATCTATAAGTATTCATCCCAATCGTTTTGCTATCATTAAGGAACCAATTGCTACAAATGAATTTTTCGATCTTGTGCTTAAGAGTTTAATAATCACTAGAAAGAAAGAAATTCCTAAGGGAGATAGATGCCTCATTGAAGAATTGCCTACCAAAGATGGCAATACCTAGATCTAATCTTGCTTGTTATGCCTAGCTAGGGGCGTTAAACGATAGCGCTTGTTGGGAGGCAACCCAATTTTATTTTTATTCCTTGCTTTTTGCTCCTGTTTAGTAATAAATAAATTATCTAGCCTCTGTTTTGGTTGTGTTTTTTGTGTTTAATTAGTGTTTGTGCCAAGTAGAGCCGTTGGGAAGACGTGGGGAAAGTCTTGTTGAACTTGCTGTAAAAAACAGAAACTTTAGCGCTCACGAGAATTGCTGTCATTTTTATTTGGAAAGTGATATTTAGTTAATTCTTTTTGAAGATGATTAATAGATAAATTCCTCACGTCCAGAAATTTATTTTAGAATTTTTGGGGTTCCAGATCTTGCGCTAGCTTCAGATTACTACAGACTGTTCTGTTTTTGACAGATTCTGTTTTGCGTGTGTTGTTTGCTTATTTTGATGAATCTATGGCTAGTAAAATATTTTATAATACATAGAGAAGTTGGAATACAGTAGGTATAACACTCATATAAATATATAATGAGTTCATTACGGTACTTTGAAGTGGTCTCTTGTTTTCTTTCGCTAACGGAGCTCACGAGATTTTCTACTTTAAGTTTTGTGTTGTGAAGTTTTCAAGTTTTGGGTATAGATTTGATGGATTATGGAACAAGGAGTGGCAAGAGACTAAGCTTGGGGATGCCCATGGAACCCCCAATATAATCTAAGGACACCTAAAAGCCAAAGCTTGGGGATGCCCCGGAAGGCATCCCCTCTTTCGTCTACTTCTATCGATAACTTTACTTGGAGCTATATTTTTATTCACCACATGATATGTGTTTTGCTTGGAGCGTCTTTTATAATTTGAGTGTTTGCTTGTTAGTTTAACACAATCATCCTTGCTGTATACACCTTTTGAGAGAGACATACATAATTTGGAATTTGATAGAATACTCTATGTGCTTCACTTATATCTTTTGAGCTCTATAGTTTTACTCTACTGCTTCACTTATATCTTTTGAGTTATATAATTTTGCTCTAGTGCTTCACTTATATCTTTTAGAGCATGGTGGTGGATTTGTTTTATAGAAACTATTGATCTCTCATGCTTCACTTAGATTATTTTGAGAGTCTTAATAGCATGGTAATTTGCTTAATAATAATATGCTTGGTATTCAAGATTTGTAAAACTTTCTTTTGAGTGCATTGAATACTAAGAAAAAATTGATGCTTGATAATTGTTTTGAGATATGAGGATGGTGATATTAGAGTCATGCTAGTTGAGTAGTTGTGAATTTGATAAATGCTTGTGTTAAAGTTTGTGATTCCCGTAGCATGCACGTATGGTGAACCGTTATGTGATGAAGTCGGAGCATGATTTATTTATTGATTGTCTTCCTTATGAGTGGCGGTCGGGGACGAGCGATGGTCTTTTCCTAACAATCTATCCCCGTAGGAGCATGCACGTAATACTTTGCTTTGATAACTTCTAGATTTTTGCAATAAGTATATGAGTTATTTATGACTAATGTTGAGTCCATGGATTGTACGCACTTTCCTTCCTTCCACCATTGCTAGCCTCTCTAATACCGCGCACTTTTCGCCGGTATCATACACCCACCAAATACCTTCCTCAAAACAGCCACCATACCTACCTATCATGGCATTTCCATAGCCATTATGAGATATATTGCCATGCAACTTTCCACCGTTCCGTTCATTATGACACGCTCCATCATTGTCATATTGCTAGCATGATCATGTAGTTGACATTGTATTTGTGGCAAAGCCACCATTCATAATTCTTTCATACATGTCACTCTTGATTCATTGCATATCCCGGTACACCGCCGGAGGCATTCATATATAGTCATATTTTGTTCTAAGTATCGAGTTGTAATTGTTTAGTTGTAAGAAAAATAAAAGTGTGATGATCATCATTTTTAGAGCATTGTCCCAAGTGAGGAAAGGATGATGGAGACTATGATTCCCCACAAGTCGGGATGAGACTCCGGACGAAAAAAAGAGGCCATAAAAAAAGAGAAGGCCCAAATAAAAAAAATGAGAGAAAAAGAGAGAAGGGACAATGTTACTATCCTTTTACCACACTTGTGCGTCAAAGTAGCACCATGATCTTCATGATAGAGAGTCTCTCATTATGTCACTTTCATATACTAGTGGGAATTTTTCATTATAGAACTTGGCTTGTATATTCCAATGATGGGCTTCCTCAAAATGCCCTAGGTCTTCGTGAGCAAGCGGGTTGGATGCACACCCACTTAGTTTCTTTTTGTTGACCTTTCATATACTTATAGCTCTAGTGCATCCGTTGCATGGCAATCCCTACTCACTCACATTGATATCTATTGATGGGTGAGGGAGTTCTGGATTAGGGGGTCTCCGGACAGCCGGATTATATCCTTTGGCCGGACTGTTAGACTATGAAGATACAAGATTGAATACTTCGTCTCGTGTCCGCATAGGACTCTACTTGGCGTGGAAGGCAAGCTAGGCAATGCGGATATGGATATCTCCTCCTTTGTAACCCAAACCCTCTCCGGTGTCTATATAAACCGGAGGGTTTTAGTCCGTAGGACAACATAAAATCATACCATAGGCTAGCTTCTAGGGTTTAGCCTCTCTGATCTCGTGGTAGATCTACTCTTGTACTACCCATATCATCAATATTAATCAAGCAGGACGTAGGGTTTTACCTCCATCAAGAGGGCCCGAACCTAGGTAAAACATGTGTCCCCTACCTCCTGTTACCATCCGGCCTAGACGCACAGTTCGGGACCCCCTACCCGAGATCCGCCGGTTTTGACATCGACATTGGTGCTTTCATTGAGAGTTCCTCTGTGTCGTCACCGTTAGGCTTGATGGCTCCTACTATCATCGTTAGCGATGCGGTCCAGGGTGAGACTTTTCTCCCCAGACAGATCTTCGTGCTCGGCGGCTTTGCAGTGTGGGCCAATTTGCTTGGCCATCTGGAGCAGATGGAAAGTTACGCCCCTGGCCACCAGGTCAGGTTTGGAAGCTTAAATTACATGGCCGATATCCGTGGAGATTTGATCTTCGACGGATTCGAGCCTCTGCCTTGTGCGCCACGCGGTCACTATGAGCATGACTTAGCTCTCCCATCGGACAGTGTTAAGGAGATCGCACCGGCAGCCGCTCCGACCCTCAATTCGGAGCCAGTTGCACCTTCCGCGGATGGGTGGATGGACCCCGCCACGGAGGCCTTACCCTCAGCGGCGATCGAGCTGAACATCAACCTTGCCTTGCACGAGAGCCGTGTTGTTAAACTTTTGGATCCTTCTCCGGCCACGGACTCTGAACCGCCTGTGCCTGTTCCTATCGAATCCGATTGGGCGCCGATCATGGAGTTTACCTCCGTGGATATTTTTCAGCACTCGCCAATTGGCGACATACTGAACTCATTAAGGTCTCTCTCCTTGTCAGGAGAATCCTGGCCGAACTATGTCCAGCAGGACTGGGATGCGGACGACGAAGAAATTCGAGGCCCACCCACCACCCACTTGGTAGCCACTGTCGATGACTCAACCGACATGCTCGACTTCGACTCCGAAGACATCGACGGTATGGACGACGGTGCAGGAGGCGAAGACGAACCACCGCCCACAGGGCGCTGGACGTCCACCTCATCATATGACGTATACATGGTGGACACACCAAAAGAAGACGACGACGAGGAACGGAAGGACGCAACGAAGGCTTGTCCCCTCGAGAAGCAGTCAAAGCAGCGGCGTAAGCGCCACCCCAAATCCCGCCTCAGTAGAAATAACGATCATACAGACCCAGCATTGGAGCAGGGCGAACCACTACCGGACCACGGCAATACGGAGAATCAAACCGAACAAACCAATTCTGTCAAAGATAATAGTCTGGATGACTTAACGCCGGACAGGCACCCGGAGCAACAGAATGCCCGTCAAAAGCTTGTTGCCATCGCGAGGAGTCTGAAAAAGCAGAAGCAAAGGCTCAAGGCTGTGCAGGACACACTCCAAATCAGATGGAGTAAAGTACTCAACACAGCAGCGAAGTATGGTGGTAATCGCCCCACCAAGAGCTACCCGAAGCGGAAGTTGCTACCGAATTCGATGAGGAGGCCCTAGATCCCCCACAACCAAAAATCAAAACGGCCACCTGGCCGGATAGACGACCTCACGACCAACATGGAGCGGCAAACAACGCCACTCACAAGCCAATACGCGATCCACACGAGGGCTCGCACAAAAAGGACGGTGCAACCAGATCCATCTATGGACCACGCAAGCGCGCCCCAGCATATGATGTAACAAAACAAACATTAGAACAACGTGGTACACCCAGATACAGGGGTGCCGCACACCCCCTATGTTTCACCGATTAGGTGCTGGACCATGAATTTCCAGAGGGATTCAAACCCGTAAACATAGAGGCATACGACAGAACAACATACCCTGGGGTCTGGATTGAGGACTATATCCTCCATATCCATATGGCTCGAGGAGATGATCTCCATGCCATCAAGTACTTACCCCTCAAGCTCAAAGGGCCAGCTCGGCACTGGCTTAAAAGCCTCCTCGAAAACTCCATTGGAAGCTGGGAAGAGCTCGAAGACGCTTTTCGGGCAAATTTTCAAGGGACTTATGTCCGACCCCCGGATGCGGACGATTTGAGTCATATAACTCAACGGCCCGGAGAGTCAGCCTGAAAGCTTTGGAACAGGTTTCTTACTAAGAAGAACCAAATAATTGACTGCCCGGACGCCGAAGCCTTGGCAGCTTTAAGTATAGCGTCCACGACGAATGGCTTGCCAGACACCTCGGCCAAGAAAAGCCGAGAACAATGGTAGCATTAACAAGCCTCATGACCCGCTTTTGCGCGGGTGAGGACAGCTGGCTAGCCAGATGCAGCACCTGCGACCCAAGCACATCCGAAGTTAGAGATGAAAACGGAAAATCACGACGCAGCAAAAATAATAAGCGTCGGAATAAAGAAGACAGCCCGAAGAGCACGGCGGTAAACGCCGGATTCCTAAGCTCTCGGCCAGGTCAACAAAAGCCGCCCTCTAAAGGTGCCAGAGATGAACTGTCCAGCCTGAACAAAATTCTGGACCAGGTATGTCAGATCCATAGCACCCCTAGTAAACCCGCTAATCATACCCACCGAGAATGTTGGGTCTTCAAGTAGTCCGGCAAGCTCAATGCCGTACACAAGGGGGAGGATACACCAAGCGAAGATGAGGATGAGCCTCTCAAGCAAGACACTGGGGAACAAAAGAAGTTTCCATCAGAAGTCAAAACAGTCAACGTATTACACGTGATCAAGGGAAGCAAAGCGGCCCTCCCAGATAAATATGCCCAAGGGCCTATCACCGCGAAACCCTGCCACTGGTCGTCTCAACCAGTCACTTTCGACCATCGTGATTACTCAGCAAGTATCCGGCGCGCAGGATGGGCTCCCCTGGTATTAGACCCAATAATTGACGGATACCACTTTGCACGAGTCCTGATGGATGGTGGCAGCAGTTTAAACATGATATACCAGGATACAATCCGCGAAATGGGGATAGACCCAACGAAAATTTTCCATAGCAACACTACCTTTAAAGGAGTAACGCCAGGCCCAGGGGCTCACTGCATGGGCTCCCTGCTACTAAAGGTTATATCCGGCCTCCCCGATAACTCCCATAGCGAACATTTAACCTTCCACATTACTCCGTTCCAATGCGGTTATCAAGCACTACTTGGACGCGAAGCTTTTGCTTGCTTTAATGCAATACCGCATTACGCTTCCCTCACACTCAAGATGCCCGGTCCACGTGGCATCATTACAGTGAACGGAAGTATTAAGAGATCTTTGCTCACCGAAGAGAATGCGACTGCCTTGGCAGCCACACACTAAAAACGGCCTCACCAACTAAAGCATTTGATAGGTCGTCAGGACCACGAACGCGGTTAGACGAGTCCGGCGCTGCTATATGTAATTTGTACCGGATTGATGGCCACACCCCTATTACAAATACAAGGGGCTCAATGCGCGCAGACAAGTGGCAATTTCTACTCATTTCTAGTTATACATGGTTTCTTTAAAAACTATCTTTTTGCATGACAACTATTTTCACCTAAGTTCCTCTCTCTTACAGATGATCATCGTGCTACACCCGCCCAAGATACGGCACAACGGAGACACAGGCGCAGACGTGCAGCAGGGACCCGCTCCAAGGATTCTTTTTAGATTAAGACCCTGCGTAAACCTTTTGTACTGTCTCTTGTTGATACACATCCCTCGAATTCTTGGTACAATTGAGAAGGATGCTGACGTCTTGGCATGTGGCCATGTCAGAGTAATGCATGTACCTAGACACAAGGGGCTTCTTACAAAGGGCACTATTTAGGCCCGGTCTATACCATACCGAATACCTTAGGGAGTGTTCGGCATCGCGAGTTTGGCCTTATATGCATCAGCTCCGAATCATTGTCTTTGGTCAAATGTTGGGTTTGCCCGGCTCCTGTGTTTTGGTGCCTTACGTTCCGCTTTATCGGCTAAGGCAGCACCAGGAGAACTACTACGATTGTTCCCTGGTTCATCCGGACGAGCACCTCGGTAGAGAAAGCCGAAAACTGACTGTCATGATATAGCGTGAGACTGGTCAACCACTCGATGACCTATCGGAATGTTAGAATTCCTCCGCCTTAACGAAGGGCCGTTTTCCGGCCAGGCATGTACGCACCCCGAGATCGGGAGAGTGCGGAGCCACCAGGGTCTATCTAGTAGCCCCACTGTCAAACTCCTATGGCTAAGTGAAAGTGTTAAAGCATTATAGTCTGGTTGCCTCGTTCGCTGCGCTATCACCTCCTTAATAGGACCAAGACGTTGGGTTAAGTGTGAACACGCATTTTTTGCGAGCACCTCCGCATTATATGCGTGGGGGTTGAAGCCAACGACTTTCAGGTTATATACATATATACATAAACGGCCGCACAGGAGGCATCACATTACTTTCTGGCAAAAGTATAAATACAACCTTACTATATTTCATAAAAACATTGTGTTTACAATGGGAATACATGTCATTCAAACATAATATTCTTCGAGCACCGGGACTCTATCAAACGAGCACCCTCAAGAACCTCTTCAAAATAGTGCTCGGCAGCTACTCGGCCCATGGCCGAACCTTGCGCCGCAACATTGGTAGCATCCATCTCTGCCCAGTATGCCTTGACACGGGCAAAGGCCATCCGCGAGCCTTCTATGCACGCCGACCTCTTCATCGCGTTGATGCGCGGCACCACGCCAAGGAACTGCTGCACTAAGCTGAAATAGTTGTTCGGCTTCGGCTTCTCCGGCCACAACTGATCTACAACAAACCTCATGGCGAGTCCGGACAACCTATTATGTTCGGCCCATTTGGCTAGCTGATCAGTCAAGGGAAGCGGACGCTCTGGAACGTTGAATTGCGACCAGAATAGCTTGTCCACTTCACGACCTGATTGATCTTGGAAGTATTCGACCGCATCGACAACGCTCGCCGCCAAGTCCATATATGCATCTGCCGAACTCCACAGCCGATCCAGAGGGGATCTCCGAACTTCCTCCGCAGCAGAAAGGGCTTACCAGCCGCAATATCCCCGGCTTCGCGCAGCTCCTCCTTCTTCGCCCTCATAGCAGAGCGACTGTCTTTGGTCGCCATAGTGGCCTTCTCCAGGTCCGCTGCCTTCACTCGGTTCTCCTCTTCAAGGAACTGGCAACGATCGGCAGTGCCTTTTAATTCTACGGCCATCTTGGCCATCTTTTCTTTGCTTTTGCAATGGGTGGCCTTCTCGGCTCTTAACTCCTCGTCCGCCTTCATAGCAGTTGCAATACTAACCCTCGCTTGTTCCTTGGCTCGGGCGAGCTCCGCCCGAAGGGTCTCCACGGTGGCAGCTCCGTCTGCAGTCACAACATATTAAAGATACTAGCATCATGCTGCTCTTATTGTGTGACATTCACCAGAAAACGTTACTTACCCTGTGATTCGTCAAGCCACTTGTTAACAAGCTTGATGTCGGCGTCTGCCACATCCAGTTGCCGTTTTAATTCGGCAAACTCACTAGTCCGGCTAGCCACCGGAGCTTCCACCACCTGCACATAAAGGCAGTCTGGTTATTGCCTGGGACTATGATCCTCTGTTCGCCGCCGTTCTCGACAACAACCAGAGTCTCAGGGGCTACTATCTACACAGGGCACACCTAACATGTCGGTACTATCACATATTATCTCACGTACCTTAAAGCCTGTCAGTAGACTCATAAAGGCTTCATGTAATCCGCTTTCGGCGGACGAAATTCTCTCCATCACCATACCCATTAGCGTACGGTGTACTTCTGAGATGGCCGCTCGCCCCACCAGCTCCCTCAGAACTTCCGACCGCATACCAGACAGTGCCGGACTCTTTTGTTTGCTCCCTTCGAGAGCCAGACGCTGGGGACTTCGGGGGTCTATGGGATTATCTTCTGGCCTCACCGGATCCGAAGAGACCCTCCATGACGACACTTTGGGGTTGCCCGCTTCTTGAGCGGAGGAGTCCGGGGGAGGCGTTTCGCTCTCCATCATCTCCGGAAGAAGATCCCCCGAAGACGAGCTCAGCTGAGAGGGGCTAAGACCCGAACTGCAAGATATATGTGGCGGTTATTTTCTCAGAAGAAAGATGGTATACCTTCACTATTAAAGTATTTTTTGGATCACTTACGACTCGTTGGAGGGCTGATCCCCCCGCGGACTTTGTGCGGCAAGAGCACCCCCTGAGGCAAGACCCTCTGTTGGAGACTTCTTCTCTCGTTTGGAGGCCTCGGCTTCCGGATCCTCGAAAGCAGTCCTCTTCCTCCCCCGGTTATCGTCCTTTATGGAGGCGCTCATTCCCTCGGTTGGAACTGGCAGAAATGGGGGCCCGCTTCCGCCCATATTATTCCCCCTGTATCTTCCTTCGAGGGCTCCGGGCAAGGTGCGAGCTCGAGCATCTTTTTGAAAACCGGATTTTCCAAACCCTCGGGGAGGGGGGCCGAACACTGAATCATCTTCGCCTTTGTTAGCCAGTCCTGGTCAAAGAGCGATCTCTCAGAAATAACTTCATGAATAAAAGATGATGTGTTCGGCTAGAGGATTTCTTACTTGTTCGGCGGCGCGGTTACTGCTCAGGCCCACGTCCTCGGTAGTATCCGGACACTCTATTTGAGGTCCGAAGAATGACTTGTACATCTCCTCGTGCGTCAGGCCGAGGAAACTTTGAATGGCACGCGGTCCTTCTGGGTTGAACTCCCACAAGCGAAGGGGCTGGCGTTTGCAAGGCTGGACTCGACGAACCAGCATAACTTGCATTACCACAACCAAATTAAAATCTCCCTCGAAGAGATCTTGAATGCGGCTTTGCAGTATAGGCATGTCCTTGGCTGGACCCTAGCTCAGACCTCTGCTAATCCATGACATAAGTTGTGGTAGGGGCCCGAGCGGAAAGCGGGGGCAGCCGCCCACTTGGCACTTCTAGGAGCCATGACGTAAAACCACTCCTGTTGCCATAATTCGGACACCTTTGGAAAGGAACCTTTCGGCCACGGAGCTCCTGCCATCTTGCCTATTGATGCGCCTCCACACGCTGCATGTTGCCGCTCGATCATCTTCGACTTCACTTCAAAGGTCTTGAGCCATAGGCCGAAGTGAGGGGTAATGCGAAGGAAGGCCTCACACACGACAATAAATGTCGAGATGTGGAGAAAGGAGTCCGGAGCTAGATCGTGGAAATCTAGCCCGTAATAGAACATCAAACCCCCGACGAAGGGATCCAGAGTGAGGCCTAGGCCTCGGAGGAAGTGGGAGACGAACACGACATTCTCGTCGGGTTCGGGAGTGGGGACAACCTGCCGTCGAGCAGGCAGCCGATGCGAAACCTCGGCGGTCAGGTATCTGGCCTCCCTCAACTTCTTGATATCCTCTTCCGTGACGGAGGAGGGCATTCACCGGCCTTGAAGGCTGGATCCGGACATGATTGAAAATCCAGAGCACCTGACCTGGGCTTTGGGTGTTAGAACTCGAGGCGGGGGAGGGGTTCGATTGAGCACGAGAGGGAAAAAGCAAAAACCTTGTCCCTTTATAAAGAGGGTAAATATCAAGCGTCCTCTCTGTAGCCGTTTGGGACTTACCTATAATCTAGGAGTCCTAGACACGGTTGGGTTACCCATGACCGTATTAATGAGAATCCCGTAATTGGGGGAACATGATCTCTGCTTCGACAAGACGTGTCAAGAAATTGCCTCGCGTTATGTGTGGAGCTGGTTGGAGAAAAACGGTTCGAATAATCACCGGGCCATGACATAACGTCATGCTGCCAAAACAAGTCAGCAAATTAGATTTGCGAAAATATTATTCTCTCTACGGAAGTATGTGGAACTTATGTTGCAGGGTCGGACACTATCCTTGTATTCAAATTCTTTTGTGATGTATTCGGAGGAGGAACCCGCCTTGCAATGCCGAAGACAATACTGCGCGTCGGTCTCATCGTCATTGAAGCCAGGTTCAGGGGCTACTGAGGGAGTCCTGGATTAGGGGGTCTCCGGACAGCCGGATTATATCCTTTGGCCGGACTGTTAGACTATGAAGATACAAGATTGAAGACTTCGTCTCGTGTCCGGATAGGACTCTACTTGGTGTGGAAGGCAAGCTAGGCAATACGGATATGGATATCTCCTCCTTTGTAACCAACCTTGCGTAACCCTAACCCTCTCCAGTGTCTATATAAACCGGAGGGTTTTAGTCCGTATGATAACATACAATCATACCATAGGCTAGCTTCTAGGGTTTAGCCTCTCTGATCTCGTGGTAGATCTACTCTTCTACTACCCATATCATCAATATTAATCAAGCAGGACGTAGGGTTTTACCTCCATCAAGAGGGCCCGAACCTGGGTAAAACATTGTGTCCCCTGCCTCCTGTTACCATCCGGCCTAGACGCACAATTCGGGACCCCCTACCCGAGATCCGCCGGTTTTGACACCGACAATGGGCATCTCCAGAGCCCGTTGATACGCCTAGTTGATGTGAGACTATCTTCTCCCTTTTTGTCTTCTCCACAACCACCATTCTATTCCACCTATAGTGCTATATCCATGGCTCACGCTCATGTATTGCGTGAAGATCGAAAAAGTTTTGAAAATGTCAAAAGTATGAAATAATTGCTTGGCTTGTCATCGGGGTTGTGCATGATTTAAATACTTTGTGTGGTGAAGATAGAGCATAGCCAGACTATATGATTTTGTAGGGATAGCTTTCTTTGGCCATGTTATTTTGAGAAGACATAATTGCTTTCTTAGTATGCTTGAAGTATTATTATTTTTATGTCAATATGAACTTTTGTCTTGAATCTTTTGAATCTGAATATTCATACCACAATTAAGAAGATTTACATTGAAATTATGCCAAGTAGCACTCCGCATCAAAAATTCTGTTTTTATCATTTACCTACTCGAGGACGAGCAGGAATTAAGCTTTGTGTCGGTGTCAAAACCGGCGGATCTCGGGTAGGGGGTCCCGAACTGTGCGTCTAGGCAGATGGTAACAGGAGGCAGGGGACGCGATGTTTTACCCAGGTTCGGGCCCTCTTGATGGAGGTAAAACCCTACGTCCTGCTTGATTAATATTGATGATATGGGTAGTACAAGAGTAGATCTACCATGAGATCAGAGAGGCTAAACCCTAGAAGCTAGCCTATGGTATGATTGCTTCTTCGTCCTATGGACTAAAACCCTCTGGTTTATATAGACACCGGAGAGGGCTAGGGTTACACAGAGTCGGTTACAATGGTAGGAGATCTACATATCCGTATCGCCAAGCTTGCCTTCCACGCCAAGGAAAGTCCCTTCCGGACACGGGACGAAGTCTTCAATCTTGTATCTTCATAGTCCAGGAGTCCGGCCGAAGGTATAGTCCGGCTATCCGGACACCCCCTAATCCAGGACTCCCTCAGTAGCCCCTGAACCAGGCTTCAATGACGACGAGTCCGGCGCGCAGATTGTCTTCGGCATTGCAAGGCGGGTTCCTCCTCCAAGTACTTCATAGAAGATTTTGAACACAAAGGTAGTGTCCGGCTCTGCAAAATAAGTTTCCACATATTGCCATAGAGAGAATAATATTTACACAAATCTAATCTGCTGACGTATTCCGTAGCGTGACATCACACCACGGCCAAGTCTTTATTCGAATCGTTTTACTGTCCCACCTCAGCGCGTTTAGCGAGGCGGTTTCCTTGGCACGTCTTGTCAAAGCAGAGATCGTGTCCCCTTATTCCGGGATTCTTATCAATACGGGCGTGGGTAACCCAACCGCGCCATTGATTACGGCGCTTGGGAGATAAGCGAGTTTTACCAGGCGGGTGGGGACGCATAGTCGCGTCCACCCATATAAGGGGATAAGGATCCACCTTTTCATCCACGCCTTCTTCCTCCTTTGCCTATCCATTTCCGCGCACTCGAGCTCCAGCGCCCAAGTCCGCACACCCCACCTCAACCTTCTCTTGCCATGTCCGGAGCGGGAGGCAAGTGGATGGTCTCCTCCGTCACAGAGGGACACATCAAAAAACTGAGGAAGGCCGGATACTTGTCTAACAACATTGCGCACCAGCTTCCCGAAGAGGGGCAGCTCATCCCCACCCCTAGGCCCCATGAGAGGGTGGTGTTCCTCCCCCATTTCCTCCGCGGACTGGGCTTCCCTCTCCACCCATTTGTCCGGGGGCTCATGTTCTACTATGGCCTGGATTTCCACGATCTGGCCCCGAACTTTGTCCTCAACATCTCGGCGTTTAACGTCGTGTGTGAGGCTTTCTTCCGCATCCGCCCCCATTTCGACCTATGGCTCAAGACTTTCAATTTCAAGCCGAAGGTGGTGCGCGGCACCCAGGCGGAGTGCGGAGGCGCCATGGTGGGCAAGATGCCCAATGTCCTATGGCTCGAGGGCTCCTTCGTGGAGTCCCTAAAGGGGTGGCAGTCGGGGTGGTTCTACATCACCGAGTCACCCCCGAGTTCCGATCCGGACCCCCTACGCGGCTCGCCTCCTGGAAAGAGATGGGCCTGTCATGGGGTAAAAAAGGAGAGCTGACCGGACTCCAAACATGCATCCAAACCTTGGTGGACAAGAAGCTCAAACTTGTCAACGTAGTCCAGGTTATGCTCATCCACCGGATGCTCCCGTGTCAACAATGGGCTTTCAACCTGTGGGAGTTCGACCCGGCGCGTCACCGAACTCTTAGCAGGCTCTTCGACATGACGTACGAAGATGCCTGGAAGGTGCTTTTCAAGGGCGCCGAGGCCCCCGCATCCGCTACCGAGGATCGCGGATTCAGCATGCAGCGTCACGCTCATGCGGTAAGCTGTTTTTACCTTTTACAGGGTATTAGTTTTTCATAGTTTGACTCCATGCGAGATCTAAGCTCCCTTACCTTTGACAGGATTGGCAGGAGACGTCCGGATAGATCAACTATTCGGCTCCTTTGCCCGAAGGCCCAGTGGACGCTCGCTTGGCGAAGCTGCTGGTTCCGGCACCCTATGTGGTGCCGGAGAAGAAGGCCAAGAAGAAGGCCACGGGGACTCGAAAGAGTGCCCGGCGCCAGGAGGTGTCGGATTCATCATCCGACGACTCCAAGGCGCACTCCTCCCATGAAGACGAGGAGGAGGAAGAAGAGACCTCTCCCCCTCCAGCGGGGGGAGGGAAGAAAAGGAAGGCCGCTCCAACTGGGGAGGCCGAAGGGTCCAAGAAGGGGAAGACCCCTCCTCCGGACTACTCCACCAACGCCGACAACGGTGAAGAGGAGTGGACGCACAGGGCCAAGCCCCTGGCGAGATCGTAAGTATCCGGATACCAGAGTGATTCATAGTATTCCCCCATTGCACAGCTTTTCCTTACGTCGAACATGTTTATGCAGTCCACCCAAAGACCGGCTCGACGTGTCGTCGAGCGGTTCCCTGGATTCGTCGGATGTGAATTCGCTTCCGACGGCTACCTCCCCCCATCCTACGGACGACGCCGCGGTGGCGTCCCAACAGGTTCCAAGCCAGGAGGAGGTGGTCCTGGAGGCGCCGCAAGGCGACCTCCCGGACTCCAGGCGTAAAGGGGATAGAACCCCCAAGGGCTCCAAGTCCGGCCTTGAGCCGGACACCGCGCCGAAACCTTCAACGGTTCCGGACTCCGGTAGGCAGCCTCCTTCCAAGAGGAGCAAGCCTACCGAGCCGGCGACCTCCGTCCAACCGGAGGCACCGGACAATTTGCTGGAGGTGCTTAACGGCGCCTCCATCGACGAGGAGCACCGCACTATTATGAGTGCGGTGATCCAGAAGGTTCAGTCCGCCAAGAGCGGACTGACTGAAGCCTGAGCCAGCCTTCTAATAGGCTTTGAGGTAAGTAAAGAATATGTAAAAATATTGCCGCATAGACAGTAGCCCCTGATGCTCTGCTCGGCGTTCGGAAAGAAAAGCCGAATAGAGGATCTAATAACATTCGCAGGAGTCTAACATAATCAAGTCAATATGCGTATGCAGGCTTCGCTGCTGGCCTCTGCCGCACTGACTGCGGAGGTGGACACGCTGAGGCAAAACCTCGCGCGGTCCGAGAACGAGCTCGGCCATGCCAAGAGGCAACTCAAGGAGAAGGAAGGTAAGTAATACCTTGCGCAAGTATATAGAGAAGATGTGGTTGCAAAAAATGACAGGATCAATGTGCTATTATAGGGGCCACGACCGAGGTGGCAACCCTTAAGAAAGCATTGTCCGAGGCCGAAAATAGAGCAGCCGCGGAGCGTACAGAGAGAGGGAAGCAGGAGGCGCGGGTGGAGGAGGTGCAGAAAGAGCTCCAGGCTCTCATGAAAAAACACGAGAGTTTGGAGCTTGACTCAAAGACGCAAGCGTCCGAGCTTGCGGCAGCCCTCGAAAGTGCGAAGTTTGCCAAGGCCGAAGCCCAGAAAGCCCTCCAAGAAATTGGAGATATGAAGAAGATAGCGGCGGGTAAGGCATTCATTATGCAAAGCAAGCACGTGAAAGTGAATTACTTGTTACTTACCCGAGTCTGAAGCTCTCCAGGAGCATTCACAGATTTGCCCCGTAGTGCGTCTGATGCCCCCGCCTACTATCGAGCCGAGGAGGGGAGCTCGACGAAGAAGGTGTTCTGGTCTCAGTATGCTGAGGCCGGACACCTGGTGCCTTTGAGCGACTAGCTGAAGCAAATGGTCGAGCTCCATAAGGTGGCTGAACAGGCCATAAAGGGCCTCATAGTTCGGCTTTGGCCTGGAGAGGCTCTGCCTGGAAGCTACTTCGGGCTGGTGAGGCGGCTGGTGGATGCCTGTCCACGGCTTGAGGTAATCAAGCGCTCCGTCTGCATCGAAGGTTTCCGTAGGGCGCTTGCCCGTGCTAAAGTGCACTGGGGCAAGATGGATGCGGAGAAGCTGGTGAAGGACGGGCCGCCGCCGGGCAAGGAGCATCGCGTCCCGGAAGCGTATTATGAGGGCGTCCTGAAGGGTGCCCGCCTTATAGCGGATGAATGCTCCAAAGATGTAATTTTTGAGTAAACTCGCATTTGTGATCCTGTACGCTGAAAACTTGTTCATATGCGCTAAGCAACGCTTTTGAATTTAAAATATTACCTTCTGTGCGGCCGTTTATCAAATTTGAGAGATGGCGAGTCGTCGGCTTCTGCCCCCGTGCCACGAGTGCTGGGGTGTTCGGGATAAACATGAGCGCTCTTTTTCCCATTCTTGGGTCCTTCGAGGGAGGCGCTCAACACAACGAACAAGGCAATCGGACTATAATGCTTGAACACTCTCACTTAGCCATAGAATTCTATAATTTTAAATTTCGGCGAAGCCCCTAGTGTTCGGAAGACCGAGTTCGGGGCGCTATCCACGCCTAGGCCGGACAAAGCCGACTCCTCGCTCTAAGCGGCATAAGTCTTTAGGGACTCGAAAACCTCTCGAACAGCGACCAGCTCTCGCCTCATCATGACGGTCAGTTTTAGCTTTCTCTACTGAGGTGCTTAGCCCAGCTCAACTGGGGCACAATCGCAGTAGTTCTCCTAGTGCTACCTTAGCCGATATAACGGAACGTAAGGTACCAAAACATAGGAGCCGGGCAAACCCAACTATTGACCCAAGACATGATTCGGAGCCGATGCATATAATGCTATAAGTTCGGGGTGCCGCACTTGTGAAAGTGTTCGGACTTCTCACACCGTATTGTGGGGTACTTAAGCCCCTGGCGTATTGGCCGTACCAAAGTGTACGGGTGCAACATGTCATTAATGAACATATATTCGTAAAAAAGAGTAATGCAATAATAGACGGAAGCTATGCATTGTTTATTTAAAAAGGCTGCGATCAAAGCAGAACGATACAAATAGTGCAATAAGCGAAAGATGGGACTATTTAACATGTCCTTTCCACGGGCGAGCTGCGGAATGTTATGTGAAACAGGTGTACTGCTCGTTATAGAGACCACCTTAGAGTTCCATAGTGCAGCGTAGCTTTCTGCTTCCCTGGTTGTATCGTTTGTGCGGCAATTGTACTGCCGGACAGACCTTCCGAAGAATGGAGTCCTGAAAATAAGAGAAAATTAAGAAATCGGTAGCCCCTAGTGCGGTTTAAGCCTTGTTTCGGGCGTGCCGTGATGCTGCCCCTCCCCCTGTGCCCATGGTATTTCCAGAGCGTAGTTATGTACGCGCAACACTGGTTTCGCAAGTTCGCAAGGGCTGGGGTTGGGGCTGCATTGCTACACTTGCTCGGAACGTGCCAGGCGGTCTTGTTGTAGGTTACTCCGGGCGCGCTTGACGATGTCCAGACATTTTAATGGCCGGACTAGAGAATTGCCTTGAGAGGCTGCTTTGTATTTCCGCTGCGATAGCCGCCGTATGCTCCTCCGTTCGGAGAGAGCGTTCGGTGTTTCCATTGACCGTGATGACACCTCGAGGGCCTGGCATCTTGAGCTTGAGGTATGCGTAGTGCGGCACCGCATTGAACTTGGCGAATGTGGTTCGCCCGAGCAGTGCGTGATAGCCACTGCGGAACGGGACTATGTCGAAGATTAACTCCTCGCTTCAGAAATTATCCGGAGATCCGAAGACCACTTCAAGTGTAACTGAGCCTGTACAGTTGGCCTCTACACCTGGTATGACGCCTTTAAAGGTCGTTTTAGTGGGTTTAATCCTCGAGGGATCGATGCCCATTTTCCGCACTGTATCCTGGTAAAGCAGGTTCAGGCTGCTGCCGCCGTCCATAAGGACTCTAGTGAGGTGAAATCCGTCAATAATTGGGTCTAGAACCAATGCGGCGAATCCGCCATGACGGATGCTAGTGGGGTGGTCCCTTCGATCAAAAGTGATCGGGCAGGAAGACCATGGGTTGAACTTTGGGGCGACTGGCTCCATCGCGTATACGTCCCTTAGCGCATGCTTCCGCTCCCTCTTGGGGACGTGGGTTGCATATATCATGTTCACCGCCCGCACTTGTGGGGGAAAACCTTTCTCTCCACTGTTGTTCAGCAGCCGGGGCTCCTCCTCGTCATCGCTATGCAGCCCCTTGTCTCTGCTTTCGGCATTTAACTTGCATGCCTGCTTGAACACCCAACAATCCCTGTTGTTGTGATTGGCTGGTTTTTCGGGGGTGCCATGTATCCGGCATGAGCGGTCGAGTATTCGGTCCAAACTGGACGGGCCCGAAGTATTTCTTTTGATTGGCTTTTTCCGCTGACCGGGTTTAGAGCCTCTGAATCCGGCATTAACTGTTGTATCCTCAGCATTGTCGCCGTTAATGCGGCGCTTTTGCTTGTTGCGACACGACCTGCCACTGCTGTCCTTGGTATCCGAATTACCAGGGCTCTTGGTCATGTTATTGTTGCGAGCTAGCCAGCTGTCTTCTCCCGCGGAAAAGCGGGTCATAAGTGTCGTGAGGGCTGCCATGGATTTCGGCTTTTCCTGTCCTAGGTGCTGTGCAAGCCATTCGTTGCGGATGTTATGCTTGAAGGCTGCTAGGGCCTCTGCGTCCGGACAGTCGACGATTTGATTTTTCTTGGTTAGGAACCGTGTCCAGAATTGTCTGGCTGATTCCTCTGGCTGCTGAATTATGTGGCTAAGGTCATCGGCGTCTGGTGGTCGCACATAAGTTCCCTGGAAATTGTCGATGAATGCGGCTTCCAGGTCCTCCCAACAACCAATTGATTCTGCTGGCAAGCTGTTAAGCCAATGCCGAGCTGGTCCTTTAAGCTTGAGTGGGAGGTATTTGATGGCGTGTAGGTCATCACCGCGGGCCATGTGGATATGAAGGAGATAGTCCTCGATCCATACCGCAGGATCTGTTGTGCCATCATATGATTCGATGTTCACGGGTTTGAAACCCTCAGGGATTTGATGATCCATTACTTCATCTGTGAAGCATAGTGGGTGTGTAGCGCCTCTGTATTGGGCTATATCACGACGCAGCTCAAATGAGCTTTGTCTACTGTGTTCAGCCCAGCCGGATTGACTGTATCCAGAGTGACGATTACCGTCTCGTGACGTGGGGCGCCCACGCGATCCGTAGATCGATCTTGTTTGCCTTGCCTTGTCCTCCAATATATCTCGCAGGTCTGGCGCATTTTCCCGTGCCTTGGTATTTTTTGAGCGGTGCCGGGGTGCGTCTTGAGTGGAGGGCCAAGAGGCCTCTCTGTCGCGGCCACGGGGTGGCCGGTCGGCCGCATCATGCGCTGGTGATGTAGGTTTAGGTGCTTCCTCCTCTAATCGGGGTAGCAGCCTGCGCTTTGGGTAGCTCTTGGAGGGGCGTTCGAGTTCATACTCTTCGGCCGCAAGGACCTCAGTCCATCTGTCGGCTAGCAAATCTTGATCAGCTCTAAGCTGTTGCTGTTTTTTCTTGAGGCTGCTCGCCGTGGCCATAAGCCTGCGTTTGAAATGCTCTTGTTCGACGGGATCCTCCGGCACGACAAATTCGTCATCGTCGAGGCTTGCCTCATCTTCGGAGGGAGGCATATAATTATCGTCCTCGACCTCTATGTCTACCGCTCTCTCATGAGGGCTGGCTTCTCCATCCTACTATGCTGAATCTTGCTGGAGGTGGTTGTCTTCGTCACTGTCCGGGGTGTTATTATCTCCCGTGCCGGAATCACCATTTTTGCTTTGGCGGGATTTAGAGCGGCGCCGCTGACATCGGCGCTTAGGCTGCTTCTTGGAGGGGTCATCCTCCGCTGTTCCATCGCCATTGCCTTCTTTTGGGGTGTCCACCATGTATATATCATACGACGAGGTGGCTTTCCAGTGCCCTATAGGCGCTGGTTCTTGATCGTCTCCTGCATCGGCGTCCATACCGTTGATGTCTTCGGAGTCAAAGTCGAGCATGTTAGTTAAATCATCGACAGTGGCTACGAAGTGGGTGGTGGGTGGGCTTTGAATTTCTTCATCATCTGCATCCCAACCTTGCTGACCATAGTCCGGCCAGGGCTCTCCTGATAAAGAGAGAGACTTTAGTGAATTCAGAATATCGCCGAAGGGCGAGTGCTGAAAGATGTCTGCGGTGGTGAACTCCATGATCGGCGCCCAATCGGGTTCGATCAGTAGGGGCGCGGAGGGCTCGGAGTCTGGAGAGGAGTCCGGTTCCTTGGAGTCACGGGCTTCGCAGAGAATAGGGCCGGTGTTCGGCTCGATCTCCATAGAGATTGCAGCCCCCGAGGCGGTGTCCAACCACCCATCCTCGATTGGCGCAGTTGGCTCCGAATTAAGGGTCGGAGCTGATGCGGCTGCGGCCTCCAGGGCACTATTCAGCGGCAGAGCTAGATCATGCCCATCGTGACAGTGCGGCGCGCTCGGCTGTGGCTCGAATCCGTCGAAGATCAAGTCTCCGCGGAGGTCCGCTCTGTAGTTTAAACTTCCAAATCTGACCTGACGGCCAGGGGCGTAGCTTTCAATCTGCTCCAGATGGCCAAGCGAATTGGCCCGCAGTGCAAAGCCGCCAAATACGAAAACCTGTCCGGGGAGAAAGGTCTCACCCTAGATCGCATCGCTGTTAATGATCGGAGAAGCCATCGGGCCTAAAAGTGACGACACAGAGGAACTCTTAATGAAAGCACCAATGTCGGTGTCAAAACCGGCGGATCTCGGGTAGGGGGTCCCGAACTGTGCGTCTAGGCGGATGGTAACAGGAGGCAGGGGACACGATGTTTTACCCAGGTTCGGGCCCTCTTGATGGAGGTAAAACCCTACGTCCTGCTTGATTAATATTGATGATATGGCTAGTACAAGAGTAGATCTACCACGAGATCAGAGAGGCTAAACCCTAGAAGCTAGCCTATGGTATGATTGTATCTTCGTCCTATGGACTAAAACCCTCCGGTTTATATAGACACCGGAGAGGGCCAGGGTTACACAGAGTCGGTTACAATGGTAGGAGATCTACATATCTGTATTGCCAAGCTTGCCTTCCACGCCAAGGAAAGTCCCTTCCGGACACGGGACGAAGTCTTCAATCTTGTATCTTCATAGTCCAGGAGTCCGGCCGAAGGTATAGTCCGGCTATCCGGACACCCCCTAATCCAGGACTCCCTCACTTGGGGATGCTTGATACGTCTCCAACGTATCTTAATTTGTGATTGCTCCATGCTATATTATCTACTGTTTTGGACATTATTGGGCTTTATTATCCACTTTTATATTATTTTTGGGACTAACCTATTAACCGGAGGCCCAGCCCAGAATTGTTGTTTTTGCCTGTTTTAGGGTGTCGAAGAAAAGGAATATCAAACGGAGTCCAAACGGAATGAAACCTTCGGGAACGTGATTTTCTCACCGAATACAACTCAGGAGACTTGGACCCTACGTCAAGGCACGTAACAGGAGGCCATGAGGTAGGGGGCGCGCCCTACCCCCCCCAGGCGTGCCCCCCACCCTCGTGGGCCCCCTGTTGCTCCACCGATGTACTTCTTCCTCCTATATATACCCATGTACCCCCAAACGATCAAATACGGAGCCAAAAACCTAATTCCACCGCCGCAACTTTCTGTATCCACGAGATCCCATCTTGGGGCCTGTTCCGGAGCTCCGTCGAAGGGGGCATCGATCACGGAGGGCTTTTACATCATCATCCAAGCTCCTCCGATGAAGTGTGAGTAGTTTACTTCAGACCTACGGGTCCATATCTTGTAGCTAGATGGCTTCTTCTCTCTTTTTGGATCTCAATACAATGATCTCCCCCTCTCTCGTGGAGATCTATTTGATGTAATCTTCTTTTTGTGGTGTGTTTGTTGAGACCGATGAATTGTGGGTTATGATCAAGTCTATCTATGAATAATATTTAAATCTTCTCTAAATTATTTTATGTATGATTGGTTATCTTTGCAAGTCTCTTTGAATTATCAGTTTGGTTTGGCCTACTAGATTGGTTGTTCTTGCCATGGGAGAAGTGCTTAGCTTTAGGTTTGATCTTGCGGTGTCCTTTCCCAGTGACAGAAGGGGTAGCAAGGCACGTATTGTATCGTTGCCATCGAGGATAACAAGATGGGGTTTTATCATATTGCATGAAACTATCCCTCTACATCATGTCATCTTGCTTAAGGCGTTACTCTGTTTTTAACTTAATACTCTAGATGCATGCCGGATAGCGGTCGATGAGTGGAGTAATAGTAGTAGATGCAGAATCGTTTCGGTCTACTTGTCTCGGACATGATGCCTATATACATGATCATACCTAGATATTCTCATAACTATGCTCAATTCTGTCAATTGCTCAACAGTAATTTGTTCACCCACCGTAGAATACTTATGCTCTTGAGTGAAGCCACTAGTGAAACCTATGGCCCCGGGGTCTCTTTCTCATCATATCATTCTCCATCACTTTATTATTGCTTTGCTTTTACTTTGCTTTTACTTTTTACTTTGCATCTCTATACCAAAAATACCAAAAATATTATTTATCATCTCTATCAGATCTCACTTTCGTAAGTGACCGTGAAGGGATTGACAACCCCTAAGCGCGTTGGTTGCGTTGAGCTATTGTTTTTGTGTAGGTACGAGGGACTCGAGCGTAGCCTCCTACCGGATTGATACCTTGGTTCTCAAAAAACTGAGGGAAATACTTACGCTACTTTGCTGCATCATCCCTTCCTCTTCGGGGAAATCCAACGCAATGCTCAAGAGGTAGTAAGGCAATAATAAAGTTATTATTTATTTCCTTATTTCATGATAAATGTTTATTATTCATGCTAGAATTGTATTAACCGTAAACATAATACATGTGTGAATACATAGACAAACAGAGTGTCACTAGTATGCCTCTACTTGACTAGCTCGTTGATCAAAGATGGTTAAGTTACCTAACCATAGACATGAGTTGTCATTTGATTAACGGGATCACATCATTAGGAGAATGATGTGATTGACTTGACCCATTCTGTTAGCTTAGCACTTGATCGTTTTGGTTTGTTTCTATTGATTTCTTCATGACTTATACATGTTCCTATGACTATGAGATTATGCAACTCCCGTTTACCAGAGGAACACTTTGTGTGCCACCAAACGTCACAACATAACTGGGTGATTATAAAGGTGCTCTACAGGTGTCTCCGAAGGTACTTGTTGGGTTGGCGTATTTCAAGATTTGGATTTGTCACTCCGATTGTCGGAGAGGTATCTCTGGGCCCACTCGGTAATGCACATCACTATAAGCCTTGCAAGCATTGCAACTAATGAGTTAGTTGCGGGATGATGTATTACGGAACGAGTAAAGAGACTTGCCGGAAACGAGATTGAACTAGGTATTGAGATACCGACGATCGAATCTCGGGCAAGTAACATACCGATGACAAAGGGAACAACATATGTTGTTATGCGGTCTGACCGATAAAGATCTTCGTAGAATATGTAGGAGCCAATATGGGCATCCAGGTCCCGCTATTGGTTATTGACCAGAGAGGTGTCTCGGTCATGTCTACATAGTTCTCGAACCCGTAGGGTCCGCACGCTTAACGTTCGTTGACGATATAATACTGTGAGTTATGTATGTTGGTGACCGAATGTTGTTCGGAGTTCCGGGATGAGATCATGGACATGACGAGGAACTCCGGAATGGTCCGGAGATAAAGTTTGATATATGGGATAATAGTGTTTGGTCACCGGAAGGGTTCCGGAATTCACCGGAAAGGGTTCCGGATGTTTCCCGAAATGTTTGGGTACGAGAACACTTTATTTGGGCCAAAGGGGAAAGCCCACAAGGTTTTTGGAAAGTGCAAAAGGAAGTTTTGCAGAGTCCAGGGGTCTCGGTCCAGACACCGGGAACCTTGGCGTCTGGCCCCGGACTCCGAGAGGACTCTTGCCTTTCGGGTGAAACCGACTTTGTGGAGGCTTTTACTCCAAGTTTTGACCCCAAGGCTCAACATATAAATAGAGGGGTAGGTCTAGCACCCAAGACACATCAAGAAACACCAAGCCGTGTGCCAGCAACCCCGTCCCCTCTAGTTTATCCTCCATCATAGTTTTCGTAGTGCTTAGGCGAAGCCCTGCAGAGATTGTTCTTCACCAACACCGTCACCATGCCGTCGTG
Organism: Triticum aestivum; assembly: GCF_018294505.1. Classification (NCBI taxonomy): domain Eukaryota; kingdom Viridiplantae; phylum Streptophyta; class Magnoliopsida; order Poales; family Poaceae; genus Triticum; species Triticum aestivum. Next base: position 174,660,091 of record NC_057803.1, read on the forward strand.
CTGCCGGAACTCATCTACTACTTCGCCCCTCTTGCTGGATCAAGAATGCGAGGACGTCACCAAGCCGAACGTGTACAGAACTTGGAGGTGACGTGCTTTCGGTACTTGGATTGGTCGGGTCGTGAAGACGTACGACTACATCAACCGCGTTGATATAACGCTTCCGCGAACGGTCTACGAGTGTACGTAGACAACACTGTCCCCTCTCGTTGCTATGCATCACCATGATCCTGTGTGTGCGTAGGAAATTTTTGAAATTACCTCGTTCCCCAACAGTGGCATCCGAGCCTGGTTTTATGCGTAGATGTCATATGCACGAGTAGAACACAAGTGAGTTGTGGGCAATATAAGTCATAATGCTTACCAGCATGTCACACTTTGGTTCGGCGGTATTGTTGGATGAAGCGGCCCAGACCGACATTACGCGTACGCTTACGCGAGACTGGTTTTACCGCCGTGCTATGCACATAGGTGACTAGCGGGTGTCAGTTTCTCCAACTTTAGTTGAACCGAGTGTGGCTATGCCCGGTCCTTGAGAAGGTTAAAACAGCACTAACTTGACAAACTATCGTTGTGGTTTTGATGCGTAGGTAAGAACGGTTCTTGCTCAGCCCGTAGTAGCCACATAAAACTTGCAACAACAAAGTAGAGGACGTCTAACTTGTTTTTGCAGGGCACGTTGTGATGTGATATGGTCAAGACATGATGAGATATAAGTTGTTGTATAAGATGATCATGTTTTGTTGAAGTTATCGGCAACTGGAAGAAGCCTTATGGTTGCCTCTTTATTGCATAAGATGCAAGCGCCAAATAATTGCTTTACTTTATCGCTATGCGATAGCAATAGTTACAAGAGAAATAGTTGGCGAGACAACCATGTGACGACACATTGATATAGATCAAGATGATGGAGATCATGGTGTCATGCCGGTAATGATGGAAATCATGACGATGCTTTGGAGATGGAGATCAAAGGCACAAGATGATGATGGCCATATCATGTCACATATTTTGATTGCATGTGATGTTTATATTTTATACATCTTATTTTGCTTAGTTCGACGGTAGCTTTATAAGATGATCTCTCACTAATTATCAAGGTACAAGTGTTCTCCCTGAGTATGCACCATTGCGGAAGTTCTTCGTGCTGAGACACCACATGATGATCGGGTGTGAAAGGCTCTACATTCAAATACAACGGGTGCAAAACAGTTGCACACGCGGAATACTCAGGTTAAACTTGACGATCCTAGCATATAACAGATATGGCCTTGGAACACTGAGACCGAAAGGTCGAGCGTGAATCATATAGTAGACATGATCAAGATAGTGATGTTCACCTTTGAAACTACTCCATCTCACGTGATGATCGGACATGGTTTAGTTGATATGGATCACGTGATCACTTAGAGGATTAGAGGGATGTCTATCTAAGTGGGAGTTCTTGAGTAATATGATTAATTGAACTTAAATTTATCATGAACTTAGTCCTGGTAGTATTAGCATATCTATGTTGTAGATCAATAGCTCGCGTTTAGCTCCCCTATTTTATTTTTGATATGTTCCTAGAGAAAACTAAGTTGAAAGATGTTAGTTGCAATGATGCGGATTGGATCCATGATCTGAGGTTTATCCTCATTGCTGCACAGAAGAATTATGTCCTTGATGCACCGCTAGGTGACAAACCTATTGCAGGAGCAGATGCAGATCTTATGAACGTTTGGCTAGCTCAATATGATGACTACTTGATAGTTTAGTGCACCATGCTTAGACGGCTTAGAATCGAGACTTCAAAGACGTTTTGAACGTCATGGACCATATGAGATGTTCCAGGAGTTGAAGTTAATATTTCAAGCAAATACCCGAGTTGAGAGATATGAAGTCTCCAACAAGTTCTATAGATAAAAGATGAAGGAGAATAGCTCAAGCAGTGAGCATGTGCTCAGATTGTCTGGGTACTACAATCACTTGAATCAAGTGAGAGTTAATCTTCCAGATAAAATAGTGATTGACAGAATTCTCTAGTCACCATCACCAAGTTAGCAGAACTTCGTGATGAACTATAATATGCAAGGGATAACGGAAACGATTCCCAAGCTCTTCGTGATGCTGAAATCAACGAAGGTAGAAATCAAGAAAAACATCAAGTGTTGATGGTAAACAAAACCACTAGTTTCAAGTAAAGGGGCAAAGGTAAGAAAGGGGAACTTCAAGAAGAATGGCAAGCAAGTTGCTGCTCAAGTGAAAAAAAACAAGTCTGGACCTAAGCTTGAAACTGAGTGCTTCTACTACAAAGGGACTGGTCACTGGAAGCGGAACTACCCAAGTAATTGGCGGATCAGAAGTATGGCAAAGTGAACATAGGTATATTTGATATACATGTTATTGATGTGTACTTTTCTAGTGTTTATAGCAACCCCTCAGTATTTGATACTAGTTCAGTTGCTAAGAATAGTAACTCGAAACAGGAGTTGCAGAATGAATAGAGACTAGTTAAGGGTGAAGTAATGATGTGTATTGGAAATGGTTCCAAAATTGATATGATCATCATCGCACACTCCCTATACTTTCGGGATTAGTGTTAAACCTAAAATAAATGTTATTTAGTGTTTGCGTTGAGCATGAATATGATTGGATCATGTTTATTGCAATACGGTTATTCATGTAAGTTAGAGAATAATTGTTGTTCTGTTTACATGAATAAAACCTTCTATGGTCATACACCCAATGAAAATGGTTTGTTGGATCTCGATCGTGGTGATACACATTTTCATAATATTGAAGCCAAAAGATGCAAAGATAATAATGATAGTGCAACTTATTTGTGGCACTCCCGTTTAGGTCATATTGGTGTAAAGCACATGAAGAAAATCCATGTTGATGGGCTTTTGGAATCACTTGATTATGAATCAGTTGATGCTTGCAAACCATGCCTCATGGGCAATATGACTAAGACTCCATTCTCCGAAACAATGGAGCGAGAAACAGATTTGTAGAAATCATACATACTGATGTATGTGGTCCAATGAATATTGAGGCTTGCGGCAGGTATCATTATTTTCTGGTCTTCACAGATGATTTGAGAAGATATAAGTATATCTACTTGATGAAACACAAGTCTGAAACATTTGAAAAGTTCAAAGCATTTCAGAGTGAAGTGGAGAATCATTGTAACAAAAATAAAAGTTTCTACGATATGATCGCAGAAGTAAAATATTTGAGTTACGAGTTTGGCCTTCAGTTAAAACAATGTGAAATAGTTTCACTACTCACGCCACCTGGAACACCACAGTGTAATGGTGTGTCCGAACGTCGTAACCATACTTTATTAGATATGGTGCGATCTATGATGTCTCTTACATATTTACCACTATCGTTTTGGGGTTATGCATTAGAGACAGCTACATTCATGTTAAATAGGGCACCATCTAAATCCGTTGAGACGACACCGTATGAACTATGGTTTGGCAAGAAACCTAAGCTGTCGTTTTTTAAAGTTTGAGGTTGCAATGCTTATGTGAAAAAGTTTCAACCTGATAAGCTCAAACCCAAATCGGAGAAGTGCGTCTTCATAGGATACCCAAAAGAAAATGTTGGGTACACCTTCTATCGCAGATCCGAAGGCAAAATATTCATTGCTGAGAATGGATCCTTTCTAGAGAAGGAGTTTCTCTCGAAAGAAGTGAGTGGGAGGAAAGTAGAACTTGATGAGGTAACTGTACCTACTCCTTTATTGGAAAGTAGTTCATCATAGAAATATGTTCCTGTGACTACTACACCAATTAGTGAGGAAGCTAATGATGATGATCATGTAATTTCAGATCAACTTACTACCGAACCTCATAGGTAAACCAGAGTGAGATCCGCACTAGAGTGGTACGGTAATCCTGTCCTGGAGGTCATGTTACTTGACCATGACAAACCTACGAACTATAAGGAAGCGATGATGAGCCCAGATTCCATGAAATGACTTGAGGCCATGAAATCTGAGATGAGATCTATGTATGAGAACAAAGTATGGACTTTGATTGACTTGCCCAATGATCGGCGAGCTATTGAGATTAAATGGATATTCAAGAGGAAGACGGACGCTGATAGTAGTGTTACTATCTACAAAGCTAGAATTGTCGCAAAAAGGTTTTCGACAAGTTCAAGGTGTTGACTACAATGAGAGTTTGTCACTCGTATCTATGCTTAAGTTTGTCCGAATCATGTTAGCAATTGCTGCATTTTATGAAATCTGGCAAATGGATAAACAAAACTGCATTCCTTAATGGATTTATTAAAGAAGAGTTGTATATGATGCAACCAGAAGGTTTTGTCAATCCTAAAGGTGCTAAAAAAATATGCAAGCTACAGCGATCCATCTATGGACTGGTGCAAGCATCTCAGAGTTGGAATATACGCTTTGATAAGTTGATCAAAGCATATAGTTTTATACAGACTTGCGGTGAAGCCTGTATTTACAAGAAAGTGAGTGGGAGCACTGCAACATTTCTGATAAGTATATGTGAATGACATATTGTTGATCGGAGATAATGTAGAATTATTCTGCAAAGCATAAAGGAATGTTTGAAAGGAGTTTTTCAAAGAAAGACCTCGGTGAAGCTGCTTACATATTGAGCATCAAGATCTATAGAGATAGATCAAGATGCTTGATAAGTTTTTCAATGAGTACACACCTTGACAAGATTTTGAAGTAGTTCAAAATGGAACAGTCAAAGAAAGAGTTCTTTCCTGTGATACAATGTGTGAAACTGAGTAAGACTCATAGCCTGACCACGGCAGAAGATAGAAAGAGAATGAAAGTCATTCCCTATGCCTTGGCCATAGGTTCTATAAAATATGCCATGTTGTGTACCAAATCTATTATATACCCTACACTGTTTTTGGCAAGGGAGTACAATAGTGATCTAGGAGTAGATCACTGGACATCGGTCAAAATTATCCTTAGTGAAATAAGGATATGTTTCTTGATTATGGACGTGACAAAAAGGTTCGTCGTAAAGGGTTATGTCGATGCAAATTTTGACACTGATCCAGATGAATCTAAGTCTCAATCTGGATACATATTGAAAGTGGGAGCAATTAGCTAGAGTAGCTCCGTGTAGAGCATTGTTGACATAGAAATTTGCAAAATACATACGGATCTGAATGTTGCAGATCCATTGACTAAACTTCTCTCACAAGCAAAACATGATCACACATTAGTACTCTTTGGGTGTTAATCACATAGCGATGTGAACTAGATTATTGACTCTAGTAAACCCTTTGGGTGTTGGTCACATGAAGATGTGAACTATGGGTGTTAATCACATGATGATGTGAACTATTGATCTCAAATCACATGGCGATGTGATCTAGATTATTGACTCTAGTGCAAGTGGGAGATTGAAGGAAATATGCCCTAGAGGCAATAATAAAGTTATTTATTGTTTCCTTATTTCATGAAAAATGTTTATTATTCATGCTAGAATTGTATTAACCATAAACATAATACATGTGTGAATACATAGACAAACAGAGTGTCACTAGTATGCCTCTACTTGACTAGCTCGTTGATCAAAGATGGTTAAGTTACCTAACCATAGACATGAGTAGTCATTTGATTAACGGGATCACATCATTAGGAGAATGATGTGATTGACTTGACCCATTCTGTTAGCTTAGCACTTGATCATTTTGGTTTGTTTCTATTGATTTCTTCATGACTTATACATGTTCCTATGACTATGAGATTATGCAACTCCCGTTTACTGGAGGAACACTTTGTGTGCCACCAAACGTCACAACGTAACTGGGTGATTATAAAGGTGCTCTACAGGTGTCTCCAAAGGTACTTGTTGGGTTGGCGTATTTCGAGATTAGGATTTGTCACTCTAATTGTCGGAGAGGTATCTCTGGGCCCACTCGGTAATGCACATCACTATAAGCCTTGCAAGCATTGCAACTAATGAGTTAGTTGCGGGATGATGTATTACGGAACGAGTAAAGAGACTTGCCAGTAACGAGATTGAACTAGGTATTGAGATACCGATGATCGAATCTCGGGCAAGTAACATACCGATGACAAAGGGAACAACGTATGTTTTTATGCGGTCTGACCGATAAAGATCTTCGTAGAATATGTAGAAGCCAATATGGGCATCCAGGTCCCGCTATTGGTTATTGACCAGAGAGGTGTCTCGGTTATGTCTACATAGTTCTCGAACCCGTAGGGTCCGCACGCTTAATGTTCGTTGACGATATAGTACTATGAGTTATATATGTTGGTGACCGAATGTTGTTCGATGTTCTGGGATGAGATCACAGACATGACGAGGAACTCTGGAATTGTCCGGAGATAAAGTTTGATATATGGGATAATAGTGTTTGGTCACCAGAAGGGTTCCGGAATTCACCGGAAAGGGTTCCGGATGTTTCCCGAAATGTTTGGGTACGAGAACACTTTATTTGGGCCAAAGGGGAAAGCCCACAAGGTTTTTGGAAAAGCGCAAAAGAAAGTTTTGCGGAGTCCAGGGGCTAGACACCAGGGTCCCTGGCGTCTGGGTCCAGATGCCGGGAACCTTGGCGTCTGGCCTTGGAGTCCGAGAAGGACTCTTGCCTTTCTGGTGAAACCGACTTTGTGGAGGCTTTTACTCCAAGTTTCGACCCCAAGGCTCAACATATAAATAGAGGGGTAGGGCTAGCAGCCAAGACACATCAAGAAACACGAAGCCGTGTACCGGCAACCCCATCCCCTCTAGTTTTTCCTCCGTCATAGTTTTCGTAGTGCTTAGGCGAAGCCCTGCGGAGATTGTTCTTCACCAACACAGTCACCACGCCGTCGTGCTGCCGGAACTCATCTACTACTTCGCCCCTCTTGCTGGATAGAGGAGGCGAGGACATCACCGAGCCGAACGTGTGCATAACTCGGAGGTGCCGTGCTTTTGGTACTTGGATCGGTCGGATCATAAAGATGTACGACTACATCAACCGCGTTGATATAACGCTTGCGCGAACGGTCTATGAGGGTACGTAGACAACACTCTCCCCTCTCGTTGCTATGCATCACCATGATCATGTGTGTGCGTAGGAAATTTTTAAAATTACCTCGTTCCGCAACAGCATGATACTTCTTTTGGTCGGTAAAAATTCATTATATTATCTCCCAAAGGTTTTGACCACCGTATCACGCAAATATCCTATGTCTTTGTTTCGAGTTGTTCCTGCTGCAGATTAGAGCAATATGTCGTCCCAGGATTCGGAAGGAGAAAGCTATGTGGCTGATTACCTTGCAGATCCTAAGGTCTATGGGAACGTGAAGCATTGTGGTTGGACTACGGAAGAAGGAGAGGACTATGAACCAAAGGGAAAGGAGGAGACGAGCTCAGATGAAGATGAAGTCCCATTACCTCAACCTGGGGACATGCATGTGCAGTTCAAAAAGTCAAGCCTCCCAGATAGAGCAAAGAAACCAAAGGTCGAGTTTATCCCTTTTCGCCTCTTGCAGGAAAACAAACAGGAATTATGCAAGAAGATATTAAGCCTTGAGCAGGAGATCGATGACCTAAGGGATCAAAATTTTGTCCTCAAGCGCAAATTAAGGAAGAAGCCTACGCCATCAACAAAACCATCACCTTCTTCACCAATAAAGAAGAACTGAGCATCGGGTATGGGCACTCCCCTTGGCAACTGCCATGCTTGGGGGAGTGCCCCGGTATCGTATCACCATCACTTTTATCTTTACCGTTTTTTGTTAGTTTGATCCTTTTGGTAATATCTTGATCTAGTAGAATAAAGTTTTAGTATGATCTAGTTGTGAGTTTTACTTTATGATCCCTCTATGTAATCGAGTATGTGAGCTATATAATAAAGATTAGTGTTGAGTCAAGGGCTTGATTATTTTGCTATGATCTTGAGGGAATTAACTAAAAGAGAAAGAATAAAAACAAATAAAAAGAGATCATATTGATCTTATGGAGAGTAATGACTTCAAATATAAAGAGTATGATGAATAAAAGTTGTTGCGAGTTGACAAACATAGTTTTGTTCATCGTTGCAATTAATAGGAATTAATAAAGAAAGAGAGGTTCACATATAAATATACTATCTTGGACATCTTTTATGATTGTGAGCACTCATTAAAGTATGACATGCTAAGAGTTGATGTTGGACAAGGAAGACAACATAATGGGTTATGTTTTCTTACATCTGAGATAAATTATATTGTCATGGATCATCCAACATGTTGAGCTTGCCTTTCCCTCTCTTGCTAGCCAATTTCTTTGCACCAAGTAGAGATACTACTTGTGCTTCCAAATATCCCAAAACCCAGTTTTGCCATGAGAATCCACCATATCTACCTATGGATTGAGTAAGATCCTTCAAGTAAGTTGTCATCGGTGCAAGCAATAAAAATTTCTCTCTAAATATGTAAGACTTATTAGCGCGGAGAAAATAAGCTTTATACGATCTTGTGATATGGAAGAAATAAAAGCGACAGACTGCATAATAAAGGTCCCTATCACAAGTGGCAATATAAAGTGACGTTCTTTCGCATTAAGATTTTGTGCATCCAACCATAAAAGCGCATGACAACCTCTGCTTCCCTCTGCGAAGGGCCTATCTTTTACCTTTATCTTCTACCTTATATAAGAGTCATGGTGATCTTCACCTTTCCTTTTTACATTTTATCCTTTGGCAAGCACAATGTGTTGGAAAGATCCAGATACATATAGCTAATTGGATGTGAGTCTTCATGAACTATTATTGTTGACATTATCCTTGAGGTAAAACGTTTGGAGGCAAAACTATAAGCCCCTATCTTTCTCTATGTCCTATTTAAACTTCATACCCATAAATATTGTGTGAGTGTTAGCAATTATGAAAGACTAAAAGATGGTTGAGTATGTGGACTTGCTGAAAAGCTCTTATACTAACTCTTTCCTATGTTATGATAAATTGCAATTGCCTCAATGACTGAGATTAGAGTTTGTTGGTTCTCAATGAAGTTTATGATTCATACTTGAAATTGTGATTGAATTGTTACTTTAGCATAAGAGATCATATGACAATATATATATATATATATATATATATATATGTTGTTGTTCTAAGAATGGCCATGATGCCCTCATGTCTCTATTTTATTTTTATCGACACCTCTATCTCTAAACATGTGGACATATTTTTCGATTTCGGCTTTCGCTTGAGGACAAGCGAGCTCTAAGCTTGGGGGAGTTGATACGTCCATTTTGCATCATGCTTTATATCGATATTTATTGCATTATGGGCTGTTATTACACATTATGTCACAATACTTATGCATATTCTCTCTTATTTTACAAGGTTACATGAAGAGGGGGAATGCCAGCAGCTGGAATTCTGGGCTGGAAAAGGAGCAAATATTAGAGACCTATTATGCACATCTCCAAAAGTCCTGAAACTCCACGAGAGCACTTTTTAGAATATATAAAAATATTGGGCGCAAGAAGTACCATAGGAGGGCCACACCCTAGCCACAAGGGTGGGGAAACGCCCTACCCCCCTAGGCGCGCCCCCTGCCTCGTGGGCCGCCTGGTGGCCCTCCGATGCCCATCTTCTGCTATATGAGGTCTTTCATCCGAGAAAAAATCATAAGCAAGCTTACGGGATGAAACTCCGCCGCCACGAGGCGGAACCTTGGCGGAACCAATCTAAGGCTCCAGCGGAGCTGTTCTGCTGGGGAAACTTCCCTCCGGGAGGGGGAAATCATCACCATCGTCATTACCAACGATCCTCTCATCGGGAGGGGGTCAATCTCCATCAACATCTTCACCAGCACCATCTCATCTCAAACCCTAGTTCATCTCTTGTATCCAATCTTTGTATCCAAACCTCAGATTGGTACATGTGGGTTGCTAGTAGTGTTGATTACTCCTTGTAGTTGATGCTAGTTGGTTTACTTGGTGGAAGAGTATATGTTCAGATCCATTATGCATATTAATACCCCTCTGATTATGAACATGAATATGCTTTGTGAGTAGTTACATTTGTTCCTGAGGACATGGGAGAAGTCTTGCTATTAGTAGTCATGTGAATTTGGTATTCGTTCGATATTTCGATGAGATGTATGTTGTTATCCCTCTAGTGGTGTCATGTGAACATCGACTACATGAAACTTCACCATTGTTTGGGCCTAGAGGGAGGCATTGGTAAGTAATAAGTAGATGATGGGTTGCTAGAGTGACAGAAGCTTAAACCCTAGTTTATGTGTTGCTTCGTAAGGTGCTGATTTGGATCCATATGTTTCATGCTATGGTTAGGTTTACCTTAATACTTCTGTTGTAGTTGCGGATTCTTGCAATGGGGGTTAATCATAAGTGGGATGCTTGTCCAACTAAGGACAGTACCCAAGCACCGGTCCACCCACATATCAAATTATCAAAGTACCGAACGCGAATCATATGATCATGATGAAAACTAGTTTGATGATAATTCCCATGTGTCCTCGGGAGCGCTTTACTTCATATAAGAGTTTGTCCAGGCTTGTCCTTTGCTACAAAAAAGATTGGGACATCTTGCTCCACCTTATTTACTTTTATTACTTGCTACTCGTTACAAATTACCTTATCACAAAACTATCTGTTACCGATAATTTTAGTGCTTGTAGAGAATACCTTGCTGAAAACCGCTTATCATTTCCTTCTGCTCCTCGTTGGGTTTGACACTCTTACTTATCGAAAAGGCTACGATAGATTCCCTACACTTGTGGGTCATCAGCTACCTATATTATTTGGTGATCTTAGATGATTTCTCTCATTATGTGTGGACATTTCCTCTTCATTGCAAGTCTGCCGCTCTTGCCACACTCACCACATTTTATTCCTACGTCACCACACAATTCGGTCATCCTATCCTTGCTTTACAAACTAATAACGGAAAAGAGTTTGACAACGCCACTGTTCGTAACCTTCTAGCCTCCCACGGCACTATCTTCCGCCTCACTTGCCCCTACACATCCCAACAAAATGGTCGTGCCGAGCGTATCCTTCACACTCTTAATGACTACGTCCGCACGTTACTCTTTCACTCTAACGTGCCTCCCCGGTTTTGGCCGGACGCTCACGCCACCGCCACCCTCCTCATTAACATCCGTCCGTGTCGCCCATGCTGGAACTATGCCCCTCACCATCTCCTCTTTGGTGCGCCCCCATCTTATGATGGCCTTCGCATCTTTGGTTGTCTCTACTATCCTAGCATCACCGCCACTGCCCCTCATAAGCTTGCACCTCACTCGGTCGCTTGCATCTTCCTCGGCTACCCACCTAACAACAAAGGATACCGCTGCTATGATCCCGTCTCACATCGTGTATTCACCTCCCATCACATTTACTTTGATGATACGGTGTTTCCATTTCACCAGGTACCTCTCGCCGCCCCATCGCCGCCGGCCACCGCCGGCCCTACAGCGACCCCATCAGGTTGACGGCCCCGCTTGATTCTTGGACTGCCTCCGGGCTTCGGCGGTCCTCCTGTCATGGGACGAGCTGCGACTTGCGCCCCCCACGACGTCCTCATCGACTCCGTCAGGGGCCTCTGCATGGCCCGCCTCGCCAGCATCTTCGCTAGCAGCCGCTGCTTCGCCGGCATCTTCGTCGACCGCCCCATCGCCGGTATCTTCACCGGCCACCTCAGGCGACGCCCCGTCGCCGGCTGTCTCGGCCGGCCCCGCCGCCTCAGGTGCCTTGGGCGACGCCCCCGCCTTGCTTGCCACCCCCACCTCGCCCGCCCCCTACGCTGCGGGTACAGGCGCTTCGGCGGCCTCGAGCGTCGCTTCTTCACCGGCCATCTCGCCGACTGCTTCGCCAACCACCTCGCCGGTCGCGGAGTTGCCATCTCGCCCCATCACTCGTGCTCGAGCCGGCGTTCATCGCCCGAGTCTACGGTACTCCAGTGATGAGTATCTTCTCACCGCCTCCACCACTGAGTTGTCACCGATCCCTGCGTCTGCTCGTGCAGCCCTTCGTGATCCTCACTGGCTTGCCGCGATGTAGGAAGAGTTCGATGCTCTTCAGCGGGACCATACCTGGACACTGGTTCCTCGGCCTTCTCGTGCCAATGTCATCAGCGACAAGTGGGCCTTTCGCCATAAGACCCGCTCGGATGGTACACTTGTGCGCTACAAGGCTCGCTGGGTGGTCCGTGGTTTTCGGCAGCATGCTAGAGTCGACTTCACCGAGACGTTTGCCCTGGTTGTCAAGCCGGGCACGATCCGCACAGTTCTCCAGCTGGCAGTTTCCCAAGGCTGGCCGGTTCATCAGATGGATGTCTCCAATGCCTACCTTCACGGCCATCTTGAGGAGCAGGTTTATTGTGAGCAGCCGACCGGTTTCGTCGACGCATCCCTTCCTGGGCATGTGTGTTTGTTGTCCCGGTCTCTCTACGGGCTCAAGCAAGCACCTCGCGCCTGGTACCAGTGTATCACCGGGTTCCTTCAGACACCGGGCTTCAGCGTCACTCGCTCGGATGCCTCGTTGTTCGTCTATCACCACGGCGACACGACTGCATATTTGCTCCTCTACGTTGATGACATCATCCTGACGACCTCCTCCGCAGCCCTTCTTCAGCAGATTACTCTCCGGCTGCGTGATGAGTTTGCCATCAAGGACCTGGGCGCTCTACATTTATTTCCTTGGCATTGAGGTCGTTCGGCGACCTGACGGCTTCTTTCTTCATCAGCAGAAGTATGCGCACGAGCTACTTGAGCGTGACGGCATGCTCAATTGTCACCCTGTTGCTACTCCTATTGACACGAAGGCCAAGGTTTCTGCTCTCGAGGGCTCTCCCGCGTCGGATGCTCTGTTCTACCGGTCCATTGTTGGTGCTCTTCAGTACCTAACTCTCACACGGCCGGATTTATAGTATGCTATTCAGCAGGTGTGTCTGCATATGCACGCCCCTCGTGACTCCCATTGGACCCTCGTGAAGTAGATTCTTCGTTACATCCGCGGCACGATGGCTCTTGGGCTTACTCTCACGGCATCCACTTCTCTGGAGATGGTGGCCTACTCCGACGCGGACTGGGCCGGCTGCCCCCACACCCGTCGGTCCACCTCTGGCTACTGCGTTTACCTTGATCCTTCACTCATCTCGTGGTCGTCCAGGCGACAACCTACGGTTTCACGCTCTAGGACGGAGGCTGAGTACCGAGCTATGGCTAACACCGTCGCCGAGTGCACCTGGCTACGACAGTTACTTCAGGAGTTGCATCATGACATCGCACATGCTATGGTTGTCTATTGTGACAACATTTCTGTGGTGTACCTTTCCGCCAACCCCGTTCATCATCACCAGACTAAGCACATTGAGCTAGACATTCACTTTGTGCACGAGCAAGTGGCTCTTGGACGTATTCGAGTCCTCCGTGTTCCGACTGCACAATAGTTCGCTGATGTGATGACTAAGGGACTGCCGACTTCCACCTTCATGTTATCAAGAATAATCAAGCAGGACGTAGGGTTTTACCTCCATCAAGAGGGCCTGAACCTGGGTAAAACATCGTGTCCCCTGCCTCGTTACCATCTGCCTTAGACGCACAGTTCGGGACCACCTACCCGAGATCCGCCGGTTTTGACACCGACATTGGTGCTTTCATTGAGAGTTCCTCTGTGTCGTCACTGTTAGGCTTGATGGATCCTTTGATCATCGATAGCGATGCAGTCCAGGGTGAGAATTTTCTCCCCGGACAGATCCTTGTATTCGGCGGCTTCGCACTGCGGGCCAACTCGCTTGGCCATCTGGAGCAGATCGAGAGTTACGCCCCTGGCCACCAGGTCAGGTTTGGAAACTTAAACTACACGGCTGACATCCACGGAGACTTGATCTTCGACGGATTCGAGCCCCTGCCGAGTGCGCCGCACGGTCACGATGAGCATGATCAAGCTCTACCATCGGACAGTGTTCAGGAGACCGCACCAGTAACTGCTCTGATCCTCAATTCAGAGCCAATTGCGCCATCCATGGACGGGTGGATAGACCCCGCCACGGAGGACGTATTCTCAACGGCGATCGAGCCAAGGATCGACCTTACCCTTCACGGGAGCCGTGACGCCGAACTATCGGATTCTTCCCCGGCCACGGAGTCCGAACCGCCTGCGCCCGTGCCTGTCAAATCCGACTGGGCACCGGTCATGGAGTTCACCTCCGCGGATATCTTTCAGCACTCGCCTTTCAGCGACATACTGAACGCATTAAGGTCTCTCTCCCTATCAGGAGAGTCCTGGCCGAACTATGTTCGGCAGGATTGGGATGCAGATGACGAAGAAATTCGCCGCCCACCCACCACCCACTTAGTAGCCACTGTCGACAATTTGACCGACATGCTTGACTTGACTCCGAAGACATCGACGGTATGGACGACGATGCGGGAGACGAAGAGCAACCACTGCCCACAGGGCACTGGACAGCCACCTCATCATATGATATATACATGGTGGACACACCCAAAGAAGGCAATGGCGACGAGACAGCGGAGGATGGCCCCTCCAAGAAGCAACCCAAGCGCCAACGTTAGCAGCGCCGCTCTAAGTCTCGCCAAAGCAAAAGCAGTGACACTGGCACAGGAGATAATAGCACTCCGGACAGTGCAGAAGACGACAACAATCCCCTCCAGCAAGATTTAGAGCATGAGGACGGAAAAGCCAGCCCTCCCGAGAGAGCGGTGGATGGAGAGGCGGAGGATGATAATTACATGCCTCCCTCCGAAGACGAGGCAAGCCTCGACGATGATGAATTTTTCGTGCCTGAGGATCCCGCCAAACAAGAGCGCTTCAAGCGCCGGCTTATAGCCACGGCAAATAGCCTTAAGAAAAAGCAGCAGCAGCTTCAAGCTGATCAAGATTTGCTAGCTGACAGATGGACTGAAGTCCTTGCGGCTGAGGAATATGAACTCGAACGCCCCTCCAAGAGTTACCCAAAGTGTAGGTTGCTACCACGACTGGAGGAGGAAGCATTCAAACCTACATCTCTAGCATACGATGCGGCTGATCGGCCACCTCGTGGCCGCGACAGAGAGGCATTTCAGCCAAAAACTCAGCCCGCACCCCGACGCCACTCAAATAAAAATGACAAGGCACGGGGAAACACGCTAGACCTGCGAGACGTATTGCAGGACAAAGCAAAACACGCAAGATCGATCTACGGATCACGAGGGCGCGCCACTATGCGAGACGATAACCGTCACGCTGGATACAGTAAAAGTAAATCAGGCTGGGCCGAACACAGCGGACAAGACTCATTTGAGCTGCGTCGCGATATAGCCTAGTACAGAGGCACTGCACACCCCCTATGCTTCACAGAGGAAGTAATGGATCACCAAATCCCAGAGGGTTTCAAACCCATAAATATCGAATCATACGATGGCACAACAGATCATGCGGTATGGATCGAGGACTTCCTCTTGCACATCCACATGGCCCGCAGTGACGATCTACACGCCATTAAATACCTCCCACTCAAACTCAAAGGACCAGCTCGGCATTGGCTCAACAGCCTGCCAGCAGAATCCATTGGCTGTTGGGAAGATCTGGAAGCCGCATTCCTCGACAAGTTCAAGGGCACTTATGTGCGACCACCAGATGCCGATGACTTGAGCCACATAATTCAGCAGCTAGAGGAATCGGCCAGGCATTCTGGACACGGTTCCTGACAAAGAAAAATCAAATCATCGATTGTCCGGATGCAGAGGCCCTAGCAGCTTTTAAGCACAACATCCGCGACGAGTGGCTCGCCCGGCACCTTGGCCAGGAAAAGCCGAAATCTATGGCAGCCCTCACGACACTCATGACCCACTTTTGCGTGGGAGAAGAAAGCTGGCTGGCTCGCAGCAATAATATATCAATGAACCATGGTACTTCGGATACCAAGGATGGCAATGGCAGGTCACGTTACAACAAACACAAGCGCCGCATCAACAACGACAATATCGAGGATACGACAGTCAATGCCGGATTCAAAGGCTCTAAACCCGGTCAGCGGAAAAAGCCATTCAAAAGAAGCACTCCGGGCCCGTCCAGTTTAGACCGTATACTCGATTGCTCGTGTCAAATACACGACACCCCCGACAAGCCAGCCAACCACACCAACAGGGATTGTTGGGTGTTCAAGCAGGCCGGCAAGTTAAATGCCGAAAACAAAGATAAGGGGTCACATAGCGATGACGAGGAGGAGCCCCGGCAACCGAACACCAAAGGACAGAAGAGGTTCCCCCCACAAGTGCGGACGGTGAACATGATATACGCAACCCATATCCCCAAGAGGGAGCGGAAGCGTGCATTAAGGGATGTATATGCGTTGGAGCCAGTCGCCCCAAAGTTCAACCCATGGTCCTCCTGTCCGATCACCTTCGATCACAGGGACCATCCCACTAGTATCCGTCATGGCGGATTTGCCGCACTGGTCCTAGACCCAATCATCGACGGATTTCACCTCACTCGAGTCCTTATGGACGGCGGCAGCAGCCTGAACCTGCTTTATCAGGACACAGTGCGCAAAATGGGTATAGACCCCTCAAGGATCAAACCCACAAAAACGACCTTCAAAGGCGTCATACCAGGTGTAGAGGCCCATTGCTTAGGCTCAGTCACACTGGAACTAGTCTTCGGATCCCCGGATAACTTCCGGAGCGAGGAGTTAATCTTTGATATAGTCCCGTTCCGCAGTGGTTATCATGCATTGCTCGGGCGAACCGCATTTGCGAGATTCAACGCGGTACCACACTATGCATATCTCAAGCTCAGGATGCCAGGACCTCGGGGGGTCATCACAGTCAATGGAAACACAGAGCGCTCTCTCCGCACAGAGGAGCACACTGCGGCCCTCGCAGCAGAAGCACAAAGCAGCCTCTTAAGGCAATCCACCAGTTCGGCAATTAAGGACCCGGACACCTTCAAGCGCGCCCGGAGTAATCGTCAATAAGGCCGCCTGGCACGTTCTAAGCTCGCATAGCAATGCGGCCCCCACCCCAGTCCCAGCCAAACGGTGAAATCCGTGCCACGCGTACATAATTACGCATTGACAATACCATGGGCATAGGTGGGGAGGGGGGCACGACTACGGCACGCCCCAAGACGCGGCTCAACCGCACTAGGGGCTTCCCGCTTTGTTATTTTTCTTTCTTTCAGGACTTTAATCTCTGGAAGCCCCGTCCGGTAGTACGATTGCCGGACACACTATACAACAACCAAGGAGGCAGAAAGCTACGTCGCATCAAGGAATTCCCAGGTGGTCTCTGACAACGAGTGAAATACCTGCATTAAATACCATTCCTCAGCTTGCCCTTGGAGGGGACATGTCAAATAGTCCCACTTTTAGCTTACCGCACTACTTGTATCATTCTGCTTCGACGCACCTTTTCGAATAAACAATGCATAGCACTAGACTATTATCGTATTCTCTATTCTTCTTATATATATATATATATATATATATATATATATATATATATATATATATATATATATATATTCATTCATGACATTCAGCACCCGTACACCCTGGTACGTCCAATACGCCAGGGGCTTAAGCATACCCCATAATACGGTGTGAGAAGTCCGAACACTTTCGACAGTGCGGCACCCCGAACTTATAGCATTATATGCATCAGCTCCGAATCATGTCTTGGGTCAATAGTTGGGTTTGCCCGGCTCCCATGTTTTGGTACCTTACGTTCCGCTATAACGGCTAAGGTAGCACTGGGAGAACTACTGCGATTGTGCCCCGGTTCATCTGGGCTAAGCACCTCAGTAGAGAAAGCTAAAACTTATTGTCATGATAAGGCAAGAGCTGGTTGCTGTTCGAGAGGTCTCGAGTCCCTAAAGACTTATGCCGCTTAGAGCGAGGAGTCGGCTTTGTCCGGCTTAAGGCGTGTATAGCGCCTCGAATTCGGCCTTCTGAATACTAGGGGCTTCGCCAAAATTTAAAATTGTAGATTTCTATGGCTAAGTGAGAGTGATAAAGCATTATAGTCCGATTGCCTTGTTCGTTGTGCTGAGCACCTCCCTCGAAGGACCCAACAATGGGAAAAGAGTGCTCAGATTTATCCCGAACACCCTAGCACTCGTGGCATGGGGGCAGAAGCCGACGACTGGCCATCTCTCAGATTTGATAAACAGCCGCACAGAAGGTAATATTTTAAATTCAAACAAGTGTTGCATAGCACATATGAACAAGTTTTCATAATACAGGATCACACGAGCAAGTTCATTCAAAAATTACATCCTTCGCACACTCGTCCGCCACAAGACGGGCACCCTTCAGGACACCCTCATAATACATCTCCGAGTGGCGATGCTCCTTGCCCTGCGGCGGCCCCTCCTTCACCAGCTTCTCGGCGTCCATCTTGGCCCAGTGCACCTTTGCACGGGCAAAAGCCCAGCGGGCACCTTCGATACAGACGGACCGCTTGATGACTTCCATCCGTGGGCAGGCATCCACAAGCCGCCTCACCTGGCCGAAGTAGCTGTTGGGAAAGGAGTCGCCAGGCCACATCCGGACTATAAATCCCTTCATGGCCTGTTTGGCCGCCTTGTGCAGCTCGACCAATTGCTTTAGCTGGTCTCTCATAGGCATCCGGTGTTCGGTCCCAGTATACTGAGACCAGAACAACTTCTCCGTCGAGCTTCCCTCCTCGGCCTGGTAATACTTCGCGGCATCCGACACGCTGCGGGGCAAATATGCGAATGCTCCTAGAGAGCTCCGGACTCGGGTAAGTAACAAGTAATTTACTTTCGCATG
This sequence comes from Triticum aestivum, assembly GCF_018294505.1. Lineage (NCBI taxonomy): Eukaryota > Viridiplantae > Streptophyta > Magnoliopsida > Poales > Poaceae > Triticum > Triticum aestivum. Next base: position 174,678,847 of record NC_057803.1, read on the forward strand.
CTTGCTTTGCATAATGAATGCCTTACCCGTTGCTATCTTCCTCATCGCCTCAATTCCCTGGAGGGACTTTTGGGCTTCAGCTTTCAGCGTCTTCGAGTCAAGCATCAAAGCCTCGTGCTTCTTCACGAGAGCCTGGAGCTCTTGCTGCACCTCGCCCACCCGTGCCTCTTGTTTTTCCCGCTCGGTGCGCTCTTTGGCCGCTTTGTTTTCGGCCTTGGATAGCGCTTGCTTCAGGGTCGCCACTTCGGTCGTGGCCCCTGGCACATTCATGATGATCCTGTCATTTAGCAACCACATTTTCTTTTTTATATATAGACAAGGTATTACTTACCTTTGTTCTCCTCGAGCTGCCTCTTGGCAAGGCCAAGCTCTTTCTCGGACCGCTCGAGGTCCTGCTTCAGTGCGGCGACCTCCGCAGTCAGTGCGGCAGAGGTCAGCAGCGAAGCCTGCATACGCATACAAACATACTTATATTAGACTCATGCAGATATTATTTGATCCTCCATTCGGCTTTTCTTTGTGAACACCAAACAGAGCATCAGGGGCTACTGTGTATCCGGTAATATTTTCATACATTTTAAATACTTACATCAAAGCCTGTTAGAAGGCTGGCACAGGCTTCAGTCAGTCCGCTCTTGGCGGACTGAACTTTCTTGATCACCGCACTCATAATAGTGCAGTGCTCTTCATCGATGGAAGCGCCGCGAAGCGCTCCCAGCAGGTCATCCGGTGCCTTTGGATGGACGGAGGTCACCAGCACGGATGGCTTGCCCCTTTTGGAAGGGGGCCGCCTGCCCGAGTCCGGAACCACTGGAGGTTCCGACGTGGTGTTCGGCTGAGGGCCAAACTTGGAGCTCCCGGGAGCCTTGCTCCCTTCGCTCTTGGAGTCCGGAAGGTCGCCTTGAGGCGCCTCCGGGACTGTCTCCCCCCGGCTCGGTGCCCCTTGAGATAATACCTCAGCATTGTCCTTAGGGCAAGGAGAGGAGGCGGTTGGAAGTGTATCACTGTTCATGTTCGACGAGTCCAAGGAACTGTCCGACGATGATACATTGATACGGGCTTGGGGCGGACTGCATAATCATATTCGACGTTAGGAGAAGCAGTGCGGCAAAGGTATGTTATGAGTTACTCTGGTATCCGAATACTTACGACTTCGCCAAGGGCTTGGCCCTGAGCAGCCACTCGTCTTCGCCATCGGCGGCGGTGGTGGAGCAGTCCAGAAGGAGAGTCCTTCCCTTCTTGGACCCTTCGGCCTCCCCGGTTGGGGCGACCTTCCTTTTCTTGTCTCCCCCGGCTGGATGGGTTGAATCTTCATCTTCCTTTTCCTTGTTTTCACGGGAGGAGCGTGCCTTGGAGGTATCAGACGATGAGTCCGATACCACCTGGCGCCGGGAACTCTTTCGGGTTCCCTTGGCCTTCTTCTTGGTCTTCTCCGGCACCTCATAAGGAGCCGGAGTCCGCATCTTCGTCAGGAGAGCGTCTGTGGGGTCTTTGGGCAGAGGGGCCGGACAGTTAATCTGCTCCGATGTCTCCACCAGTCCTGTCAAAGGCATGGGAGCTCAGACCCCACACATGGTTAAGCTATGGGAAATAAACACCCTACCAAATGTACAGAACTTACCGGATTCGCAGGGCGCTTCGCGCTTAGCCCGCGGTCCTCGGTAAGAGAAGGAGGGACCTCGGCGCCCTTGAACAGCACCCTCCAGACGTCCTTATGCGTTGTGTCGAAGAGCTCGCTTAGAGTCTGGTGCTGGGCCGGGTCGAACTCCCATAAGTTGAAATCCCGTTGTTGACATGGGAGGATCCGGCGGAAGAGCATGACCTGGACTATGTTGACAAGCTTAAGTTTCTTGCTTGTCATGTTCTGGATACACTTCTGGAGTCCATCCAGCTCCACCGATGAACCCCAGGACAGGCCCTTCTCCTTCCAGGAAGTGAGCCGCGTGGGGATTCCGGATCGAAACTCGGGGGCCGCCACCCAGTTGGTGTCGCGTGGCTCGGTGATGTAGAACCACCCCGATTGCCACCCCTTTATGGTCTCCACGAAGGAGCCCTCGAGCCATATAACGTTGGGCATTTTGCCCACCATGGCTCCGCCGCATTCCGCTTGTTGGCCACCAACCACCTTCGGCTTGATATTGAAGGTCTTCAGCCACAGGCCGAAGTGGGGCCGGATGCGGAGGAAAGCCTCGCACACGACGATGAACGCCGAGATGTTGAGGATAAAATTTGGGGCCAGATCATGAAAGTCCAGCCCATAATAGAACATGAGGCCGCGGACGAATGGATGGAGGGGAAACCCCAGTCCACGGACGAAGTGGGGGAGGAAAACCACCCTTTCGCGAGGTTCCGGGGTAGGGACGACCTGCCCTGCGGCTGGCAGCCGGTGCGAGATATCCGTGGCTAAGTATCCGGCTCCATGTAGCTTTTTGATGTGTCCCTCCGTGACGGAGGAGGCCATCCACTTGCCTCCCACTCCGGACATGTTTGGAGAGAGTTGAGGAGAAGGATGTGGACTTGGGCGCAGGATCTCGAGTGCGCGAGAATGGATGAGCAAGGAGGAAGAAGGCATGGGTATAAAAAGGTGAGACCTTATCCCTTTATAAGGGCGGACAAAACTATGTGCCCCCACTAGCCTGGTAAAACTCGCTTATCCCCCAAGTGTTGTAATTGGTGGCGCGGTTGGGTTACCCACGTCCGTATTGATGAGAATCCCGTGATAAGGGGAACATGATCTCTGCTTTGACAAGACGTGTCAAGAAACCGCCTCGCGTTATGTGCGGGGCTGGTTAAAGAAAAACGGTTCAAATAATTACCGGGCCGTGGCGTGATGTCATGCAGCCAAAACGTGTCAGTAGATTAGATTTGTGGAAATATTATTCTCTCTATGGTGGTATGTGGAACTTATTTTGCAGGGTCGGACAATATCCTTGTATTCAAACTCTTCCATGGCGTATTCGGAGGAGGAACCTGCCTTGCAATGCCGAAGACAACACTGCGCGCCGGACTCATCGTCATTGAAGCCTGGTTCAGGGGCTACTGAGGGAGTCCTGGATTAGGGGGTCTCCGGACAGCCAGACTATATCCTTTGGCCGGACTGTTGGACTATGAAGATACGAGATTGAAGACTTCATCCCGTGTCCGGATGGGACTCTACTTGGCGTGGAAGGCAAGCTAGGCAATACGGATATATATATCTCCTCCTTTGTAACCGGCCTTGTGTAACCCTAGCCCCCTCTGGTGTCTATATAAACCGGAGGGTTTTAGTCCGTAGGACAACATACAATCATACCATAGGCTAGCTTTTAGGGTTTAGCCTCTCCGATCTCGTGGTAGATCAACTCTTGTACTACTCATATTATCAAGAATAATCAAGCAGGACGTAGGGTTTTACCTCCATCAAGAGGGCCCGAACCTGGGTAAAACATCGTGTCCCCTACCTCCTGTTACCATCCGCCTTACACGCACAGTTCGGGACCCCCTACCCGAGATCCGCCGGTTTTGACACCGACAACCTATCATTGGAGTCATGACATGGATTGCCGAATATGTGGAAGATGTGCAATGCATATGTTGTCACGGGAAACAATTGAAGAAAGATAGTGACATGGTCATAGATAACAACAGTATAAATTACCATACATCTCATTTATCCACCACTACTCAGCATGTCTCCTCCTGTATCATTGTCCTCTCATGGTTATGCACCCTATCGTGAAGCCGCCTTTTCCATCGTAACATCTAGCGCACCATTGTGTCGCCAGTCAATTGTACCTGTCTGGATTCATGACCGGCATCGCCATCAGCGCCCTCCTTTTTTGAAATTCATGCCCAAGTATACATCATTTATTCAGTTGTAATTGTTATCTTGCTAAGTCCAATTGTTGTAGTCGTTCGAAATTCACAAACCAACCAAATTGTTGATTTGTTTCAAATGTGTCATTAGAGGACCGAGAGTATATCGATTAGAGGGGGTGAATGGGAGATTCAATTATTTTTGAAACTTTGTATCGAACCCAAACACAACAGCGGAATAAACTGAGTACATCAAGCATAGATGATAATGAGGTTGAATCCAACCGAATGAGATATGAAGAGAGAGCTAAGCAAATTTTCGAAGAAAGATACTGTAACCTTTTGAATATAATTACTCACTTTCTTGACGACCACAATGGTAACATTGTATGCTAACAAATAGAACAACATGAGCGAAAATGCTTGCGAACGAAACAGTGAAATGAATGATTACATATACACCAAATGAAATGAAAACAACAAATGGAGGTGAGTGCAAATGAATGATATGTAGACCAGATAAGATAGAATGAAAGACAATATGTGCAACAAATACATGATCATAATACCTACCGAGCCACAGAGCATATAAGATAAACTACTGAAGGAATTGTGATAGAGTAGAATGAACCAGTGGTGCTCGATGACGACAGATAAATTTGGTAGACTAGTTCGCCCTTCTGCCAAAGGACTACGTCTGGTTGGATGGACTTGTGATTGAACATAAGAGCAAACCTCTCTCTGTCATATTATCCTTCAACTCAAGTCTGATTAGACTTCGGTTGATTTCACTTGTGGTAGATACTTGTCGGCGATCTCCAAACCTTTGACAGACTACTTTCTGAACCACAATTACTCTTGGTTGTTGAAGATCTTACTTGGTGAAGACAATTACTCTTCGTCACTCAAGTCGATACCTATCCGTCTAGAGAGCGCAAAACTCTCAAGAGCAATAGGTACAAAAACTCTAACTTAGATCTACTATGATGCTCAACCACTGCCTAAATTTTGACTCTTGATTTTCTCTCGGTGGATCTTAAACACAAATTCCTCGAGAGGGGATGCTTAATCAGTCTTCTCATAAATCTTAAGCAGAGCAGCTAATGGATAACGTTGGTGCGGGGTGGCTATTTATAGTCGTAACCTTCACTAATGGGAAATGACCAAATTGGCCACGCGGACCATCCAACAACCGAACGATAAGTTTCCAATGGTCAAATTTTGAGCGCAATGGTAACATTCCTTGTGGAGCAAGAAATGCTAGCTCCTCGATCCTAAAGATATCTCTTGTAGCTCTGAAGAACAACGTCTTCTGCTGACAGGTAATTATTCGGAACACGAAGATATTTCTCTCAGTATTTCATAAGTTTCGGCTAAGCATCACAATGGACCTAAGCTTCGAGAACTTATACCCCTATTAATAGTATAGGGGTCCCATGACTCAAATAAGAGAAAGGAGAATGACGAAAGGAATGCTACGTCTGCACTCTATCTTCAATCTTCTCGACTGTATTGATTCTTCCTTGAACACACTAAACTAATATTGCTTTGCATCAACAATGATTTTAAGGGGACAATTCCTTCAACACAATCTTCTCGCATTCATTTCTTCTCAAAATGTAGCTCTTCCTTCTCTTCCACGCAGATAATCTTCGGTGAAGTTCTTCAAACTTCAACACCAAACATAGCATTCTCCTCGGGCTTGCATGACTATTTCTCTCTGCATGCACTAGCAAACTAATCAGTCCACACTTGTTTTTGACAACAATCTCCAAAACACAAGGGAGCAAACTATTGCACCAACAAGATTTATTCTAGACTTGATCAAAACCGTGGAGTGAAGAAGAATGATATTTTGTTAGTGTGAATGTCGAATTGTCGAAGCAATTCGTTATACGACCAAGCCACCGAGGCACAAGGTAATGCATTCAGATTTGTAATGCTTAACTTGCCACTCCATTCTTTTGTATTCGGCTTTGTATTCCTTCCAGATTTAAGATTTTGTAAGACTTTGTGGACTATTACAGCTTTATTAATTTAAGCCAGACATCTCTTGTGGCTTTTATCTAACAAATCGATATACAATGTTAGTGTTCGTCATGTGAATAGGGCAACCTATTTTTATTTTTATCGTGCAGGGGAAATAGGGCCACCTAGACAACATGAATAGCTTGGAGCATGGTTAATAGTATCGCCGGCTGTTGGCTATATGTTATTGCCTTCACTACAAAAAAAGACACATCTGTGACATTTTGGGCCGAACAATTTTCTTTCCTGTCATACATATGACACTTCTATGACGATAATTGTGAAAAAAAAACCCGGTATCATCATAGATGTGGTGGGCTCCTACTTCTATGACAAAAAATCATGACAGAAAATGGGCTTTTCATCCTGGGCGGGCCGGAGACGCAGCTGCATGACATTCTTTGGGCCATCCACGACGAAAAAAACCGTGGTAGAAGCGAGGGCGAGGAAAATTTCGGGGAGTTCCCGGTTACGGTGGGAGGTCGGGGGCCAAGCGATGCGCGTTTCTCTTGTACACGTACGTGCGTGTGTGCGAGGCGTTGGGCTCTAACTAAACCCGAGCGATTGCACTGGAGGCTACGTGTTACTGAACCCGAGCGATCGATCGATGGCTGTTAACTAAACCCGATCGAGTGATTCCTTGGCTATTGCTGCTAACTGAAGCTGATCGATTGGATGAACAGTGAGCGTTGTGGGCGGTGGATGAATAGTGAGCGGTGGCATTGCCTCTGGATGAACAGGACCCCGTGGTGTGGAGGGCTGGATGAACAGTAGACGGTGGAGGGGTGCCCGTGGAGGGGTGGTTGAACAGGACCCCGTGGTATGGAGGGCTGGATGAACAGTAGACAGTGAAGGGGTGGTTGAACAGTAGCCGGTGGAGTAGCGCACAGTAGAGGCTGGATGAACAGGAGCCCGTGGAGGCTGGAGGAGGTCGAGGTAGCCCGTGGAGGCTGGAGGAGGTCGACGATGGAGATGAACAGTATCCCGTGGAGTCCCGTTTTGCGGTACGCCACACCCCTCCCAATGAACAGGACCCCATTTTGACCGTAGGAGGTCCGTTTCGTCCGTTTTGCGGTACGCCACACCCCTCCCGATCAACGGGACCCCCGTTTCGACCGTAGGAGGTCCGTTTCCTTCGTTTTGCGGTACGCCACACCCCTCCCGATCAACAGGACCCCCGTTTCGACCGTAGGATGTACGTTTCCTCCATTTTGCGGTACGCCACACCCTTCCCGATCAACAGGACCCCCGTTTCGAATGTGGCCGGTCGAACACAAGGTCGTTTCCTCTGTTCTGCGGTACGCCAGGCCTCGTTTCCATCGCCTGTTCCGTCCAAGCCCTCCCGATGAACACGGCCACGCATTCCGTTCCGACCCATCCGGTTGGCTCCCACGTGTTTCGTTGCCTCCCGATGAACACGACGCACTCCGTTGCCTCCCCATGAACAAGACGCATTCTGTTGCCTCCCCATGAACACGACGACAATGCTGTTTCTCCATTCCGACCCAGCCATGTCAATGAGCCCTCGCCGTACGTATGCGCGAGTGGCCGTATTTTATTTCTTGCACCCTGACCGATGTACGTACGTGTACATGCTACGTGCGCACCTCTACCACGACACGTGCATGCCTCTACATCCACCAGTATATATGTATGTACACGTTCGCAACCAGAATGACAACGCTACGTACGCTTCGACCAGGTGGGTCCCGAATGTCAGGCACTTCCTTGCGTGCGAAGATGTAGCTGGTGGGTCCCAGCAGTCAGGGGGGCGAATCGTTTTTTTTTGCCCGGACGCACTTCCTTGCGTGCGAAGGTGTACCTGGTGGGTCCCAGCAGTCAGGGGGAAACATTTTTTTCATGAAATACGGTGGCCCGTCCGGTGGGTCCCCGCTGTCAGGTGGAGGAATAATTATTTGCGTGTAAGAAGGAGGCACTTCCTTGATGCGGCCGTGGACCCAGTTGTCAGCGTCTCCACACACATTACTCTTCCGATGTAAGTCGGTCGTTGGCCACATTGACCACGCCGCGCCGAGAGCACCACGGCGGTGGACGACGGCGAGGCCTAGGAACGGGACGACACAGAGGCAGGGAAGACTCGGGAATTGTTTCCCACGCGGAGGGGAGTGCGACTGTACGAGGGTTTATTGGTTCGTCTGCCATTGTCGGAGAATAACAGCAGGTGTGGGTGAGTAGAGGGATGGCTAGGCCAGCAGTGGGAGTAAGGTGGGGCGGTGAGGCCTGCGCGGCAGCATAACCGGCCACGGGGAGGAGGGAGCAGATAGTCCTGCCGGCGCTTGTTTGAGCGGCTGGAGCAGGAAGAGCAGAGATTGAAGAAGCATGACGGCCGTTGGATGCACATCCAACAGTCAGTGCTTCTGCGTCAACCTTTTTAGGAAAGCCTCAAATCTGTGGAAAACAGCATACAGCCCATCTGCCATTATTTTCAATAATTTACGCCCCATTTGCTAATTCTTAAGTTTTTTTTGGAGCCCATATTCTTTTTGTTAGCATTACAGCCCATATTGTGGCCACGGTTAAAAAATTATACGAAATTTTGCATATTTCGGTGCGGTCCGAACTGTTTTTAATCCCGAAATTTTGACTCACATTCAAACTAATTTTAAAATAAATGTATATCAATATAAAATCCAACAAATTCTCCATGCATAAAAATTAATGTAATTTAAAATCTTGAAATGAAAAAAAGATATTTGAAACTAATTGCCGGTTTGATGTGTTTTAAAAATGTACAATCCATTTCTCATTACTCATGGGCCATTTTCTCGGCCAGCCAAATGAAAGCTCTCCTCATCTTGAAAGATTTGCAGCTCAACAGGCCTGACAAAGCGACTTACTTGGCAAATCACAAAAAAACTGGCTTGTGGACGTGGACCCAGCTATCAGCCTCTCCACGTACAGTACTCTTCCGATGGAAGTCGTTCCTTGACCACGTTGACCACGCCGCACGGAGAGCACCGCGGCGGTGGATGACGGCGAGGCCTAGGAAGGGGACGACGCGGAGTCGGGAAAGATGCGGCAGTGGAAGCCCACATGGAGAGGAGTACGAGGGTTCACTAGTTCGGCTGCGGTGTGAGGCTGCCGTCGCTGCAGGGCCTGGCTAGTGGTGGGAATCGTAGGGGGCGGTGAGGCCTCTGCAGAAGCACAGCCGGCCACGGGAGGCAGGAGCATGCGGCACGACCGGCGCTACTTTGGGCGGCTGGAGCAAGAAGACCAGAGGTTGAAGAAGCACTACAGTCGTTGGATGGACATCGTACGGTCACTGGAGCTAGAATCGTTCATATTGACTAAGTTGACAAAGCCCTTCGTCCCCGTCAACTTAGTGGGCCCATAAGTCAGCCTCCCACCAAGGTGGGTCCTAGCTAGCCGGGGGAGTATTCATTTTTTTTGTGTAATAAGGAGGCACTTCCGATGGGTCCGAGCTGACAGCGGGGGGGATGTTTTTTTCATGAAATACGGTGGCCCGTCCGGTGGGTCCCAACAGTCAGGGGGAAATGATTTTTTCACAAAATACTGGTGGCCCGTCTGGTGGGTCCCCGCTGTCAGGTGGAGGAATAATTATTTTCCGCGTAATAAGGAGGCACTTCCTTGCGGCTGCTGTGGACCCAGCTGTCAACCTCTCCACGTACAGTACTCTTTCGATGGAAGTTGGTCGTTGACCACATTGACCACGCCGCGTCGAGAGCACCACGGCGGTGGGCGACGGCGAGGCCTAGGAAGGGGACGACGCGGAGCCTGGCAAGACGCGACAGTGGATGCCCATGCGGAGAGGAGTACGATCGTTCACTGGTTCGGCTGCGGTGTGAGGTTGCCTTCGTCGCAGAATAACAGGGGGTGTGGGTGAGTGGAGGGATGGCCTGGCCAGTGGTGGGAGTAGTATGGGGGCGGTGAGGCCTCCACGGTAGCACAGTGGCCACGGGAGGCAGGAGCAGGCGGCACGACCGGCGCTGCTTTGGGCGGCTGGAGCAAGAAGACCGGAGGTTGAAGAAGCACTATGGCCGTTGGATGGACATCATACGGTCATTGGAGTATTGACTAAGTTAACAAAGCCCTCCGTCCCCGTTAACTTAGTAGGCCCACAAGTCAGCCCAACAATATGGTGGGTCCCAGCTAGCAGGGGGTATTCATTTTTTTGGGCGTAATAAGGAGGCACTTCCTTGCGTGCGAAGATATAGCTGGTGGGTCCGACCTGTCAACAGAGGGAACGTTTTTTTCGTGAAATACAGAGGCCCTTCCTGTGGGTCCTAGCTGTCAGGTGGAGGAATCATTATTTTGCGCGTAATAAGGAGGCATTTCCTTGCGTGCGGCCGTGGACCCAGCTGTCAGCCTCTCCACGTACAGTCCACTTCCGATGGATGTCGTTCATTGACCACGTTGACCAGGCCGCGCCGAGAGCACCAGGGCGGTGGACGACGGCGAGGCCTAGGAAGGGAACGACACGGAGCCAGGGAATACTCGGCAGTTGTTTCCCACGCGGAGGAGTACGAGGGTTTACTGGTTCGTCTGCCGTCGCCGGAGAATAACAGCATGTGTGGGTGAGTAGAGGGATGGCTAGGCCAGCGATGGGAGTACGGTGGGGCCGTGAGGCCTGCGCGGCAGCATAGCCGGCCGCGGGAGGAGGGAGCAGGCAGTCCCGCCGGCGCTTGTTTGAGCGGCTGGAGCATGAAGAGCAGAGATTGAAGAAGCACGACAGCCGTTGGATGGACATCCAACAGTCACTGCTCTCGTGTGTTGACTAAGTTGACAGGGCGTTGCGTGTGCGTCAACCTTTTTTTATGAAAGCATACGCGTCAACCTGTAGTAGGCGCACAAGTCAGCCTCAAATCTGTGGAAAACAGCATACACCCATCTGCCATTATTTCTAATAATGTACAGCCCATTTGCTAATTCTTAAGAATTTTTTTGGAGCCCATCTTCTTTTTGTTAGCATTACACCCCATATTGTGGCCACGGTTAAAAAGTATACGAAATTTTGCATATTTCGGTGCGGTCAACTGTTTTTAATCCAGAAATATCGATTCACATTCAAACTATTTTGAAAAATAATTTATATAAATATAAAATCCAAATAATTGTCCACGCATAAAAATCAATGGAATTTAAGATCTTGTAATGAAAAAAATTGAAACTAATTCCCGGTTTGATGTGTTTTAAAAATGTACAGCCCATTTCTGGGCAAACCGAATGAAACTCTCCTCGTCTTGAAAGATTTGCAGCCCAGCAGGGCCGATAAAGCAAGTAGGCCTTGTTTGGGTATTTCTTTAAAAAAATAGAACTGGGCTAGCCATTTTCAGCAAGAAAAAAACACAACTGGGCTCATGATGTGGTAAACATAAATAAAACCCTGGCTAGACGGGCCACAGCCCCCGCACAGCCCCGTTGTTACCCTGATCCGTCGCTAAAACTAGTATAAATAACAACTGCTTGTTCCTCAAAAAAACTGCGCGACTTGCTGGGTCCCTGGTGTCAGCCGCTCGTAGTGTAATTCTCTCGTTTATTGACTACGTTGACAATGGCGTGAGCCCCAGATGTCCAACCATTAGGAGGAACCATATTTTTGGGCTTGTACTATAGAGGCACTTGCTTGCGTACTGCCATGACGCTGGTGGGTCCCTACTGTCATCCTCTCCACGTACAGTCATCTCCTTGTTCCTCTCGGTTGTTGACGACGTTGACAACGCAAGAGGGCGGCGCACCGCGCACGGCGAGCGAACCAAGGCCGCAAGGCGGAGGACGACGGCGAGGCCTCGGACGGAACGAACAGGAGCCGTTGAAGATGCGCCGGTCCAGTCGCAGGCGGAGGGGAGTACGAGGGTTGACTGGTTCGGGCGCGGGTGCGTGTTGGGGCTGACGTCGCCGGAGAATAACAGGACGTGTGGGGGAATAGAGGGAGGGACTGGCCAACGTTGGAGGGTACGTACGGTAGGGCGGCGGAGGCGCAGCCAGCCATGGGAGGCGGGAGCAGGCGGAGCCGACGGGGTGGTTTGGTTTGGGCGGCTGGAGGAAGAAGAAGACAAGAGATAGAAGATACACGACAGATGTTGGATGTCAATCCAACGGCTGGTAGGCAGAATCGTTTGTTGACTGGCTAGTAAGTCGACACCACCTTGGATAGGCTATTTCCTCGCGGGTCCCAAATGTCAGAATCCAAATCTGTCACGGTCATGCAGCCTTTCCTATGAAAATTTACAGCCCATTTGATGTGCTAGTTCGAAATAAGTTTGTGGGTGCTGGTGGGGGCTAATCACTTGGCTTCTGTAATGCACAGTGAGCTCAAGCAGCCGGCGAGAGTGATGTTATTTCCCTTGGTTGGGATTTGTTACAATATTTCACTCTAAATTAAACGAATGGCAAGCCATTTGCCTTGTTTCAAAGAAAATATGACAGTCACAGCCGAGTTGAAAAGGGCAGGAACATCTAACTCCAGCTTACAAACTGTACAAAAGCACGAGGGTTAATTGTTCATCAGGTTTACAAAAAAACCAGATTGAAAAGGGCAACAACATCTAACTCCAGCACTGTTTTCGGCAGTCACAGTCAAATGGATCGGTCAGGTCCATAGAATGAACATCCTGGGTCGTAAAATTTACTGGATTATGACCACAATATGTTGTAAATAGAAGCCCGGCACGTTCAGAAGCTCTTTTGCCCACCTGAAACTCCTTTTTTTGCTCTTCGACATACCCATCCGTCAATTCAGTAAATATATGGGCTTTTGAATTGATTTTACTATTTACTAGTGTGGATGGGCTGTTTTGTCTTGGGCCCAGAGAAACAATTACTACTAGTACAGTGGAGACACTCTACAGCTACCCAGAAAAACAATTACTACTAGTACAGTGGAGACACTCTACCGCTTCTGGCTCCTCCTAGGTCATTGAAACGTCTCCCTCTACTGAATGCCGTTATACTTTTGTTCACCGACATGCGGGCCATGCAGCGCGCGGGCCCAAATGCCATCCACCAAATTAGAAGGCAGTATGCAGGCGGAGAGTCACCCCGGTCGTAGCGCGGCAGTAACGAGCCGTCGTATCACAAAACCCCACCTCCCCGCAGTCTAAGTTTGACGGACGAAGCAACCATCATTTCACTCTTCGCTGAATCCCCTTCTCCCTCACCGTCTTCAAGAAAGGCAACACTCGCATCTGCCACTGTTCTTCTCTCCGAACGAAGGGAAGGTAAGCGGATCCGTGATGTTGGTATATTTTCGTTCAGAGAAAAAAAAGAACTTTTGCAAAGCAGTAACCGATCCTCACTCTCTTTTTTGTTTCATTGTCATTGCGATTGTGTTTTCCTTTCAGTGGTCTCCTAGTATTCGTCAGTTTCATGATGGACCAAGGAGAACCAGGCAAAGATCTGCCGATATTGGAGCAGACGCGGGAGGCTGATCCCCACGAGACAGAGAGCTCCAAGAAGATGGAGGCAACCACCGAGCCGACCCCAGATACGCTCACGGCCACTACTGAGATGGTCAACGCCCCGTTTGAGGTTACAGCCCCCGTGGCACTGCAGGAGCAGTTTTCCCCCTTCGAGGATGTGTCCCCCCCCCCCGCTGAGCTGCCCAAGGTGATTTCCTTCTTTGCCGATCTCGATTGTGGTTTTTCATCTAAGTATGTGGTGATTTTTTTAGAAAAGGAAGTATGTGGTGATTAATAATGCAAAATTTTATTAGCTTCGATGCCATGCTATACATAGTGGTTTAAATAACTTGTGTTTCTTATACTGAAAAGTAATTCAGAATTTGTTTCTGTTTCAATTAGAGCCCTGATGCAGACAAGGATTGTGTGGTTGTACATGTCACTCGCTATGAGGCGGACGACCTGAATATACGCACTGGGAAAACAGAGTTCTTAGGCTGTTGGATCCTGGAAGCCATTTGCGGTTATACCAATGAAGAGTTGTATTCCAGCCTCACTGTTGTCAGGCGTGTTGTCCAGGGTGTACTGAAGCACAAGAAGTTCAAAGCTACTCCTTCGTTTGTGAGGCATACTGTTCTTGTCAAGCTTACGCAGGAAGATGACGTGGCATGCCTCCACAAACAAGTTTATCAGTGGCAAGGCCACAAGGTTGTCTTCATGAAGGTTCACAGGATTGAGCTGCTGCGGGACGTCCTCGATGATGTTCATGGCAAGGTCCGTCTTGTGTCCAGCCCAAATTAGATCGAGGCATGAAATAGTTGCCCCAGCTAGTGTTTAATAGTAGTTTGGATTGTGTCTAATTATCCGAACCTTGCCTGTTATCGACCCCTCTGGGGCTAGTACTCTGTTTGAATCCGTCTATGGGAACTGCTGCTACTTTTGTGTGCCCGTGAATCATGTGAGAACCATCGTAATTGTTGCCGAAACAGATGCGTCCTCACTAGTTTTTTCATGAATATGGCATGGTAAGACATAAGTTGTCACGGTTTATCATACGAGCAGTGTGTGTTTTGATGAAATAGAGCACTCGTTCGAGAACCGTGCGCCGACGTATACATAAGTACTTGTAAACACTGTTGGTGCTACCCCACTTGTAAGCAGTTGTGCAAAACACGGCACATTGGCTCAGCTCGCTTCAACACTAGGCTATCGACCAGCTAACAATCAACAATCTGCTGTCTGACATATAAGCAACTATGTATCTTGTTACAGTGGTTCATGCAGTTAATTGAGGCCACAATGTAATAAATTCCAAACGTTCACACGCTAGTCCAGCGCTCATGTGGAACACTCACATTAAACTCGTCTTCATAAAAAACTTGAAAAGCATAAGTTAAGCAATTTTATACATCTCAATGATTCATAGAACATAACAAACATATACTAGTTCACAGCAAAAGACAAAGTTGTGAGAAGGTTTACAAATCAGGAAAAAACAAGCAAGGCTTCTTTGAGCAAAGGGCCTCCCGGCAGGCTTAAATTTCCTGGAGTTCACTCTGGTTTTTTCTTGTTGCCACCATCCAGGGTTAGGTTCTCTCATTCCAGAATAACCAATTATAATTGTGGTCTCAGCTGGAATGCTGAACTGAACCATGCAGTGTACTGACCAGCTGAAATGCTTGTGCATTCCACTAAATTTAAGCACCGCTATTTGCAGAAATAAGCAGACCACAATGCCTCTTGTCCGCGCACCTGTCCAAAAAACCGCCGTGCAGCCGTGCCAGCTAGTCCTCGGTCCATGGATGAACTGGTAGAAAGTGCATTCCGGACTAGGATGCAGTTGTTTTCGCTCGTCCCTGCACTGCAATCAGGAAGTAAAACGTACGAATCAACTTCTTTTAGATTGCGTTGGTCATTCTACCTTAGTTACTACCAATGTAGGGATACCTTGAAGACGGGAGGTTAGACGACGGCAACGAGGGATAGCCATCTCATTTTGCGCAGTTGTACTAAAACTGAGGTGTGTGCTTTTGATTGCGCGGATAGAAACGATACGGAGACAGACATCCCGAAACGATATGGAGACAGACATCCCTGTTTGCGCAAATACGAAATACGGTTATTTAAACAGTGACAGATATTACTACTTTCCCCCGTTTCCTCTTAGAACCAAGTCCTAGATTCATGCTACAGCTTTCCCACTTTCTTCCCTGTTTAAACCAACGCTTTGAGTCGACTGTATGAACTAGCTTTACTTCTAATAATAGTAGAAGTCTAGGTGGCTTTGGAACAGCGGACGGAAGTAGAAAATGATCCACACGAAGGGAGCTGGGGTAGTAGAGCAAGGCAGCTTTTGAAGGAATATATACCTGAGGGTCGTCGGCATGTGGCAAAGACGGCATCGGGAGGCCGCATCTTGGCCACAATACCGCAGGGAGGAAGAAGGGGTCGGAGGCCCTCCCGAGCCGGCGCTCTCTCTGAGAGAACGGCACGGCCGCCGATCGAGACGCGCGGGCAGCCATTGGTCTCCTCCCTCGCCGCCGACGACAGCATGAACGATGCACCTACACCCCTGCCCCGGTCGAGGTTGTCCGGCTGGATTTGTGACCAGCCTTGAGCTGAGAGAGAGTGTGGCCACCTATGTGTTGCTTAGATTTGGAGAGCATGAGAGAGTGAACGAGAGGAACCCTAGTAAAGCAAGCGCTAAGGCTCCTGCTTTTATATATAGTGGAGTGATTTTGTTGTACCATCTTCAAACAATGTGCTCCTACGTGTACCCGCGAGTGGGTGTGAGAGAACTAGTGCGTGCGTGCACCGCTTCTCTTCGTGAGAGTACAATACACTATGCCCAAAGAACGTTCGCCGCAAGAGTAATAGTATAAGTGTGTGACGTGTGAGCTAAAATAAAATGTGTGCGCCGTCTTTTGTTCTTTAGAAGTTCTGAGGGTAGGGTGTGAAGAGCACATATGTGCGTGACGTCTACCTGCAGATAGACGGTGGGTGCGACGTGCGAGTCTGCGAGAGGACTCGGGAGAGTCGTGACTCGTGAGGGTGCGTGTGCGTGAGAGAGAGGGGGCACGTATCAATGCAATGCATGTGTCCGTAAATCATTATCCGACAAACGTTCGCCACAAGCCTTTTCCTGACGAACGCCGTAAGAACCGTTAGATCGGCATCCGACAGTGTCAGTTTTGCCATGTCATTTAACAGAACAGCCACTCCTCCTACACACAAATCTTCCACGTGAGTGTTAGCAACTGCCGTATGCTCCCTCCGTTCCGAAATGCAGTGCATATAGCTTTATTGAAAATTCGAACCTCGCAAACTTTTACCGAGTTTTCGTGTACCAAATTGCACATGTAGAATACCATGTATATATCATTTCATTCATCTTCGAGAGGTAACTATAAAGATGGGTGAGGAGTCTACAAAGAAAGACCATCGTATCACCCGCAGCAATTTCAAGCATCCTTTAGTGTCGAGGAATATCATAGGAACTCTATATGATATGATTTTTATAGGATTTTTTCCTTTAGAGCCAATTGGTTCATAGGAATAGATTCATATACTCCACATTTCAAAGGAAATAAACATGATATCATTTCTATAGCTTTAGAGCCACTTGGTTCATATGAATGGATTCCTATACTCCCTTAATTTCAAAGGAAAATAAACATTAGCGTATATTCAATATAAAAGTTCCTATGATATGAACCAGATTACATCTCTTTTCTAATCCCTCCTCATAGGAATTGAGATACATGTCATCTCTAGATTCAATAGAAAAGTTCCTATGATGTGAACCAAATGACATCTCTTTTCCAATCCCTACTCATAGGAATTGAGATGCTCCATGTCATCTCTTTCCCTACAACTTCCATGTATACATCTTTTATTCCTAAATAGATAGTACAACCCACTAGTAGCTTTTTTCCAAAACATGCAACTATGGCACAAGAACTATATAGTGTGCCAATAACTTTAAAAGATGGTCGCTGGATGAAGTTAACCCGATAGTGCAGAGATAGGCAAATCCGAGCACTACTGACCGTTGGATATCATCAACATTCCACCAGATCTGCCACATGTACAATTTAGAAGACTCCATGGTTGAACTTAAGCATAATGCACAAACCTCAAAACACAAGCACTTCTCCTTTGTTCTATAATCTTCTGTATCATAATTGATTATTTTTTCTAAATGAATTGCCATTATTTGTTTTTTACTTTATGATTTACAATGCACAACCCCATGAAACATTTTTATAAAACTAATTGATTTTGAATGAGTTGAACTATAAGAACTAAATGAACATCTACATCATGCATATATGACTCAAAGCTTTACATGCTATAGTGTGTATTTATTCATAATTTGGTTTCGAAATCTCATGCGTTCAATACATGTGTACCTTACTAGTTTTGAGTAGAGTAGCAAATTTCACGCGGCTCTGGGTATATCAAAATGCAGGGCCCATGCATCATTGCCTTTCGGTCGAACCTACGTCCACAATTTTTTGTACGTACTATATCTCCACTGGCCCCCCAACCCAAAATGTTGCCTCGTTCCCATTAAACCAAATGGCCCACACATATTTAAGGCGTCGACTCGAACCCGTTTACTACGACGTGGCCCCGCACGCCGTAGTACTCCTATAAACCCTACCGCCGCACTCATCATCGGTTTTCTTCAAGAGGACGAGGGAGAAGCCGATTTGTAGTGGAGGCGCTTTCAAAAAAGGATCTGTATTGGAGACCCCTACCCTAGGGTGCCCTAGGGAGCTGCCGCACGCATCATTTTTTTTTCTTTTCTTTATGCTCTTGGGCCCTAGAGTGAAATGATGGTTGCTTCGTCCGTCCAGCTTAATGCGGGAAAGGTGGGGCTTTGTGATTTGACCCCTCATCGCTCATTTTCTACTACTGCGGCGCTACGGCCGGGGTGCCTCCAATTCCAACCACTGCGCCAAACTGTAGTTTGGTGCATCGCACGTGGAACAAGACGGTGCATGAGCCACATGTCAGCCAAACGGGTCCTGTTAAGTGTGTCGCCATTTCGTGTGCGGACTGACCCTGCTTGAGTTGCTACGCCAACACGACAGGAGCAGCCTACTGCTACCTCTTTTAGCACTGCGTTGGTTTTCCCCGAAGAGGAAGGGATGATGCAGCAAAGTAGCGTAAGTATTTCCCTCAGTTTTTGAGCACCAAGCTATCAATCCAGTAGGAGGCTACGCGCGAGTCCCTTGTACCTGCACAAAACAAATAAATCCTCGCAACCAATGCAAATAGGGGTTGTCAATCCCTATAGGGCCACTTACGAGAGTAAGATCTGATAGATATGATGAGGTAGTATTTTTGGTATTTTTATGATAAAGATGTAAAGTAAAATAAAGGCAAAGTAAATAACTAAGTAGTAGGAGATTAATATGATAAAGATAGACCCGGGGACCATAGGTTTCACTAGTGGCTTCTCTTGAGAGCATAAGTATTCTACGGTGGGTGAACAAATTACTATTGAGCAATTGACAGAATTGAGCATAGTTATGAGAATATCTAGGTATGATCATGTATATAGGCATCACGTCCGAGACAAGTAGACCGACTCCTGCCTGCATCTACTACTATTACTCCACTCATTGACCGCTATCCAGCATGCATCTAGAGTATTAAGTTAAAAACAGAGTAACGCCTTAAGCAAGATGACATGATGTAGAGTGATAGACTCATGCAATATGAAGAAAACCCCATCTTGTTATCCTCGATGGCAACAATACAATACGTGCCTTGCCGCCCTTACTATCACCAGGAAAGGACACCGCAAGATTGAACCCAAAGCTAAGCACTTCTCCCATTGCAAGAAAGATCAATCTAGTAGGCCAAACCAAACTGATAATTCGAAGAGACTTGCAAAGATAACCAATCATACATAAAAGAATTCAGAGAAGATTCAAATATTATTCATAGATAGACTTGATCATAAACCCACAATTCATCGGTCTCAACAAACACACCGCAAAAATAAGATTACATCGAATAGAACTCCACAAGAGAGGGGGAGAACATTGTATTGAGATCCAAAAAGAGAGAAGAAGCCATCTAGCTACTAACTATGGACCCGTAGGTCTGAAGTAAACTACTCACACTTCATCAGAGAGGCTATGGTGTTGATGTAGAAGCCCTTCGTAATCGATGCCCCCTCCGGCGGAGCTCCGGAACAGGCCCCAAGATGGGATCTCGTGGATACAGAAAGTTACGGCAGTGGAATTAGGGTTTTGGCTCCTGTTCTGATCATTTGGGGGTACGTGGATATATATAGGAGGAAGGAGTACGTCGGTGGAGCAACAGGCGGCCCACGAGGGTGGAGGGCGCACCTGGGGGGACAGGCGCGCCCTCCTACCTCGTGGCCTCCTGTTAGTTGGCTTGACATAGGGTCCAAGTGTCCTGAGTTGTATTCGGTGAGAAAATCACGTTCCCGAAGGTTTCATTCTGTTTGGACTCCGTTTGATATTCATTTTCTTCGAATCCCTAAAACAAGCAAAACACAGCAATTCTGGGTTGGGCCTCCAGTTAATAGGTTAGTCGCAAAAATAATATAAAAGTGGATAATAAAGCCCAATAATGTCCAAAAGAGTAGATAATATAGCATGGAGCAATCAAAAATTATAGATACGTTGGAGACGTATCAAGCATCCCCAAGCTTAGTTCCTGCTCGTCCTCGAGTAGGTAAATGATAAAAACAGAATTTTTGATGCGGAGTGCTACTTGGCATAATTTTAATGTAATTCTTCTTAATTGTGGTATGAATATTCAGATCCGAAAGATTCAAGACAAAAGTTTTTATTGACATAGAAAATAATAATACTTCAAGCATACCAACAAAGCAATTATGTCTTCTCAAAATAACATGGCTAAAGAAAGTTATCCCTACAAAATCATATAGTCTGGCTATGCTCTATCTTCACCACACAAAATATTTAAATCATGCACAACCCCGATGACAAGCCAAGCAATTGTTTCATACTTTTGACATTCTCAAAACTTTTTCAATCTTCGCGCAATACATGAGCGTGAGCCATGGATATAGCACTATAGGTGGAATAGAGTGGTGGTTGTGGAGAAGACAAAAAGGGGAAGACAGTCTCACATCAACTAGGCGTATCAACGGGTTATGGAGATGCCCATCAATAGATATCAATGTGGCCGAGTAGGGATTGCCATGCAATGGATGCACTAGAGCTATAAGTATATGAAAGCTCAAAAAGAAACTAAGTGGGCGTGCATCCAACTTGCTTGCTCATGAAGACCTAGGGCAATTTTGAGGAAGCCCATCATTGGAATATACAAGCCAAGTTCTATAATGAAAAATTCCCACTAGTATATGAAAGTGATAACATGAGAGACTCTCTACTATGAAGATCATGGTGCTACTTTGAAGCACAAGTGTGGTAAAAGGATAGTAACATTGTCCCTTCTCTCTTTTTCTCTCATTTTTTTATTTATTTTTTTATTTGGTCTTTTTCTCTTTTTATGGCCTCTTTTCTTTATTTTTTTATTTGGGCTTCTTTGGCCTCTTTTATTTATTTTTCGTCCGGAGTCTCATCCCGACTTGTGGGGGAATCATAGTCTCCATCATCCTTTCCTCACTTGGGACAATGCTCTAATGATGATGATCATCACACTTTTATTTTTCTTACAACTCAACAATTACAACTCGATACTTAGAACAAGATATGACTCTATATGAATGCCTCCGGCGGTGTACCGGGATGTGCAATTATGAATGAGTGACAAGTATGAAAGAATTAAGAACGGTGGCTTTGCCACAAATACTATGTCAACTACATGATCATGCTAAGCAATATGACAATGATGGAGTGTGTCATAAACGGAACGGTGGAAAGTTGCATGGCAATATATCTTGGAATGGCTATGGAAATGCCATAATAGGTAGGTATGGTGGCTGTTTTCAGGAAGGTATATGGTGGGTGTATGATACCGGCGAAAGGTGCGCGGTATTAGAGAGGCTAGCAAAGGTGGAAGGGTGAGAGTGCGTATAATCCATGGACTCAACATTAGTCATAAAGAACTCATATACTTATTGCAAAAATCTACAAGTTATCAAAGCAAAGTATTGCGCGCATGCTCCTAGGGGGATAGATTGGTAGGAAAAGACCATCGCTCGTCCCCGACCGCCACTCATAAGGAAGACAATCAATAAATAAATCATGCTCCGACTTCATCACATAACGGTTCACCATACATGCATGCTACGGGAATCACAAGCTTCAACACAAGTATTTCTCAAATTCACAACTACTCAACTAGCATGACTTTAATATCACCATCTCCATATCTCAAAACAATTATCAAGTATCAAACTTATCATAATATTCAACACACTCATAAGAAAGTTTTATTATTAATCTTGCATACCAAGCATATTAGGATTTTAAGCAAATTACCATGCTATTAAGACTCTCAAAATAATATAAGTGAAGCATGAGAGATCACTAGTTTCTATAAAACAAATCCACCACCGTGCTCTAAAAGATATAAGTGAAGCACTAGAGCAAAATTATATAACTCAAAAGATATAAACGAAGCACATAGAGTATCTAACAAATTCCAAATCATGTATGGCTCTCTCAAAAGGTGTGTACAGCAAGGATGATTGTGGTAAACTAATAAGCAAATACTCAAATCATACAAGACGCTCCAAGCAAAACACATATCATGTGGTAAATAAAAATATAGCTCCAAGTAAAGTTACTGATAGAAGTAGATGAAAGAGGGGATGCCTTCCGGGGCATCCCCAAGCTTTGGCTTTTAGGTGTCCTTAGAATATCTTGGGGGTGTCATGGGCATCCCCAATCTTAGGCTCTTGCCACTCCTTGTTCCATAATCCATCAAATCTTTACCCAAAACTTGAAAACTTCACAACACAAAACTTAAAGTAGAAAATCTCGTGAGCTCCGTTAGCGAAAGGAAATAACAGATCACTTCAAGGTACTGTAATAAACTCATTATTTATTTATATGGGTGTTATACCTACTGTATTCCAATTTCTCTATGGTTTATAAACTAATTTACTAGCCATAGATTTATCAAAATAAGCAAACAACACACGCAAAACAGAATCTGTCAAAAACAGAACAGTCTGTAGTAATCTGTAGCTAGCGCAAGATCTGGAACCCCAAAAATTCTAAAATAAATTTCTGGACGTGATTAATTTATCTATTAATCATATTCAAAAATAATTAACTAAATATCGCTTTCCAAATAAAAATGACAGCAGTTCTCGTGAGCGCTAAAGTTTCTGTTTTTTACAGCAAGTTCAACAAGACTTTCCCCAAGTCTTCCCAACGGTTCTACTTGGCACAAACACTAACTAAACACAAAAAACACAACCCAAATAGAGGCTAGATAATTTATTTATTACTAATCAGGAGAAAAAAGTAAGGAATAAAAATAAAATTGGGTTGCCTCCCAACAAGCGCTATCGTTTAACGCCCCTAGCTAGGCATAACAAGCAAGAATAGATCTAGGTATTGCCATCTTTGGTAGGCAATCCATAAGTGGCTCTCATAATAGATTCATAAGGTAATTTAATTTTCTTTCTAGGAAAGTGTTCCATGCCTTTTGTCGGTGTCAAAACTAGCGGATCTCGGGTAGGGGGTCCCGAACTGTGCGTCTAAGGCGGATGGTAACAGGAGGCAGGGGACACGATGTTTTACCCAGGTTCGGGCCCTCTTGATGGAGGTAAAACCCTACGTCCTGCTTGATTTATTCTTGATGATATGGGTATTACAAGAGTTGATCTACCACGAGATCGGAGAGGCTAAACCCTAGAAGCTAGCCTATGGTATGATTGTTCTTGTCCTACGGACTAAACCCTCCGGTTTATATAGACACCGGAGAGGGTTAGGGTTACACAAGGTCGGTTACAAAGGAGGAAATATCCATATCCGTATTGCCTAGATTGCCTTCCACGCCAAGTAGAGTCCCATCCGGACACAAGACGAAGTCTTCAGTTTAGTATCTTCATAGTCCAATAGTCCGGCCGAAGGATAGAGTCCGGCTGTCCGGAGACCCGCTAATCCCGGACTCCCTCAGTAGCCCCTGTACCAGGCTTCAATGACGATGAGTCCAGCACGCAGTATTGTCTTCGGCATTGCAAGGCAGGTTCCTCCTCTGAATACATCACGGAAGAATTTGAATACAAGGATAGTGTCCGACCCTGCAAAATAATTTCCACATACCACCATAGAGAGAATAATATTTCCACAAATCTAATCTGCCGACATGTTTTGGCAACATAACATTATGCCATAGCCTGGTGATTATTCGAACCGTTTCCTTTGACTATCCCCGCTCATAACGCGAGGCAGTTTCTTGACACGTCTTGTCAAAGCAGAGATCGTGTTCCCCTTATTACGGGATTTTCATCAATATGGGCGTGGGTAACCCAACCGCGCCATCGATTACGGTGCTTGGGGGGTAAGCGAGTTTTACTAGGCTAGTGGGGGCACATAGTTTTGGCCGCCCTTATAAAGGGATAAGGTTTAACCTTTCTCTACCCACGCCTTCTTCCTTCTTGCCCATTCATTCTTGCGCACTCGAGCCCCAACTCCCAAGTCCACATCTTTCTCCTCAACCTCCTCCAAACATGTCCGGAGCGGGAGGCAAGTGGATGGCTTCCTCTGTTACGGAGGAACACATCAAAAAGCTGCACGGAGCCGGATACTTAGCCGCGAATATCGCACATTGGCTGGCCGCTGCGGGGCAGATCGTCCCTACCCCAGAACCCCATGAGAGGGTAGTTTTCCTCCACCACTTCCTCCGCGGACTGGGGTTTCCCCTTCATCCATTCATCCACGGTCTCATGTTCTACTATGGGCTGGACTTCCATGATCTGGCCCCGAACTTCATCCTCAACATTTCGGCGTTCATCGTCGTCTGTGAGGCTTTCCTCCGCATCCGCCCCCACTTCAGCCTATGGCTAAAGACCTTCAATATCAAGCCAAAGGTGGTGGGCGGCCAACAAGCAGAATGCGGCGGAGCCATGGTGGGCAAGATGCCCAACGTTATATGGCTTGAAGGCTCCTTCATGGAGACCATAAAGGGGTGGCAATCGGCGTGGTTCTACATCACCGAGCCACGCGACACCAAATGGGTGGCTGCCCCCAAGTTTCGATCCGGATTCCCTACATGGCTCACTTCCTGGAAAGAGAAGGGCTTGTTGTGGGGTTCATCGGTGGAGTTGGACGGACTCCAGAAATGTATCCTGAACATGACAAGCAAGAAGCTCAAGCTTGTCAACATAGTCCAGGTCATGCTCATCCGCCGGAGCCTCCCGTGCCAACAACGGGACTTCAACTTGTGGGAGTTTGACCCGGCCCAGCACCAGACTCTAAGCGAGCTCTTCGACACAACGCACAAGGACGTCTGGAAGGTGTTGTTCAAGGGCGTCGAGGTCCCTCCCTCTCTCACCGAGGACCGCGGGCTAAGCGCGAAGCGCCGAGCGCATTCGGTGAGTTCTATACATCCGATAGGATATTTATTTCCCCTAGCTTAACCATGTGCGGGGTCTGATCTCCATGCCTTTGATAGGACTGGGTGGCGGCGTCGGGGCAGATTAACTGTCCGGCCCCTCTGCCCGAAGACATTGTGGACGCTCTCCTGATGGAGATGCTGACTCCGGCTCCTTACAAGGTGCCGGAGAAGACCAAGAAGGCCAAGGGACCCAAAAGAGCTCCCGGCGCCAGGTGTTATCAGGCTCATCGTCCGATAACTCTGCGACGCACTCCTCCCCCGAAGACGAGGAGGAAGATGAAGATGTTCCCCCTCCAGTCGGGGGAGACAAGAAAAGGAAGGCCGCCCCTACTGGGGGGCCGAAGGATCCAAGAAGGGAAGGACTCTCCTTCCGGACTACTCCACCACCGCCGCCGAAGGCGAAGACGAGTGGCTGCTCAGGGCCAAGCCCCTGGCGAAGTCGTAAGTATTCGGATATCAGAGTAACTCATAGCATTCCTTTGTCGCACTGCTTCTCCTAACGCCGAATTATGATTGTGCAGACCGCCCCGAACCCGTATTGACATATCCTCGTCGGACGGCTCCCTGGGCTCGTCGGATATGGATAGCGATCCACTTCCGACCGCCACCTCCCCTTGCCCTACGGACAATGTTGAGGTGTTGTCTCAAGAGGCACTGGGTCGAGGGGAGACAGTCCCGGAGGCACCTCAAAGCGACCTTCCGGACTCCGGGAGTAGGGAGAGCAAAGCCCCCGAGGGCTCCGAGTTCGGCCCTCAGCCGAACACCGCGCCGGAACCTCCAGTGGTTCCGAACTCGGGCAGGCGGCCTCCTTCCAAGAGGGGCAAGACGCCTGTGCCAGTGACCTCTGCCCATCCAGAGGCACCGGACAATCTGATGGGAGCGCTTCACAGCGCTTCCATTGACGAAGAGCACCGCACTATTATGAGTGTGGTGGTCCAGAAGGTTCAGTCCGCCAAGAGCGGACTGACTGAAGCCTGTGCCAGCCTTCTAACAGGCTTTGAGGTAAGTTTTGAAATATAGGAGAAATATTACCGCATAGGCAGTAGCCCCTGATGCTCTGTTCGGTGTTCACAAAGAAAAGCCGAATAGAGGATCAAACAATATCGCAGGAGTCTGATATAAGTATGTTTATATGCTATGCAGGCTTCGCTGCTGGCCTCTACCGCACTGACTGTGGAGGTCGCCGCACTGAAGCAGGACCTTAAAGGGTCCAAGGAAGAGCTCGGCCTTGCCAAGAGGCAGCTCGAGGAGAACAAAGGTAAGTAGTACCTAGTCTATGTATCTATATAAAAGGAAAGCGATTGCAAAATGACAGGATTATTGTAAATTTGCCAGGGGCCACGACCGAGGTGGCGACCCTGAAGCAAGCGCTGTCCGAGGCCGAAAACAAACCGGCCAAGGAGAGCACTGAGCGGGAGAGGCATGAGGCACGGGTGGGTGAGGTGCAGCAAGAGCTCCACGCTCTCGTGATGAAGCATGAGGCGCTGGAGCTTGACTTGAAGACGCGAGAGTCCGAGCTTGCCACGGCCCTTGAGGGTGCAAAGAGTGCCAAGGCCAAAGCCCTAAAGGCCCTCCAGGAGATTGATGCGATGAAGAATATAGCGGCGGGTAAGGCATTCTATATGCAAAGTAAGCATGTGAAAGTAAATTACTTGTTACTTACCCGAGTCCGGAGCTCTCCAGGAGCATTCGCAGATTTGCCCCGCAGCGTGTCGGATGCCGCAAAATTTTACTGGGCCGAGGAGGGAAGCTCGACGGAGAAGTTGTTCTGGGCCCAGTATACTGGGACCGAACACCCAGTACCTATGAGCGACCAGCTAAAGTAGCTGGTCGAGCTACACAAGGCGGCCGAACAGGCCATGAAGGGCTTGATAGTCCGGATGTGGCCTGGCGACGCCCTTCCCAACAGCTACTTCGGCTTGGTGAGGCGGCTTGTGGATGCCTGCCCATGGCTGGAAGTTATCAAGCAGTCCGTTTGCATCGAAGGTGCACACCGGACTTTCGCCCGTGTGAAGGTACAATGGGCCAAGCTGGACACCATGAAACTGATCAAGGAAGGGCCGCCGGAGGGCAAGGAGCATCGCCACCCCAAGATGTACTATGAGGGTATCCTGAAGGGTGCCCTCTCGTAGTGAACGAGTGTACGAAAGATATAATATTTGAGTGAACTCGCTCGTGTAATCCTGTATTCATGAAAACTTGTTCATATGCGCTATGCAACGCTTGTTTGAATTTAAAATATTACCTTCTATTCGGCTGTTTATCAGATCTGAGAGATGGCTAGTCATCGGCTTCTGCCCCCATGCCACGAGTGTTGGGGTGTTCGGGATAAACCTGAGCACTCTTGTTCCCATTTTTGGGTCCTTCGAGGGAGGTGCTCAGCACAACGAACAAGGCAATCGGACTATAATGCGTTATCACTCTCACTTAGCCATAGAATTCTATAATTTTAAATTTCAGCGAAGCCCCTAGTATTCAGAAGGCCGAATCTGGGGCGCGATACATGCCTTAAGCCGGACAGGACCGACTCCTCGCTCTAAGCGGCATAAGTCTTTAAGGACTCGAAAACCTCTCGAACAACGGCCAGTCTCTCACCTTATCATGACAGTCAGTTTTAGCTTTCTCTACTGAGGTGCTTAGCCCAGCAGAACTGGGGCACAATCGCAGTAGTTCTCCCAGTGCTACCTTAGCCGATATAGCGGAATGTAAGGTACCAAAACATGGGAGCCGGGCAAACCCAACTATTGACCCAAGACATGATTCGGAGCTGATGCATATAATGCTATAAGTTCGGGGTGCCGCACTGTCGAAAGTGTTCGGACTTCTCACGCCATATTGTGGGGTATGCTTAAGCCCCTAGCGTATTGGCCGTACTAGAGTGTACGGGTGCTGGATGTCACGAATGAACATATATATAAAAAAGAATGCAATAAAAGCCTTAATGGAATGCATTGTTTATTAAAAAACGTGCGTTAGAGCAGAATGATACAGGTAGTGCGATAAGCAAAAAGTAGGACTATGTCCCCTCCAAGGGCAAGCTGAGGAATAATATTAAAGCAAGTATTTCACTCGTTATCGTAATCCACCTGGGAGTTCCGTGGTGTGATGTAGCTTTCTGCCTGCTTGGTTGCTGCATCATGTGTTCGGCAATCATGCTGCCGGACAGGGTTTCCAGAGATTAATGTCCTCACAGAGAGAAAAATAACAAAGCGGAAAGCCCCTAGTGCGGTTTAAGCCGCGTCTTGCGGCGTGCCGTAGTCGTGCCCCCTTCCCCGCCTGTGCCCATGGTATTTTTAATGCATAATTATGTATGTGTGGCATGGGTTTCGCTGTTTGGCTGGGACCGGGGTGGGGGACGCATTGCTATACAAGCTCGGAACGTGCTAGGAGGTCCAGTTGTCGATTACTCTGGGCGCGCTTGAAGTTGTCCGGGTCCTTAATCGCCGAACTAGTGGGTTGCCTTAAGAGGCTGCTTTGTGCTTCTGCTGCGAGGGCGGCAGTGTGCTCCTCCGTTTGGAGAGAGCGCTCTGTGTTTCCATTAACTGTAATGACCACCCGAGGTCCTGGCATCTTGAGCTTGAGGTATGCATAATGCGGTACCACATTGAATCTCGCAAATGTGGTTCGCCCAAGCAGTGCATGATAGCCATTGCGAAACGGGACTATATCGAAGATTAACTCTTCGCTTCAGAAGTTATCCAGGGATCCGAAGACCACTTCCAGTGTGACTGAGCCTGTGCAATGGGCCTCTACACCTTGTATGACGCCTTTAAAGGTCGTTTTTGTGGGTTTGATCCTTGAGGGGTCTATACCCATTTTGCGCATTGTGTCCTGATAAAGCAGGTTCAGGCTGTTGCCGCCATCCATAAGGACTCGAGTGAGGTGAAATCCGTCAATGATTGGGTCTAGGACCAGTGTGGCGAATCCGCCATGATGGATACTAGTGGGATGGTCCCTGCGATCGAAGGTGATCGGACAGGAGGACCATGGGTTGAACTTTGGGGCGGCGGGCTCCAACGCATATACGTCCCGGAGCGCACACTTCCGCTCCCTCTTGGGGATGTGGGTTGCGTATATCATGTTCACCGTCCGCACTTGTGGGGGGAACCTCTTCTGTCCTCCAGTGTTCGGCTACCGGGGCTCTTCCTCGTCATCGCTATGTGGCCTCTTATCTTTGTTTTCGGCATTTAACTTGCCAGCCTGCTTGAATATTCAACAATCCCTATTGGTGTGGTTGCCTGGCTTGTCGGGGGTGCCGTGTATTTGACACGAGCAATCGAGTATGCGGTCCAAACTGGACGGGCCCGGAGTGCTTCTTTTAAATGGCTTTTTCCACTAACCGGGTTTAGAGCCTTTGAATCCGGCATTGACTGCCGTATCCTCGGTATTGTCGTTGTTAATGTGGCGCTTATGTTTGTTGCGACGTGACCTGCCATTTCCGTCCTTGGTATCCGAAGTACCACGGTTCTTTGATATGTTATTACTGCGAGCCAGCCAGCTGTCTTCTCCCGCACAAAAGCGGGTCATGAGTGTCGTGAGGGCTGCCATAGATTTCGGCTTTTCCTGACCAAGGTGCCGGGCTAGCCACTCGTCGCGGATGTTGTGTTTAAAAGCTGCTAGGGCCTCTGCATCCGGACAGTCGACGATTTGATTTTTCTTTGTTAGGAACCGTGTCCAGAATTGCCTGGCCGATTCCTCTGGCTGCTGAATTATATGGCTCAGGTCATCGGCGTCTGGTGGTCGCACATAAGTGCCCTGAAAGTTGTCGAGGAATGCGGCTTCCAGATCTTCCCAACAGCCAAAGGACTCTGCTGGCAAGCTATTGAGCCAATGCAGAGCTGGTCCTTTAAGTTTGAGTGGGAGGTATTTGATTGCGTGTAGGTCATCACCACGGGCCATGTGGATGTGCAGGAGGAAATCCTCGATCCATACCACAGGATCTATCGCGTCGTCATATGATTCTATGTTTACGGGTTTGAAACCCTCTGGGATTTGATGATCCATTACTTCATCTGTGAAGCATAAGGGGTGTGCGGCACCTCTGTACTGGGCTATATCGCGACGCAGCTCCAATGAGTCTTGCCCGCTGTGTTCGGCCCGGCTAGATTTACTTTTACTATATCTGGCGTGACGTTTATCGTCTCGCATAGTGGCGCACCCTCGTGATCCATAGATCGATCTTGCATGTTTTGCTTTGTCCTCCAATACGTCTCGCAGGTTTGGCGTGTTTCCCCATGCCTTTTTATTTGAATGGCGTCAGGGTGCAGGCTGAGCTTTTGGCTGGAATGCCTCTCTATCGCGACCACGAGGTGGCCGATCAGCCGCGTCATACGCTTATTCCTCCAGTCGGGGTAGCAACCTGCATTTTGGGGAATTGGAGGGGCGTTCGAGTTTATATTCCTCGGCCACGAGGACTTCAGTCCATCTGTCAGCTAGCAGATCTTGATCAGCTTGAAGCTGCTGCTGCTTTTCCTTAAGGCTATTTATCGTGGCTATAAGCCGGCGCTTGAAGCGCTCTTGTTCGACGGGATCCTCTGGCACGACGAATTCGTCATCGTCGAGGCTTGCCTCATCTTCGGAGGGGGCATGTAATTATCATCCTCTGCCTCTCCATCTGCCGCTCACTCTGGAGGGCTGGCCTCTCCATCCTCCTGTCCTAGATCATGCTGGAGGGGATTGTTGCCATCTTCGGCACTATCCGAAGTGTTATTATCTCCTGTGCCGGTATCACCACTTTTGCTTTGGCGGGACTTAGAGCGGCACCGCTGACGTCAGCGCTTGGGTTGCTTCTTGGAGGGGTCATCCTCTGCTGTCTCGTCTCCATTGCCTTCTTTGGGTGTGTCCACCATGTATGTATCATATGATGAGGTGGCTGTCCAGTGCCCTGTGGGCAGTGGTTCCTCTTCGTCTCCCGCATCATCGTCCATATGGTCGATGTCTTAGGAGTCGAAGTCGAGCATGTCGGTTAAGTCGTCGATAGTGGCTATGAAGTGGGTGGTGGGCGGGCGTCGAATTTCTTTGTCGTTCGCATCCCAATCCTGCCGGTCATAATCGGGCCAGGACTCTCCTGACAAAGAGAGACCTTAGTGAATTTAGTATGTCGCCGAAGGGCGAGTGCTAAAAGATATCCGCAGTAGTGAACTCCATGATCGGCGCCAATCGGATTCGATTGGCAGGGGCGCGGATGGTTCAGAGTTCGGAGGAGAGTCCGGCAATGTGGAGTCACGGGCCTCGTGAAGGATAAGGTTGGTGTTCGGCTCAATCGCCGTTGAGGCTGCAGCCTCCACGATGGGGTCTAGCCACCCGCTCTTGGTCAGCGCAGTTGGCTTCGAATTAAAGGTCGGAGTGGATGCGGGTGCGGCCTCCAGGGCACTGTTCGGCGGCAGAGCTAAATCATGCCCATCGTGACAGTGCGGCGCACTCGGCAGGGGCTCGAATCCGTCGAAGATCAAGTCTCCGCAGATATCGGCCGTGTAGTTTAAGCTTCAAAACCTGACCTGATGGCCAGGGGCGTAGCTTTCAATCTGCTCCAGATGGTCAAGCGAATTGGCCTGCAGTGCAAAGCCGTCGAATACAAAAATCTGTCCGGGGAGAAAAGTCTCACCCTGGACTGCATCGCTAACGATGATCGAAGGAGCCATCAAGCCTGATGATGATGACACAGAGGAACTCTCAATGAAAGCACCAATGTCGGTGTCAAAACCGGCGGATCTCGGGTAGGGGGGTCCCGAACTGTGCGTCTAAGGCGGATGGTAACAGGAGGCAGGGGACATGATGTTTTACCCAGGTTCGGGCCCTCTTGATGGAGGTAAACCCCTACGTCCTGCTTGATTTATTCTTAATGATATGGGTATTACAAGAGTTGATCTACCACGAGATCGAAGAGGCTAAACCCTAGAAGCTAGCCTATTGTATGATTGTTCTTGTCCTACGGACTAAACCCTCCGGTTTATATAGACACTGGAGAGGGTTAGGGTTACACAAGGTCGGTTACAAAGGAGGAAATATACATATCCGTATTGCCTAGCTTGCCTTCCACGCCAAGTAGAGTCCTATCCGGACACGAGACGAAGTCTTCAATTTAGTATCTTCATAGTCCAATAGTCCGGCCGAAGGATAGAGTCCGGCTGTCCGGAGACCCCCTAATCTCGGACTCCCTCACCTTTCCTTAACGGAAATTGGAATCTAATATTTCCTTCCTTCATATAAATAATTGCACCAATCGTTCTAAGGAAAGGTCTACCAAGAATAATAGGACATGAAGGATTGCAATCTATGTCAAGAACAATAAAATCTACGGGCACATAATTCCTATTTGCAACAATAAGAACATCACTAATTCTTCCCATAGGTTTCTTAATAGTGGAATCTGCAAGGTGCAAGTTTAGAGAGCAATCATCAAAATCACGGAAACCTAACAAATCACACAAAGTCTTTGGAATCGTGGAAACACTAGCACCCAAATCACATAAATCATAGCATTCATGATCTTTAATTTTAATTTTAATAGTTGGTTCCCACTCATCATAAAATTTTCTAGGGATAGAAACTTCCAATTCAAGTTTTTCTTCATAAGATTGCATCAAGGCATCAACGATATGTTCAGTAAACGCTTTATTTTGACTATAAGCATGAGGATAATTTAGCACGGATTGCAACAAGGAAATACAATCAATCAAAGAGCAATTTTCATAGTTAAATTCCTTGAAATCCATAATAGTGGGTTTAGCAACATCTAGGGTTTTAATTTCTTCAATCCCACTTTTATCAAATTTAGCATCAAGATCAAAAGATTCAGAATTCTTGGAACGCCTTCTAGGTAAAGGTGGATCATATTCAATCCCATCATTATAAAGATTCATATTACAAAACAAAGATTTAATAGGGGACACATCAATAACTTTTAGATCTTCATCATTATTTTCATAGGAACTAGAAGAACACGCTTTTATAAAGGCATCTTTCTTAGCACGCATCCTAGCGGTTCTTTCTTTGCACTCGTCAATGGAAATTCTCATGGCTTTGAGAGACTCATTGATATCATGCTTAGGTGGAATAGATCTAAGTTTCAAAGAATCGACATCAAGAGCAATTCTATCAACGTTCCTAGCCAAATCATCAATCTTAAGCATTTCTTCTTCAATCATAGCATTAAAATTCTTTTGCGAAGTAATAAATTCTTTAATATTAGAATCAAAATCAGAGGGCATCTTATTATAATTTCCATAGGAATTGTTGTAGGAATTACCATAATTATTAGAGGGATTACTAGGATAAGGCCTAGGATTGAAATTTCCTCTATACGCATTATTACCAAAATTGTTCCTACCAACAAAATTCACATCCATAGATTCATTATTATTCTCAATCAAAGTAGACAAGGGCATATCATTAGGATCAGAAGAAACACTCTTATTAGCAAATAATTTCATAAGTTCATCCATCTTTCCACTCAAAACATTAATTTCTTCTATCGCATGCACCTTTTATTAGTAAATCTTTCAGTATGCCATTGAGAATAATTAACCATAATATTATCTAGGAGTTTAGTAGCTTCTCCTAAGGTGATTTACATAAAAGTGACTCCCACGGCCGAATCCAGAAGATTTCTAGAAGCAAAATTCAATCTGGCATAAAAAAATTATAATCATCCACAAATTTAAATCATGAGTAGGGCAATTACGTATCATTAATTTTATTCTCTCCCAAGATTGTGCAACATGTTCATGATCAAGTTGCTTAAAGTTCATAATATCGTTTCTAAGAGAGATGATTTTAGCAGGAGGAAAATACTTAGAGATAAAAGCATCTTTGCACTTATTCCATGAATCAATACTATTTTTAGGCAAAGACGAAAACCAAGCTTTAGCACGATCTCCAAGCAAAAAAGGAAATAACTTCAATTTAACAATATCATTATCCACATATTTCTTCTTTTGCATGTCACACAAATCAACGAAGCTATTTAGATGGGTAGCGGCATCTTCACTAGGAAGGCCGGAGAACGGATCTTTCATAACAAGATTCAGCAAAGCAGCATTAATTTCACAAGATTCTGCAACGGTAAGAGGAGCAATTGGAGTGATAATAAAATCATTATTGTCGGTATTGGTGAAGTCACACAATTTAGTATTATCTTGAGCCATCGCAACAAACAAGCAAACTAACACACAAGCAAACAAAAAGCAAGCGGACAAAAAGGGGCAAATAGAGAAAGAGAGGGAGGATAGAGAGAGAGGGCGAATAAAATGGCAAGGGTGAATCGGGGGAGAGGAAAACGAGAGGCAAATGGCAAATAATGTAATGCGGGAGATAAGGGTATGTGATGGGTACTTGGTATGTTGACTTTTGCGTAGACCTCCCTGGCAACGGCGCCAGAAATCCTTCTTGCTACCTCTTTTAGCACTGTGTTGGTTTTCCCCGAAGAGGAAGGGATGATGCAGCAAAGTAGCGTAAGTATTTCCCTTGGTTTTTGAGAACCAAGGTATCAATCCAGTAGGAGGCTACGCGCGAGTCCCTCGTACCTGCACAAAACAAATAAACCCTCGGAACCAACGCAAATAGGGGTTGTCAATCCCTATAGGGTCACTTACGAGAGTGAGATCTGATAGATATGATAAGATAATTTTTTTGGTATTTTTATGATAAAGATGCAAAGTAAAATAAAGGCAAAGTAAATAGCGATGTAAATAACTAAGTAGTAGGAGATTAATATGATAAAGATAGACCCGGGGACCATAGGTTTCACTGGTGGCTTCTCTCGAGAGCATAAGTATTCTACGGTGGGTGAACAAATTACTGTTGAGCAATTGACAGAATTGAGCATAGTTATGAGAATATCTAGGTATGATCATGTATATAGGCATCACGTCCGAGACAAGTAGACCGACTCCTGCCTGCATCTACTACTATTACTCCACTCATCGACCACTATCCAGCATGCATCTAGAGTATTAAGTTAAAAACAGAGTAACGCCTTAAGCAAGATGACATGATGTAGAGGGATAGACTCATGCAATATGAAGAAAACCCCATCTTGTTATCCTCGATGGCAACAATACAATACGTGCCTTGCTGCCCTTACTGTCACCGAGAAAGGACACCATAAGATTGAACCCAAAGCTAAGCACTTCTCCCATTGCAAGAAAGATCAATCTAGTAGGCCAAACCAAACTAATAATTCAAAGAGACTTGCAAAGATATCCAATCATACATAAAAGAATTCAGAGAAGATTCAAATATTATTTATAGATAGACTTGATCATAAACCCACAATTCATCGGTCTCAACAAACACATCGCAAAAAGAAGATTACATCGAATAGATCTCCACAAGAGAGGGGGAGAACATTGTATTGAGATCCAAAAAGAGAGAAGAAGACATCTAGCTACTAACTATGGACCCGTAGGTCTGGAGTAAACTACTCACACTTCATCGGAGAGGCTATGGTGTTGATGTAGAAGCCCTCCGTGGTTGATGCCCCCTCCAGCGGAGCTCCGGAACAGGCCCCAAGATGGGATCTCGTGGATACAGAAAGTTACGGCAGTGGAATTAGGGTTTTGGATCCTGTTCTGATCGTTTGGGGGTACGTGGATATATATATAGGAGGAAGGAGTACGTCGGTGGAGCAACAGGGGGCCCACGAGGGTGGAGGGCGCGCCTGGGGGCGTGCACGCGCGCCCCCCTACCTCGTGGCCTCTTGTTAGTTGGCTTGACGTAGGGTCCAAGTCTCCTGAGTTGTATTCGGTGAGAAAATCACGTTCCCGAAGGTTTCATTTCGTTTGGACTCCGTTTGATATTCCTTTTCTTCAAATCCCTAAAACAGGCAAAAACAACAATTCTGGGCTGGGCCTCCGGTTAATAGGTTAGTCCCAAAAATAATATAAAAGTGGATAATAAAGCCCAATAATGTCCAAAACAGTAGATGATATAGCATGGAGTAATCAAAAATTATAGATACGTTGGAGACGTATCACCTACCACTTGGTTTTGCTCCTTGGTGAATCCCGACTATATTGATCGAAAAAGATACGTGCTGAACTACCCTCTCCATCTTGGTTTTTTATTTTTAGGCGTCTCAGTTTATAGGGCCTGCACGTAGTTCTAGGTCATCCATTTGACTAACTAAATATGAGTTACTATGTCACAAAAAGTATATCATTGGATTCTTAAGCGGATGTAGTTGTATTTAAAAGTCGAGGGCGGGGCTTTTCCTGTGCGGTAGGCGGGGCAGTTCCGCCTAGTCGGTTCGACAGAGACGCGAGAAGACGAGGGAGTAGGCTGCTGCAAACGTAGGGCTGTGTCATTTGACAGTGAGTTACTGCTGGACAGGTGGGGCCCCGTGATTTGACTTGCCATTATCATTTTAACTGCGGCGCTACGACCGGCGTGAGTCTCCCGATTCCTAACCACCTCCATACAGGTGCCTCTCCCAATGCTCCACCATGTAGTAGAGGCTGGCTCTTGCATGAGAGCCCACTTCTCCACTTTTTCCTTGCCTCTCTTTCCTCCACATATGCAAAATGCCATGTAAAGCGCACTATTGTACTTACTTTTACTTGCTCCTACAGGTGCTTAAGCTTGCCACATAGGCATAAAGTTTGATGTGGAAAGTTAATCAAGAATAGAGAGACTAGTTTGGTGACCCAAGGAAGAAACGATGCGAAGCGCGTGTACCTAGGTGAAAAGACAAATTTGAGTCTATAGCTAATTAAATGAAGCAAACTTAGCAACACATTTTCATTGAAAGAGGTCACTCCTTGACAAATGCAATAAATACTGGTACTCCCTGTGTCCCATAATATAAGAACGTTTTTGGCACTACACTAGTGTCAAGAACGTTCTTATATTATGGGACGGAGGGAGTATGAAGAAAGAGATATAGAGGAGTAAAAAATACACTTATAGCCAACCTTATAGCCAACCTTGTTGTAGTATGAGTGACTAAGTGATGGCTATGTATGACATGCCAACATCAGATACCCTAACGCACCGTGTTAAATCTCCAAGGGCGCGAGCGACGCGACGGTCGTGGTAGGCGCGACCATGATACGGGCTGCTGGCAGCCCTTGGATCTGAGATCAAATGGTCGCATGCTAAGTTGCTGAAAATTTATAGAATAACCCTCCAGGATAGGATATTCACCCATAGGTATAGAATCACGCCATGCAACCGTTCAATCTCAGATCCAAGAGCTCTCGGAAGCCCGTATCATGGGAGAATGGAAAGCCACTACCCTGCCGTTCGCACGCTGGCAGTTCGCTCCTACTCGTCCCCGCACGTCCTTCAATACTACGGCGGTTCGCTCCTAGTCGTCCTGTCCATTCACATTACGGCAATTCCACTAATCCTAACCCTCCTCCTGAATCCATGGCGTCACAAATCTCCACGATCGGCGGTGAGTACAAGGTTAGAACCATCATCGGCGATGAGTTCAACGTCATCTACACCCATTCTTCTACGACAGTGAAAGGATGCCTTTCTCGCTTCAGACGCATGTTCGAAGACTCAGATGATGAGTGGGTCGCTGGGCTAGATTTTGAGTACACCACAGTCCTGGGACCAGAGAAGGATCTAAAGGATGAAGAGAGGAAGAAGCCCGCCGAGATCCAGGTTTGCGTGCATGACTTATGCTTGGTCTACCACATATGCCATGCCGACGTTGAGTGCCAGGATTTTAAGGACTTCCTCCAGAGCAACCTAGTAAAATTCGTTATTGTAGACTTTGGTAACGACAAAGAAGTCCTGCGTCGGATAGGCCTCGTTGTAGGCAACACCTTCGACCTCCAGAAGAATCGGTTGGTGTCCTCTCGTCAGCCTTCAATGCTGACCCTGGCAGGAGCCATGGTTCATCCTTCGTACGGTAAACTGGAGAAACCTCCATACACGTTTCATTGTCATGCATGGCAGCGGAATGTACTAGATATAGACCACATCCACTACGCTGCAATGGATGGCTACCTTTGCTTCTATATCTACAAGGGTTGGATGAAGAGCAACAGCCAAGTGTGCGGTTCAAGCAAATAAGTATCGGCTAAGAGGGAGAGGGACAAGGACGAAGTCGAGACGTGGACGAGGACTCTGAGTAAGGTGGCAGTGTTGTTGCTCATGGTGGTTCTAAACTTCTAATGCAGTGTCTATCGGATTAGTTGCATAGTTTAATTTCAGGTGTGCTTAGTTTAATTTGAGGGGTGTGTTGTGCTGAGCCCCCAGCAGAACTATGTTATGTTTCTTCTTGTTACTTTAACTCTTCAGTATGTACATACTATTAGTATTTCTTTAATAGAATTTAGCACCCCAATTAAGCATGTACTAGCTTTTTTAATAGTACTATATGCATAATTTGGTGACGAGCGCTCTGTATATGTACCACTTTTTTTTTAATTTCAATTTTTGCTCCATGGCGCAATCCATCGATAGTACTACTGTACAAAAATATACATTTTTTAAAAGGCTAGAGTACTGTTCATCACATATATAACCAGTTAAATTATCAACCTAGAACGACGTGCATGCCATGTAGTAAACCGATACGGAGGAAGTATAGTAAAAATGAGGTGATTTTACCGAGCGATCGGCGGGGGAGCATGGCCTGTCATGCGGTCCCACGTGTCATGATGTACCAAGGCAATGCGCGTGTCCCTCTTGAGGCAGAAGCAATACTACGTGGTTTGAGATGATGGCGAACCAAAGTGTGAAATAATGGTTGCTTCGTCCGTCTGGGAAGGTGCGGCATTGTGATTTGACGTCTCATTGCTCATTACTACTACTGGGTCGGTACGAGTGGGGTGCGTCCCCCTGCTGTTCTGCACTGTTATTTGGTGCTTGACACGTCGACCCGGTTGCTATATGTCCCACATGTCAGCGACAGGAAGTACAGAATTCATGAAAGGGAGCGTCGACGGAGGAGTATACTACAGAATTCATGAAAGGGAGCGACTTAGTTTTGGAAAAATCTGTTTTTACGGAGTACGTACCCACTAGGGTTTATAGGGCTCATCTAAAAAACATTCGCTTTTCCGTTTGATAAGTCTCAGTTCTACTATACTAGTAGTAGTACCATTACATGTTGGATTTCGAGGTGCGTTAGATCACCCGACGCAAGCAGTATCAAGAGGAAACTAACCAATGCATGTACAAGTTTATGGAAATTTAGTGGTCATTCATGCATTCGTTCTAATTAATGCCTCGGTAAACATAACTTCTTGAGAAAAATGAGCGTACTAATTACTTGTGCAAACTACAAAATTAATTCGACCACTCACCGTCTACCTTGGTTGGAGAGATTTTAAAATTGAGCCATAAACTGGAAAGGAGGGAGTAGTAACTTTTGTCTCGATTACTATTTGTGGCCTTGTATAGATGCAAAATGTATTTTTTTATAGTGGCCTTGTATAAATAAATGGAGGGAGTACTAACCAAAGTACGTAGTAGGGACAAGGAGTAAACGGAGGGAGTAGTAAAATTTTCTCCTCGTGCTGCGAGCCACCGCGCGTGTGGGCGAGGGAGCGGGCGTAAAGGCGTACACTACTACTACTACTACTACTACTACTACTACTACTACTACTACTACTACTACTACTCGTAAGCAAGCTTCACATAATCCTGCGAGCCACCGCGCCCGTGGGCGAGGGAGACGGCGTACTAAGCAAGCTTCTCCTCGTTCTGCGAGTTGACGGGACACATCAAAAGTACTCCAGTGTATAGAGCCTTGCCTCTAAGGTAGGCCCCACATGGTTTGCCTCTTTTTTAATTTAACATAATGCGTCAAGTCGCAATTTGTTTGTTCACCCATGGTAGACAATCCTCCCTCCACCAAGTGGACAACCAGTACACGTGCCAAATTATCACGTGGGCTGCCTTTTTCGTACAGAAATGAGCTCCACCGTGTACCATGCGGGTGTGGTTGGGAAAGAGTGGGAGTACGTGTGCCGTGCGTGCACCTCTTCTCTTCGTGCACGTCCCCCACCTACGTGGGTGTGTGTGAGAGAGATACAAACCTAGACATAATGTGTCGTCCATCCCCATGCCTCCGCCCAGTCCGACCACCAGTCACCACCACGCCCAACTCCTCCTCACATTATCTCTCATCTTTCTCCCTCCATTTTTATATACAAGGGGCCACTATCAAAATTACAATTTGCAGATATACAAGGCCACTAACACTAATCGATGCAATATTAATGGTGTTTGCCTCGTGGTACTAGAAAAGGAGGACATTAATTATCCCTTGCATTCATGCGAGAGTTTGTAAAAAAATGCATCTTGATGTTCCGTGCAATGCACGGGCATCTTGCTAGTCCATGAAAACAACACATGGCAAAATTCCACGGCGAACGAGGGATTTGAATCTGTTGGGAGGGGTTGTTTGGATCTTTCCCGGGGTAGCCAAAATATTGGCGACCCTTTTGTCCACCGGTGCCTTTACCACCGATGAACAAGGAATGGCTCGGGTGCTCATGCTGTCATGCATCCTCCAGCGCGCACATTGGAGACGAGCTCGCATGAGCTGTGTTTTTTTGTCCCACAAAGCCGCCCGAGCCGCCCGCAGACCGACCGGCGACCCGCAAATTATGCCATCCAACCGTAGCCGCACACATTATGACAACAACTCAACCAACCGGACGAAATTCATGCAAACACGTAGACAAACTAATATTTCATATAAACAACGACGGAAATCATATAAAATACCGGATTTTCATACAAACATGATAGATTTCATTACATTCAAATGAACTACGCGGTGCTAGTTCTGGACAGCACAGGTATATAATATTGGAAATATGCCCTAGAGGCAATAATAAATTAGTTATTATTATTATATTTCATCGTTCATGATAATCATTTATTATCCATGCTAGAATTGTATTGATAGGAAACTCAGATACATGTGTGGATACATAGACAACACCAAGTCCCTAGTAAGCCTCTAGTTGACTAGCTCGTTGATCAATAGATGGTTACAGTTTCCTGACCATGGACATTGGATGTCGTTGATAACGGGATCACATCATTAGGAGAATGATGTGATGGACAAGACCCAATCCTAAGCCTAGCACAAAGATCGTGTAGTTTGTATGCTAAAGCTTTTCTAATGTCAAGTATCATTTCCTTAGACCATGAGATTGTGCAACTCCCAGATACCGTAGGAGTGCTTTGGGTGTGCCAAACGTCACAACGTAACTGGGTGGCTATAAAGGTACACTACAGGTATCTCTGAAAGTGTTTGTTGGGTTGGCACGAATCGAGACTGGGATTTTGTCACTCCGTGTAAACGGAGAGGTATCTCTGGGCCCACTCGGTAGGACATCATCATAATGTGCACAATGTGACCAAGGAGTTGATCATGGGATGATGTGTTATGGAACAAGTAAAGAGACTTGCCGGTAATGAGATTGAACAAGGTATCGGGATACCGACGATCGAATCTCGAGCAAGTATCGTACCGCTAGACAAAGGGAATTGTATACGGGATTGATTAAGTCCTTGACATCGTGGTTCATCCGATGAGATCATCGTGGAGCATGTGGGAGCCAACATGGGTATCTAGATCCCGCTGTTGGTTATTGACCGGAGAGTTGTCTCGGCCATGTCTGCATGACTCCCGAACCCGTAGGGTCTACACACTTAAGGTTCGATGACGCTAGGGTTATAGGGAAAGTATGTACGCGGTTACCGAATGTTGTTCGGAGTCCCGAATGAGATCCCAGATGTCACGAGGAGTTCCGGAATGGTCCGGAGGTAAATATTAATATATAGGAAGTATGGTTTTGGCCACCGGAAGTGTTCCGGGCATCACCGGTAGTGTACCGGGACCACCGGAGGGTTCCGGGGGTCCACCAAGTGGGGCCACCAGCCCGGAGGCCTACATGGGCCAATAGTGGGAAGGGACCAGCCCCTAGGTGGGTTGGGCGCCTCCCACCAAGGCCCAAGGCGCCTCCAAGAGGGGAGGGGGGCAAACCCTAGGGCAGTTGGGCCCTAAGGCCCACCTCAGGTGCGCCTCCCCCTCTCCCCCTTGTGACCGCCACCCTAGATGGGATCTAGGGCTGCCGCCACCCCTAGGGAGGAAACCCTAGGTGGGGGCACAGCCCTCCCTCTCCCCCTATATATAGTGGAGGCAAAGGGGCAGCCCAACACATGAAGTTCCTCCCCTGTTGGCGCAGCCCTACCCCTCTCCCTCCTCGTCTCTCATAGTGCTTGGCGAAGCCCTGCTGGAGTCCCGCGCTCCTCCACCACCACCACGCCGTCGTGCTACTGCTGGATGGAGTCTTCCCCAACCTCTCCTTCTCCCCTTGCTGGATCAAGGCGTAGGAGACGTCACCGGGCTGTACGTGTGTTGAACGCGGAGGTGCCGTCCGTTCGGCACTAGGATCATCGGTGATTTGGATCACGACGAGTACGACTCCATCAACCCCGTCACTTGAACGCTTCCGCTTGGCGATCTACAAGGGTATGTAGATGCACTCTCCTTCCCCTTGTTGCTAGATTACTCCATAGATTGATCTTGGTGATGCGTAGAAAATTTTAAATTTCTGCTACGATCCCCAACAGTGGCATCATGAGCTAGGTCTATGCATAGTTTCTATGCACGAGTAGAACACAAAGCAGTTGTGGGCGTAGATTTTGTCAATTTACTTGCTGTTACTAGTCTTATCTTGATTCGGTGGCATCGTGGGATGAAGCGGCCCGGACCGACCTTACACGTACTCTTACGTGAGACTGGTTCCACCGACTGACATGCACTAGTTGCATAAGGTGGCTAGCGGGTGTCTGTCTCTCCCACTTTAGTCGGATCGGATTCGATGAAAAGGGTCATTATGAAGGGTAAATAGAAATTGACATATCACGTTGTGGTTTTGGCGTAGGTAAGAAACGTTCTTGCTAGAAACCTATAGCAGCCACGTAAAAACTTGCAACAACAATTAGAGGATGTCTAACTTGTTTTTGCAGCATATGCCTTGTGATGTGATATGGCCAAAAGGATGTGATGAATGATATATGTGATGTATGAGATTTATCATGTTCTTGTAATAGGAATCACGACTTGCATGTCGATGAGTATGACAACCGGCAGGAGCCATAGGAGTTGTCTTAATTTATTTATGACCTGCGTGTCAACATAAACGTCATGTAATTACTTTACTTTATTGCTAAAGCATTAGCCATAGTAGTAGAAGTAATAGATGACGAGACAACTTCAAGAAGACACGATGATGGAGATCATGGTGTCATGCCGGTGACAACGATGATCATGGAGCCCCGAAGATGGAGATCAAAAGGAGCAAAATGATATTGGCCATATCATGTCACTATTTGATTGCATGTGATGTTTATCATGTTTTACATCTTATTTGCTTAGAACG
Source organism: Triticum aestivum (assembly GCF_018294505.1). NCBI lineage: Eukaryota > Viridiplantae > Streptophyta > Magnoliopsida > Poales > Poaceae > Triticum > Triticum aestivum. The sequence continues at coordinate 174,721,964 of NC_057803.1, forward strand.
GCGGTAGCTTAAATAAGATGATCCCTCACTAAAATTTCAAGAAAAGTGTTCCCCCTAACTGTGCACCGTTGCGAAGGTTCGTCGTTTCGAAGCACCACATGATGATCGGGTGTGATAGATCCTAACGTTCGAAAACAACGGGTGTAAGCCAGATTTACACACGCAATACACTTAGGTTGACTTGACGAGCCTGGCATGTACAGACATGGCCTCGGAACACGGAAGACCGAAAGGTCGAGCATGAGTCATATAGAAGATACGATCAACATGAAGATGTTCACCGATGTTGACTAATCCGTCTCACGTGATGATCGGACACGGCCTAGTTGACTCGGGTCATGTTTCACTTAGATGACTAGAGGGATGTCTATCTGAGTAGGAGTTCATTAAATAATTTGATTAGATGAACTCAATTATCATGAACATAGTCTAAATTGTCTTTGCAAATATGTTGTAGATAAATAGCTCACGTTGTAGCTCCTTGTTTCAATATGTTCCTAGAGAAAGATTAAGTTGAAAGATATTGTAAGCAATGATGCGGACTAGGTCCGTAGTCCGAGGAGTGTCCTCACTGCTACACAGAAGGCTTATGTCTTTGATGCACCGCTCGATGTGCAAACCCCTACAACGTCGTATGTGGATGTTGTGAACACCTGACAGACACATCCTGATGACTACTTGATAGTTTAGTGCACCATACTTTACGGCTTAGAATCGGGATTCCAATGACGTTTTGAACGCCATAGAACATATGAGATGTTCCAAGAGCTGAAATTGGGATTTCAGGCTCATGCCCGTGTTGAGAGGTGTGAGACCTCTGACAAGTTCTTTTGCCAACAAGATGGAGGAGAATAGCTCAGCTAGTGAGCATGTGCTCAGAATGTCTGGGTGCTACAATCACTTAAATCAAGTGGGAGTTAAACTGCCAGATAAGATAGTGATTGATAGAGTTCTCTAGCCACTAACTAAGCTACTAGATCTTCGTGATGAACTATGACATGCAAGGGATGGAGTTGATCCCGAAGCTGTTCGCGGTGCTTAAGACCGCAAAAGGTAGAAATCAAGAAGAAGCATCAAGTATTGATGGTTTAACAAGACCACTGGTTTCAAGAAGGGAAAGGGCTAGAAGGGAAACTTCATGGATGGCAAACCAGTTGCCGCTCCAGTGAAGGAACCCAAGGTTGAACCCAAACCCGAGACTAAGTGCTTCTATTGTAAGGGGAACGGTCACTGGTAGCGGAATTACCCCAAATGCATGGTAGATAAGAAGGTTGGCAACTTCAACAAAATTTATACGTTTTATTAATGTGTACCTCACTAGTACTCCTGGTAGCTCCTGGGTATTGGATACCGGTTCAGTTACTATTATTGGTGACTTGAAGCAAAAGCTACGGACTAAACGGAGAATGGCTAAGGGCGAGGTGACAATGTGTGTTGGAAGTGTTTCCAAAGTTGATGAGATCACCATCGCACGCTCCATCTGCCTTCGGGATTAGTATTGAACCTAGATAAATGTTATCAGGTGTCTACGTTGAGCATGAATATGATTAGATCATGTTCATTGCAATACGGTTATTCATTTAAGTTAGAGAATAATGGTTATTCTGTTTACATGAATAATACCTTTCATGGTCATGCACCCTATATGAATGGTTCATTGAATCTCGGTCGTGGTAATACACATGTTCACGCCAAAAGATGTAGAGTTAATAATGATAGTACCACTTTCTTGTGGCACTTCCGCTTAGGTCATATTGGCGTAAGTTGCATGAAGAAACTCCATTTCGATGGATGTTTGGAGTCACTTGATTTTGAATCGCTTGACACATGCGAGCCATGCCTCATGGGCAAGATGACTAAGACCCCGTTTTCAGGTACAATGAAACGGGCAAGTGACTTGTTGGAAATCATACATGTTGATGCGTGTGATCCAATGAGAATTGAAGTGTGCGGTGGATATCGCTATTTTCTCATCTTCACTAACGATTTGAGTAGATATAGGTATATTTACTTAATGAAGCACAAGTCTGAAACGTTTGAAAAGTTCAAGCGATTTCAAAGTGAAGTTAAGAACCATCATAACAAGAAGATCAAATTCCTACGATCTGATCGAAGAGAATTTCTGATTTATGAGTTTGGCAATCACTTAAGACATTGTGGAATTGTTTCACAATTGAAGCCACCTGGAACACCACAGGGTAATGGTGTGTCCAGACGTCGTAATCGAACCTTATGAGATATGGTGCGATCTATGATGTCTCTTACCGATCTACCGTTTTCATTTTGAGGTTATGCATTAGAGACAGCTGCATTCACTTTAGATAGGACACCATCTAAGTCCGTTGAGACGATGTCGTATGAACATTGGTTTGGCAAGAAACCAAAGTTGTCGTTTCTTAATGTTTGGGGCTGTGATGCTTAAGGCTTTAGCCGAAGAGACTCGAACCCAAAAGCGGACAAACACATCTTCATAGGATACCCAAAGGTGATAGTTGGGTATACCTTCTATCGAAGATCCGAGGGCAAATTGTTTGTCGCTAAGAACGGGTCCTTTCTCGAGAAGGAGTTTCTCTCGAAAGAATTGAGTGGGAGGAAGATAGAACTTGATAAGGTTGTCGAACCTTTACTTCAACCAGAGAGTGATGCAACACAGAAAGATGTTTTCTGTGGAGCCTACGTCTGTTGAATAGGAAGTTAATGATAGTGATCATGAAGCTTCGGATCAAGTTGCTATCGAACCTCGTAGGTCGACAAGGATATGTACTACTCCTGAGTGGTACGGTAATCCTGTCTTAGGTATCATGTTGTTAGACAACAATGAACCTACGAGCTATGGAGAAGCGATGGTGGGCACGTATTCCGACAAATGGTTAGAAGCCATGAAATCCGAGATAGGATCCATGTATCAGAACAAAGTATGGACTTTGGTGGACTTGCCCGATGATCAGCGAGCCATTGAGATAAATGGATCTTTAAGAAGAAGACGGACGTGGGCGGTAATGTTACCAACTATGAAGCTCGACTTGTGGGAAAGAGTCTTTTCACAAGTTCAAGGAGTTGACTACGATGAGAATTTCTCAACCGTAGCGATGCTTAAGTCCGTCGGAATCATGTTAGCATTAGCTGTATTTTCCGATTATGAAATCTAACAGATGAATGTCAAAACAAGTTTTCTTACCAGTTTCCATAAGAAAAGGTTGTATGTGATACAATAAAAGGTTTTGTCGATCCTAAGGATGCTAAAAGGTATGCTGGCTCCAGTGATCCTTCTATGGACTAGAGCAAGCATCTCGGAGTCAGAATATATGCTTTGATGGAGTGATCAAAGTTTTTAGGTTTATAGAATGTTTGCTAGAAACTTGTATTTACAAGAAAGTGAGTGGGAGCACTACAACATTTTTGATAAGTATATGTGGATGACATATTGTTGATCCGAAATAATGTAGAATTTCTGGAAAGCACAAACGGTTGTTTGAAGAGTGCTTTTCAAAGGAAGACCTAGATAAAGCTGCTTACATATTGGGCATCAAGATCTATAAAGATAGATCAAAACGCCTGATGATACTTTCAAAGAACGCACACCTTGACATGTTTTTGAAGGAGTTCAAAATAGATCAGTCAAAGAAGGGGTTCTTACCTGAGTTGTAAGGTGTGAAGTTGAGTAAGACTCAAAGCTTGACCACGGCAGAAGAAAGAGGAAGGACGAAGGTCGTCCCCTATGCTCTTGTCATAGGCTCTATACGGTATGCCATGCTGAGTACCGCACCTGATGTGTGCCTTGCCACATGTCTGGCAAGAGGGTACAAAGGTGATCTAGGACTGGATCACCAGATAGCGGTCAAAATTGTCCTTAGAGGAATAAGGAAATGTTTCTCGGTTATGGAGGTGATAAAGAGCTCGACATAAAGAGTTACGTCGATGCAAGCTTAACACCTATCCGGATAGCTCTGAGTAGAGATACCGGATACGTATAATGGAGCAACAATTTGGAATAGCTCCAAGTGGAACGTGGTAGCAGCATCTACGATATGACATAAAGTTTTGCGAAATACATAGGGATCTGAATATGGCAAGACCCGTTGACTACAACCTCTCTCACAAGCATAACATGATCAAACCCAGAACTCATTGAGTGTTATTCACATAGTGATGTGAACTAGATTAGTGACTCTAGTAAACTCTTTGGATGTTGGTCACATGGCGATGTGACCTGTGAGTGTTAATCACATGGCGATGTGAACTAGATTATTGACTCTAGTGCAAGTGGGAGACTATTGGAAATATGACCTAGAGGCAATAATAAATTAGTTATTAATATTATATTTCATTATTCATGATAATCGTTTATTATCCATGCTAGAATTGTATTGATAGGAAACTCAGATACATGTGTGGATACATAGACAACACCAAGTCCCTAGTAAGACTCTAGTTGACTAGCTCGTTGATCAATAGATGGTTACAGTTTCCTGACCATGGACATTGGATGTCGTTGATAATGGGATCACATCATTAGGAGAATGATGTGATGGACAAGACCCAATCCTAAGCCTAGCACAAAGATCGTGTAGTTCATATGCTAAAGCTTTTCTAATGTCAAGTGTCATTTCCTTAGACCATGAGATTGTGCAACTCTCGGATACCATAGGAGTGCTTTGGGTGTGCCAAACGTCACAACATAACTGGGTGGCTATAAAGGTACACTACAGGTATCTCCGAAAGTGTCTGTTGGGTTGGCACGAATCGAGACTGGGATTTTGTCACTCCGTGTAAACGGAGAGGTATCTCTGGGCCCACTCGGTAGGACATCATCATAATGTGCACAATGTGACCAAGGAGTGGATCACGGGATGATGTGTTACGGAATGAGTAAAGAGACTTGCCGGTAACGAGATTGAACAAGGTATCGGGATACCGACGATCGAATCTCGGGCAAGTATCGTACCGCTAGACAAAGGGAATTGTATACGGGATTGATTAAGTCCTTGACATCATGGTTCATCTGATGAGATCATCATGGAGCATGTGGGAGCCAACATGGAGCATGTGGGAGCCAACACGGGATGAGGGGTCCGGGGGTCCATCAAGTGGGGCCACCAGCCCCGGAGGCCTACATGGGCCAATAGTGGGAAGGGACCAGCCCCTAGGTGGGCTGGGGCGCCTCCCACCAAGGCCCAAGGCGCCTCCAAGAGGGGAGGGGGGGCAAACCCTAGGGCAGATGGGCCCTAAGGCCCACCTCAGGTGCGCCTCCCCGTCTCCCCCTTATGGCCGCCACCCTAGATGGGATCTAGGGCTGCCGCCACCCCTAGGGAGGAAACCCTAGGTGGGGGCGCAACCTTCCCTCTCCCCCTATATATAGTGGAGGCAAAGGGGCAGCCCAACACATGAAGTTCCTCCCCTGTTGGCGCATCCCTACCCCTCTCCCTCCTCGTCTCTCGTAGTGCTTGGCAAAGCCCTGCTGGAGTCCCGCGCCCCTCCACCACCACCACGCCGTCGTGCTGCTGCTGGATGGAGTCTTCCCCAACCTCTCCTTCTCCCCTTGCTGGATCAAGGCGTAGGAGACGTCACCGGGCTGTATGTGTGTTGAACGCGGAGGTGCCGTCCGTTCGGCACTAGGATCATCGGTGATTTGGATCACGACGAGTACGACTCCATCAACCCCGTTCACTTGAACGCTTCCGCTTAGCGATCTACAAGGGTATGTAGATGCACTCTCCTTCCCCTCGTTGCTAGATTACTCCATAGATTGATCTTGGTGATGCGTAGAAAATTTTAAATTTCTACTACGATCCCCAACATATAATACCTGGCCTAAATGGTCGCCCACCGATCGATTTGTGTTCCTCATGTCCGGCAGCACGATCACCGGACTGCTGGGAGCCCCGGAGGTATATGCTTCAGCGCAAAGGATGGCTCGCTTCCCCACTGCCCAACTGATATCATTGGCTGGTGCCGAAGATGATGGTGGCCGGCACCGGTTCGAGTTCATCACCGGCCACTACTTCGCCATGGCCGGCACCGGCTCGAGTTCATCCTAACATTCCCCTCTTCCATGGAGCCCATGCAGGGTCGACGAAGGTCCTCGCAACAAAAGGATCCGGCAAGACACCTGCTGTGTACGCCGGTGTTGCCTCCGCGGTGGCCTTCATGGGACCCAAGCGGCGGCGGCCTCCCGTGTTCTACTTCTCCTCGATGATGGCGGCGGACGCGGATGCGCTGGCCACCGACTCGTCGCTCTCTGCGCACCCGGCTTCTGTCGCTGCTTGCATGGCGTGGCCGCCGGCATGGGAGTCTCGGCCACAGAAACGGGAGATGCAGTACGAGGCGGCGGCGTGGACGGCAGCAACGATGCCCGTGCGCTGCTCCTCATCGAGCTGGCCTAGAGCGGCGAGTTGCTGAACCGCGCGCCGGCTTGGGGTGACAACTGGCTCTGTCGGGCGAGGGGAGGGAGGTGGATCAGCGAGCCGCATAGCTCGTATCCGGCGGGCTACCCAGCCGGCTTGGATGCAGAATAACTACTCTTCGTAAGCCATTGTAAGAGTGGACAAAATGGTGGAGGAGATAGGGGAGCGGCGGAGGTGTGCGATTCTTGGCCGGCGTTTGGCCTCATTTAAATAGGAGATTAAATAGACGGCGGACGGGAGGAGCTCGGCCGGCGTTGCGTTTAACGCCGGCCCGGTCATGAATGGGCGTGTGTCCAGAGTGGGTTTCTCGGCTTCCACACGGGCGGGTTTCATGGAGGCGTTTGAATACGACACAGAGGCGTGTTCAGCCGGGCATGCCGCGAGTGGCGCCCTCGACTCTCACCTAGGACACCACGTCGTTCTTCCACTGACGTGTGGGCTCTTTGGGTGCATGGCTTGCATGTCAGTGACCCAACGCAGGCAGCGCACAGCAGAGGAACCTTTGGTGGGCCAGGGTGGTCAGAAGTGGGCATTTAAACCGATGGTTGTTCATTGAGTGTGACGTCATCTTTTTCATGTAGATAAGCCTACTATGTTGATAGCCCGTTCGATACGTTGTGATTCATAAAGACCGCTGCAAACATCAATGTTCTGCTTATCACAAGTAAGATTGATTAATACCCGTAACAATCCATGTCCTTAACAAAGGGTGCATGCATGTATAGGTTGAGCGTGTGTCTTGCATCGTGTGTTGTGTGCATGCAGGCGTGCAAGTGTTGCGTGCATGCAAGGGTACGTTTCAGTGTTGCATGCATGGGTGCGTACGTGCGTGTGTTCGTGAGTGCATGTGTACGTGTCAGTGTTGCACGCTAGCATGTGTGCGTGTGGACGTGTTAGTGTTGCACGCCTACATGCGTGCGTGTCTTGCGTGCGTGCATGTGTACGTGCGGGGTGAGGCTACACGTCAGTCGACTGACTTTTTCATCTCTGGTCATTAGATTTTCCAACCGTTGGATAAGAAATCAAGGGCCTCCAGTTTATCATCAAACTCCACCCCCCCTTGAGCCGTCAGCCACCACCGGCCGAACCGCCAGCCCCCGCCGCCCGCGGCCGGCCCGCCCTCCTCGAAACCACTCCCCACCGCCGGTCCGCCGCCGCACTGGCCATCCCTCTAGCCCCCCCTCCCCGCCGAGCTTTTTCTCCGGGGATCCCCACCCCACCGCCCAATGAACGCCCCCCAACCGCTGGTGATTGCCAACCAGAGGTCTCATGACTTCGAATACCCACCGGCCACTAATTTATTACCATTTCTGTCCTTCATATACGCGCTGACGGGTGGGCCCTATGGTAATGTGCGCTGCTGAATGTGGACCGTTTGACTGGTCAATTGATCGTGTTATCAACAAATTACGGAGTTGTATGGTGAGCCAGTGACTGTATGATCACCCTAAAATGTACTCCTATTTTATTAACACAGTACAGACTCAAACTACCATTTCTTTCTTTCATATACAGACTGACAGGTGCGGTTACGCGCCCCGATGGTGCAACACTAGTTGCGCCGCGTGGAACGTTTGACTGGTCAATTGATTGTGTCATCAATAAAATACTGAGTTGTACGGGTGAGCCAGTGACCATATAATCATGATATGTATTTGTTTAACATGGTACAGACGCAAGGGCTCATATATACGTGCAAGCACTCACCGCTATAAGCGCACACACGCGAACCCTACCCCTATGAGCACCTTTGAGAGAGTGGGCCAGCATATATGATCTTGAGATTTTACGAAGTCACCATAGGTGCCTTGTAGTCGAGTGGAACGTCTCCTCCCATTGAACGTACATCACCGGAAAATACTGAAATTAACACAAGATAAATGTGAGCACCGGGACTTTAACCTTGGTGGGCTCGAGAAACTACTATCCTCTAACCATCAAACCACATGTTGGTTAGCACGACAAAATGTATGTGGTGACCGTGATGAGCTTATTCTGAAGTCCAGTGACCATATCGTGCTTTCGCTTCAAATACAATGACCGTAAGTGTCGTCAACAAAATAAGGAGCACCCATCAAATGCAAAGTCCGTCAGTGTCATCAACAAAATATGGAGACGTATCGTGAGCTAGATACTGTTGTACTATTGTATATGCTTATTTTCTTAGTGGCCGATTGCGTGTGTGGTGTGGTGGGCACATCATTTCTAGTTGTGGTGGGTCAACATGAAGACTCATGGGTCGGTTCCATCCTGCGCCACATATAGGTTGGACCGAGACGTGTTATACGAAGACCCATGTGGAGGACTCGGCGTACAACACGAAGCTACCAGAGTCGGGGAGGACTCTATCCCCACTGGTGATAAGCCGACTATATATGATTTGTAACCCTAGGCCCTTAGTATGTTATACAAGCTTGGGGGCTAGTTCATCGATAGTATACACACATGCACAATGCCTGGTATTCACGTGTACTTTGTACACACTCCTATCACTAATATACAGTACCAGGAGTAGGCTCTTTCTTCAACTGCAAGGGTCCGATCCGAACTAGGGTAAAACTTTGCCTCGTATTACCATCCAGCCTAACAGCCAGGGATATCCTACCGAATGATATGATGAAATCATATCTGCCAACTACTAAGAGAGAGGTGTGTCGGGGTGGCAATGTGTGCGAGAGAGCCTAAAGATAATGTGCGTGCGAGAGACGCGTAGGCACATATATGTGCGTATAGAGGGCTAGTAGAGACCGTGCATGTGTATATATGCATGTGAGAGAAATAGTGTTTTCCAACTGAGATTAGTGAAAAGAGTGGTACATAGTAGTCAGAGAGAGAGAGAGAGAAATAGAGAGAGCATGTGCGTGAGACACCCCGACACCCTGAGAGAGATTGTGAGCATGTGTGAAAGAGAAATGCTGATGCATATAAAGTGTGTGCACTTGTGCGTTAGATAGAGAGATATATAACTCGTTTGTGAGAACGGGGCGAGGCATAGTGCATCTACGTGTAAAAGGCGGTTCTACGAATTAAATTAAAATATAAATGGCATTATTATTTTTGGATGAGATCATGAATTTTGCCTATCGGCCCGATGTCCAAAGGTCTAAACCGGGGTAGGTTTGTAACTTCACCAAGACGCCAGTCTCAACCGCCTCCGAGAAGCATTCATACGTCGTGGGCGCCTACCCATGCGCTCGGCTAAAATCTATCCCTGCCCACATTTGGGACACCTGACATGACTGTCCTACCCCCAACCTGCAATATGTCCAAAATTTTAGATGAGGGCAAAGTTTGTAACTTTCCCAAATTTCAAACAAGCGCGTCTCAAACCGAAACATTGTTCCCCCTTAGTTCCCCGCCTCACTCCGTTTCCCCATTCATACTCCGTGGGCGCGAAAACGCCCTCTCCACCAGCCACGAAACCCCAGCCTCCTTCGTCCTCCACCCCATAGCGGCCAATCCACCGCCACCCTCCTCCATCACGCTGGAGTCGGTACCCCGACGTCGTCGTCCAACGCAACCGCAACCGCAACGCCCTCAAGGACTTAGCAGCTGAAGCCGAGGCAAAGCTACCTCCACGACATCGACGCCGACGTGCGCCGTATCAGAACCACTCCAGCCACACCGTCCTGCGCCTCACTGTTGCGGCTCCACTGTCGCAACCGTCCACCGCACCGGAGGTGTTCCCGCTACGCCGTCGTTCGCCGCCTCGGATCTGATTCCCCGCCGCCGACAGACGGCCACCGCACCACACTCAATAACTTGGCCATGGGTTCATCCAAGGTTGCACCATCCTCCACAACTTCTGGTTTCTGGCGAACAACAAGAAGATCGTCGGAAAAACAGAAGGAGGACACAGCACTGCCAGCAGAAAGAGGTACTCCTCTTCCCTTATTCGTGCAAATCTTACGTCTCCGCTCACACCGTATTCATCCCACGAAAGAAACTAGTTGAGCGCTTCTTACTGCATCTTCTTCGTGATACTAAATGCACAAGGTTTCCTCCCTTTTACTATTTCACCTTTGCTAGAGGTCAGTAGCCCGCCTAGATTTCAATTCAGGGTTAGTCGAACCGCAATTAAAAGAAGCAGCACCCGCTTAGGCGCGTGGAGCACCTAGTCCGCCTGTTCCCCGGGGAAGCGGCGCATCGGTGTCTATCATAGGGGTGTGGGGCGCAGGAGCTGCTTGCGCCCGATCTGGAGGTCGGCGGGGCTTGAATGGATGGCCGGGGGCGGTGCCAAGCACGGCGGTGCGGTGAGGTCGAGGGGAGGGCACAGGCAGGGGAGGAATACTGGGCCGGTGGTCGCCGGCGTTTCGAGGAAGATCGTCAACACTGACTGGCTGGAGGTAGATGAAGGCGATCTGCCCGTTCTTTCTACATCGGACGGTGCAGAAAAAATGGACTGACCTATTTGCTTTCAGTCGACTGTTATTTTCATAGAATCATGTAGTAATTTAGTGTGCCATGCATGTTGTAGAGCTATCATATGTCTCCCGTCATTTATTTCTCACCGACCTGCTATCTGCTACCTTTACAATGTACTAATTGTGCACACACTTCACCCATACTCACACTATTGTTTTTTTATGCATGGGTATTTCAGACTCTGACACAGTGTTGATGAATGCAGAAAAGAAAAGACAAAAGTCGCTCCAGTGTAATTCGAAGATAAGCACTAAGCGTTTCAGCGCTCTAATGGGTGCAGTGTCAGCAGTTGGAGACAGTAAACGTAGCTCTGCAGTTGATGATCTCAATTGCCACACACAACCATCCCAGGTGCTTGCTTTAACTTCGCGTTGTCAAATGTGGTTGCATGTTGCATATGGTGTCTAGCTTGTATTGCTTCCAATTTGGTTAAATTGCATCTGCTTACTTTACACATTATACCTTTGATAATGACATGCCTTCCTGTTTTTGATACATACTACATATGTCTATTAACCATGTTCATACATCAAACTAATGCTCTTTTGTATCCCTCACCAATCACTTATGATGAGACAGTCACCCGAGTGGGTTACTGTGAGACGCCTTACACGTTTAAAGAGTGCAGTGTCATCCTCCCCACATGATTCTTAAGAAATAGCAAGGCTAAATGAAGATAGTCAACGTAGCTCTCTAGTTGATCACCGCAATTCCCCCACACCACCATCGCAGGTGCTTGCTCTTACTTGGCAGTGTGATATGTGGTTGCATGTTGCATATGGTGTCTACCTTGTATTGCTTCTAATTAGGGTAAATTGCATCTGCTTACTTAACACATTATACCTGTGAATATGACATGCCTTCCTGTTTTTGGTACATACTATGTCTTTCTATTAACCATGTTCTTACATCAAACTATTTTTCTTGTGTATCCCTCATCAATGCTCCTAATTTGTTAAATTACATCTCCTTAGCTTACACATTATACATGTGAATATGACATGCCTTCCTGTTTTTGGTATTACATATGCCTATCACACCATGTTCTTACATCAAACTACTGTTCTTGTGTATCATGCGTCTATCGCTTATGATAAGACAATCACGCGCGTAGGTTAATATGACACGCAATACTCTTATAATGAATGCAATTTCATCCTCTCCACATGATTCTCAAGAAACAGCAAGCCTAAATGAAGATATTGAACGTAGCTTTGTACCTGAAGACCGCACTTCCCCTACACCACCATCACAGGTGCTTTCTCTAACTTCGCAGTGTGATATGTGGTTGCATGTTGCATACGGTGTCTAGCTTGTAATGCTTCTAATTAGGGTAAATTGCATCTACTTAGTTTACACACTATACCTGTGAATATGACATGCCTTCCTATTTTTGGTACACACTACATCTATGTGTTAACCTTGTTCTTACATGAAACTACCTCTCTTCTGTATCCTGCATCAATCACTTACGATGAGTCACCTTTATTCATTGCATATTGCATATTATTTCTAGCATGTTGCCATGTATTGCTTCTAATTTGGTCAAATACATTTGTTAGGGCGCCCTTTTAATTTGGCAGAGTGATATTGGTTTCATCTTTCATATGGTTTCTAGCTTGCATCGATTCTAACAAGTTCAAGCACCTTGTGCTTAGTTTACACTTTATACATCATACATGTCAATATGTCACGTCGTCCTGTTTTTCATACATATTCCATCCTCCTATCATGCGGCTGCCTTACATGAAAGTAGTGTTTGTCAGTATCATGCATCAATGAGTTCTGAATAGCAAATTTTATTCCTTTTTCTTGTGGATTTGACTTGACAAGGCAAAATCAAGAAAGAGGAAGGAAAAGAGTAAGGAAGGCGATGATGGTGGTCCTCTGCAGCAACGTAAACGGAGCATCTGTACCGATTCTCCTTGTACTGATAGTGCATTACAAGGTACAAGTCTCCGCTCCCCTACTCCACCATCCAAGGTGTTTGCTCTAACTTGGCGGTGTGATATCTGGTTGCACGTTGCATATGGTGTCTAGCTCGTATTGCTCCTAATTAGTGTAAACTGCATCTGCTTAGCTTACACATGATACATGTGAATATGACACACTTTCCTGTTTTTGGTACATACTATATCTGTCTATCACACCTTGTTTTTACATGAAACTACTCTTCTTGTGTATCCCGCATCAGTCACTTATGATGGGACACCTTTAAGTTGGCAGTGTGATATTGGTTTGCGCCTTGAATATGATTTCTAGCACGTATTGCTTCTAGTTTGATGAACGCCACCTATGACGAGACAGTTTTAACTTGGTAGAGTGATATTGATTGCACCTTCCATATGGTGTCTTGCAGTGTTTCTAATTTGTTGAAGTGTCTTCTGCTTAGTTACCACATCATAGGTGTGAATATGTCAAGCCGTCCATTTTTTCGTACATATTCCATCCTCGTATCATGACTTTGCCTTTAATCAGAGTAGTGTTCGTCAGTATCATACATGAATGAGTTCTAAAGAGCGAATGATATTCCTTTTTCTTGTCGGTATGACCTCACAATGCAAAATCAATAAAGCTGAAGGAAATTGGCAAGGCATTGGATGATGGTGGTCCTTCCGAGCAACTGAAATGGAGGTTCTCTATAGATTCTACTCCGCCATCCTCCCAACAAGATTCGCAAGACAACGCAGGGCTAGACAGTCAACGTAGCTATGAGATGATGAGCACATCTCCCCTACTCCACCATCACAGGTGCTTGCTCTAACTTGGCACTATTATATGTGGTTGCATGTTGCGTATGATGTCTAGCTTGTATTGCTTCTAACTTTGTTGAACTGCATCTGCTTACTTTACACATAATGCCTGTGAATATGACATGTGTTCCTATTTCTACATCAGACTACTATTCTTGCATATCCCGCATCAGTCACTTATGATAAGGCACCTTTAAGTCGCCACTGTGATATTGGTTGTGTCTTGCATATGATTTCTAGCATGTACTACTTCTAATTTGTTGAAATGCCATACAGTTTGAACTTGGCAGAGTGATATTGGTTGCATATTTCATATGGTGTCTAGCTTGCAGTGCTTATAATTTGTTGAAATGCCTTCTGCTTAGTTACCACATCATAGGTGTGAATATGTCACACCATCCTGTTTTTCATACATATTCCATCCTCGCATCATGTGTTTGCCTTTCATCCGAGTAGTGTTCGTCAGTATCATGCATGAATGAGTCCTGAAGAGCGAATTTTATTCCTTTTTCTTGTCGGTTTGACTTCACAATGCAAAATCATTACAGCTGAAGGAAATTAGTCCGGCAGTGGATGATGGTGGTCCTTCGGAGCAACTCAAACAGGGGGTCTCTACAGATTCTACTCCGCCATCCTCCCAACAAGATTCGCAAGACAACACAAGGCTGGACAGTCAACGTAGTTGTGTAGATGATGAGCACATCTCCCCTACTCCACCATCACAGGTGCTTGCTCTAACTTGACACTATTATATGTGGTTGCATGTTGTGTATGATGTCTAGCTTGTATTGCTTCTAACTTGAATTGCATCTGCTTACTTTACACATAATGCCTGTGAATATGACACGTGTTCCTGTTTCTAGAACATATGTATACATGATGAGCACATCTCCCCTACTCCACCATCACAGGTGCTTGCTCTTACTTGGAACTGTTATACGTGGTTGCGTTTTCCATATGATGTCTAGTTTGTATTGCTTCTGATTATGTTGAATTGCATCTGTGTAGCTTACAACTTATACCTGCAAGGATCACTTACCCATAAGACACATTTAACTTGGGACTATGACGTAGGTTGCATCTTGCATTGTCTTCTAGCTTGTGCTACTTCTAATTTCTTGAAATGGCACTCATGACGAGACACTTTTTACCTGATAGAGTGATATTGGTTGCATGTTCATATGGTGCCTAGCTTTCATTTCTTCTATTTTTGTTGAAATGCCTTCCGCTTACTGTTTTTTCATACATATTCCATCCTCCTATCGTACGTGTGAATATGAAACGGTGTCTTTTTTTGTATATATTCCATCCTCCTATCCTGCGCTTGCCTTACATCAAAGTAGTGTTCGTCTGTATCATGCATCAACTAGTTATGCAGAGCTAATTTTATTCATCTTCTTGTGGTTTTGACTTCATAAGGCAATACCAGAAAATAGGAAGGAAAAGAGTAAGTTAGGGGATGTTGGTGGTCCTCCGCACCGACGCAAACAGAGACACTCTAGATTTGCCACTGCTACTACTAATGAAGTTGAAGTCCCAGGTCTACATGATGAGTTCATCTCCCGTACTCCACCATCGCAGGTGCTTGCTCTAAGTTGACAGTGTGATAATTGGTTTCATGTTGCATATGTTGTCTAGCCTGTATTTCTTCTATTTTGATTAAATTACACCTGTTGAGTCTATACGTTACACATGTGCATATGACATGGTTTTCTGTGTCTAGAATACACTGCATCTATCTATCATGCCATGTTCTTACATCAAAGTACTGCTATTGTGTATCCCGCATCAGTCACTCATGATTGGACGCTTTTAACATGGCAGTTTGATAGTGGTTGCATCTTGCATTGATTTCTATGTTGTACTGCTTCTAATTTTTCGAATTGCCACTTATGACAAGACACTTTTAACTTGGCAGAGTAATATTGGTTGCATCTTTCATATGGTGTTTAGCTTGCATTACTTCTATTTTCTTGAAAATCCTTCTGCTTAGTTTGCACATCATAGCTGTGAATATGTCATGTTGTCATGTTTTTCTTACATATTCCATCCTCATACGGTTGTCTTACATCAAAGTATTGGTTGTCTGTATCATGCATCAATGAGTTCTGAAGAGTGATTTTATTCTTTTGTGTTGTGGGTACAGCTTGACATGGCAAAGTCAAAAAAAGAGCAAGGAAAATAATATAGTAGGGAGTGCTATTACTCGTCGGGTCAAACGGAAAAGGTTCTGCCGTTGAGATTCTGCTGGTACTTATAGTGCAGTAGAAGGTCCAAGTCCACCGGCTAAATCTACAAACACAGTATCACCTGCTCCACCAGCTGCAGCATCCGCTTCAATTGTACCAGCATCTCAACCAGTTACTCGTTCGTTTGCTCGGGAACTGGCCAGTTCCCAAGCTGCCTTCACACCTAACACTACTTCTGAAGCACTGCTGACACAACAAGACTTGGCAAGATCAGATGAACCTCATGAGTATCAACACCAAGATGGTACCTGACCGAGTTAAGTTGCAGTTGCATGCTCCTTTATATGTACTCTCACAGTTTGATGTACACTAACACTTTCAATATTCGTTGTTGAACTAGCACCACGGCGCAAGCGGAAACAGACATCAGGGATAATGCTTGACAGATTAACAAAATCTAAAGGAGGAAGAATGGAGATCCATTTTGAGGCAGGTTTAAAAAGGCCACGTGATGCTACAGAGTCAGCCAAGTTAGTATTAGAGGCAGCCGTTGCCATTAGGTGTCATGCACGTATCCTCCCAACGTGGATCCAGTACAGGAATGAGAAAGACAATACCCAATTTAACACCTTTCTTGACCATTTATCCGTAAGTAATGTTATTCACCGCAATTAGTAATATTGTCTTGCTCCGTCCCATACTTTCTAGCTTCCTCCTAATAAGACTCACATTCTTTTTTCAACAGATGAGGTTCAAGTTGGATCCGAAAGATGATGCAACTAAACAAGCATGCACTCATGTTTTTCAGTCTACTCTGCGACAGTATTGGTACCACCTTAGAAAATCTCACTTTGAAGGCAAGGCTAACAATGAAATCGCCCAAACATCTCCAGTGGAATATATTACAGATGAAGACTGGACAGCCCTCGTTAAACACTGGTCTGATCCAAAGTATCAGGTAGGCTATATGTATTTGATCGGACCACATATTGAACTTGTATTTATGTATGTGCCTTACAAGTGTATCTTCTTCTAGGCTAACTGTTTGAAGAAAAAAACCATTCTAAAGTGAAATTCCAACAGACAACAGGATCTCGTAGCTATATTGCACACTTCGAGGCTCATCTAAATAGTTGCTACTTCCTTCTTTTTTGTGCCATATTATCGTATCTATATTGACTTGTTCCAAATACAGAGGAAAGCCCGTGCGGACCAAAAAGAACCTGAACCGAATGCACTGCAAATCTTCAAGGATTGCCACACCAGCAAGATGAAGGGCATGAGCACACCAGTTCAAGCCGCTGTTGTAAGTCCTTTTACTCCTGCCTTGAACTGATTGGTACTATGATGTGTTCATTTAACTACTTGGTTTGCAGCCAATGTCAGTTACTCTGTTCACTTTTATTCATAGTTGTCTTAACGTATCATTTCACCTTACATGGTTTAAAAGAGATGAAGGATATTCTTTTGGTCTTGATCTGTAATCTAGTTGTTATGTTCACGTGCGCACACAATGACAAAATAGCATGTTTGTTTTATATCTGTTTGCCCATGATATGAATGATGTCATACTATGTTCATCCTACTTTAAACCATGTCTCTTTATCCTTAGATGTCAACGAATGTGAGGAAATAGACAATACAGTAGGCATGCTACATGGACATATGTTCCGAAGGTGATTTTATTATGTAGTTGGCACTACAATACATGCTAATGTATTACAGTAGTTCACCAAAATAAGTTATGTATAAACGTTTAACCTACTTTGTTTGTTTTTGTCTCATTAGTAACTTATCTGGTACACTAATCTATAAGTTCAAACTTTCAGGAAGCTATGGAACAAATGATTGAACAGCCACAACCACCTGAAGGTGACGAGGCTACTACAGGCACAATGTCACCTCTTGCTGCAGTGCGTCAGTATCTCTCCACTAATAGTGCAAAAAGCACCTTCCTACGTAATTCTGGGTTGGTTGTCAAGGTAACCTCGTCCAAATCGCCTACTGAACAAAATCTTCCTGCTAGACAGAGTGATATATCTATGCTCTAGACACAAGTCCAATCCCTAATGGACGTTGTTTCGGAAACAAGAATAGTGGTTGAGAAATGTCGTCAAGATATGAATGGTTTTGAAACCAGACTATCAGACATTCGCTTCGTTGTTCAAGAGCAATGGCGGAAAAAGGTGGAGATCATGCTGCTCCATCAGATTCTACAGCCTGAAACATTAGCACTCAGGCCAAATGATATGTGCTTCTATACATCTGATGGTGCTTTTATCTGGAAGGACTGTAAACTTTATGCCAACAAGCCTTTTGTTGTATGGTTGGAATTTATTTTGTTGTGATACAACATTTATGATGCTGCCTCAGGCTGCAGTAATTACGACGCTATTTTTGTATAGTGTAGGTTTATCTTAGTAATGTATTCGCCGAAAGCTTCGTAGGAGCCCAACATGCCAACATTCGTCGGGCCCATTCCAATTGGGCTAAAAACAATTATGGGACGAAATTGGCATGTAGCCCACTAAAAATATCTGGGCCTAAATCAGCATAAGCTTCCATATTTTTCTGGTAGGCGTGTGCCCATAGTGGGCCTTTAACAGGCCTAAACATAATTTGGGCCCTCAGTAAAAATAGGTCGTTTACATGTGTAAATATCTCGAGCCCATAAAAAACATGGGCCTTTAATAGACCGAAGTGAGATTGGGCCCTGATTGTGCCAAATAACCCACTAGATTTAGCAGGCCGAAATGGTGGCCCATTTACGATGCGGATCTTTGACAGGCCAAAATCCGGACGGGCCGTAAATGCGCCGACCTAATACACGGGCCTTTAACAGGCCGGAACTTCGATCGGGCTAGATTATCGTCATTTTTATATGGGCCATTAATGGGCCCGATATGACGTTGGGCCACATATGGCCCATGGTTTACGTCCAGCGTTAACATGCCCAAAATGACAACAGGACGAAAGTGGCCCAAAGCTATAGTGGGCCTCTAACAGGCTGAATGTCAGACATGGCCGAATATGACCCAAATCCTTCACGGTCGTTTATGGGCCGAAAGTTTTGATGGCCTGTAAATGGGCCCAAAAGAAGTCGGACCTTTAACAGGCCGGAAATACACCGGGCCATAATTCGGCCCAATTACTTAGCGGACTGTTAACGGGCCAGAAGTGACCATGGGCCGCGTTGATGACAAGTTTAGGGCAGGCCGTTGATGGGCCGATTTGACAGAGAATGTTGGGCCTATAGCTGGGCCGGCCCATTATGGTCTGCAAAATCTTGTGGGCCTTTAGCTGGGCCGGCCCATTGTGGTTCGCAAAATCTTGTGGGCCTTTAGCTGGGCCGACCCATTATGGTCTGCAAAATTGTGTGGGCCTTTAGCTGGGCCGGCCCATTATGGTCCGCTAAATTTTGTGGGCCTTTAGCTGGGTCGGCCCATTATGGTCCGCTAAATCTTATGGGCCTTCGGTTGGGCCGGCCCATTTAAACTTTGTGGGCCACTTTTGGGCCGGTCCACGTGTCAACATATAATAGGCCCATCTCGACCGTTGGATGAGTGACACCTGTGCCAACGCGGAGCTGACACATGGATCCGTCAGCCAATGAGAATTTTACACATGGAAAATCAGCATTGGTCGTGGCTGTTAACGGGTTATCGGATCCAAAATCCGACCCTATAGCTTAATGGCGTTCCGTTACGGTGGATGCCACGTGTCGGTCACCCTTGACGAAAGCACTTCTGTGACACGCGATTTATCATCATGGAAGTGGACACTTCCCTGATGATAATTTTGGCAATGTCATGGAAGACTTCTACGACAGCACAGGTATGACTATCTTGATTCTGTCATAAATTTGTCATGGATGTACATGCATGACAGAAAACGCGACCTACTGTGACAAACATGTATCATCACGGAAGTGTATTTTCTTGTAGTGCTTATTAGTTATAGCCAATCTTATTATAGCCATTATGTATAATAGTTAGATATAAATGTACTTTTTATTGATATATGGTCCACCTCACTCTCTCACAAAGTCTCTGGGAGCACGTGTTGCAAGTGGTTGTTAATCTGTAGCCCGCTTCTCTTCTTTCCTCCAACTCGGAAAAACTATAATATTTAAAGCCTTAGAGCCTGCTTACATCACATTATTATACTTGCTCTTATCATGATAGTTGTCCCTATGCATAAGTCTACTCGGCAATCAAGTCACATCACAATGGAATCGGCTTATCATGGTAGCTAAAGCAAATAAGGTTATAGAAAAAAGACCCATATTGCTCATGACATCTCCAAATTCGACCCTCAAAACCCCGCAAACGTCTGGACTGAGTTGTTCACGCAGAGCTTGCCATCCAACACCACCCCGCATACGTCCGCGGACTCGTCCGACTATCCGAAATCACACAAACTTGATGCAAAGCTGTGGGAGCTTTCCGGCTGTCCGGACCTCCGCCACGTAGGACTACAACACCCCCCAGACCGCACAAAACCCCACGCGGTGCCTGCATCTCCATACGTTCACTCTTGCTCTGCATCCGCTTCCTCCTTGTTCGCCGTTGTACTACCCCGGCCTACCGCCAAGGGCTTGCGAACCTTCGCCGCTCCACCCGGCTGCTATGCTACTTTGCCTACGCCGTTGTTACACCTCTTGCCCATCCTTCGCATAGGCACCATCCACCCCTGCAAACACGCGTGCTAATTTTTTGACAATTTCCCTTCCTTCTTTGAAGCAATGGATTCCGACATGGAGTACATCTACGACAACTTTGTTGAGTCATCTGGCGACTTGTTTCGTGAGGAGGATTTGCAGATGAAATAGCGATGATGCAAGCGGTCCTTGTAGACGCAAAGCATGCCAAAAAAACATGTTCTCAATTTCAAGGGATCGATCAAGGGTCATCAAGTGTTGAATCAAGACACGACACAGGGCATTTGACACTGATGGACAACTACTTTGCCCTCGATGCCCTATTCGCGGACAATATTTGTCAATGCTTTCAGATGCGAGAAAATGTGTTCAATCATGTCTACAATGATGTCTAGGCCCACGATGACTACATCTCGAAGAAGAACATTGTAGGAAGATTTGGGTTCTCTAGTTACCAGAAGTGCATGGCTGCATTGCGGATGCTTGCCTATGACAGGGTCACATATTTGTGGGACAAGTACCTCCGGATGTCGGAGAGCACATGCGCAAACGCCATGGTCAATTTTTCTACTATGGTGGTCGAGGTGTTTGGATCTCGATACCTGAGAGAACCAGCTAACACAGACACCGAAAGGCTCATGACACTCTCGGAAGCAAGATGATGGCCAGGTATGCTCACATCTCTTGGTTGCATGGACTAGAGATGGAAGAAGTACCCATATGCTCTACAAAGAGCAATACGAGGACCATGTTAAGAAACCCACCGTCACTCTAGAAGAAGTTGCATTACAGGACATGTGGATTTGACATGTTTTCTTTGGCAATGCCCCGGTCTCACAATACATCAATGTGCTGCAGTAGTCTCCATTGTTTGCTAGGTCGACTGAAGGACACACTCCTTTGCACAATTACATTGTCAATGGGAATGACCACAACACGAGCTACTATCTTGTTGAAAGTATTTATCCTCCGCGGGCAACCTTCGTGAAGACCATCTTTGAGCCAGTTGGTCTAAAAAAGAGCTCACTTTTGCTCAAAGACAAGAAGGAACTAGAAATGATGTGGCAAGAGCATTTGAAGTGCTCTAACCCCATTTTTAAGAGGACCTGCAAAAATATGAGATATACAGACCTTGTGTCAGGTGATGACATGTTGTGTGATCATGCACAACATGATCGTGTAGGGCGAGGGTGAAGACAAAGGTCTGCAATTTGAGAATATGGGTGAACCTAACCAATCTCCACATCATAATCTGGCTACATTCGATGAGTTTGTCCAAATGCAACAACAAATTTGGTATCGAGCAACTCATGAGCGACTAAAAAAGAATCTAATTGAGCACATGTAGACGCTTAAAGGGGACAACTAGAACATATGTGCAATTTGAATTCAAGTTAGATTTTTTTAAATCTTAGTTGAATTGTAATATTCACATTCAAACTAACTAGCGCCACATTTAAATGTTTTTTTCAAGAGTACGCCTAAGCGTACCATAGCTTTATAGGAGGAAGAACCGCAATTACAAGAAAACTAGCACTCGCTGTGAGCGTAGCACACACACCACATGCCGGGGTACTAATCCACGAGCACCTATGGGATCGGCGGACCGAGTCCCTTTCGGTTCGGCGGGGGCGAGGGTCGCACGAAGAGCGGATCGAGGCGAAGCACACGAGCAGTTTACCTAGGTTCAGGCCGCACGGAGGCGTAAAACCCTACTCCTACTTTGTGGTTTGTATTGAGTTCTTGCTCGGGAGCGCGGAGTGCTACAGTACACCCCAGCAACTAACGAGACCGAGTGTGAGTGTTCTCTCCCTCCTTTCTTCTATGTTGCGCATGGGCCTCCTTTTATATGCTCAAGGGGTCACCGACAGGTGGCAACGTAGACAAGGGTAAAAATGGAAAGGTGTTGCGGTTGGTACAACTACCTGCTACAGTGTATCATACCTAACCCTGACGGCAGGGGACAAGGGCATTAAATGCCCGTCTGCGTCGTCTAAATAGTGCAAAAGGGACCGTCAGGGACGCCACCGCTTGCCACGATGGCAATCTTGTCAGTGCCGCTTGCCACCGCGCATCGCTGGCTGCACAGCCTCCCGCCACGTACGCCTGGAAGGGTCCCAGAGCGACACGTTGGTGGATGTGCTGGAGCGCGGGCACAGAGTGGTGGCTTGTCGCGGCAAGCGCCTTGCCACGGTCGTTGTCTTGTCGCGTCCGGGAGCTTGTCGCTCACCGGGCCTTGCCGGGACGCGTGGCGCGTCGCGGCAAGTTCCTTGAGATGCCTTGGTTGGCCTTCCCGGCAAGCTCCTCTTGCCGGGGTCTTGTCTCCTTAAGCGCCTTGCCTTGGTTGGCCTTCCCGGCAAGCTCCTCTTGCCGGGGTCTTGTCTCCTTGGCTTGGATACTTTGTTCTTGAATGGCTCCAAAGGAACCACGGAGGACCTTGGCGGTCACCCGGCAAGCCTTACCGCGGGATGCTGCGACTGCCCATGCACAAGTTCGAGATACTAAGGTACCCCTACTCTAGTACACCGACAGGAGCCCCCGGGCCTGGGCCATACACGGTGCCGAGCGCTATTGGGCCAGGCCCAAAACAGGGCACGGGCATGCGCGGCCTAGGTTACGCCGTATCTCTCCCCGTATCCACCACGCCCTCCCCGAACGGCACGCGTTGAATGCGGCATCGTGGGAGAGATCGTGGGTGGTTTCTTTATTCGGAAATGCGGAACGTCCGCCCTCTTCCTCTTTATAAGCAGGGGAAACAGGGGTAGTTCGCCCATTCGCCGGTTGCTGCTTCAATCTCGGAAATCTCCGCCGCTCCCTCGTCTTCCCGAATCTGAAAGAGAGCAGCACCCCGCCCCCCATCGCCACCAGCACCACTGACGCCGTCGAGCTCCAGGGCGCCGGCTGAAGGGGAGAGCTTCGACGGAGAGGTGCTCGCCTCCGCTGGGCTGACGCTGGTTGACGCGCCGAGCAGCAGCAGCGGCGAGCCTGAGGAGGAGCGGCTGCTGCGGAAGCTGTTGTCGCTCTACCGCGCGCGGCAAGCCAAGCTGGAATCCCGCGAGGCGCTTGTCGCGAAGGCGGGAGTGGACATCGAGAAGCACGCGGTCCGGAGTCTCAACCAGGAAGCTCTCCGGTCCCTGGCAGAGGAGCGGGAGCAACTCGCCGAAGCGCAGAAGGCCTTCTTCCTCGAGAAGGCCGAAGTTGAAGAGCAACAGCGGCTTGCCGCTGGAAAGCTGTCTGCGCAGGAGGGCGAGCTGGCGCAGCAAAAAGTCAACCTTGACGCCCACGAGGAGGAGCTTGCCGCGCATGAGCAACAATTCGGCGGAGCCCTTAAGCAAGCAGAGGATGTTGCCGCAGTTGCCGAGGCCGCCAAGAAGGAGCTGGAGACGAAGGTGGCGCATCTGGAGGCCGATCTTGCCGAGGAGGGCAAAGAGCTTAGCGCCGCCAAGGACTCCAACGCGGATCTTGAGTTGAAGCTGACCACTTTGACCAAGACGCTGGACGGCGCCAAGGAGTAGGAGGTGGCCTTGAAGGAGGAGATCAAGACCGACAAGGCGCTACTGGAAAGTGCTGCCGCCGCCCAGAATGCTTTCAGGGAGAATGTGGAGCACTGGACGGAGGGTCTCGTGAATGTTGCCGCAGACATTGACAGGGAGCTGGCGCAGCTGGGGATGGAGGATCTCGGGTATCCCTCCGACGAGAACCTCCAACCCAGCGCCAAGCTCATCTTGTTCTTCAAAGGCGTGGCGATGGCCCTCCAGCGGCTCCGGGAGAAGATCCCAAAGCAGCTGGCAGACGAGTCGCGCAAGATCTGCGCGGGAGCTCTTCAAAAAGTGTTGGTGAAGGTGGCCTTCCGCAACCCGGGCCTCAACCTCGCCAACATCCTCAGGACCCTGCCGCCGGATGCTGATCTGGAGGCGCTCAAGACCCTTGTCGCACCCATTGTGGACAAGGTGAGCGGGATCGAGAGGATCAAGGGCGATCGCGTAGACTAGGCCGCCCGCTTTCTTCTTTTCTTGTCGCTGTTGGTCATGTTATGAGAACAATCTGTTAGAGCCGCGACAAGCTACCTTGTAATATAACTCTATTCCGGGTAATGATTGCAACGTTATTCCCTTTACTTGATTCCTCCCTTTGTATGTTTTTGCCTTACGCTTTTAGGGAACTTGCCGGTGCAGGCACCTTAGCCGCGAGCGCTGAGTGCGGAACGTCAGCAGCCTGCTGGCGGTGCCGCTACCGACAAGAAACCTTGTTGCAACTAGTCGCAACTCACTTAAGTTGTTGAGCGGACTCGAAACAAAGTAAGGGCGCAACTAGCTATGAGTTGGTTCCTCTGCGCACAGGTTTTCCATACAAAGTGCGGTCGTTCAAGGGAGATAACTTAAAATTTTTAAAAATTTGATTGCTCAAACTTTGGCAACTTAGCTTTTCTGTTGTTTGCTTCCCGGTAAGGCGAAACTTTCTTGAACGACGCCTGGTCCATACCATTATCTTCTCCTTCCCCCCCCCCCCGGCAAACTTGTGGGCGAGGGAACCTTCCTTTCCTTGAGAAAAAAGAAAGAAGAGAAAATAAAGATATGGAGCCTTACGGCTCATTATTGCTTACCGGAGAGTAGGTGCTGCACAAAGTGTCAGATCACATATGCAAAAAATAGATAGCATGAAATTGACAAGATGTGTGGAGCATATGAGCTTTACTTATGCACGGGGTCTGCGCCCAGCTTTGTACAAAGGATTACATGCAACAGCGGCAAGACTTGTACAAAAGGTGGTTGCCGGAACAGGTTCCGGCAACCGCGCCTTACGGGTAAAACTTACGAAGATGCTCAATGTTCCAGGAATTGCTCACCGGAATGCAATCTTCAGTCTCAAGGCGGACAGCGCCAAGCCTAGTGACTCGTTTCACCCGGTAAGGGCCTTCCCACTTCGGTGTCAACTTGTTGGAATTCTTGGCGGACTGAACGCGTCGAAGAACAAGGTCGCCTTCCTCGAGACTTCTGGCGTTAACTTTGCGGCTATGGTAGCGGCACAAAGCTTGCTGGTAGCGAGCAGCTCGTACAACAGCCTGAAGACGGTCTTCCTCAAGGAGCAGCGCGTCATCTTGTCGCAGCTGCTCTTGCTCAAGCTCATCATAAGCGAGCACTCGAGGTGACCCATATACGAGTTCCGTGGGGAGAACTGCCTCTGCTCCATAGACTAGAGCGAAAGGTGTCTGGCCAGTGGCTCGATTTGGCGTTGTCTTGACTGACCAAAGAACCACCGGCAGCTCCTCGATCCAGTTTCTTCCACACTTGTGCAGCCTGTCGAAAGTTTTGGTCTTGAGCCCACGCAGCACTTCAGCATTTGCCCTCTCCGCTTGACCATTGCTTCTCGAGTGAGCAACAGAAGCGAAGCAGACCTTGGTGCCAAGATCTTGGATGTACTGCATGAAGGTGCGGCTCGTGAATTGCGTATCGTTGTTGGTGATTGTCCTGTTAGGGATCCCGAAGCGGCAAACAATCGACCTGAAGAACTTGACTGCTGAGTGTGCTGCACCTTCCTCACTGCTTCCACTTCCGGCCACTTTGTGAACTTGTCGATTGCAACGTACAAGTACTCAAAGCCCCCGACTGCTCGGGGAAAGGGGCCGAGGATGTCGAGCCCCCAGACCGAAAATGGCCAGGATAAAGGGATCGTCTGGAGAGCTTGAACTGGTTGGTGTATCTGCTTGGAATGGAACTGGCACGCTTCACACTTGGTTACTTGTGCAGTTGCATCCTGGAGGGCTGTCGGCCAAAAGAAACCTTGCCGGAATGCTTTGCCAGCAAGTGCTCTTGCGCCAATGTGGTGTCCACATATGCCTCCATGTATCTCTGCCAACAGCTCTTGTCCATCTTCCCGGTGAATACACTTCAATTTCACACCGTTGAGTCTTCTTCTGTACAGTGTGTTGTCGACAAACTGGTACATACTTGACTGCCGGGCTACTCTTTCCGCTTCTTCTTGCTCTTCGGGAAGTTCTCCTGTCTGAAGGAAGCGGACAATCTGCTGTGCCCATGCTGGAGCTTGTGGCTCGACAACAAGGACTAAAGGCAAATCTGCTGCTGCGGGAACGTCTGCTTCTACGGCGAGAACTTGCGGTTCTGCCGGAGCTTGACGTTCCTCGGCAAGTTTGCCGGAGCAAAACTTGTCGGGAGCTTCTGCTTCAACGGAACAAACCCTGGGGCTTGCCGGAGCAGACTGCTCCTCAGCGCTCTTGGGGTTGATCTTGGGGACCTTCTTGGCGGCGGCTTCGGGAAGCTCTGCCGGCAAATAGTCACCAGAAATCAACTTCCTCTTCTTGCTCTGTCTAGTTGATGGCGTTACGGACGGTTGAGTCAGCTTGAGCACAAAGATCCCTGGTTCCACAGGTAACTTAAGTGCGGCGCACTTTGATAGGCCATCAGCAATGGCGTTCTGAGCTCTTGGAACATGCTCCATCTGTAGGCCGTCAAAGTGCTCTTCTAGCTTTCTCACTTCGTCGACGTAGGCTTCCATCAACGGACTCTGATAGCTCTTGTTCACTTGGCGGACGACAAGCTGCGAGTCACCCCTGACAATGAGCTTCTTGATCCCAAGGTCTGTCGCGATCCTGAGACCGGCAAGCAAGCCTTCATACTCTGCAGTATTGTTTGTTGCTTGCTCCTTGGGAAAGTGCATCTGGACTACGTACTTGAGGTGCTCTCCGGTGGGTGCGACAAGCAGCACACCAGCACCGGCGCCTTGCAGTGAAAAGGCACCATCAAAGTACATCAGCCACTCTTTGCTTGCTTCTTCTACGGGGATGCTCGTTTCTGGAATTTCTTCATCTGGTGTTGGTGTCCATTCTGCTATGAATTCTGCCAATGCTCTGCTTTGGATAGTTGAAGTACTCTCAAACTTGAGGCCAAAGCTTGACAGTTCCAGTGCCCACTCAACAATCCTGCCTGTCGCTTCTGGATTCTGTAGTATCCTCTTCAGCGGAAAACGAGTGACAACTGTGATCTCATGTGCTTGGAAGTAATGGCGCAGCTTTCTCGAGGCCATGAGAAGGCCGAAAAGCAATTTCTGCACACCAGAGTACCTTGACCTAGCCCCCTGCAGAAGGGAACTGACAAAGTAAACTGGGCGCTGTACCATTCTCTTCTGTATCTCTTCGCGCGTCTGCGCAGATCCATCCTTGTCGGGACCAGAGCTTGTCGGGGAAGCCCCCTGCTTGTCGCTGGATGCGCCTGCCGCGGTTGCTGGCTCGTCATCTGCCTCCCTCTCTGCTACTAACGCAGCACTAACCACTTGATTGGTTGCCGCTATATACAGCAGCAACTTCTCTTGTGGCTTAGGTGCGACAAGTGTTGGAGCGGAGGACAGGTATCTCTTCAAGTCTTGCAGCGCAGCCTCCGCTTCCGGAGTCCATTTCATTGGACCTGCCTTTTTCAATATTTTGAAAAATGGCAGGGCGCGCTCAGCAGACCTAGAGATAAACCTGCTGAGAGCAGCCACGCAACCGGCAAGTCTTTGTACATCCTTGACGCGCTTTGGTGCTTCAATCTGCTCAATGGCCTTGATCTTGTCGGGATTGGCTTCGATTCCCCGCTGAGACACGAAGAACCCGAGAAGCTTGCCGGAGGGGACTCCAAACACACACTTCTCGGGGTTGAGCTTGAGGCTGATCTTGCGCAGATTTGCAAAGGTCTCGTCTAAATCTTGAATCAGAGTTGCCTTGTCCTTGCTCTTGACCACTATGTCATCCATGTAGGCTTCCACATTTCTGTGTATTTGTGGCTCAAGAGCGACATGGACTACTCTTGCAAATGTTGAACCAGCATTTTTTAAACCGAAAGGCATCCGTATGAAACAGTACGTGCCACATGGAGTGATGAATGCGGTCTTCTCCTCATCCTCTTCTGCCATGAAGATCTGATGGTATCCTGAGTATGCGTCAAGAAATGAAAGCAAATCACATCCGGCCGTGGAGTCAACAATCTGGTCAATGCGCGGCAAAGGAAATGGGTCTTTGGGACAAGCTTTGTTAACATCGGTAAAGTCGATACAAAGTCTCCATTTCCCGTTCGCCTTGCGCACGACTACAGGATTGGCCAACCACGTAGGATGGAGCACTCCTCTGACAAGGCCTGCTGCTTCCAACTTCTTGATCTCTTCTGCGATGAATTCTTGGCGCTCCACTGCTTGCTTCCTGACCTTCTGCTTGACGGGCCGCGCATGAGGACAAATGGCAAGATGGTGCTCAATTACTTTCCTGGGAACATCGGGGATGTCAGATGGTTGCCACGCAAACACGTTGACATTCGCCCGCAGGAAAGCAATGAGCGCACTTTCCTATTTAGGGTCGAAAGTGGCATCGATGGTGAAGGTACCACCAGTGCCGTCCTCCTTGGCGGACACCTTCTTGGTCTCTGGCGGAGCTGCCATTGTCTTCTTACACTTGCCGGTGGAGCTCGATGGTGCGTCCTCGACGGCAGCGCAGCACTCCGAAGAGGTGCGCTTGCCGGAGTGGGCATCAGAACTCTTGCCGGACTTGGTCTTCTTCTTCCCCCCGGGAGCTTCAACGGCAGGTGACTTGCGATCTGTTGCGGCTGCCGCTTCCCGGTAGATCTTGTCAGCGGAGATAAGAGCATCCTTCTTGTCGCCAGGGACAGAGATGACGCTTATCGGGCCTGGCATCTTCAGCATATCGTATGCGTAGTGAGAGGCTGCCATGAACTTGGCGAGCGCTGGACGGCCGAGTATCGCATTGTAAGGCAATGGAAATCGGCAACGTCAAAAGTGACCCTCTCAGTCCTGAAGTTCACCTTGCTGCCAAATGTTACTGGCAACGTGACCTTCCCCTTCGGCTTGCTCCTTCCCGGGTTGATTCCTTGGAATGTGCCGGTCTCTTCAAGCTCGCTGTCAGGGATCTGGAGTTTCTGGAGTACAGCGGAGGAGATCAAGTTCAAGCCGGCCCCGCCGTCAACTAGCATCTTAGTGACCTTGAGGTTGCGGATAGTTGGTGAAACCAACATCGGCAAGCACCCGACCGCAGTTGTGCGATCAGGGTGGTCCTCAATATCAAAGATGATAGGCGTGCTGGACCATTTCAGAAGCTTGCGTGACTCGACAGGTGGTTCTGCCGCATTGACTTCCCGCACCCACTGCTTGAGTTGGCGGTGCGAAGTATGCAGAGAAGCACCGCCGTCAACGCACAAGACCTCTGTGGCTTTCTGGAACTCCTGCTCACTGGTCTCGACATCATCCATGTCTTCGTCGTCGTCGTCATCTTCATCCTTGTCGCGGCCGCGGGGAGGTCTGTCTCCTTGCCGCTGCTTGGCCTTGCCGCGGCGTCCTCCCCGGCCGGTGCGCTTCTTGCCGGATTCTCCAGCGCCTCCTTGGGCCCTCTCCTTGTCGTGTCGCTTGTATTCAGCCTTTTGCTGCTGGACAAGCTGCTCGACCTTCTTGCAGCTCTGGAGGTCATGGCCCTTGGTGCGGTGGATCTTGCAGTACTGCTTGTCGGTGCCGTCCTGCTTGTCGGCGACCGCCACAGCCTGGCAGTTGGTGCATGCGGCAATCTCCTTGCCGGAGCTACCAGCTTTGGCTTTCTTGGCGCCACCTTCGTTGCCGGACTGCTCAATGACTAGCAAATCTTTGCCTTTCTTCTTCCTATTGTTCCGCCGCCGGTTTTTCTTTGTCGGGGCAGCATCCTCGCTGTCAGATCCTCCTGCTCATGTATCCTGTCCGGGGAGTTTCCTCCCTTCCTCAACGCGTGCACACTTGTCGGCCAGGGCATACAGCTCACTGACGTCTCTGATCTTGCACATCGCCATCTCCTCCCGCATCCTGCGGTTACGCACGTTCTGATGGAACGCGCTGATGACCGCGGCAGGGTGGACATCTGGGATGTTGTGCTGTACACGGCTGAATCTCTGAATGTACTTGCGCAGGGGCTCTCCTTCCTTCTGGGCGAGCAGATGAAGGTCACTCTCTTGGCCATGGGGTTTGTGGCCGCCTGTAAAGGCGCCGACAAACTGATGGCATAGGTCTGCCCAGGAGGATATGGAGTCGTCCGGCAAGTGCATGAGCCAGGACCTGACGTTGGGCTTGAGCACCAGCGGGAAGTAGTTGGCAAGGATCTTGTCGTCCCGCCCCCCGGCAGCCTGCACCGCGATGGTGTAGATGCTGAGGAACTCCGACGGATGCGACTTGCCATCGTACTTCTCTGGTATGTCTGGCTTGAAATTCTTCGTGCTGGGCCACTGGACTTGCGGCAGCTCACGAGTAAACGCAGGGCAACCTACCGCGTACGGCAAGTCGCCTGGTTCCCCTGGCGCATGCATGTCGACAGAGGGCCCAGCGCGCTGGTCCGATTGACGTCGCGCTTCTCTTCGGCGCTCGATGCGAGTACGAGCGTCTTCTTGCTGTCGTTCATGAAGAACTTGGCGCTGATCGCGACGAGCTCGTGGATCTGATGACGCGGTGGAGTCGCTGTCGAGGTGGATCCAGCGAGTCGGCGATCTTGGCCTTCGGGGCGGAGAGTGCATAGTGGTTGCACCCCCACCGGTTTTGTCGCCACCGGCTCATGCCTGGCTGACTTGCCGCGGCTGCGACGTGCTCGGCTGCCGTTGAGTGTCGCCGTTGGCGAAGCCGATGAGACTCTGAATGGTGGCCCTCCAGTCGTCGATCTTGTCTGCCGTTGGAGGGTAGTCCAGGAGCAGTTGAGCTCGCGCCAAAGCTTCTGCTGGAGTGGCAGGTGGCGGTGGCGAACGGTGCGAGGAGCGGGATATGCTCGGACTTCTAACTATGTTAGAAGGAGCAGTATCCCGTCTAGGCGACCGTGCCTCGCTCGTGCCAGCATGTTGGCGTGCATGCTGGTCTTGAGCACTCCGAGATCCACCAGCTCGATCTTGGTCTAGCAAACGCATGGTACTGTGAGCACCATTACGCTACCGGTCCCGCGCCTCCTGAGATGGGCGCGGTGCATGTACGGACGCCGAGGTCTTTGAGTGCGCCTGGTCGTTGTGGGAGCCGACTACGCCCCCGATGGGCAGCGCAGCCTTGTCCTTGGACCTGGCAGCACCGTGAGCTCCCTCGTCGACGCCCGTTCTTACGCCGGCGTCTGCCCCATCAGCCATTTGCTCCGGCGGTGGTGGGTTCAGCGCGGACGGAGCAGCCGCCTCCGAAGCCTTCTTCTTCGGCGGCATGTCGATGAAGATGATGAAGATCTAACTCATGTGAACGTCGGATCTGGTTCACACAACCTCAACGCCCCCTACCTGGCGCGCCAAAGATGCCGGGGTACTAATCCACGAGCACCTATGGGACCGGCGGACCGAGTCCCTTCCGGTTCGGCGGGGGCGAGGGTCGCACGAAGAGCGGATTGAGGCGAAGCACACAAGCAGTTTACCCAGGTTCGGGCCGCATGGAGGCGTAAAACCCTACTCCTGCTTTGTGGTTTGTATTGAGTTCTTGCTCGGGAGCGCGGAGTGCTACAGTACACCCCAGCAGCTAACGAGACCGAGCGTGAGTGTTCTCTCCCTCCTTTCTTCTATGTTGCGCATGGGCCTCCTTTTATATGCTCAAGGGGTCACCGACAGGTGGCAACGTAGACAAGGGTAAAAATGGAAAGGTGTTGCGGTTGGTACAACTACCTGCTACAGTGTATCATACCTAACCCTGACGGCAGGGGACAAGGGCATTAAATGCCCGTCTGCGTTGTCTAAATAGTGCAAAAGGGACCATCAGGGACACCACCGCTCGCCATGATGGCAATCTTATCAGTGCTGCTTGCCACCGTGCACCACTGGCTGCACAGCCTCCCGCCAGTACGCCTGGAAGGGTCCCAGAGCGACACGTTGGTGGATGTGCTGGAGCGCGGGTGCAGAGTGGTGGCTTGCCGCGGCAAGCGCCTTGCCGCGGTCATTGTCTTGTCGCGTCCGGGAGCTTGTCGCTCACCGGGCCTTGCCGGGACGCGTGGCGCGTCGTGGCAAGTTCCTTGAGATGCCTTGGTTGGCCTTCCCGGCAAGCTCCTCTTGCCGGGGTCTTGTCTCCTTAAGCGCCTTGCCTTGGTTGGCCTTCCCGGCAAGCTCCTCTTGCCGGGATCTTGTCTCCTTGGCTTGGATACTTTGTTCTTGAATGGCTCCAAAGGAACCACGGAGGACCTTGGCGGTCACCCGGCAAGCCTTACCGCGGGATGCTGCGACTGCCCATGCACAAGTTTGGGATACTAAGGTACCCCTACTCTAGTACACCGACACCACACCCGGGCAAGACCAAAGTCAGCCACCACCGCAAGGCAAACTACAACACAAAAGTTCCTATCCTAAGTTGATACATAGCACCGTGTTGCGACCGACGCCGACCACCTCCAAAGACCATCAACTTTCGTAGAACTTCACTTGTCGATGCACCGTCCACCCTGATCACCTAAGAGGAAGTGGCAGGTGGATGGTAGGACTAGATCTGAATCGAGGAACACACCGTCTTCGACTCACCGACGACGGGCATATATAGCGCCGCCGAGAATCAAGAAAGACAATGACAAACACCTAAGGAGAACAACGAGAGGCATCCGTGTCTCCAAACACAATGCACCCAATGGAGTAATGATGTCGTGGAAGCCTGATACGTCTCCGTCGTATCTACTTCTCCAAACACTTTTGCCCCTGTTTTGGACTCTAACTTGCATGATTTGAATGGAACTAACCCGGACTGATGTTGTTTTCAGCAGAATTGCCATGGTGTTATTTTTGTGCAGAAATAAAAGTTTTTGGAATGACCTGAAAATCAACGGAGAATTATTTTGGAATATATAAAAAGTACTAGAAGGAAGATCCACGTCAGGGGGGCCTCCACATGTCCACGAGGGTGGGGGGCGCGCCCTACCCCCCTGGGCACGCCCCCTGCCTCGTGAGCCCCCTGATGCTCCACCGACCTCAACCCTGACTCCATATATTCACTTTCGGGGAGAAAAAAACCAGGGAGAAGGATTCATCGCGTTTTATGATACGGAGCCGCCGCCAAGCCCTAAACTCTCTCGGGAGGGCTGATCTGGAGTCCGTTCGGGGCTCCGGAGAGGGGAATCCGTCGCCATCGTCATCATCAACCATCCTCCATCACAAATTTCATGATGCTCACCGACGTGCGCGAGTAATTCCATCGTAGGCTTGTTGGACGGTGATGGGTTGGATGAGATTTATCATGTAATCGAGTTAGTTTTGTTAGGGTTTGATCCCTAGTATCCACTATGTTTTGAGATTGATGTTGCTATGACTTTGCTATACTTAATGCTTGTCACTAGGGCCCGAGTGCCATGATTTCAGATCTGAACCTATTATGTTTTCATCAATATATGAGAGTTCTTGATCCTATCTTGCAAGTCTATAGTCACCTACTATGTGTTATGATCCGGCAACCCCGAAGTGACAATAATCGGGACCACTCCTGGTGATGAGCGTAGTTTGAGGAGTTCATGTATTCACTATGTGTTAATGCTTTGTTCTGGTACTCTATTAAAAGGAGGCCTTAATATCCCTTAGTTTCCAATAGGACCCTGCTGCCACGGGAGGGTAGGACAAAAGATGTCATGCAAGTTCTTTTCCATAAGCACGTATGACTATATTCGGAATACATGCCTACATTACATTGATGAATTGGACCTAGTTCTGTGTCACCCTAGGTTATGATTGTTACATGATGAACCACATCCGGCATAATTCTCTATCACCGATCCATTGCCTATGAGCTTTCCATTCATTGTTCTTCGCTTATTTACTTTTCTGTTGCTATTGTTATCATCACTATAAAACACCAAAAAATATTACTTTTACTACCGTTACCTTTTGCTACCGCTACCACTACTATCATATTACTTTGCTACTAAATACTTTGCTGCAGATATTAAGTTTCCAGGTGTGGTTGAATTGACAACTCAGCTGCTAATACTTGAGAATATTCTTTGGCTCCCCTTGTGTTGAATCAATAAATTTGGGTTGAATACTCTACCCTTGAAAACTGTTGCGATCCCCTATACTTGTGGGTTATCAAGACTATTTTCTGGCGCCGTTGCCGGGGAGCATAGCTCTATTCTTTGAGTCACTTGGGATTTATATCTGCTTATCATTATGAAGAACTTGAAAGATCCAAGAACCAAGATTTATCCCTCAACTACGAGGGGAGGTAAGGAACTGCCATCTAGCTCTGCACTTGATTCACCTTCTCTTTTGAGTAAGCTTGCGACACCTAAACCTACTTCTGCTATTAATTCTGATATGTCACATGTTATTGATGATGCCACTTCTGCTATGCATGATACTTATGATGAAACTACTTCTATGCTTGATACTACTGTGCCACTTGGTGAATTTCTTGATGAACAACTTGCTAGGGCTAGAGAGAATGAAATTATTGAAACTGATAATATTGATGAAAGTGATGATGAAGATTCCCCCCTAGATATGAATTGCCTGTTGTGCCTCAGGGCCATGTTATGGATGAAGAAACTGCTAGAGACTTTCTTGCTTGCAATGATAGGAGTGATCTTAAGAAATTATTAGCTAAGCTGAAACAATAAACTCTGAATGCTATTATGAAATATGATCCTGCTTATGCTACTTCACCTATCTTTGTTACTGATAAGGATTATGATTTCTCTGTTGATCCTGAGATAATTACTTTAGTTGAATCTGATCCTTTCTATGGTTATGAATCTGAAACTGTTGTGGCACATCTTACTAAATTAAATGATATAGCTACCCTGTTCACTAATGATGAGAAAACTTGCTATTATATCCTTAAATTATTTCCGTTCTCATTAAAGGGTGATGCTAAGATATGGTTTAATTCTCTTGATCCTGGTTGTGTGCGTAGTCCCCAGGATATGATTTATTACTTCTTTGCTAAATATTTCCTCGCTCATAAGGAACAAGCTGCTTTAAGGGAAATATATAATTTTGTGCAAATTGAAGAAGAGAGTCTCCCACAAGCTTGGGGGAGGCTTTTCCAATTACTTAATGCTTTGCCTGATCATCCTCTTAAGAAAAATGAAATACTTGATATCTTTTATAATGGACTAACCGATGCTTCCAAAGACCACCTGGATAGTTGTGCTGGTTGTGTTTTTAGGGAAAGAACACCAGATGAAGCTGAAATTTTATTGAATAATATGTTGACCAATGAAAATAATTGGACACTTCCTGATCCAATTTCTGATCCAATTCCTGAACCAACTCCTAAGCCAACTCCGAAGAAAAGGGGTATTCTATTTCTCAGTCCTGAAGATACGCAAGAGGCAAAGAAATGTATGAAAGAAAAAGGTATTAAAGCTGAAGATGTTAAGAATTTACCTCCTATTGAAGAAATACATGGTCTTAATTTACCGCCTGTTGAAGAAGTACATGGTCTTGATAACCCGACACAGGTAGTAAAGGTAAATTCTCTCTATAGATATGATAAAGTTGAAACCCCATTTACTAAGTTTGCTAGCCCATGCTTGGATGAGTTCAATAACTTTATGGTTAAGCAAGAAGATTTTAATGCTTATGTTGGTAGACAATTGAAACATAATGCGTATATGATCGAACACTTCAGTGATTATATGGCTAATGTTAAAGGTGAACTAAAACTTATTAGTAAACATGCTTCTATAGTTACCACTCAAGTAGAACAAGTACTCAAAGCTCAGAATGATTTAATCAATGAATTAAATAGTAAGAAAAATGATAATGTTGTTAGAGTTATGACTAGAGGTGGTAAAATGACTCAGGAACCTTTGTATCCTGAGGGCCATCCTAAGAGAATTGAGCAAGATTCTCAGAGAAATAACATTGATGCACCTAGTCCTTCTAAGAGGAAGAAAAAAGAAAAATGATAGGACTTTGCATGCTTCTAGTGAACCTGTTATTGACACACCTGAGAATCCTAATGATATCTCTATTTCTGATGTTGAAACCCAATCTGGTAATGAACATGAACCTAGTAATAATGTTAATGATGATGTTCATGTTGATGCTCAACCTAGTAATGACAATGAAGTAGAGATTGAACCTGCTATTGATCTTGATAACCCACAATCAAAGAATCAACGTTATGATAAGAAAGACTTTGTTGCTAGGAAGCATGGTAAGGAATGAGAACCATGGGTTCAGAAACCCATGCCTTTTCCTCCTAAACCATCCGAGAAAAAGGATGATGAGGATTTTGAGCGCTTTGCTAAAATGATTATACCTATCTTTTTGCGTATGCGTTTGACTGACATGCTCAAAATGAATCCTTATGGTAAGTATATGAAAGAAATTGTTACAAATAAAAGAAAGATACCGGAAGCTGAAATTTCCACCATGCTTGCTAATTATACTTTTAAGGGTGGAATACCAAAGAAACTTGGAGATCCAGGAGTACCAACTATACCATGCTCCATTAAAAGAAACTATGTTAAAACTGCTTTATGTGATCTTGGAGCCGGTGTTAGTGTTATGCCTCTCTGTTTATATCATAGACTTGATTTGAATAAGTTGACACCTACTGAAATATCTTTGCAAATGGCTGATAAATCAACTGCTATACCTGTCGGTATTTGTGAGGATGTGCCTGTTGTGGTTGCAAACGTTACTATTTTAACGGACTTTGTTACTCTTGATATTCCCGAGGACGATAGTATGTCTATTATTCTTGGATGACCCTTTTTGAATACTGTAGGGGCTGTTATTGATTGCACCAAAGGCAATGTCATTTTCATGTTAATGGAAATGAGCATACAGTACACTTTCCGAGGAAACAACCTCAAGTCCACAGTATCAACTCTATTGGAAAAATTCCATCGATTATTTTTGGAGGTTTTGAATTTCCTCCTCCTACTGTCAAGAAGAAATATGATATCCTTATTGTTGGGGACATGCATATCCCCGTTGAGGTAACTTAGTGTTATTCAAAAATTCTCCGGTTCCATATTATTCAGAATGAGTTTGTTAATAAGACCTGATCAACCTTGTTAGTGGATTCCTTTTGATGAGCATGAGATAGATGAATTTAGAAAACACAACTCTGTGTGCCCTCTTTTTACTTTCTGTTATTTATATTAAATAAAGCAAAAATAGTATTTTCTGTCTGTTTTCTGAATTATCTGTGCAATAAAAAATACCCCAAAAGTAAAGGTTCTCCAAATGCCCTGAAATTTAAATATGATTTTTTCTGGAATATTTGAGAATATCTGGCACCGAGAACACAGCACGGGAGCAAGCACCTGGCCACGAGGGTGGAGGGCGCACCCTACCCCCTGGGCGCGCCCCCTGCCTCGTGGGCCCACGATGGCTCCCCTCCACTTATTCCAGCTACCACACACTCCTTCCTCCCACAAACATCACTAACCATCTCAAACCCGAGTCCAAGCTCATTTTGCTGCCATTTTCGATCTCCTTGCTCAAAGCTCCATTCAAAAAACTGCTTTGGGGGATTGTTCCTTGGTATGCGACTCCTCCAATGGTCCAATTAGTTTTTGTTCTAGTGTTTTATTCATTGCATATTTGTGCTGCTTAGGTGACCATGTTCTTTAGCTTGCATGTCAAATTTATGTGGTCAAAAGTAGATTTGATGCATGATCTTGCCTCTAGGCACTTGCAGGAGTAGTTGCTATCAATTTTGTTGAGTTTGGTTCACTTTTATTTTGAAGTTACAAAAAAATCGGAAATTTTCAGAAAAAGATGAAGAGATTTTTGAGGGGCTCATCGAGCCGAAGCTCGAAGGATAAGCAAAGTGAGGAGGATAAGAGGCCCAAATATAATCTTCCTCGCACCGCGGAGGTTCGGCCATGTGAATGGCCTTGTGATGATTTCTTGAGAGCAGCCGGGATTTATGATAATTTCTATGAATTGGCCGAGAATGCAGGCCTCACCGCCTTCCTCCACGACCAACGCGAACAATATCTCTTACTCACCAATATCTTTGTACAAAACTTTTATTTCCATGCTAGGAGCTCACCACCTATGGTGGAATTTTATTTATATGATGAGTATAAGGAGATGTCACTTCATGATTTTTGTCGGGTTTGTTTGATCCCTTTCGAGGGCAGCGTAGAGGAACCACATCGTGACGATATGGATGGGTTTATTGATACCATCATTGTAGGGGAAACGAGGAAGGTTTCTGACGCACGAATTACTAGCATACACTTTCCTGTTCTACGTTACTTTGCTATATTTGCTAGTAGATGCTTAATTGGGCACGGAAACTGTGGAAACTTGAGTGCCCCTGATATTGTTATTCTGTGCCATGCCTTATTTCGTGATGACACATTCAGTATGGGCGCTATTGTTGCAAAGCGGTTAAATCTTAACCGTACTAAGGGCCCTGTCCTTGGAGGCATCTTCGCCTCGCGCCTCGCTGCACACTTTAACATACCTATTAGGCATTATGAGAAAGAAGAAAAATTGTTGCCCCCTATTTATCTAGATTATAAGAGTATGGTGTCACACGATTTTATTGTTAAGAATAGGGAAAATGTGCTTAAGTACAAATTAATATTTGGTAAAAATCATCCTGAGACTATTACCTTGCCTGCTCCTTCCTTGTTTGATTTATCTGCAGGCAAGTACCTTGTTCCGTTGGAGGCCATTCACGCCGACCGGAACCCTACACCAGCTACAGAGCTAGAGCCGGAACCACAATTTGATCCTCCACGACAGTCTGATTACCAGTGGGATCTGGAGGTGATTGCCAACTAGTGGCAATCCGAGGCTTCTTCACAGTATGACCCCAACTATTACTTTGGATATCCGCCAGGCCAGTCGTGGCCATAGACCAACTTAGGCTAAAAGCCTAAGCTTGTGGGGAGTACATATTTCTCACCGACATTACATTCATGCTCACACACTCATTGCTAGTTGTCCGTGCTCATACTTTTTCATTGTAATATCCATGCTAGTTTATTTTCCTTTTTTATGCTTCCTTCTTGTGTGTTTAATAAACCTTAAGAAAAAACAAAACAAACTAGTTATAGCTTTCAGCTAGTTTACTTTCCATGCCTGTAGTAGTAATAATTAAAAAGAAAACCCAAAAAGATTTCTCGTTCTTCTTTTGCTTGTTGGGAGCTTTTCCGTGTAAATAGTTTTATTTTTTTTCTTGTTCTTTGGGGGTCGAGAGGAGAAGACCATAATGAAAATGTTAAAGTGGCTCTCATATGCATTATTGTTGATCTAACAAAGAGCCCATATTACCTTGTCTTCTCTCTTGAATTGAATGCTTGAAGATTCCAGCTTAGTCCAATGCACGTGCACTATTATTATTATTCATACTATTCAGCCGTGCAAGTGAAAGGCAATAATGATGATTATATGATGAACTTATTGAGATGAGAAAACTGGTATGAACTCGACCTCTCTTGTTTTTGTAAATATGATTAGTTCATCGTTCATGATTCAACCTATTATGAATAAACATGTTTGCAATGACAATTAGAGATTATAGTTGCTTATGCCATGCTTAATTAGCTAGGAGCTTATAACGGTTTACCTTGCGTGCCGACATGCTATTAAAATGGTTGTGATGTGGTATGATAGGGTGGTATCCTCTTTTGAACGATTCGAGTGGCATGACTTGACACATGTTCACGCATGTAGTTGAAACAAAATCAACACAGCCTCTACGATATTTATGTTCATGGTGCATTATATCCTACTCATGCTTGCATTCGGTGTTGATTAATTTTAATGCATGTTCATGACTGTTGTCGCTCTCTAGCTGGTCGCTTCTCAGTCTTTTTCTAGCCTTCACCTGTACTAAGCGGGAATGCTGCTTGTGCATCCAATTCCATAAACTCCAAAGTTATTCCATATGAGTCCACCATACCTACCTATATACGGTATCTACCTGTCGTTCCAAGTAAATTTGTATGTGCCAAACTCTAAACCTTCAAATAAACATTCTGTTTTGTATGCTCGAATAGCTCATGTATCAACTAGGGTTGTCCGTATCTTCCATGTTAGGCGGGTTATTCTCAATAGGAGTGGACTCCGCTCCTCACTCACAAGAAAATGGCTGGTCACCGGGATGCCCAATCCCATGCTTTACGCAAATCAAATCAAAATAACTGCAAACAAAACTCCCCCGGGACTCTTGTTAGTTGGAGGCACTCGTTGTTTCGAGCAAGCCATGGATTGATGCTTGTTGGTGGAGGGGGAGTATAAACTTTACCATTCTGTTTGGGAACCGCCTATAATGTGTGTATCATGGAAGATATCGCCATCTCTCGGTCGTTATGTTGACAATGAAAGTATACTGCTCAAAATATTATTCATATCTATTTCAAAACTGAGCTCTGGCACCTCTACAAATCCCTGCTTCCCTCTGCGAAGGGCCTATCTATTTAATTTTATGCTGAGTCATCATCCTCTTATTAAAAGCACCAGTTGAAGAGCACCGCTGTCATTTGCATTCATTACTGTTAGTTTACATTGAGTATGACTTGACTGGATCTCTTTTACCATGAATTACAATGTCTAGTCAGTCCTTGATCTTTAAAGGTGCTCTGCATTTATGTTTTGCGGTCTCAGAAAGGGTAGTGAGATACCATCTTGTTATATCATATCATAATTGTTTTGAGAAAGTGTTGTCATCCGAGATTTATTATTATTGCTCGCTAGTTGATCATGCCATTGATATGAGTAAACATGAGACCTAAATGTTATTTTGGCTATGGTTAGTTCATAATCTTTGCTGAAAACTTGAATGCTGGCTTTACATATTTACAACAATAAGAGCAAAGAAAGTTTGCAAAAAAAATTCTTTATCACTTTTAGTTTATCAACTGAATTGCTTGAGGACAAGCAAAGGTTTAAGCTTGGGGGAGTTGACACGTCTCCGTCGTATCTACTTTTCCAAACACTTTTGCCCTTGTTCTGGACTCTAACTTGCATGATTTGAATGGAACTAACCCGGATTGACGCTGTTTTTAGCAGAATTGCCATGGTGTTATTTTTGTGCAGAAATAAAAGTTCTCGGAATGACCTAAAAATCAATGGAGAATTATTTTGGAATATATAAAAAATACTGGAAGGAAGATCCACATTAGGGGGGCCTCCACCTGTCCACGAGGGTGGGGGCGCGCCCTACCCCCTAGGCGCGCCCCCTGCCTCGTGGGCCCCCTGACGCTCCACCGACCTCAACCCTGACTTCATATATTCACTTTCGGGGAGAAAAAAACCAGGGAGAAGGATTCATCACATTTTATGATACGGAGCCGCCGCCAAGTCCTAAACTCTCTCGGGAGGGCTGATCTGGAGTCCGTTTGAGGCTCCGGAGAGGGGAATCCGTCGCCATCGTCATCATCAACCTCCATCACCAATTTCATGATGCTCACCGCCGTGCATGAGTAATTCCATCGTAGACTTGCTGGACGGTGATGGGTTGGATGAGATTTCTCATGTAATCGAGTTAGTTTTGTTAGGGTTTGATCCCTAGTATCCACTATGTTCTGAGATTGATGTTGGTATGACTTTGCTATGCTTAATGCTTGTCACTAGGGCCCGAGTCCCATGATTTCAGATCTGAACCTATTATGTTTTCATCAATATATGAGAGTTCTTGATCCTATCTTGCAAGTCTATAGTCACCTACTATGTGTTATGATCCGGCAACCCTGAAGTGACAATAATCGGGATCACTCCTGGTGATGACCGTAGTTTGAGGAGTTTATGTATTCATTGTGTGTTAATGCTTTGTTCCGATACTCTATTAAAATGAGGCCTTAATATCCCTTAGTTTCCAATAGGACCCCACTGTCACGGGAGGGTAAGACAAAAGATGTCATGCAAGTTATTTTCCATAAGCACATATGACTATATTCAGAATACATGCCTACATTACATTGATGAATTGGACCTAGTTCTGTGTCACCCTAGGTTATGACTGTTACATGATGAACCGCATCCGGCATAATTCTCTATCACCGATCCATTGCCTACGAGCTTTCCATCTATTGTTCTTCGCTTATTTACTTTTCCGTTGCCATTGTTATCATCACTATAAAATACCAAAAATATTACTTTTGCTACCGTTACCTTTTGCTACCGTTACCACTACCATCATATTACTTTGCTACTAAACACTTTGCTACAGATATTAAGTTTCTGGGTGTGGTTGAATTGACAACTCAGCTACTAATACTTGAGAATATTCTTTGGCTCCCCTTGTGTCGAATCAATAAATTTGGGTTGAATACTCCATCCTCGAAAACTGTTGCGGTCCCCTATACTTGTGGGTTATCAAAGCCGCCATCGTGCCCATCCAACACCGAATTGAGGCTTTCGCCCGGAGACAACCGCCAACTCCAAGAGAGCGAGGGAGATGACGAACACGCCTCGGCGACGCCTCCAAGAAGGGGAATGACAACCATGGTTGCCATCACCGTCGGTCCGATAATAGCCGTGCAGGATTTTCATCCTGCGCGTCGCCCATCTCCACACCTCCAAGGACCTGGCAACAACGTCCAAGTAGTCTCGCACCGCCGCCACCGCATCACCTTGCCGAGGTAGCCGCGGAGCCAAGGACCAACGACCGATCGCACGGCAAGGGGAAACGTGGCCACACCACCAACACCCAACCTGGACGGAGAATCACAACCACCCCACTCCTCCGGCAAGGTCCATGATCGCCCGCTCCAAGGGACGGCCTTGACGACCAGGCCCCCCTTTCCACGCCATGCATCACCACCGCTCACCACGCTGCCCAACGGTGGCAGACCGCTCGCTGCTCGCCAGGACCCCATCCTGGCTGAGCCTCCATAGTGCCGCCACCTACCTGACCATGGGCTCGCGCCGCCGCCACCAGGAACGTGATACCGCACCGCTACAAGTCCTCGCCAGACCCTCTCGCTCCACCAGTCATCTTGCCATGCTCCAGCCGTCGACCTCGCATCCGACCATCACAGACTGGCCTAGCCCGAACCCCGCAATGTCGAGAGGCGCCGCACCCCCCAGCCCACGCACTCCGCCAGGACGCGCTGCGACCGCCCAGACCCCCGAGAACCACCGTCATGGAT
The DNA here is from genome assembly GCF_018294505.1 of Triticum aestivum. Taxonomy (NCBI): domain Eukaryota; kingdom Viridiplantae; phylum Streptophyta; class Magnoliopsida; order Poales; family Poaceae; genus Triticum; species Triticum aestivum. Next base: position 174,765,406 of record NC_057803.1, read on the forward strand.
GGAGCAGAAGCCCCTAGCGCCCCCACACTAGAAGAGGGCGAGACAGATCCCGCCGACACTGGCATCGCATGGGCTTTGCCCGCCGGGGCCCGCCGACAGCGGCGGCTAGGTTGGAGCACCTAGGTCGCCCGCGGGGAGGCGACACAGGGGCCAGGGAGGGGAAGGGAGTCGGTCTTTGTTTGCAACGGGCTCACATTTAAATGTTTTCACTCATCGAATAGTTGATATGCTATTATTTTAAGTACCGCGGACTTAAAAAGACAGGAGCAAACATTTGGGGGAATGATTGGATGACCGGCTCCCGTATTTGGGTCCGAGGACGAGTCCACGTACAAATACCGTTTTCATTTTAAGAATCGGCGCTCTGAAACTATTTCCACATAATAAAAGAAAACAAAGTCCAGTTTATACAGTAGCAAAACAAAACAAAACCCTTGTTACGACAGTACGAGTACTAAGCAACCCTCGCTGTGTGCCCCATGGCAGACACACCAAACAGTCTAGTGGTGTCATTCATTCACACTCTTGAGTCTTGACAGCGAAGCATCTCTGTTCTGCGACACAGCCAGAGCAGCCGCAGCGCAAGCGGAGGCATATTTCTCGTCGAAAGAGTTTTAAAAGCCCGAACAAATGCGCAGGTAGAAGCCAAACCAAATATTTGTTTTTCTATTATTTCCCTTTTCCCCTCCCCTTTTCCACTAAGACCAAGACGAAACACTCATCCTCCCAACTCCACCTGCTTCGCTTCCTCTCCACTTCACCAAACCAAACCCTCGGGTGGGGGAGAGCGGAGCAGAGCACAGCGGAGCAGAGAGGAGATGGCGAGCGCAAGCAATGCGCAATGAGTGGCGGCACCCTCGCCTTCACTGCTCCTGCTTTTGCCTTCTACTAGCTGCTGCTCGGTGCCTCGGGTTGGCGCAGTGGGTGGCACTGGGAAGGGGATTCATTCCTTCGCGCCGCGCCTCTCGTCGGCCACGCCTCCACCGCCCGGATCTGGGCCGCAGCGCCGAGATCCTGAGCTCAGATTCGTGAGCTCCCTCCCTCTCTCCGGTACGGCGTTTTCTCGGGTTTTTACCGGGGTGTCCGTTGATGGTGATGTTTGTTGGCTAGTGCAGCCAGCGCTGCACGGATTTGTCCTGAATTGGTTTGGTGGTGGATTATCTGTCGGCTCAGGTGGCGGCCATGGATTCCCCGGCTGCCGGTGAAGGACAGCGGTTCAAGCGGATTCCAAGGCAGCCTTGTGGCCGGAACCTGGAGCTGGATCCACTGGTACGTCTCGCTCCCTACTCCTGCGTGTTTCCTTGGTTTGGTTGTGCCAATGCGGCTCTCGTGTATATTTCGTTTTGTCGAGTGTTGTGGTAGTGCATACAATGTGGTACTACCTGGGAAGCCCCAGAGTTTGAAATGACATTGAATTGTGTGCGCTCCAGATCTCTCCGCATTCGTTGCTTAGGGTTTTGGGTTTCTTAACGTGCGCATGCTTCAGTGAGAGGAGAGCTGAGGAGTTTAAACTGATGTTGTTGGTATTAGTGCCAGTGGTGAACTGCTGCTTGCTATGTGCTGCTCATGTCAAACCTGCATTGCAGGATATAGTTGTCTAATCTCCTTATTTCCAGGGCGCTTCTGTTGGGGTTTTCAACAGATAGCTGATCTTTTCTTATGCTTAGCCTCACAATGCTATGTTGGTTTTTGGTTTGCTGCTATTTTGGGAATGAGCTCATTGAGTGGTCCATTTTGGATGTGTGCCCATATCTGGACAATGAGTTGAATTGTTCACTGTATTAGTAGACCACCAAGAATGGAACCACAGTACTTGACCACTACTATATGATCCATGGCTATACGTTTTCCATCGTTCTCACGTATGGCATTCCATGATAGAGCTATGTCCTTAGTATCAGTATTGCACATCTTTAGTGGCTGATAATTCAGTTTGCTCCTTTGGGTTTCAATCAGGAAAAAGTAACAATTTCCGGCTGCAATTTTGAGAATTAAGGATGAAAAAGCTAAGCTTCTTTCTGTTTTTTCAGCTTAATGAGAATTTGGAACAGTGGCCACATCTAAGTGAGCTAGTACAGTGTTATAACGCTGATTTTGTGAAAGATGACTGCAAATATGGACGCTATGAGAGTGTCGCGCCACCGTCCTTTCAGAATCAAATTTTCGAGGGACCTGACACCGACATAGAAACAGGTAATCCAACATCCTTGTGACTGGATTAGCTTCTTATACATGGTTTACTTAATATTTTTATATATTTGCTTTGTCATAGAATTGCAGCTTTGCAACGCTAGGCATTCCAAGCCTGAGGAAACTACTGAGGATGATATGCCAAGCACTTCAGGGAGGCAAATATATGAAACTGAACCATCTGCTTCATCTTCAAAAAAAGTAAGTGCATATTCACTAGATTTCTGTTTTAGGTGGATTCTTACCATATGTTCTCTTTCTTGCCCCTCTAGTAGCAGACTACATGCTAAACTAATTTCTCTGCGGTTTAACCCTAGTGCCTTGGTCCTCAACTCCTCATATGGGATAATAAAAACTATATTGTGAATTGCTCATACATGTATTTATCTTGTCCTTGTTTCAGCTACTACAATACTTTCCTGTTGAACTTTTGTTCATTTGTATCACTTGTGTCGATCCTTTATGCGTTCAGTCGACTAGTACTTTTTCACTTCGTTTTTTTTACTTCCTGTGCAAAGTGCAAAGAAGGTACATTCCACAGTACTGTTGACTTGAATGTTTCTAGCAGAAATTAAGCTGTGACCTTTCTTTGTTTAATGCATTTGACCAATTGTCATTAGCATATACGGTATGAGGTTTGTCATCTTGATGTCAGCATTAACGACATGTTGCCCTGCTTGTTTTTTCAGCATTGTACTCTCTCACCTTTACCGGCATATGAACCTGCATTTGATTGGGACAATGAGAGATCTTTAATATTTGGCCAACGCCTGCCAGAAAGTCTCCCTGCAACACACAGCAGGTTTGCTTTAAGCTGCACACTCAAGCATTACATCTCTTTGCTTTTGTTTGCACTTCTTACTCTGGGCAATCTTTGTTACTACTTACTGGTCACATGTTATAACTTGATCTCTACTGCTTGCAGTGGATTGAAGATAACGGTCAAGGTATTGTCTTTGTCATTCCAAACTGGATTAGTCGGTGAGCAAAAATATTATTTCTATGTGTTTGTTCAACACTTCTAAACTGCAATATGTTCTCATTTATACTTCGCAGCATGATGACTGACCTACCTTTTGGTAATGTATCATGTGCAGAACCTTTTAGCGGTACAATCTGCTTGTACAACAGAGATAGGAGAGAAAAGCTATCCGAGGACTTCTACTTCCACATACTTCCAACAGAAATGCAAGATGTAAGGAGCAACGTTTATTACTCCGTTCGGGGCCAATATTTCTCCTCTAAAATTTTGCTACTGATACCGGCAGATAGAAACAGTTGTAGCTTGTCAAATATACTGAAATTCCATATTAACATAATTTAAATCGCTGACCATTTTCATCCCTTTCGCGTTTGACCAGGCTCATATATCTTTGGACCGTCGGGGTGTTTTCTCATTGGACACCCCTTCACCATCAATCTGCCTTCTGATCCAGCTAGAAAAGGCTGCTACTGAAGAAGGGGGAGTAACTCCTTCCATTTATTCCCGTAAAGAACCTGTAAGAAATAAATCTCCCTCCTTTAATCGCATGTTCCATTACTCTAATGCTCAGTTTTGTGACAGGTGCACTTGACTGAGAAAGAGAAGCAGAAGCTGCAAGTTTGGTCTCGAGTCATGCCATACAGAGAGCCATTTGCATGGGCAATGATTCCTCTGTTTGAAAACAACCATGCTGGTGGTGATGCTGCCTCTCCTAGCAGCCCTTTAGCACCAAGTATGTCAGGCTCAAGTTCTCAAGATAGCATTGTGGAGCCTATCTCCAAACTCACTTCAGATGGAAAACTCAACCATTATTCAAGTGGAAGTTCTGTTATTGTTGAGATATCAAACTTAAACAAAGTGAAGGAAAGCTACATGGAAGACTCCCTCCAAGTAAGCATTATAGCTGAGCAAAGTCAGTTAATGTTGTTACTTAAGTGATTATTAACTAATTAATCATGCCAATTCTTGTGTCGCTTGTAGGATCCAAAACGAAAAGTACACAAGCCAGTGAAAGGTGTGCTAAGGCTAGAGGTGGAAAAACTTCATAATGACCGTAATGAGGCGGATACCATTTCTGAAGGTGGGAGCATAACCAATGAATTGCATGATGCTGGCGAGCTCAATAATGGCAGACACAGCAGGAATAGCATTGATGGGATCCACAGTTCTCTGAATTCTAGTGCCATTGTCAAGAAAGATACACACCAGAATGGTCAAAGTTCCAATGGAGAGAATGGCAACAATGTAACTAGACGAGTTCCTCATCCACCTCTTGTGTTCAGTTCTCGATTTTGAAACTTATGTTGTAGGATTTCATGTCTTTTCTGTTCATGTGAGATGCATTCTTTCTTGTTACAGTTTCAAGCTTTTGACTTTCGGATGATGGCCCGGAGTGAACCATTTTCACAACTTTTCCATTGCCTCTATGTGTACCCATTGACTGTTAGCTTGAGCCGCAAAAGAAATCTATTTGTAAGGGTAGAATTGAGGAAGGATGATTCTGACATACGTAAACTTCCAGTAGAGGTTTGTTCATGAAGTTATCATACCCCTTTTGCTCTGTTGGTGGTGTCTGTTCAATGTTCTAAGTGACTAGATATATGGGGTTTCAGGCTGTCCATCCAAGGGATCAGAATTCAACACTACAGAAGTGTGCCCATACCCAAATTTCTGTTGGCACAAGAATGTCTTGCTACCATGACGAAGTTAAGATCAGTCTGCCTGCTCTATTGACGCCCCAACATCATCTTCTGTTCACATTTTTCCACGTAGATCTCCAAATGAAACTTGAAGCCCCTAAACCAGTATGCCTTCTGTTCCTTGTCAATTAGGACACATTAATACAGTTGGTTTATCTCTTCATGTTTATTTTGCTGGTTTCTAACATGTTTGTGCTCCTTCAGGTGATTGTGGGATATGCTGCACTTCCACTGTCGACACACATTCAGTATGTATTAGATTGTCATCTTTATTTTTGTATACACGAAATGATTAAATGGAACTAGTCTGAGCCTGTCGCTTCATACGTGGGATCACATTCAAGTCAACGCGTTATGAATCATGATTTATTTATCATCTTAACTTAACTCTGTTTATGTGACAGAAAGTGAATATATGAACTAAGACGACTGAGCATTGTGTTTGTCCGCTGCTTATTCGTCCTAGGACGACTGTAACCGACTCCCTATCTTTTCAATGAAATGAAACGCAAAGGTCTTTTGCGTTTTCTCGAAAAAAAAGAATATATGAACTAAGCTTTCTTGCTAAAACTTGTGAGGTGGTCTTTTATAGTATTGTTTAACTCGTGAAGCTTTATTGCCACCTAGCTTGGCTAGCTAATTAACTAACCTTAGTAAATTTAAAATTTACTCCTGTTACTTGTGCAACTAAGAAGTATGTAAACACCATGGTGCTTGTTCACTAGCAAGACTGCAAGTGCATACTGCTTACTGTACTTTCTAGCACAATGTCTGTATGTTGCTACTTGCTATGGGTTAAAAGAGCTTATACATGTTAAAGAGGATATACTACTGCCTCTGTCAGATCAAATCATCTAAGGAGTAAAGATAATAAAAAATGGGAGCTGACTGCCTTCTGCAATAGCAGTTTGGCCTTCTGCAATAGCAGTTTGGACATAACATATGAACGTACTTCTGGGCATATACCTTTTTTTTCAATGTAATGTTGAAGGGCCATCTACTCAGTTCTACTTCTACCACAAGTTTGACGAGGAACTCTGAAGTGCTTGCAGTCTCTTAAATATTAGCGTGAGTTGATGAGAATGAAATTGAATTTGATATGTAGCAATTTTTGAATCCAATAGGTTACTTTCGGATGTGTCTTTGCCAATTTTACGAGAGCTTGTTCCGCATTACCTGCAGGAAAGTGGAAAGGTTTGCTACTTGTCCTGTTTCCTTTTGCTGTTTTTCTACCGTGATTGCAGAATTATCCTCAAATGCATTTGCTGTAATAGTACCTGAAAGTTGCAATTCTTATACAGGAAAAAATGGACTACCTGGAGGATGGAAAAACTGTGTTCAGGCTGCGGTTAAGACTTTGCTCTTCGTTGTTTCCAGTTAATGAAAGGATAAGGGACTTTTTCGTTGAGTATGACCGTCACACACTACATACAAGTCCACCTTGGGGTTCTGAGCTTCTTGAGGTATCCTTTTACCGCTGAATGGCTTAGATTGGAGCTTCTGATGTTAGTTTCTTTCATGATCCCTCCCCTGCTGAATGGCTTTGATAATAATATACCTTTGAGTTATGCCTGGATGATACCTATTAGAATATGTAAAAAGATGGAAAAAGTTGTGCAGTATTTGTTATGTTCTACATGTCTAATTAGATATGGAATATGGCCAAGTTCTAGAGCATAGAGGAAATTATCTGTGTTGAAGTGTATATGTGGATTGCCTAGCCCTTTCCATCAGTTCGGACTTTTGGTTGCGTTGGCTAGTGCATGAATCTTAACATGGTATCAGGGCCCAAGGTCTTGTGTTCAAGTCTTGGCTTTCGCAATTTAGGGTGTTGAAGTGTATTGTGGATTGCCTAGCCCTTTCCATCAGTTTGGACTTTCGGTTGCGTTGGTAGTGCATGAAGCTTAACATGGTATCAGAGTTAAGGTCTTGAGTTCAAGTCCTGGCTTTTGCAATTTATCTAAAAATTGTTGTTCCCCCCTTTGTGTCCACATATAGGCCTCTTGAACCGTACCTCTGAGTCTGTCCACGTGTTGACTTTCCGCGTCACACGTGAGAGGGGGTGTTGAAGTGTATATGTGGATTGCCTAGCCCTTTCCATCAGTTCGGACTTTTGGTTGCGTTTGCTAGTGCATGAAGCTTAACAATCTGCACTGTGTATTTCAATATTTGTTTGTGGCATTTTGCACAAATTTACATTGTGTTGGTACTTGCACCATATACCGACGATACATATGTCTAACCTTATTTTTTGGGGGGGTTGCAGGCAATAAATAGTTTAAAGAATGTTGAATCTACTGCATTGTTACAATTTCTTCAACCAATACTCAATATGCTGCTACATCTTATTGGCGATGGTGGTGAAACCCTTCAGGTTGTTACTTTGCTTATTATGTTTCCATTCTGCATAAGCACATGCGCCGTTTTGACTGAACTACATTTCTTGCCGAGTGTTTATATTGATGATATTACACATTAGTTTTGACCCTATAGATTTATTTTTCTTGCAGGTTGCTGCATTTCGAGCCATGGTTAATATTCTAACCCGGTAATTCCCTGTTTTGCTGTTCGGTTTGTCCTCATCCCTCTGATATTTGTGTGCAGCTGTGCACCAGTTTCTTTCAATAGCTCTAGCATTCCATGTTCGTCCAACTTCTCAAAATCCTAATTCCAAACATTTAGACGGCCTATCCTTTGCTGGAGAAAAAAATAAAAGAATATTTGGATGGCTTTTTCATCTCATGTGTCATGAAGTCTGATTCTCTTAGTTTGTGCTCACTAAAGTGGTGCTGCATTTTGAGCGAAGTATAAACTGTTAAGTTTTATATTATGTGAGCGCTTGCTGATTGCACTTGCATATGTTGCAGCACAACAAACAAGGATGTGGGAAAGCTGTTAACATCATGTTGCCATATTACCATATTTGTCTTTAGAGGCCCTATCACACAAGATCTTTGCGCTCTTCTCTCATCTTTAGCAAAATCTGAATGTCTGGCTTTAATTCTTTAAAAAAATATTTTACGATCCCCCCAGTAGAATTATTCATTCAGGAGTCATGACCATGTATGTACCTTAAATTGTGTTAAAGTCGATGCATTTCTATCGCAGGGTGCAACAGGAATCATCTGATGGAGCTGGGAGAAATAAGTTTCTCGTTAATTATGTTGATTTTGCTTTTGACGACTTCGGTGATCGGCAGACACCTGTATACCCTGGTTTGTCTACTGTTTGGGGCAGCCTAGCTCGTAGTAAGGTTAGTATGGATTTCTTCTCTCTGCTTGAAGTAATGAAATTTGAGTTCGTTCTACTTTATTTCATGCCGCGTTTAATTTTTTATGTATGAACCTGTTAATGCATGGGGGTAAACATTCATCTGCGGATGGTCATAATTGACTACTTGAGGTAAAATGGTGCTAGGTTACTGGGGTAAACATCCGTCTGAATGAGGGTGACGATTTGGTGAGGACTATACCTAGAATAGTCAGCCAAGTGTGCAGGACTTAGAGACTAGGTTAGACTTCTTTGTTATTCATCTTATGATAATTCCCTTATATAGCCATCCGCCTAACAAGGATATCTAGTGCAACCAATAAACTGGAGACAATCATATCAAGGGGAGTGCATGGCAGGACGTAGAGAGACTATGATAGATTTCTTTGTTGTTTACGATGTAAAGGATGATAACACTTATATACCACATCACTTGCACCAATAATAAGTATTTGCATCAGCGACTAGTTAATATAGTGGACTTGATTATTAACCTTTTGCTTTTACTGTTATTTGCAACTCAATATATCCTTTTTAATGGTTATTTTCTTACACTTTTCTGCTTCAATTGTGTCTGTTCATTCAATCTGCTTACTTTTAACAGAGATGCATCTTTCTGCTGCTCTGCTTCACCATTGTACACTTTTGTCATTTTAGGCTAAAGGTTATAGAGTTGGACCTGTCTATGATGATGTGTTGTCAATGGCTTGGTTTTTTCTGGAGCTTATTGTAAAATCAATGGGATTGGAACAAAGTCGTCTCTTCTACCACAATCTTCCACTTGGTAGGACCAACTAGCGAGCACTTATAGCTGCAGTCATTAGTATATCAGTATCAATACATAAATACTTAATTAGACTACGTAATATGGTCCTAATTGTTTGCTGCCATGTGCTAGGTGAAGATGTCCCACCGCTGCAGTTGAAAGAAGGAGTCTTCAGATGCATCATGCAGCTATTTGATTGCCTTCTAACTGAGGTTCATGAACGCTGTAAAAAGGGTTTAAACTTGGCGAAGCGCTTGAACAGCACTCTTGCTTTCTTCTGTTACGATCTTTTATCAATCATTGAGCCACGCCAAGTTTTTGAGCTGGTAATGCTGGACATCACATTTAAGTTTGTCCCTCCCCTTGCTCGTGAGGAGCTTCATTCCAAATACTGATATGCATAACTATGCATTTGTGTTCTTCAGGTTTCATTGTATATGGACAAGTTTGCAGGGGTTTGCCAGTCAGTCCTCCATGATTGCAAATTGACATTCCTGCAAATAATATGTGATCATGATCTTTTTGTTGAGATGCCTGGTCGGGATCCCACTGATAGGTAGGTCCCACTCTAAATTCGTGGATTACCAAGCTAGGGAACTATAAATACTCCAGTTTGCCAAAACTGTTTTAATAGACCAGCAATGTCGTTCAGAGCCTTTGGTCTCCTAATACTCTTCTTACTCCAAGTTCTTTTAACTACCAAGACATTTTTTTACGTTCTCCATAAATATAATGGCATGATGATTTTATACCTTTTGTGTCCTCTAGTCCTTACAATGATTACACTTTGTTTTACTTAAACATTACCAACCCTGGTTTATTCTTTGCTTCGATGTTAGAATAATATTATGTGCAAATATCCTCTTGAAATTCCAATCAAAAACACTTGTGAATGTCTCATGCTCTAACATGCTGCAAATTGTGGCAGCTTTTTATATTTTCTGATGATTTTTTACTATGATATCCCCTTTGCAGGAATTATCTCTCGTCGGTTCTTATTCAAGAGATCTTTCTCACCCTTGATCATGATGATTTGTCACAGCGAGCGAAAGTAAGCATCTCAATTGAGATCGAAGTGCTTTGGTCTACATCTCAATGCATTACTTCACCATCTCACATATGATGTTAACTCATTCTTGTTTTGTCATTATTGTAGGCGGCTCGTATTTTAGTTGTTCTTATATGCAAGCATGAATTTGACGCGCGATATCAAAAAAGTGAAGACAAGCTGTACATTGCTCAGCTGTATTTTCCTCTTATAGGACAGGTTTGAGATATTCACATCACAATTAACTTCCTTGAAATGAATATCAATAATCAGAACTCTGTTTCTCTGCAAGGTTTGGCATACACGCGGTTCTTCTTACAGTTTCTTTTCCTGTGAAAAACACCTTGCAGATTCTTGATGAGATGCCTGTGTTCTATAACCTAAATGCCATTGAAAAACGTGAAGTGCTAGTGGTCATTTTGCAAATCATAAGGAACTTGGACGACACAACTCTTATAAAAGCATGGCAACAGAGCATTGCTAGAACCAGATTGTTCTTCAAGCTACTTGAAGAATGTATAACCCATTTTGAGGTTCGTACAACCCTTTTTTATTTAGAATGTTGAAGTTTTTGTCATTGTTATCAACTTCTGTGACTGAGTGTGATGTTTCTACACTTCAATTATAATTCTGACTAGTAAAATCTCAGTGCACAAAAGATTTCTGACGGGGTGTACAATTTGTTTGATGATTTGCAAAGTACTCTTGGGTGACTGGTCGGAGTGGTATCTGAATGACTGAATCCAACTTTTTTCTGGCGTTCCTGTTGGATGTTTTGACTTATTCCAACTTAGACAACACACTCATCTTTTAACTGGTGGCACTATTGCATGACAGGGTTCTGAATCTTCTTTGTTACCATAAAACCACGTTGATTCGCAATAGTTTATTCAGAACTAAACTAAATCTCCCGAATTCTCTCTGCAGCATAACAGAACAGGAGACAGCTTGCTACTAGGTTCTAGTTCTCGGAGCCCTGATGCTGAGCGCCCTGCGTCCCCCAAGTATTCTGATCGGTTATCCCCATCAGTTAACGCATATTTGTCTGAGGCTTCGCGCCATGAAATAAGGGTATGGTGCCAAATTATTTATAGGAGCCTAATTTTCCAGCAGTAGTACTTTTACCTGTACTTTTCACAGGGTGAACAGTTTGAGTATGAATAAGCTCTGACATGCATGAACTTGAATCATGTTGGCTTTCTTGGTATGTCTCAGCATTGCTGGTTACTGTTTTTTTTTGGTGGCAAAGTTAAGATGCTATTGGAGAGAATGTGGACAGTAGACATCCTTATAAGAAACTGATTGGACTTGGCTTGTGTTATATTCCAAATAGTTCATTAAGTGTGGTTCATGTATATCAGTTTATGAAATGCGCATCATTTGAAGTATAAATAAAACATTAGTGAGTAAAGGGTTATATTCTCGACTGTGTTACCATGTGGCTAGCAAGACTGATTAATCAGCCAAGTCTTTCTCACTACACTGGTGCTCCACTTTCAGCTTTGGCCATTACTCTTCTTGGCATGGTTTTTTAATGCCACTGGGATCACATAATTCTTCAGAAGATGCCAACTGACAAAGTTTATTATCTGGCCCTGAAGGAGTAGTTTACTTGAGTGTCAGAATAAGGCTCGACGTCCACTAATATCTACTGAGCCTGCAGTGGTGGAGTTGAGCCTGTTTCATGCTAGAGAGTGATTTTATTTACTTGTTCTGAACACACATACTTTGTAGGAGATGTGACGAAAAATCATCATGAGAAAAATTGTTAGTTATTTGTCATGACTGCTATTTAATGCAGCCCCAGGGAACACCGGAAAATGGGTACATGTGGAACAGGATTAGTCCTCAGCTAAGTTCCCCAAATCAACCCTATTCATTGAGGGAAGCACTTGCGCAAGCGCAATCTTCAAGAATAGGATCAACAGCCAGGGCATTGAGAGAGTCCCTACATCCAATACTGAGACAAAAGTTGGTAAGTATTACATTCCCATGTGAATCTTGTGGTGATTTAAACTTTCTTCAGTCTGACAGAAAATTCCTACAGGAACTCTGGGAAGAAAATCTTAGTACTGCTGTGAGCCTTGAAGTCTTGGGAATAATTGATAAGTTTTCAGTTGCTGCAGCTTCTCGAAGCATCTCGACTGACTATGCTAAGCTAGATTGTGTAACATCTATCTTGATGGGTCTTTTATCTAGGAGCCAGCCCTTGACTTTTTGGAAAGCTTTCCTTCCTGTGGTCTATAATATATTTAGTCTCCATGGTGCAACACTGATGGCAAGGGAGAATGACCGCTTCTTGAAGCAAATTGCTTTTCATCTTTTGCGACTTGCTGTATTCCGAAATGATTCTGTTAGAAAAAGGGCCGTTGTTGGGTTGCAGATCCTTGTTAGGGTAAGCTGCTTGCTGAATTTGAGTTCTATAAAATCATGAAACGACTTTACCTGATACAGATGTTTTTTTTTGTGCCTCTAGAACTCATTCAACTATTTCAAGAGCACCACAAGGCTGAGGGTCATGTTGACTATTACTTTGTCAGAACTGCTATCTGATGTGCAAGTAACTCAGATGAAATCCGATGGATCTCTTGAAGAAAGTGGTGAAGCTCGGCGTCTTAGGAAATCACTGGAGGAAATGGCTGATGTAAGGAGTAAGGATCAGTTGAATGATTGTGGCCTTCCTGTTACTGCACTGGAAGTGGCTGCTGAAGGTTCCACAGACAATAGGTGGTCTTGGGTAGAGGTTAAGCATCTATCAAAGTGTCTAGTCCAGGCCCTTGATGCTGGCCTTGAACACGCCCTTTTGGTAAGCAAGTTTTGGCAAAATAATCATTACTGTGCTATCCATAAAAGTGATGTACTACCTCCGATCCAAAATAAGTGCCCCAGTTTTGAACCATTTGTTCATGTCATCTGGACAACCGAAACACTACTAATATGTGATTATACTTTTAGTGATGTCATTTTTATGCATCTGATTTTCTTGATTAAGTATTGAGCACTGAACCTGTAAATTTTAATGTTCTTTTCAGGGTTCTGTAATGAGTGTGGACAGGTGTGCAGCTGCTGAGGGTTTCTATAAGCTAGCATTGGCCTATGCCCCTGTTCCGGATCTTCACATTATGTGGTTACTGCACCTTTGTGATGCACACCAGGAGATGCAGTCATGGGCTGAGGCCGCGCAGTGCGCAGTTGCTGTAGCTGGTGTGATCATGCAGGTTGTAATGTTAACTTCTGTTCTTCTATTCCTTTAATTTCTCTGTGGAGTTTTATGACCTTCGAACCCTTCTTACAGGCACTTGTTGGAAGGAACGATGCTGTGTGGAGCAAGGAGCATGTTGCCTCCCTCTGTAGGATTTGCCCTATTGTGGGCACTGATATAGGTGCAGAAGTAGCTGCAGCAGAAGTTGAAGGATATGGTGCATCCAAGCTTACTGTGGATTCGGCCGTCAAGTATCTTCAACTTGCGAACAAACTCTTTGCACAAGCTGAACTTTACCACTTCTCTGCCAGTATCCAGGAACTTATCATTCCTGTGTACAAAAGCAGAAGGTCTTATGGGCAGCTGGCTAAATGTCACACGTCACTCACAAGCATATATGAGTCAATTCTTGAACAGGAGGCTAGCCCTATCCCGTTCATTGATGCTACCTACTACAGAGTTGGATTCTATGGGGAACGATTTGGCAAGCTCAATAAAAGGGAGTATGTGTTTAGGGAGCCGCGGGATGTTCGTCTGGGTGACATTATGGAGAAGCTTAGTCATACCTATGAGGCTAAGATGGATGTGAATCACACGTTACACATCATTCCTGACTCGAGGCAAGTCAATGCTGATGAGCTGCAACCTGGTGTATGCTATCTGCAAATAACTGCCGTTGATCCTGTAATGGAGGACGAGGACTTGGAGAGCAGGAGGGAAAGGATTTTCTCTTTATCCACTGGTTCTGTTCGTGCACGTGTGTTTGACCGTTTCCTTTTCGACACACCATTCACAAAGAACGGAAAAACGCAAGGTGGCCTAGAAGATCAATGGAAGAGACGCACAGTGCTCCAGACAGAGGGTTCCTTTCCTGCTCTGGTAAATCGTCTGGTGGTGATAAAATCTGAATCTCTAGAGTTTTCACCTGTGGAGAATGCGATTGGAATGATTGAAACAAGGACAGCTGCATTGAGAAATGAACTAGAAGAACCACGGAGCTCTGAAGGTGATCAATTACCAAGACTTCAAAGCCTGCAAAGGATACTCCAAGGAAGTGTGGCTGTTCAGGTAAGGGCTGTGATCCTGCATCTCTGCGCAATATGAACCAGCTTAACTTTGTTTGCTCCTCTATTTCTTTGTATTGCTGATTTTCTCAAAATGTTGTGGTGCAGGTCAACAGTGGTGTATTAAGTGTGTGCACCGCTTTCTTATCTGGCGAGCCTGCAACCAGGCTCCGGTCTCAAGAACTGCAACAGCTGATAGCTGCATTGCTTGAATTCATGGCTGTCTGCAAGCGTGCAATCCGTGTGCATTTTAGATTGATAGGGGAAGAAGACCAGGAGTTCCACACGCAACTTGTCAATGGGTTTCAGTCTCTTACTGCTGAGCTTTCTCACTATATTCCTGCCATACTTTCGGAGCTATGACTGTAGCAAGGTGGCAGGCAGTTAGGTAGCATGTGAATGGTTGGTTGATTTTTCAGTTGGGGATCTGCTCCAAATGTTCATATTTCGAGTAGCTTTGGTTGTATAGTTTGAGAACTAACCGGGGCCTTTGCATTTCTGCTGTGTCACGATTTTGGGGTGTAAAGTATATGCAACTTCTTAGTGTGATGTACCTGGATCATCGTGTTTGTTTGTGGTTTGCTGACAGTGATAGGCAACTTAGCTGGTAGCTGTTGGAGCGGCATTATTATTACTATTATTATCATTATCATTATCATTATCATTATCATTATCATTATTTTATTGTCATTATCGGGTGTGATGACACACTGCAAATTAGCCGCTGGAATGAAAGTGTTTCTTCGAAAGCACGAGCTATTAAAATTGTTCATTTAGAGAAGTACGTTTTCAGTATACTAGATGGTCTTGCCTTGTGCTCGTGCCCTTATGGCCTTATTTACGAAACAAGTTGAATGCTTGTGGTATCAGATATTAAGACCGTGGCTACCAAGCGATACGATAAAAATCTCAAGTTATCAGTATGGTGTGCGGCACCTGTGTAGTACGTCTACAAAACATGCATGCCCTAGCGTCATACCAGCTCAATGCCTTGCATCGGCATGCCAGTCATTCGCACTTACAAAAAAGATGCAGTGCATTTTCCATTCGAGGAGTTCGACAAGGTTTATGTACATCAAAAGCAAATGCTGCAATCTAACGCTACAACATAGCATCTGGTGCGACCCAAGCGAAGTTAGATCTACATTACAGTTCACTCACATGTTGCACTTACAGCTGAGTAAGGCCGCACCATCAGAAATCCTGAAGAACTGGGAAACCCTCATCAAGCCTCTGGGTGGCATAGGCTCCTTCACACCCCATGTGGATCATCCAATCCAGAAGAATACTCTGCTGAGCTACAGGTTGCACATGCACAGCAGTGTTACAACTTCATGAGTGGAGGCTCGGCGAAAAAATATGAGCACTGTCTTCGGTACATGAGGTGGCTGCTGAAGCTTGTTATGCCACTACTGCAGTCAGCTGATCAGGTTATTAGGATGGGCATCTAGATGTAGCTGTCAAACCGTGTTACCGTTTTTAACTTCAGCCTTCTATACTGATCAATCGGGCACCCAAGTGTAGTGTTTATGTCTCTGTATGTTTTAGCTTTTCCCTTCTCTTTCTAGCAGGCCCAAGACACTCATAAGGATTTGCATAGAAGTAGTCCTCTTCCTTAGGCTGCCCTGCGATGACTTTTCTTCTCGTGGGCTGGCTCATTCGGCCCTCATGTAGCTCCTTGACAGCAGTACAGAATTCATTCCATGACAGCTCCTGGTCTTCAAAAAGATCTATAAGCTCAACCAGCTTCTTCCTATCAAGCTGTATAGTCCTGTGGAAGCCCATAAACCTGCATTTGCAACATATACACCTCTCAGTTAACCTAGGGGTGTTCATTTTACTCTTGCTCACTATAGCCGCGATTCTTCAAAGCAAACATCTACATCCACACGATAGCTGTACACTAGACTTCCCACCCAGCTAATCATGTCATAATAACATATAAACATGGTGGGAAGAAGAAAATATGCTCATATTAGGAAGGTCAGATAGACATGCCTGCGGTGTCCTTCCACAACTTTAGCCATGTTTCCATCATTACTGGGAATAAAAACATCACTCGCGACAGAAACAAGATAGTCCAGGGCTGCCATTTGAGTCGAGTGTTTTTGGAAGAGGTGTAGCTCATCTTCAGATAAAAGCATCTCCTTACGCACCTACAGTTTGAATATCAGATAAGCATCATTTTAATGTTAGCAAGAAATTCTGGATGTTAAATTATGATCTGCTTACGATGTTAGGGAACTCTGCCTTCAACGCAGCTAATCTTTTTTCACCACCGTAGATTTCACCAGAGGCAATATATATCCTAGTGTCCCTGGGGATACCAAGAGCTTTGAGCACTAATGTTGTTTCCCCAGGTGTAAGCGGGCAGAGGCCCTCGAGCCTTTTCTTCTCAGAGTCTATTTCCTTTTCTTTCCACCAGGGATATGCATACCTGAGGTCCAAAGAACAGACAGAAATGAACATTCAATACAAATGATGGGAGGAGAAAGTATGGTTAACTGAAAAGCTGTATCGCCGAAGGAACCTCATTCTCGTGAGCTCTGCTGTTTCTTGACCAGAACATCCGTGTGTACAGCCAGAGAAGGCGAGCATATCCATCTCATATCTCAGATGAAGCACAACAAAAGATCCAGTTTTCCTGAGACTCGATATCATCTTGTTGCCTAGGGCCTCAATGGATGGTGTAAATCTTAATGCATTGTAGTTAACATGGCAGCGAAGCTTTTGGAGCTTCAGAGGAAGGCCATTGTTCGCAAGGCGAGAATCTGTCCTGCTAAAACGTATAACCTTGTGCTTTCGTACAAGAGGCAAGATCTGGAAGGAAGACAGCTCTGACAGTAAGAATCAAGCAGAGGATAGGACAGAAGTATAAATCTATCTCTTGGAGGAAGATTACTTCTAACCTGTCTCAAATAGTATTTCTCACTAGACCAGCTGACTGGTTGCATTGATAATGGAACTTTCCCATTAAACTTATGTGGGAGTTCTCTGATAACCTTCACCTCATCTCTTAAAGAATAGATGAAATGATTCACATCAAATATATCTCCAAAATCACTGCAAAGTACAAATACATCGAGTCAGCAATTGCAAGTTCTAACTGCATAATCAACCACCAAAAGGAAGTGTGAGAACCACACACCTAGGATCAGCCCAGAAGGATTGCTTATCAAGTTCAGGTACAACCATGGTCAGATTCAAATAGCGTGCTACAGTTACCATGTCACATATCTGCACAAGAGAAGCTTTCGTGGAGCATTAGCAGAGCATAATTGGACGCTAACATTTCAGTAACACAAGACCAGAGAGTTTGCATTCATTACTGACCGCAGCTCGCATTTGGTTCAGACCGCCATTGCATGAAACAAGAAGATAACCGTTACTTCTGTAAGATCCTACAGGAGAGAAAGAAAGATTTACTCTGCCTGAACTTATCATTGTGGCAGCGTAAACAGCTCTGCTACTATCAACACCACTACCAGTTGATGCTGCATATATGTCAAAATCAAACTACACAGTAGACTCAGGTAAAGATGAGGAAACTGTATTCTTGAGCAATAAAATTTTCTGCAAAGGGAGCTACAAACTGTTTCTGTTGGATGTATCACCAACATGGTGATTAGAACATCACCGTGTAACAGGGAAAAACTTCCACGTTGCCGAAACATAAAGTTTTCCTTAAATATAAATACCAATTATCTCCATGTCTACAACAGATATTAGACCTAGCATTCCCAAGCAAACGACACAAATGCACCTTGTCAACAAGCCAAAACACAAATTAAGACCCCACTTTTTGGCATAACGACTCGCATCACAGGACCAAAGCGACCCCAACTCACCAACTAATTGGAAACAGCATAAGACAACACCAAACAATCAATTATTCTCTAGCCAGTCTCCGTCACAAGAGCCCATCGAAATCCATTTTTGACCAACCCACCAAATCGGCATTGAAAGCTAAAAGAACCAAGACATGCACTAATTAAGAGAAATCATGCAACTATGAACTCACAACTTCGGCAATCATGAATTTCCAAACATCCCAATGGCACCAGATTAACGATCTACACCAAGAATGACTCAAATTGGCTGGGCTCGTTCGTTCAATTCCCGTAAACGATTCGATCCTATCTAACGAATGCTGTCAGTAACCACATTTGGGCTGCCGCTACTGAGATAGCGAGCCCCTCAACGAAGGAGGACGAGAGTAGGTAGGACCAGATTCCAAGAACCCAACCCAGAACAAAGAATCGCCCAACGGCGAGATCAAGAAGACAAGAACCACTTACTCCTGGTAGGTAGAGCTGGGGGTGCAAGGTCCCCTACATCGTCGGAGGCGACGGCGGTTACGGCGGAGGCGGTTGCAGAGGCATTGCGGTTCCCTATGCAGGACGGGCGGGCGGCGCGGAGCGGCGAGAGGGGTAGACCGAAGAAGGTGGAGAGCTGGAGGAGCGCCGTCCAGAGCACTATGCTGGAGGCGACCCGCACCGCCCAGCGCAACAAACCGACACCGCCTATGCGGCGGCGGATCACCGGAAGCGAGGCCTTTTGCTTGGCCATACGGGCTTCCGACTCCTATGGCCACTAACTAGTGGTCGTGTATACAAGCGCAGGATGGCCAGGAGCGTTCGTTGTTCTACCACAGACTGGGCTTAACTGCAGGGTGGGTGCGATTGGTAGTACTAGTAGTAATTATCAAAACTTTCTCAAAAAAAAAAGTAGTAATTATCAAAAGATAATTACTACTGTAGGGATTAGAAGCATCTCCGGCAAGAGCCTCTACTCTAAGCCTACTTTAAAACAAAGCCCACTATTTTAGGGCATCTCACACGGCAACCCATAAGTTTTCTTCCGCATCTGTCAACAGACACGGATATGAGAGAACATCATCCAACGCTAGCCGCATACATTTCAAACTTTTTTTCCAGCAAATTGGATGAAATTCATGCAAACACGGCTGGATTTCATGTAAACATGACGGATTTCATACAAACCGGACGAGGACGGTTACATTTTGAACATATTTTAACTAAAAAGGTAAAACTATGTATTTGCACGTACAGTCGTGCGGAGCTCCACTCTCACGACACGGATACGCTGCACTAGTCTACGGTTGGCCGCGGCGGATCACTTTGTCTTCCCCATGTCCAGCAGCTCGCTAACCGGACCGTCCGAGCCCTGGAGGCACATTCTTCCACGTATCTTCCCTATGTCTGGCTACGCCGCTCATTGGAGTGGCAAAGAGGATGCTTCAGTCGGAGGGGAAGGTGCTTCCGTGAAGCCCAGACGGGTGTGCCCAGGATGGTCTGAGATAAAGACCGGGTAGGTCACTGGCTGTACAGGCCGGCGACGCACCGACGGTGGCCTCCATGGGATACAAGCGGCGGCGGCCTCCATGCGATACAAGCGGCGGCGGCGGCCTTCCATGTTCTACTTCTCCTCGATGATGGTGGGTGGCGCAGACATGCTGGCCGCCACCTCGTCGACATCCGCGCAGCCGACTTATTTCTCTGCATGCATGGCACGACTACGCGCGCATCAACGATGGATGGCGCGGTTGCACACACTGGAGGCGGTGATGCCCGTGCCGCCGTGCTCCCCCCTGTGCCGGGATGGAGCAACTCGCCACTCTTCCATGATTTGGCTTCGAGTGGCGAGTTGCTGAACCAGGCGCCGGCTTGGGGCGGTAATTGGCTCCATCGGGCTAGGCGGGGGAGGTGGTGCAGCGAGCTGCCTCACTCGTATCCGGCAGGCTCGACAGGCCACCCAGCTAGCTTTTATGCCGGAGAACTGCTCTTTCGGCTCGTTGATGCTCGAAAGAGTGGAGAAATGGTGAAGGAGATGGGAGCGGCTGAGTGGTGCGAATCTTGCCCGGCCTCTGGCCTCGTTTAAATAGAGGGCAGATGGGAGGAGTTTGCCCCGCCTTGCGTTTAATTTGAGCCCGCCTGTGAACGGACGTGTGGCCGGAGTAGGTTTCTTGGCTTCCACGTGGGTTTAATGGAGGTGTTTGAATGCGGCGAGGAGGCGCGTTCAGCCGGGCGTGCAGCGGGCGGCGCCCTCAGCCGGCGCGCCATTTCGATGGCGGAGGGAGTGACAGGTCATGTCCACCCTGAGCCGCCTTCAACGTCGAGCGGCGCGCTCTACAACGGCATGAATGCGGGCAGCTAGACGATAGGCGAGAAGTGCGCGGGGGGCGAGGGGGGGTGGGGTGAGCCAGGGCGATCAGAAGCGAGTGTGACAGCGGTTCGGACTCCCGCAAACCTTCCCCACGTTTGTCTCCGGTTTGCAGGAGAAACGCGTCGCAGACCGACACAGGACTGCGTTGGATGGCTTCCGCAGTCCGGACGCATGCAGGAGGTTTGAGGGTCGGCGTTGGAGATGCCCTTAGAGCAAAGGCTGAATAGAGATTACTCAAAGTTCACCAACAATAAAAATGTAAATGCCTAGTTACACTCATCTCTATGACCGTGCACACACACGAGCACCCGACCCTCCGAGAGATCGGGACCATAGATATGAGATAACGAAGTCATTACAAATGCTTTATAGTTGATAGGCACACCATATCATTGTGAGATAGTAGCGCAGAAAACACTGAAATAAATCAAGAAAAATGGGGTAACATATGCCAAATCTAAAACTTGAACAAAATGGATAGATTCCACCGGTAGAAACATAGTCATTCCATCTATGCTCATCTCGCCTAATAATCAGTGTTTGCATCCTCGAATCATTTTTTCCTTTTGATTTAGATTATTTATACTTTTTTTTGAATTTTTAAACCCCCGAGGGGTGGGGTGGAATCCCCCACCTGAATCTTTATATATTTTCGATGGGATAGGCCCCAAGTTGGTAACAGCAGCGGTTTACGGGCGTAGCCTAAAGGCTAACTCAAGAGAAGGATTACAGAGGGAGAGGGTGAGGGACCAAGACACACACGATCAACCCACACCATACACCATGGGGGCGGGGGGGGGGGACGCACTGAGCCAGACTTCGACGTGCCCTCGATCAGTCACACGCAGGCGGCCGCGCCAGAGTGTCAGGTCCTCCCTGTAACCGCTTAGGACACCTGACAGGGAGGGGGTAGCCTATGAAACACCACCCCATTCTTGTGCTTCCAGAGCCGCCAGCAGCAAAGCTGGACAAAGACGGTGGGGGAAGCCCCCTGACAGTGTTGGAGACATCGAGCGACTGCAGAGCACGCACTGAAGCACCAGAGAGACACACACCCAGGTGCTGCCAGAACTGAACGACAAAGGGCACTCGAAGATCATGTGATTAGCCGTCTTAGGGGCAGAGGCACAGATGGGGCACTCCTCGTCTCCAGGCGAGATGATCGTCTTCTTGAGCAACACGCCGCACATGTGGACCCGACATTGCATGAGCAGCTAGTCGAAGAACTGCACTCTGGACGACGCCCGTGACTCTTATAGGAAGATGGCTTGGGGCGCTTGGGTGGCCCTAAAGTGGGCAAGCTCATACACCCGGATAGAGGAGAGTGCACCATGGGGAGCTGCAGACACAGGAAGCCACCGCGCATCCACCACGAGGAGGGACGACACCGCCGCCATGAGCACGAGGAGCTCTGCATGTTGGGCCTCGCCGCAGCGAGTAAGACGAGGAACATGCAATTGTCCAGCCCCCCGCTCACAAACACCCCAGACCGTGAGATTATTCATACTTCCTGGTAGTTTGGATAGAAGAAGTGAGCCATAGTGTAAAAATGCAAGTTTTTAGCCGACTTTTAGAAAAATTGGTATTACTTGAATAACCAGATTATACAAAAATATGTTTTGGTCTGGAAAGTGCAAAATGGGCACATTCAGTTTTTGTTTGGATACTGGTTTGGACTCCTCCAGTGGCCTTCTCTCATGACATTCTCTCTTAATGGTCTTTGATTCCTCCTCCCGGTCTCCTTCCTCCGTCCCTATACGCACACACCTTCATCTGGCTACCCGTTTCTTTTGTTCCTCCTCATCGCAAACAATTAATTGAACTGAACCGTATGCCCTGCATCGCACACACAACTAAAATTTGAACCATGTTTGATGCATCCGCCATCGCAAATGCTTTGCACCTTTTTGACGGTTTTTACACCATCATTTGCGATTATTGCATCGCGCACAGTTTCGTTGAAGGGTCTCTCATCGTAGTGTCGCGTTGGCAGCATCCTGTAGTAGTGGGTAATAGATGGCGTGTTGATGATGAACTCCTTGCTCTTGTGCTTCAAATGATAGTCTCCCCCAACACTCAACTCTCTCTCACAGATTTGGCTATGGTGGAAAGATGATTTGAGCGGAAAGCAACTTGGGGAAGGCTAGAGATCAAGATTCTTGTGGTTGGATTGGAATGTCTTGGTCTCAACACATGAGTAGGTGGTTCTCTCTTAGAAAATGAGTAGTGGAAGTGTAGGCATGTTCTGATGTCTCTCTCTCAAATGGAGAAGGGGGTGGAGGGGTATATATAGCCTCCACACAAAATCCAACCGTTACACGCATTTGACCCAACTCGGTCAGACCGAATAGAAGAACTCGGCGAGACCAATTCAGTTCAAAATGTGAACGTTAGGAATCTTAGTGGGACCGACATGATCAACTTGGTGGGACCGATGTGCTATGGTTAGGGCAAAACCTCATCTCCATGAGACCGATTGCATAAACTCGGTGAGACCGATTTCACCAATGAGCAGACAGAGAGTTGGTCAAGCAAACTCGGTGGGACCGATTGCATATTTCGGTGAGACCAAAATAATTACAACAGGCAACAGAGAGTTTGCAAGGCCATCTCGGTGAGATCGAGATCCTGATCGGTGAGATCGAATTGACTAGGGTTTCTAGCCGTGGCTAGGCCAGCTGAACTCGGTGGCGCCGAATAGATCAAATCAGTGAGGCCGAGTTTGACTTTTTAGGTTTTGGAAATATGTGGAAATGAGAAAGTGGTTGGGGGTTTTGGAGCGATATCACTAAGAACTTTGAGCAAGTAGACCATTAAGCAACATCTCATCCCCTTTTAATAGTATTGGCTTTCCTATGGACTCGATGTGATCTTGGATCACTAAAATGAAAATGAAGAGTCTTGAGCCTTTGCCAATCTTTGTCCTTAGAATTTTGAGGGGTCCACATCTCTAGTCCATGCCATGCCAATCATTGAATTTTCTGAAATATTTAACTTGAATGTATATTAGTTCAATGAGCTATATGTTGTTATGAATTACCAAAACCACCCGGGGATTAGTTGCACTTTCAATCTCCCCCCTTTTGGTAATTGATGACAACATATAGATCAAAGCTTCGAGAAATGATAACATGAGTGAAATACATAGTCTCTTTGGGAAGTATGTGATAAGCAAGAGCTCCCCTTAAATTTGTGCATTATTTAAAATTTTCTTTTGAATGCAAATGCACAATCGATTAGGATCATGGGCCACTCTTCCATGTCACATACATCTTGGTGGAGCGCTCAAAATGATAAGAGTTAAGTAACATGCACTCATCACCAAGGGAAAACATGATTTATCACACACAAATATCATAGACATCATCATGCAAGCACACATTAAAGTATAGTATGATCAAACACATGATCACAAGAGTATCTCACAAACAAGCACAAATATTGTGGTATGAATCAAACGAGCAAACAATCAAAGCAAATGATCAAAGTAGCAAGAGAGGCAACAAAAAGCAAAACTCTCTCTCTCTCTCTCTCTCTCTCTCTCAGCCTAATGATATATACAATTTCTCCCCCTTTGGCAACAAGTTACCAAAAATCTTGAAAATGCATAGTGCTATGCAACACTCTAGGCACGATCTCCAGGAGCTGCTGAAGTGGTCTTCTGGATGGTTGCTCATGTGTGCGTAGAAGGCATGGAGAGGAAAACATCTGCAAATGCTTCTAAAGATGTCTGAGGAGCTGGAGTAGTTGAAACTGGAGGAATGACTGTTGTAGCTATAGACCTTTGTGCCCTGGAGTCTCTAACAACTGGCATAGCTATAGACCTTTGTGCCCTTGGAACTCTCTGAAAAGTGTTTGTGGTAGGTGAGTTACTCCTGTCCTCAACTTCTTCCTGGAACTTCTCCATAGTAGTCTGGATCTCTATGAGCTTCACATCTAGATCATGGAGTTTGGTTTCAATGATCCTCTCAAGACTTTCTTGATTCTAAGTCAGGGTGGCCAAGCCTTTCTCAATCCTGACAGTAGCCTCAAGCAAATAACTGAGTTGATCTTGCTTGGTATTTAGCACCACTTGTGAAGCATTTGGTACACTAGCCGCTTTTGCAGTCTTATCTCTCTCTCTCTCTTCTCATGGGCTTTAGCACATGTTGGATGTGAGGCATCCATGACAATCTCATTGTCCTCAAATTCTGGCCTCAGGGGAAGATGCTCTTTATCAAGAAGATATGTCCCTGTCCCCATCTTGGAGTTGATCAACATATGTATATGAGGGGCATATCCACATGATCTCTTCTGATCAGTTGCAGTTCTCTTCACTGTTTCAACTATCAAACTCATCACTTTGAACTTTTGTGGCACATCAAACATATGGAGCAAGTTGATGTGGTACATCAAACACACTTGACCACGGATCATCCTATGATCTCCTGACTTGTGCAACAGAGTGTGCCTCAAGATGGTGTTGATGGTGGTGCAGCTGGCTCTTCCTCCTCCTCATCTTCATATGAATCTCTCATCATGGAAGGTTTGCCAATTACTCGGGCCACAGTCTTCTTGACTCTCTCCTTCCTCTTCTTTCCTACAACAGCCTCTTCCTCTCTTGGTTCAAGAGTGAACTCGATAGTTTCTTGAGTGGAGGCTCTGGCTTTTGACATGGGCTTCCTCTTAGCAGGAGCTTTCTTATGCATTCCAGGCTTTGTGGCAATAGCAACACACTCCTTCTTGAGCACTTTCTTCTTTGAGGTGACCTCCACCTCAACAACAAAATCTTCATCCTTAGATTCTGAGGTTTTCTTCTTCCTTTGCCTAGTAGCAGCCTAAGGCAAGTTGCTTGGAGTACTTCTGCTACTATCATCATAACTGTTGTTGGAGGGACTAGTGCCCTCACTGAGATTCACTTGCTCTTCAGACCTGTTCTGACTGTCACTGTCCTATGACATCTCTGAAATTGACCCTGTGAATAGATAGGTATAGGTAGAGTGGATGAGCATCACAAAACACAGCTATTTTGCAAAAATATTGAGACAAAACTTAACTTTAGTTTTTTGCAGAAAGCATTTCGGAGCTACCGATTTGACAAACTCGATGACACCGAAGCATTAACAAAATCTAAACATGCAATTTCGGTCAGACCGAGATGCAGTTTGGTGACTCTGAGATGCTAGGGTTTCACAGAGTAAGTGATTTCGGTCACACCGATTATGACGCTTCGATTAGACCGAGTTGTACTTGTGCAATGGCCTGAACCAAATCGTTGAGACCGAGATCCTCAGATCGGTCGGTCCAATATGAGTTCGGCGGAAACCTAACCCTAAGTTTTTGCATCAAATCTACTCTAATGGAACTTTTTGGTGGATAGATTGTTCTCATTCATGGTAAGAACAATGGCAATGATCTTTGTGCAAGAATCAGAAAAAGAGAACGCACAAAGAGGTTGAGTTCGTACCCTAACTTGGCTACAAACTCGCTACAATGACAACAACGGTGAGATTTCCGTTGACGGTGACAGAGACCAGCGGCAGGAGGACACTGGCGACGATAGAGATGATCCAGAGACCAAGGGGGCGGCAGAGCTGGGACATGCGGACGAGTGGTTTGGAGGAATTTCCAAAATTTCAACCCACGGTATATATACCCAGTCACTGTCGGTGTGACTGAGTGGAATGACTCAGTGACACTGAGATGCAAAACTGCTAGCAGTTACAACAACTCGGTGTGACCGAATTGTTCAAATTGGTTGCACCGAGATGAAAACCTAGATCAACTTAATGAATTTGGTGAGACCGAGTGTGATGAGTTGGTCTGACCAAGATGCATTAAGAGGTTTTGGAAGTTTAAGCCCTTGACGGATCGGTGGCTCCGAGTGTCTGAATTCGACTTGTTCAAGTGTTGTGATGTAGCATGAAAAGAGTTTGAGGCGAGAAAACCATAGATAGCTAGAGGGAGTACTTAGGAATTCTTGTCCATCCATTTGGCAAAAAGAAAAATCAAACAATCAAAGCAACAAATGGATGTCCTCGAATGGAGAAAATTATGCAACCAACATGCTCACACAATAAGATATCAAATGAAATATGTGGCAAAGCACGCACAATCACTCTAGCATCTATCAAGCAATTGGCGATGACTAGGTCATCTATATATGAGTATATTGACTGAGGAGTCAAATGAGAACATTTGATCGTAGGTCATACTCATCGTTTAAGCACAAGTGGGGTTACCACTTTTACATAAAAGCATTGTTGTGTTCACATCATTTGAGTTGCTTTAGCTCAATTCTTAGAGCTAAGCTCCCTCGAGATGTGATATCCCCCCTAAGAGGGATGAACTAACCTTGGGTTTTGTCGACGAT
This sequence comes from Triticum aestivum, assembly GCF_018294505.1. Lineage (NCBI taxonomy): Eukaryota > Viridiplantae > Streptophyta > Magnoliopsida > Poales > Poaceae > Triticum > Triticum aestivum. The sequence goes on from NC_057803.1 coordinate 174,792,166, forward strand.
GACTTCATGTAGATGTTGAAGACGTGGATGCTCAATGTTGATGTAGATCATTTGGAGCAATCCATTGGAGTGAGTTGCACTTTCAATACCTACATGGGTTAGTCCCACAAGGAACATACAAGGATATCCATAGACATAGAGTGAAACACACATATGACGATGTCCATGAAAGCATTAGGTTACCTTGTCCCTTGTCTTACCAACAAGAGGGTTCGTGACTCCTTGAACTAGTGCAAGATATGGAAGTTGACTACACTTGTCCTTGCCAAAATGAATATGAATGAAGTATGTTGGCGGAGTCACCATCAAGAACTCTCTAGTTCTTCTTCTTTGGAACCCACATCAACTTGATGGGAATCCTTAGAGTTGTAATCATACTTGATGAAGTAGAACTTGATGTAGTCTTGGGAACCCACTTGACCAAGGTCTTTTGAGCTTCTTCAAATGAATCAATCTCTTCTTGAAGCTTGTCATTGCCTTTTAGCTTGTGGTCTTGTGGTGGAAGATCATCTTGAGCTTCTGTCCCCTTGAAAGAAGTGGGGTCATACTTCTCTTGTTGAGGAACAAACTTCGTCTTGGGGTATTGATCTTCTTCCCAATCAACTCCATTGGCATTGAACTTTCATTCAAAACCAACGCCTTGATTCTTCCAGTGCCTTCCTTGCTTGCGCACAATTTCCTCAAATTGCTTACTTCCGCAAGGCTCTTGTAAACACCTTTCTCTATAATTCCTTTCAATAAGCTATTTTCTTGCTCAAGTGTAACTTGGATAAGAGAATCATTAGTGAGATCAAGAGAACTACTAGAAGCAACAATATTGGATTTAACATGATTGTTGTTACTACTAGAAGAAGAATCTTTCTTGCTCTTGTTGCTAGACTTTACTTGTGGCATGTAAGTAGACAAGAGTAAACACTTGGCAATGTAAGAAGAACTTTTCTTTCGAATATCATCATTGATTGCTTTTAAGAACCCATGCTCTTGCTCTAAGTTGAGCTTCTCAAAGCGTAGCTTCTCATGAGTCTTTAAAAGCTCTAGATGATCCCTCTAAGGTAGTTTCATGAGCTAACTTAAGAGTGTTTAGTTCTTTAGTTAGATGCTCAATATCCTTCTTATCATTGTCATTCATTTTATCTTGATTAGCATGATTAATAGCAATTTCATCATAGTTTTCATCACTAGTGTTGTCAACAAGTAAATCATCATCACCTAGCAAATCATCTTCATCATTATTGAAATCAACATACTCGGGGTGTGATACCTTAGGGCCTTTAGCCATAAATCATCTTCCAATTCCTTCATTTGGTGAGTCAAATATATTGTAGGAGTTGGATGACACAAGTGCAAGACCGGTAATTCCTTCATCTTGAGTATATTCGGAGTCGGAGTGATAACTTCTCTCGGAGTAGTTGCCGGAGTCAGAACAGGATACCCATTCACCAACATGAGCTTGATGTCTTCGTCTTGTCTAGCTCTTTGATGACTTGTCCTTACTTTCCGAATCATTGCTTCTACGAGAGGGTCTTCATTCATAACGATCATCTCTACTCCTTCTCTCTCTTGGAGGTGATTCCTCTCTTTTACTTCTCTTTTTAGGCGAGTCTTCTCTTCTTTTGTAGGGAGCTGTACACTCACTAGAGTAGTGTTCGGGTCTTCCAAAATTGTAGCAATTGTGATCACGACTAGAAGATCTTTTGTCATTGTAGGACCTTGACTTGGGAACTTCTCTCTTTGCTTCTACTCTTGTAGAACTTGTTGAAGTTCTTCACCATTAAGCTCAATTCTTTATTGAATACTTGTTTCTCACTTGATGTTGTAGGAGCATCACATCAAGCTTTGTAAGCACCACTAGACTTGTTATGAAGCTCTTCCTTATCCTTAAGTGACATCTCATGAGCAATAATTCTACCAATGACTTCCGTTGGCTTGAGATCTTTGTAGTTCGACATCATTTGGATCAAGGTGCACACGGTATCACATTTTCCATCCAAGGCTCTTAGGATCTTCTTGATGATGAATCTGTCGGTCATCTCTTCGCTTCCTAAGCCGGCATTCTCATTTGTGATGAGAGCAAGCCTAGAGTACATTTCAGCGACTCCTTCACCATCCTTCATTTTGAACTTATCAAGTTTACTTTGAAGCACATCCAATTTGAATTCCTTGATGGACTCGATATCTTCATGCATATCAACCAAAGTATCCCAAATTTCCTTTGCATTCTCAAGGTGGCTGATTTTGTTGAATTCTTTGGGGCACAATCCGTTGAAAAGAATATCACAAGCTTGAGCATTGTATTGCAACATCTTCAAGTCTTCCGCGTACACTTCATGATCCGGTTCTCCTCGATCCTCGAAGTATTCACCTTGCAAGCCAATATGCACAATAGCCCAAACGGCAGAGTTATGACCAAGAATATGCATTTTCATCTTATGCTTCCAACTAGCAAAATTAGTACCATCAAAGTAAGGACCTCTATGGTGGTAATTTCCCTCGCTAGACGCCATACTCTCCTAGGTTGTGAAACCAAGGCTATGATCACCAAAGCTATGGAAATCAAGGCAAATGGAGACCAAAGCTCTGATACCACTTGTAGGATCAAAATTAGGTCTAGAGGGTGGTGATTAGACTACTTGACCAAATAAAAATCTAACCTTTTCCCAATTTTAAGTGTTGGCACATTTTTTAAGTGCTAAAAATAGATCTCTAGAATTCATAAAATATTTCATATGCTCAATTCTGCAAATCCGAAATTCAGAAGACATTCATATATGAAAGTACTCTCAAAATACACAACACAAAACACAATTCACAACCTGCAAATACTGACAACCCTAAGCTCCTCCTCACAATTCACAACCTGCCCGACTATTGGGTTGGGGGGCAGTCCCCTCCTATTCCTCGGCGGAAAATAGCCGCCCGGTGAGACGTGGTGAATAGTGAGGGAGAGGATGGTGGGGAAGCGTTGTCGGGCCAACTGCTTTTCTCCTCTTGTAGTTGGGTTCGGCCGATGAAGACTCCACCAGCTTGCTTTGGCACAACACCCTCACAAACGACACCCTGTAGATGCTCGATCCTTCAATCTCTGGTGGATGCTCCATCTTGGATCGATACTCTCACCACTGTTGCCTCACGATCGGATTCGGTGAATCTGTTTGCTCCATGGCCCAGAGGAGCAGCTCTATGTACTCCCGTGCGACTCCCTTCAAGAGTATCGCCGCCTTTTCGCTCTGTTGCAGATATTTGGCCATGGAAGTCACTGTCGCTGCTAATTGGTCCTTGTTGTCAAACCAAGACTGTATCTCCAACATCCTAGCTAGCTTCACAGGGTCGCCATCTGCGATGCTCACGTATCGGTTGTACTCCTCCATCGATCTACTTCTGCACAGCACCTTCACTCGCTGGCGGTGGTTTTTGAATGGAAGAGGAGAGGAGCGACGCTGGTTTTGGATTAGAACAGGAGAGGAGCAGTGCTGGTTTTGTATTGGAACAGGAGAGTGTAGGATCGAAAGTAGTTCTAGAGGGGGGGGGTGATTATACTACTTGACCAAATAAAAATCTAAACTTTTCCCAATTTTAAGTGTTGGCAGATTTTAGCAACTATTACAAGTCAAGCAACCAACCTACACATGCAATTCTAAGAGTGTAGCAGCGGAAAGTAAAACATTGCATATGAAGGTAAAGGGAAGGGTTTGGAGAAGGCAAACACAATGTAGACATGGAGATTTTTGGCGTGGTTCTGATAGGTGGTGCTATCATACGTCCACGTTGATGGAGACTTCAACCCATGAAGGATAACGGTTGTGCGAGTCCACGGAGGGCTCCACCCACGAAGGGTCCATGAAGAAGCAACCTTGTCTATCCCACCACGGCCATCACCCACGAAGGACTTGCCTCACTCGGGTAGATCTTCACGAAGTAGGCGATCTCCTTGCCCTTACAAACTCCTTGGTTCAACTCCACAATCTTGTCGGAAGCTCCCAAGTGACACCTAACCAATCTAGGAGACACCACTCTCCAAAAGGTAATAGATGATGTGTTGATGATGAACTCCTTGCTCTTGTGTTTCAAATGATAGTCTCCCCAACACTCAACTCTCTCTCAGAGATTTAACTATGGTGGAAAGATGATTTGAGTGGAAAGCAACTTGGGGAAGGCTAGAGATCAAGATTCTTGTGAGTGGATTGGAATGTCTTGGTCTCAACACATGAGTAGGTGGTTCTCTCTCAGAATGAGTAGTGGAAGTGTAGGCATGCATTGATGGCTCTCTCTCAAATGGGGAAGGGGGTGGAGGGGTATATATAGCCTCCACACAAAATCCAACCGTTACACACATTTGAACCGACTCAGTTAGACCGAATATAAGAATTTGGTGAGACCGATTCAGTTCAAAATGTGAATGTTAGGAATCTTGATGGGACCGATGTGCTAGGGTTAGGGCAAAACCTCATCTCGGTGAGACCGGTTGCATAAACTTGGTGAGACCGATTTCAGCAATGAGCAAACAGAGAGTTGGTCAAGCAAACTCGGTGGGACCGATTGCACATTTCGGTGAGACCAAAATAATTACAACAGGCAACAGAGAGTTTGCAAGGCCATCTCGGTGAGACCGAGATCTCGATCGGTGAAACCGAATTGACTAGGGTTTCTAGCAGTGGCTAGGTCAGATAAACTCAGTGGCGCCGGATAGATCAAATCGGTGGGGTTGAGTTTGACTTTTTAGGTTTTGGAAATATGTGGAAATGAGAAAGTGCCTGAGGGTTTTGGAGCAATATCACTAAGCACTTTGAGCAAGTAGACCATTAAGCAACACCTCATCCCCTTTTAGTAGTATTGGCTTTTCTATGGACTCAATGTGATCTTGGATCGCTAAAATGAAAATGAAGAGTCTTGAGCCTTTGCCAATCTTTGTCCTTAGCATTTTTAGGGGTCCACATCTCTAGTCCATGCCATGCCAATCATTGAACTTTCTGAAATATTTAACTTGAATGTATATTAGTTCAATGAGCTATATGTTGTTATGAATTACCAAAAACACCCGGGGATTAGTTACACTTTCAGAGAGGAGGGCGGTGGTTTTGAAATGGAAGGGGAGAGGAGCGGCGTTGGATTTGGATTTGAACAGGAGAGGTGCGGCGGTGGTTTAAGAGGAGAGGAGCGGCGCTGGTCTTGGAAGTATTTTTTGTTCTGCGTATTTTGGGTCAATGTTTGACCACGTACTGTATTTGACAAGCAAAATGTGAATGCATGTCATAAAAAATTGTATCATTTGGTTCATATCTGATTTTGATTTTGATCCAGTCACATCACGTCGGCCCTCTCGTCCAATCCTAAATCGCCACCGCACGCTCCTCTCCCTCTTCTCCATTGCAAGACCACCTCCTCTCCTCTTCATCATCTCAATTCCAAAACCACCTTCTCGCTTCTCCCTCTTCTCCATTGCAAAACCACCCCCTCTCCTCTCCATCTTCTCTATTGCAAAACCATCATCTCGCCTCTCCCTCTTCTCTATTGCAAGACCACCGTCTCTCCTCCCATCTTCCAAAGCTAGCACCAGACCTCTCAGAAGGACATCTATGGAGAGCATGCAACGGTGAATCGGGCAGATCACCGGCGGTGACCCGGCGAAGTTAGCCAGGTTGAAGGAGATTCTTACTTGGTTTGACAATGAGTGGGAGATTTCGAGGACAGTGAGGGCCATGTGGCAATGTTTGCGAAAGAGCGAGACGGCGACGATGTACACCTCGGCGGCAGTCACGCCGCAGTCCTTCGAGTTCATCGAGTATCTCCTCTGGGCAATGGAGCAGACAAATTCGCCCGAGGCGAAAGTCAGGCGATGGTGGTGGGCGTACATGTCGAAGGTCGAGCATCCAGAGGATAATGAATCGATCGAGTACGGTGTGCCGTTCGTGAGGGTGCAGTGCCAGCCGGATCCACATGAGTATTCATTCTCCCACCGCAAGAGGAGGCCGGATGGCGCGATGTCGCTTCCCCGCCATTCTCCACGGTTCCCTCGCTGCTCGACTCATTTCAATGGCGACGGTAGGGTTTAAGGTAAGCTTCGCACTAACCTAATCTTTCATCTGCTCATGCTTACAATCAGTGTGATGACTAATGAAAATCATGCTTACAATCAGTCTCCAAGTACTACGCAAATCACCCTAAAATAGCTCTGGACCAAAAACAAAGTTGTGACACTATGTACAAATAAATAAAAATAGACTGGTGCTTCTTTCAGAAAAGAGTACTCCCTAGAAAGGTGCCAATATAAGCTACTAGTATTTGATTAGAGGATTAGCTGTCGAGAAAGATCCATCCACAGAGAGTGCCACACATCCCACTGGTGGTGGTGGATGCCAATGCTTAGATTGCTCATGGTTGGTGTCGGTAATTTTTACTTGGCACCTCGCACTCTACATATATGCTGGTTCCATCCGTACATTTGTATAGTTCCACCAAAATGCAGCTGAATAACCATGTTTGCACAGATAATGAAACAGTGTGATTACATTATAGTAGCACTAGTTGATGAAACATACACTAATAAATAGAAGAAAATATTGCAATAGTATCTCAGTATGTCATGCTGCGAGGGCGAGATGGGCCCTGCGACGCCTCATACGGTAGGCCTCATACTGGAAATCGACCCAATTCTCCCCGATACACCTTCTGCCAGTGATGAACATCAGTGTACAACGGTAGTACAAGGAGGGGCCTTGAGACATTCCAATCTCTATTTTTGTGCAGATCAACTAAAATTGAGCACCCCAGTTTGCAGAAACACTTAAACATTAACAATGGGACTAGTTGATGAAACATATACTAACAAAGAAAAGCACTTTCTTTATCTACATTGGAAATGAAATGATAGAGAGGACACTCGCTCTATTTTAACAGTATTATTACTTCATTTTATCAGTGGCACTAGGGTCGAGCAGGTGGCAAGCGAGGTGTACCATGCGTCGCAAGGATGGAGCACTACAAAAAAAAGACACATCCGTGACATTTTGGGCCGAACGATTTTTTTCCTGTCATGCTTATGACACTTCTATGATGATAATTGTGACGAAACCCAGTATCATCATAGATGTGGTGGGCTCCTACTTCTGTGACAAAAAAATCATGACAGAAAATGGGTTTTTCGTCCTGGGCGGACCGGAGACGCAATTGCATGACATTCTTTGGGCCGTCCATGACGGAATAAATCATGGTAGAAGCGAGGTCGAGGAAAATATCCAGGAATTCCTGGTTACGGTGGGTGGTCGGTGGCCAAGCGATGCGCGTTTCTCTCGTACACGTATGCGCGTGGGTGCGAGGCATTAGGCTCTAACTGAACCTGAGCGATTGCACTTCAAGCTACGCGTTACTGAACCCGAGCGATTGATCGATCTGGCTGTTAACTGAACCCGATCGAGTGACGCTACTGCTGCTAACTGAAGCCGATCGAACCTGCCGCCTCCTTCCCTTGATGAACAATGAGCATTGTTTGGGGGGGGGGGTTGGATGAGCAGTTCCCGATGGGGGGTTGGATGAACATGACCCCGTGGTAGTAGAGGCCATTGCCCTGGATGAACAGGGCCCCGATCGAGCTGGTTGGGGGTGGATGAACAGGACCCTATGGAGGGCTGGATGAACAGGACCCCGTGGACGGCTGGTTGAATAGTGGTCGGTAGAGGGATGGATGAACAGTAGCCCGTGGAGGGGTGGTTGAACATGCCCCCGTGGAGAGGGATGGTTGAACAGTAGCCCGTGGAGGAGCGGTGGAGGCTGGATGAACAGGAGTCCGTGGATGAACAGTCGCAGGTGGAGGCTGGAGAAGGTCGATGGTGGATGAACAGTAGCCCGTGGAGGCTGGAGGAGGTCGACGGTGGAGATGAACAGTAGCCCGTGGAGTCCCGTTTAACGGTACGCCACACCCCTCCCGATCAACAGGACCCCTGTTTTGACTATAGCGCTCCAACACAAGTCCGTTTCCTCTGTTTTGCGGTACGCCACACCCCTCCCGATCAACAGGACCCCGTTTCAACCATAAGCACTCAAACACAAGTCCATTTCCTTCGTTTTGCGTTACGCCAGACCCCTCTTGATGAACAAGATCCCGTTTCGATCGTGGTCAGTCGAACAGAAGGCCGTTTCCTCCGTTCTGCGGTACGGCAGGCCTCGTTTCGATTGACTGTTCTGTCCAAGCCAGTTGGCTCCCATTGAACACGATGCATTCTATTCCGATCCAGCTGGTTGGCTGTCAATGAACAGGACGCCGTCGCTGCCTCTCCATGTACACGATCCCTGGTTGTACGTATGCACGAGTAGGCGTTCGAGACCCTGCTCGTATGTACGTATGTGGCCGTATTTACTTTCTTGCACCCTAGATGTACATACGTGTAAAAGCTATGTGCGTGCCTCTTTTACGACACGTGCCCTTCCTTACTCGGCCATGGTTCATCGCTGCAGCCTGCAGACAGAACGATCGACCAGTATGTACGTACACGTTCACGACCAGAATGACAACGCTACGTACGCTTCGACCAGGTGGGTCCCGACTGTCAGGCACTTCCTTGCGTGCGAAGATGTAGCATGTGGGTCCCAGCAGTCAGTGGGTAAATGTTTTTTTCGTGAAATACGATGGCCCGTTCGGTGGGTCCCTGTTGTCAGGTGGAGGAGTCATTATTTTGCGCGTAATAAGGTTGCACTTCCTTGCTGCAGCTGTGGACCCAGCTGTCAGCCTCTCCACATACAGTACTCTTCCGATGGAAGTTGTTCCTTGACCACATTGACCACGCCGTGCCGAGAGCACCAAGGCGGTCGACGACGGTGAGGCCTAGGACGGGGACGACACAGAGCCGGGGAAGACGCGGCAGTGGATGCCCACGCAGAGAGGAGTACGAGGGTTGACTGGTTCGACTGCGGTGTGAGGCTACCATCACCATAGGGCCTGGCCAGCGGTGGGAGTAATAGAGGGCGGTGAGGCCTCCACGGCAGCACAGGCGGCCACGGGAGGCAGGAGCACGCGACACGACCAGCGCTGGTGTGGGCAGCTGGAGCAAAAACACCAGAGGTTGAAGAAGCACTACGGCCGTTGGATGGACATCGTACGGTCACTAAATCATTCATATTGACTAAGTTGACAAAGCCATCCGTCTCCATCAACTTAGTAGGCCCACAAGTCAGCCTCCCACTATGGTGGGTCCCAGCTAGCAGGGGAGTATTCATTTTTTTTTGTTGACCATGCCGCGCCGAGCCCATCCAAGGTGGTGGATGAGGGCGAGGCCCTGGACAACAACGAGTCGGATATGGGAAGACGCGGGAGTGGAGTCGCAGACGGAGAGGTGTACGAGGGTTAACTGGTTCTGGTGCGGCGTGGTTCGGCAGTCGATGGAGAAGAACAAGAGGTGTGGAGGGGTGGAGGGATGGCCTGGCCGACGGTGGGTAGCGCTTCATAGTGAAGCATGCTAAGCAGAGCTGCTAGTAGCAGGAGGCGGGAGCAGGTGGTCCCGGCGGTGCTGGAGGAAGAAGACGAGAGATTGAAAATGGATGTCGGTCGTTGGATGTAAATCCAACGGCTAACGATGTCAAAATCGTTTGTTGACTAAGTTGACAACGACTTGCGTTGGCTTCGACCTATTGGCCCACATTTCAGCCTCCAAAAATGTGGCACATATTCAACCCATTTTTTCATAATTTACAGTCTATTTGATCTTTTTCTTTTGAGAATTACAGTTCATTTGCTGCGCTGGGTGAACAAATAATGTAGCATCCATGCGTCCCATTTTTTTAAAACTACAACCCATTTTCATTTTCTCGAAATACATGAATTTGCTGGGCTGGCTGAACAAATAATGTAGCATCCGTGCGGCCCATTTATTTTTTTCCTAAAAAATTACCAGCCATTTGAACTTTCTCGAAATACACGATTTTGCTGGGTTGGTTCTAATAATAATGTTGGGTTGGGCGCAACAATGTTATCAAAAAATAAACAGGGGCTGAGCATTTTGTTATAAATATATTAAAATAATTTGTGATTTATTATTACATTGGTCCTTAAATCTTACGAAGCTTTTGTACACAATCACCAGGATTTTCATTGCCTTAATGTAAAAAACCCAGGATTTTATTGTTAAGAAATTATTTTTATAAGTTAATAAGATGTGGGATATTGTTTTCTTATATATGTAAGTATTTGTTAAATATATGATGACAATAACAATAATATATAATAACATATAAAATAATTTAAATATATAAAATATAGTTAGAAGGGAAACATAAGTTGGACCTGACGTTCCTATTCTTATATAGAAAAATAGAATAGACCCCTGCGTTTTCTTCAAAAAATACATAACTTGGGTTGCCGATGTTTCAGGAAAAATAAAACCTCGGATGGGAGGTCCATAGGCCGGACGATACATGATGGCCCTCAAGAAAATACAAACCGTCATGTCGTGGGCTGCTGATGTCTACTACGCAACTTTATTCTTGTAGACTCGTGTTGGGCCTCCAAGCGCAGAGTTCTGTAGGACAATAGCAATTTTCCCTCAAGTGGATGACCTAAGGTTTATCAATCCATGGAGGCGTAGGATGAAGATGGTCTCTCTTAAACAACTCTGCAACCAAATACAAGAAATCTCTTGTTTCCCCAACACACCTAATACAATGGCAAATTGTATAGGTGCACTATTTTGGCGAAGAGATGGTGATAAAAGTGTAATATGATGGTAGAAATATATTTTTATAATCTTAATAAATAAAAACAGCAAGGTAGCAAATAGTAAACGGGCATAAAAACGGTATTGCAATGCTTGAAAATGAGGTCTAGGGTCCATATTTTCGCTAGTGCAATCTCTCAACAATGCTAATATAATTGGATCATATAACCACCCCTCAAAGTGTGACGAAGAATCACTCCAAAGTTCCTATCTAGCGGCGAACATACGAAGAAATCGTTTGTAGGGTATGAAACCACCTCGAAGCTATTCTTTCCGACCGATCTATCCAAGAGTTCATACTAAAATAACACCAAATAATTTCAGATTCATAATACTCAATCCAACACAAAGAACCTCACGGAGTGCTCCAAGATTTCTACCAGAGAAACAAAGACAAGAATGTGCATCAAATCCTATGCGTAGATTACCCTAATGTCACCTCGGGAATCCGCGAGTTGAGTGCCAAAACACATATCAAGTGAATCAATATGATACCCCATTGTCACCACGAGTATTCATATTCAAGAAATATATCAAGTGCTCTCAAATCCATAAAAGTATTCAATCTGATAACAACGAAATCTCAAAGGGAAAAACTCAATTCATCACAACAAGATAGAGAGGGGAAAACTCCATATGATCCGACTATATTAACAAAGCCCGCGATACATCAAGATCGTGACATCTCAAGAACACGAGGGAGAGAGAGAGATTAAACACATAGCTACTGGTACAAACCCTCAGCCCCGAGGGTGGACTACTCCCTCCTCATCGTGGTGGCCGCCGGAATGATGGAGATGGCCACCGGTGATGATTCCCCCCTCCGGCAAGGTGCTAGAACAGGGGCTAGATTGGTTTTCGGTGTCTACAGAGCCTTGCGGCGGCAGAACTTCTGATCTAGGTTAACCCCGAGGGTTTTTAAAATATTTGTCAATTTAAATGGTAAAGAGGGGGGTGCAGGAGTCCACCAAGGTGGGCACAACCCACCTGGGCGCGCTTGGGCCCCCAGGCGCACCCTGGTGGGTTGCCCCCCCCCTCAGGGTACCCCCAAGGTTATGCTCTGGCCCATCTTGGGTGTTCTGGTCCATAAAAAATCCACAAAAAGTTTCGTGGTGTTTGGACTCCGTTTGATATTGATTTCCCGCGATGTAAAAAACAAGCAAAAAAAAACAACTGGCACTGGGCACTGGGTCAATAGGTTAGTCCCAAAAATGATATAAAGTTGCTATAAAATGATTGTAAAACATCCAAGAATGATAAATTAATATCATGAATACTTCATAAATTATAGATACATTGGAGACGTATCAGCTGCGCATGTTAAAAAAGAAAGCCTAGACGGGGCAGCCCACAACCCAGCTGATACTTGCTGGCCCAGTGTTAATAAATGATACCTGCCAGCTCCCCGGCTTCGTTGTAAATTTATCTCCATTAGTAACTACATTGAAGCACCTAAAAATGTAACTATGTCGACAAACCCGTGGGCCCCAACGTCAGTATAGCATTAGGAGGAAGTATTTTTTTCAATGAGGCACTTGCTTGCGTATGGCCATAGACCTGGTGGGTCCCGATTGTCCGCCTCTCCACGTACAGTCCTCTCCAGATTCCTCTTGTTTGTTCAGCATGTTCACAACGGCAGATAGCGGTGCCGCGGCGAGCGCACAAAGGTGCAGGACGAGATCGAACCACCTGAGGCAGTGCCTTATTTCTACCGAAACTGCTGAACTAGCCCAGTGGCCAAATGACACTACCCGACCACTGTTCCGCCCGGGTTCGATTCCACCTGATACAGGGAAAATATCTCCAATTTTTTTTCCTTTGGCATTATTGACATGTGGGTCCCCATTGTCATCTACGCACACCATGTCCAACACTTGCCAAAACTTCGTCCCTCCTTTTCTCTGTTTTTCGCACTCAACATTGTGTGGGCATTTTGAAAATAACATATATTTTTTACTGTGCATCATATGAAGATGTGCTATGCATGAATGTTGAACAACATGATGTTAACTGTCTAGTAGTTCCATTTTCGACCATGAATAAAACTTCCAACATGATGTTATCCCTGTTTGAAAAGGGCATGTTAACATAAATGCTCTGCCTCTGAAACTTCTAGTTTCTTATCTGAAATTGAACTTGCAGTTTCTTATCTGAAACTGAAACTTGCAGTTTCTTCTCTGAGAATCACATTGTCTGCACTTTTATACTCGTATGAAACTACATTTTTTAAGTGCTAAAAATAGATTTCTAGAATTCATAAACACTTCATATGCTCAATACTACAAATCTGAAATTCAAAAGACATTCATATCCGAAAGTACTCTCAAAATACACAACACAAAACACAATTCACAACCTGCAAATACTGACAACCCTAAGCTCCTCCTGACAATTCACAACCTGCCCGACTATTGGGCTGGGGGGGAGGGCAGTCCCCTCCTATTCCTCGGCGGCAGACAGTCGCCCTGTGAGACGATGTGAATGGCGAGGGAGAGGATGGTAGGGAAGCGTCATCAGGCCAACTGCTTTTCTCGTCTTGTAGTTGGGTTCGGTCGATGAAGACTCCACCGGCTCGCTCTGGCACGACACCCTCACAAACGATACCATGTAGATGCTCGATCCTTCAATCTCTGGTGGATGCTCCATCTGGGATCGATACTCCCACCACCGCTGCCTCACGATCGGATTCGGTGAATCTGTTTTCTCCATGGCCCAGAGGAGTAGCTCTATGTACTTCGGTGCAACTCCCTTCAGGAGTATCGTCGCCTTTTCGCTCTGTTGCAGATATTTGGCCATGGTTGTCGCCGTCGCCGCTAGTTGGTCCATGTTGTCAAACCAAGACTGTACCTCCAACATCCTAGCTAGCTTCACAGGGTCACCGTCTGCGATCCTCACGTATCGGTTGTATTCCTCCATCGATCTACTTCTCCACAACACCTTCACTCGCCGGTGGTAGTTTTTGAATGGAAGAGGAGAGGAGCGGCGCTGGTTTTGGATTAGAACAGGAGAGGAGCGGCGCTGGTTTTGGATTGGAATAGGAGAGGAGGGGCGGTGGTTTTGAAATGGAAGAGGAGAGGAGCGGCGCTAGATTTAGATTGGAACAGGAGAGGAGTGGCAGTGGTTTAAGAAGAGAGGAGCGGCGCTGGTC